>NC_052634.1:27328491-27928491 GCF_016161935.1 Mauremys reevesii | reverse complement strand
GATGTCATCAAGTCCAGCTCTCTCTGCCGAGGCAGGACCAAGTCTCTGTAGATTGTCTCTGACAGAGCTTTGTCCTACTTGTTCTTAAAAACTTCCAGGGAAAGAGACTCCCCAGCCCCCCTTGTAAGACTATTCCCGAGCTGAACTGCCTTAGCTCTGGGGACATCCACACAGATTTGAGTGGTGAGCAGCTCTGGAGAGAGAGGAGACCCCAGTGAGTGGGCAGCTGGGTAAATAAATTAAAGTTGGGAGGAGAAACATTGATGTGTCCAAGGTCACCCAGGCTGTCCGTGATGGAGCTAAAACTAGATCCCAGTTCTAGTGCCACCGTACTGCTGGTTTGGGCACTGAAGGGCTCTGCCACACTGGTGTTTTAGGCACTGGTGCAAACCCTTAGTACAGACAGAATTTACACTAGTGCACTCGGATTGGCACTGGTGCACCATGTCCCGGTTTGAAGGTTTGTGGTGTGTGGAGGGGTAGGGGGGCCAGTATCTCACTGAGGCCTGGGGCTGGCTGAACAGTGCAGCTGGCAAGAGAGGGGCAGCAGTGAAGTATGAGCCAGGAGCACAGCCCCACAGCACTGGACACTGACTTCTCCTGACCCATGACCCACACACCCAGCTGTGTGCAGGGACTGCCGCTGAGGTGCCCTGCCAAGACAGCCTGTGCATCCATGGACAAACCACCTCTTCCTGCAGCCTAATGCAATGGGGTCTGGGACCTTTCCAAGCTGCGGGTGACGGGGCTCTGGCGTTACCGGGGTCTGTTCCTGGCTGTGTCCCTGACCTGCTTGGTGGCCTTGGGGAAGTCACAGCCCCCTCTGTTTTCCTCCTCCCCATTGTCTGCTTGGGCTGTGATCTCTTTGGGGCAAGGACTGTCCCTCTCTCTGCAGCGCCCAGCACAACGTGGGTGCTGATCTCAGTAAGGGTCTCTGCCGTGGGCAGCGATGGGGCCCTGAGCTCCAGCAGTGTCTGTGCAACGCAAGGCACAGTTGATAGGCTCACACACTTTAAGGGCAGAAGGTAGAGGTGTATTTCAGATGAGGTCTCATCAGTGCCTTGTACAACAGTACTAACCCTTTCATGTGTCTGCTGGAAATACCTCACCTGATGTATCCTAGGACTGCATTAGCCTATTTCACGGCCGCATCACGTTGACAGCTCATAATTATCCTGGGATCAACCAATACACCCAGGTCTTTCTCCTCCTCTGTCACTTCCAGTTGATAAATCCCCAGCTTATTGCAAAATTCTGCACTTGGGGACTAACAACTAGAATTTGTGCACTATTAATTTTCATCCCATTTCTATTACTCCAGCTTTCAAGGATGTGCAGATTTTCTTTATGATTTTCCTGTCCTCCTCCAGAGTGGCAATCCCTCCCGGCTTTGTGTCCCACTCCCACTTCTTGTGCCAAGATCACTAATAAAAGTGTTGAGTAAGATTGATCCCAAGACTGATCTGAGGAACTCCACTAGTAACTCCTCCAGCCTGACAACTCACCATTCAATATGACCCCTTGTAGACCCCCTTTAACCAATTCTTTATTGACCTTTCGGTTCTCATATTAATCCCCATCGTCCAATTTAACGAATAGTTTCCCATGTGGAACTGTATCAAAAGCCTTATTGACGTCCAGATCACGTTTCTCTGGCACAATCTACCTTTGTAACACCATGTTTTATTTATTTATAGTGCTGAAGGCTGGGAGGAACTGTTAGCATTGGGCTGAGAATGGCCATGTGGAGGTGGGGGAGGAGATGGGAGGCAGGGGGGAGGCGGCATTGGAGGTGTATCTGGGATTGTGTTTTGTAGGAGTCCATGTCTCTGCTCCCTGTGGCCGTGGCGCATTCCGTACCAAAGCAGCACGTCAGCAGAGCAGACGCACACACCATAGCTCCGCCTGGAACACGCAGCGTTCACTGCCAGACGGGCTGGGTGATTTTTCAGGGACCCAGCTTGATATGCCTGGCTGGGGTGGGTTCAGTTGGACGGGGGTCTGGGGCTCTGATAGTTTGCGATGTTCCTTTTTGCATAGTCAGTTCTTTCCATCTAATGTTTTACCCCCACCGATGCCCGATGCCGTTCTCTTCTTAACTTGCTTCGGTTATTTCACTTCCAGGTTACCGCCAGTCATAGAATCATAGAATATCAGGGTTGGAAGGGACCTCAGGAAGTCATCTAGTCCAGCCCCCTGCAACTAGTCAGATACTAACCCAGACACCAACTCACAAGCATTCAATAAAGTCTAAACACATTCTTACAATTGTAATACCTCTTTTAACAATACTAACATAGGTGAGTCAGACTGATTCCAGCTATGTGTTTGTCCGTGTTCAATTAAGACATGGGGGCTTTTGCAAGAGCTAACACCTCATCTGCCAGGGTCAGAGGCAGGATGGGCAGGGATGGTGTGTCTCGCCTCTTTGCCAGAAGCTGGGAATGGGTGGCAGGGGATGGATCACTTGATGATTTTTCTGTTCTTTCCCTCTGAAGCACCTGGCATTGGCCACTGAGCTAGATGGACCAGTGCTCTGATGCAGTCGGCCATTTTTATGTTCACAGTCTGTATGAGGAATATCTAGTCATTTGGACTCGCTGGGAGGCACAGAAAGAAACAAGATGTGCTGAGGCAAGAAGGCCCAGTCTCAGAGCCCCAGGGTCACACTTGCCAAAAGCTAAAACTAGGCCAGCCCATGAAAGGGGCACTCCCAGGAAAGACTGTATAAAGGCTGGAGCATCCAACAACTTTGTAAACCCGAGACAGCTGCCTTGGGGACAATGACAGGGAGAATCCCCCAAAGTGACTCCTTTGATTCTGCTCTTCTCTGGCCTTTGGTTCATAGAATCATAGAACTGGAAGGGACCTTGAGAGGTCACCAGTCCAGTTCCCTACACTCAAGGCAGGACTAAGTATTATCTAGACCATGCCTGAGAGGTGTTTGTCCAGCCTGCTCTTAAAAATCCCCAATGATGGAGATTCCACAACCTCCCTACGCAATTTATTCCAGTGTTTAACCACTCTGACAGTTAGGAAGTTTTTCCCTAATCTCCATCCTAAACAGCCCTTGCTGCAATTTAAAGCCATTGCTTCTAATCCTACCCTCAGAGGTTAAGAAGAACAATTTTTCTCCCGCATCTTTGTAACAACCTTTATGTACTTGAAAACTATTACCATGTCCCCTCTCAGTCTTCTCGTCTCCAGACGAAACAAACCCAATGTTTTCAATCTTCCTCATAGGTCATGTTTTCTAGACTTTTAATCATTTTTCTTGCTCTTCTCTGGACTTTCTCCAATTTGTCCACATCTTTTCTGAAATGTGGCACCCACAACTGGACACAGTACTCCAGTTGTGGCCTAATCAGTGTGAAATAGAGCAGAAGAATTATTTCTCGTGTCTCGCTTACAGTGCTCCTGCTAATACATCCCAGAATGATGTTTTCTTTTTTTGCAACAGAGTTACACTGTTGACTCATATTTACTTTGTGTTCCACTATGATCCCCAGATCCCTTTCTGCAGCACTCCTTCCTACGCAGTCATTTCCCATTTTGTATGTGTGCAACTGATTGTTCCTTCGTAAGCGGTGTACTTTGCAGGTGTCCCTATTGAATTTCATCCTATTTACTTCAGACCATTTCTCCAGTTTGTCCAGATCATTTTGAATTTTAATCCTATCCTCCAAACCACTTGCTACCCCTCCCAGCTTGGTATTGCCCACAAACTTGATAAGTGTAAAAGAGACTGTTACTAGGAGGGTTTCACGATTTCTCAGAGGGTTACACCCTGGTGGGAGGGGGCTAGGCCTGTACTGGAATAAGGTCACTCTGTTCTTCACAGTGTGGCAGAACCTAAAATGTCCATTAGCAGGGAAAAATCCTGGGGGGAATCGGCTTGTGGAATGGATGAAAATCCCATCTGAATTCTCTCACATTGCCCTTCTCGCCCTGACAGGCTACAGACTAATGTCCACGTTTGCTCCAGATCATCCCATCCTCCCAGGGGGCAGGAAATGGCTGCAATGGAGCTGGCTCAGGTAAGAGATTATCATGGAGCTGATGGTGGGCTCTGCTTGGAGGGAGAGGAGCAGTAAATGCATAGGAGGGTGGGAGCTGCTGGAGGTGGTGGGAGGCAGGAAATATTGAGGGTGGAGAAAGGGAGGGGACAGGGTGTGACAAACCCGCTGAGACTTGTGTAATGTAGGGTATGATGGGTTGTCACTCTCCTTTTATCTCAGTTAGTATGTACATGCCTACATCCATTACAATACCCCCCAAACCCTTATTAAGTAATAGAAATACCCATACTGTTAGTATACCCACCCCTATCTATTATTCACAGGAGTACACATGTCATACAGGTTTCAGAGTAGCAGCCGTGTTAGTCTGTATCCGCAAAAAGAACAGGAGTACTTGTGGCACCTTAGAGACTAACAAATTTATTTTAGCATAAGCTTTCGTGATCTACAGCTCACTTCTTCGGATGCATAGAATGGAACACACAGACAGGAGAACATGAAAAGGTGGAAGTATGCATACCAACTGGAAGAGTCTAATCAATTGAGATGAGCTATCATCAGCAGGAGAAAAAAAACTTTTGCAGTGATAATTGAGATGGCCCATAGAAGGTGTGAGGAGAACTTAACATAGGGAAATAGATTCAATTAGTGTAATGACCCAACCATTCCCGGTCTCTGTTTAAACCTAAGTTAATTGTATTTAATTTGCATATTAATTCGAGTTCAGCAGTCTCTCTTTGGAGTCTGTTTTTTAAGTATTTTTGTTGTAAAATTGCCACCTTCAAGTCTGTCACTGAGTGGTTAGAGAGGTTGAAGTGTTCTCCCACTGGTTTTTGAATGTTATAATTCCTGATGCCAGATTTGTGTCCATTTATTCTTTTGCATAGAGACTGTCGGTTTGGCCAATGTACATGGCAGAAGGGCATTGCTGGCACATGATGGCATATATCCCGTTGGTAGATGTGCAGGTGAACGAGCCCTGATGGCATGGCTGATGTGATTAGGTTCTATGATGGTGTCACTTGAATAGATATGTGGACAGAGCTGGCATCGGGCTTTGTTGCAAGGATAGGTTCCTGGGTTAGTGTTTATGTTGTATGGTGTGTGGTTGCTGGTGAGTATTTGCTTCAGGTTTGGGAGCTGTCTGTAGCGAGGACTGGCCTGTCTCCCAAGATCTGTGAGAATGAGGATCATCTTTAAGGATAGGTTGTAGATCTTTGATGCGGTGGAGAGGTTTTAGTTGGGGGCTGTAGGTGATGGCTAGTGGCGTTCTGTTATTTTCTTTATTGAGCCTGTCCTGTAGTAAATGACTTCTGGGTACTCTTCTGGCTCTGTCAATCTGTTTTTTTCACTTCAGCAGATGGGTATTGTAGTTTTAAGAATGCTTGATAGAGATCTTGTAGGTGTTTATCTCTGTCTGAGGGATTGGAGCATATACAGTTGTACCTTAGAGCTTGGCTGTAGGCAACGGATCGTGTGGTGTGTCGTGGATGGAAGCTGGAGGCATGTAGGTAAGTATAGCGGTCAGTGGGTTTCTGGTATAGGGTGGTGTTTATGTGACCATCGCGTATTAGCACAGTAGTGTCTAGGAAATGGACCGCTTGTGTGGATTGGTTTAGGCTGAGGTTGATGGTGGGATGGAAATTATTGAAATCATGGTGGAATTCCTCAAGGGCTTCCTTTCCATGGGTCCAGATGATAAAGATGTCATCAATGTAACGTAAGTAGAGTAGGGCGTTAGGGAACGAGAGCTAAGGAAGCGTTGTTCTAAGTCAGCCATAAAGATGTTGTCACACAGAGGCACTGCTATGGGTACCCGCTCCACCAAGCCTTTTAAAACTCTTGGATACAAGTTATCTGGACCTGCTGATTTAAACATGTCTAACTTTAATAGCTGCTGTTTAACGTCCTTGTGAGTTCTTGTTGGAATGGAAAGAGTGTCATCGTCAACATCTTATGATATGAGTTACAGCATCTGTTTTTCTCCAAATCCAGGAGAGAAATATTGATTGAGGACTTTTACCTCTTCTGCATTATTTTTGATAATTCTGCCATTTCCATCTAGTAATTTACCACTACCATTGTTAGGATTAATTTTGTACTTAATATACGTTCAAAAACTTCCTTCGTATTTCTATTAATTTCTTATAGCCAGTTTTCTACAATTTTGACCTTCTCACTTCATTCTTTACTATTGACTTCCCCTTTCTTCCATATATTTTATTTGGAGAGTGTTGGCATTCCTACCAGGAGACACCAGCAGGGTCCAGAGACAGCCCCATCTCCTATATCAAGCTCTGGCTAGTAGGTATGTGATAAATGTGAAGACCCTGCCTCCGTCTGTCAGCTGGGAGACACAAAGTTTCTCTCTTTCTACTCTCTGATGCCTCCTGGATGCTCTAGACAAGGTGGGGTGGGACTCTGTTAACATGTGCCTCGCGGAGCTTCCATTTACCTGGTGCTGCTGTTCTGTGAATAATGGGACTTTGAGTGGGGCAGCAGGTACTGAGTGTTGGATTCTTTCTCTTTCAGGGGCCGGTGACCTTCGAGGAGGTGGCTGTGTATTTCACCAGAGAGGAATGGGCTCTGCTGGACCCCGCTCAGAGAGCCCTCTACAGGGATGTCATGCAGGAGAACTATGAGACGGTGGTCTCGCTGGGTAAGGAGTCCTATCCCTTGGGTTATTAGAAGCTGAGGGGTCTCTGAAGACCCCGAGTAGTGATAACTTTATACCTTTATTTGTCATACAAGTTTTGACAAGTTTCCTTGCCCCCCCTTTTTTTCCTTATCTCCCATACACAAGTATCATTTTTGGACATGTGCCTTTTTTGGTGCTGTCAGTCCGTTTAAAATTGCATTGAATGCATCCTTATTGGCTACATTAGCAACTACATTAATAACTGTAGCTTTGATGCCTTTTCAATAGGAAAATCTGCTGACTGTAGAATTCTAAAGTAAATAGGTGTGTGACTCATGCCTGGCTTGTGTGACAGGCAGATGAGCTCCTCTTTTGATAGGAGATGCAGCTGAAGAAGTGAAGTTTTTTACCCACGAAAGCTGATGCCTAAATAAATCCGTTAGTCTTTAAGGTGCCACCACTGGACTCCTTGTTGTTTTTGATAGGAGAGCGTATATTTTGACATTCAGGACCCCACGAGTGAAGGGAGAACAGAGCTATGGGAGGGGAGGAGAAGCGGGGAGTAGATAATTCTGGGGTGCCAGGACATGGGGAGGGGCTGTGCAGGGTTAGAGCTAAGAAGCAGCAGGGAGGGATGAGGTTGTGAGAGACGAGGAGGAAAAGCAAGAAGTTCCCAAGGTGCCAGGAGGTGGTGCCGGCTGAGAGTAATGGGACAAAGAGGAGGGGAGTGTGGAGGAAGGGCACCCAGGAGGTGGGCTGGGTGGGTCAGTGGGAGGGAGGAGAGGTTTAGGGCTCTGGAGCTGTGGGGAATCCCAGACCTTTAACCCCGAATCCCTACCCAAGCTTTAGAGCCTATACTCCAGTTTTATTTCTGTTCAGTTTCGTTTCATTATACATTTTTTTCCTAAATATTATTATTTTAACTCTTGACCTCCCTCTTCCGCTCATTACCCCCCTCCCCATATAACCTCCCCATCTCTATGCACAGCGACCCTGGCCACCGATCTGGAGTCCTTGATGCATCCTCCCTCCCATCGCGGGGCCGCTACCCAGGCACAAATGGGCACTTTATTGATGATGTCACAGGGTGGTGGTGTAGCCTGTACAATTTTTATGCCTATAGGATGACGTATTGGGGTACAGCTTGTCCTTGTACATGGCTACTCAAAGTTAATTGAGGGGATGAAATGTGGTGAAACACACAGAAACGTGATTTAATACAGACAGTTATAATTGAAATCATAGGCCAGGCTCAATACACGTAACAATTAGACTATATAGTAAAGAGGGTCTTGCCCTGTGCATACTTACAAGTTGTGGACACCGTTGGAAACAAAGATCGAGGGGCAAGGGAGCCCATCAGAAGGGAGGCCCTGCTTCAGTTGACCCTATCTCAGGGACCCAACAAAACGAAAAAATGGTCACTCGGAAAGATAATTTATCCACTTTATTATGGTAATAGGATGGCTATATACCATATCTGCTCCTTTACTCTGATTACAATAATGTCAATAGCTGCCCCAACCCATATGTAGCCTTTGGGAAGTCCATAATTTAGCATCAAGCATTAATACTCATGATTTACATCACTTAGTTATTAATAATTCCAATATATGAATGCGTCCAACTGTTGAGATACTGCATAGCAACCTAATTGCTAAAGCCCACCCCCGCTTTCAGAATCCTGTGGCGTGTTGCACCTGTTTGTGGTTACGCGTTAGTCTCTCAAAATCAGGGTGCAAAATATCTGACTTGGGATTCTCTCCTTAGGCCTATTCAGATAAATCCCAGACTTCAGCATAGCTACTCCCACAAAGCCTCCACCTAATATACGGCCCTTAACTGTAGCAAGCTTTGGCTATGTTTACACTACTGCAGTCAGTCGACCTACGCTGCGCAACTCCAGCTACGTGAATAAAGTAGCTGGAGTCAGCGTACCTTAGATCACGTTACCACAGGGTGTAAGCTGCAGGGGGTCGACTTACTTTACTCTTCTCATCTGGATAGAGTACAGGGGTCGACTCGAGAGCGATCTGCAGTCGATTTAGCGGGTGTTTACTACACCTGCTAAATCGACCATGGGTGGATCGATCTCAGAGCGTCAATCCCGGCTGTAGTGTAGACCTGCATCGCCTCCTTTCCCCTCCACGCGTGTTCCGACATTTTCCCTCTAGCGAGTATAAAATTGCCCACAAGACATGGTGGTCGTAGATGATAAAATCAGGTCGGGGGTCAACAGGAGTGAGAGTTTGGAGAGTCTTGTCCCCCCCTCTCCCCATCTGCAGCAGCCACAAGCTGTCTTCCCTCCAGGCTCCTTGGATCTCTGAGCCTGTCCCTCCTGAGCTTGCGTGGCCCAGTTCTTGTTTCTTACATTCTCCTTTTCTGGAAGAATTAGGGGCTGTTGCTTCTGAATTTTAGTGTTTAATTCCCCAGCCTTCTCCACACACTGGGGAAGTTTAATTCTCCCTCCCATTACACCTGAGCCACTAGATTTCCTAATTCCCCCAAATCTGCTTTTGCAATGTCACAGTTCTGGGGTAGCGAAGCCTTTGACCTGCCTCCATGGTCTGCTCAAGCAATGGCCTCTCGGGTATCAGGCCTCTAGCCAGCCCCTCTCTATGGGTGGGGACCCACATGCCTCTCCTGTTTGACCAGGGTGTGAGGATTGCAGCTTGTTCTCCACTGTGTTCACTGGACTAACATCCAGTTCTTGTGCTTTGCTTTCTCTCCAAGGGCTCTGAGCAGTGTGTGTGTGATAGAGGCAGGAATTTTGGTGATACTTCTATGATGCCAATACACACTTCAGTTTCCCTCTGTGGTTGGTATTGCTATGATTATAAAGAGGAGGAGACGTGGTGTTTTGTCACGGAGCTGTCACGGGTGATATGAATGGGTCATTAAGGACAGGCTGGGACCAACCTACATCAATAGAATACCCAACAGAGACAAGGGAATAATTGTCACCTGTCCATGGGAGGATCTCAGCTTGGCTGAGTGAAGCATACATGGACTCTGGATGTGCTTGGGAGCAGGAAGAACTGGGTTTGCAGACACAGGGAGCTCTACCGGAGCGAAGACAAACGGACAGGCAAAGTGAAAGGAAACAAAACTGTTTTTAACAGCAGTGTGGGTCAAGAGCATTGGCCAATATGGACTATATTGTGTTCTTTGCTTCTCTGTCCTAATCTAAAGCCTTTCTAAAGCTGTGTTTCAGTTAACTAATAAACCCTGCTATGTTTTAACAGTCTGCCCAGTGACACAGCAAAAACTTGCTGAGGTGCATTGAAGCATGAATGAGTAATAGTCTCTGAACTGGAGTGTCATTCAGCTGGGACCTGCTGGCAGAGCTCAGAGATTGAAATAGGAGTGTTGAATCCAGAGGCTCAGTCTCAAGTGTTGAAGCTACATGGTCTCTCCTTGTGGAAGAGTGGGACCCCTTGGAGGTCTAGCGCACTCAAGGGGCACCTCTCAAGGACTGTTTAAAAGCCAGGGCATTGCACAGATCCTGTGAATCCATGACACTGCACCGGAGGTTAAGCCTTATGGGAAAAAAGATATAAAACAAGAAAAGGATTTAAATGTGTATTTACCATTGCACCCTCATCAGTCCTCGTGGGAATCCCTCATCAGTTACAAAGTGTATTAAAGCCTTCCTCTAAGGCTCACCTCTTAGTTATCAGGTCGTGTCAGTTTTGTTAGAGGGTTTTCCTTCCCTCCCACTTCCCTGGTTCTTGTCACGCAGACAGCAAGCAGCAAAAGACCAGGAGTCCGAAGGGCAGGTAGTGCAATGTTTATTGGGGTTATTTCCAAGCAATCAGATTCCGAAGCCCTTCACACCAGTCGGGCTTATCGCTTTACGCCCAGAGAGTCTGTTCCCCGGTGTCCCGTTCCCAGCTCTGAGGCCGCAGAGCGTTTACCCGGCATCCCCCTTCCCAGCTCTGAGGCCACAGAGCCTTGCCTGTGTCCCTGTTCCCATTCCCCCCCATTAATAAACCTGATTCCAATTTCCGTTCCCCCTCCTGTTTGACCCCAGTTTATATAGTCATATTCCCAGCTACACCTTAACCAATCATTTTACTGAAATGTAACTAACCAGTCCTAACATATTGTAACATAATTACCTAACCAATTATATCCTACTACCCTAATTAACTTACACCCAGCAAAATTAATTATACCGCAGGCAGAAACGATTAAAGAACCAGAAAAGTGGTGGACATAAAGATAAAACAATACAGAAATGAGGGTACCACAACCATTGATAAGTGATTTCTTGCCAGACAGGATGCTATCAAACTACATTTTCTTTAAGCATCTTAAGATCTATTTCGTTATCTGGTGGTTCTACCCCTTCCCCCATTCTGTGCTTGTCTTGTCTAGTTAGATTGTAAATCGTTCAGGGCATGGGCCATCTACTATTCTGTGTTTGTAGTTTGCCTAGCACAATGGGGATCCACTGTTAGCTGGTCCTTAGGCACTAAGGTACTGCATATGATTTATAATAATAATAACTCTTCTGCCACTTTGAGCCAAGGAAGCCGGCCTTGGGACGTTACTGCTTAAAAATGATTTGGGGTTAAAACCGTGGACTATTCTTTGTGACAAGTATCCCACAAATTCCACTGACCTCCCTTGTTTTCTTTGCCTGACGTAGGGTTTCTAAATTCCAAACCTGATGTGATCTCGCAGCTGGAACGAGAGGAAGAGCCGTGGGTCCGAGACCTCCAGGGCTCTGAGAAAGAAGTGCTCCCAAGAGCTGCCTGCACAGGTGAGGGCTTGGTTAAACCAACTCAAAACTCTCCATGAATACAGGAAACATTTGGGATGCCCTACAAAGACCGTGTGAGCTCTCCAAGTTCAGGATTGTTCCCTTCAGATGTGGAATCATTAGGCAGATGTCACTCATGGCTTCCCACCTATCCTGACTAACAACTGGCAGCAGATCCCTACCTGATCCCGCTTTCCCCTGCATGTTCTGGTGAGATGCAGACCAAAACTGATCCCTTTCTTTCTCCTCTGGGGAAGGGTGTGGGGAAAATCAGCTCCTGATAGGTTTGATCTCTCCTGCACATATTTTGGTTTTTTCATCCCTTTTTAAATTCTTGTCTCTGAGATTTCCTTTTTCTCAGGCACAGAGAGTGACCTATGTCTGGATTCTCTCTGTCTCCCATCAGGTGATGGGATGGCGAGTGAGAACGAGGAGACACCCCAGCAGGAAGATGCTGAGCAAGTAGAACCACATGGGATGTTATCAGGAAGACCCAAAGGGAATGTTTCCGGGAGTTGTGCACTCCCAGAAAAAGCAAAAGCCTGTGAGACTGAGCAGAGGCCAGAAGAAAACTTAAGTAGCCTCTCAGACCTTATTACACACAAGAGAATCAACTTGGAAGAGACACGTTACACATGGCATGAGTGTGGGAAAAGCTTCAATGAGAGCTCAGACCTTATCGCACATCAGAGAATCCACAGAGGAGAGAGACCCTACATGTGCTCTGAGTGTGGGAAAGGCTTCAATTGGAGCTCAAACCTTATCGCACACAGGAGAATCCACACAGGAGAGACGCCCTACACATGCTCTGAGTGTGGGAAAAGCTTCAGTCAGAGGTCTACCCTTATCGCACACAGGAGAATCCACAGCAGAGAGACGCCTACACATGCTCTGAGTGCGGGAAAAGCTTCGTTGGCGCTCAAACCTTATTGCACATCAGAGAATCCACACTCGACAGACGCACTACATGTGCTCCGAGTGCGGGAAAAGCTTCAGTTGGCGCTCAAACCTCATCACACATCAGAGAATCCACACAGGAGAGACACCCTACACATGCTCCGAGTGCGGGAAAAGCTTCAGTCAGAGCTCTACCCTTATCGCACACAGGAGAATCCACAGCGGAGAGACGCCCTACACATGCTCTGAGTGCGGGAAAAGCTTCAGTCAGAGATCTACCCTTATCACACACAGGAGAATCCACACAGGAGAGACGCCCTACACATGCGCTGAGTGTGGGAAAAGCTTCAATCAGAGCGCTACCCTTATCGTACATCAGAGAATCCACACTGGAGAGACACCCTACACATGCTCTGAGTGCGGGAAAAGCTTCAAATGGAGCTCAAACCTTATCAAACATCGTAGAATCCACACAGGAGAGACGCCCTACACATGCTCTGAGTGCGGGAAAAGCTTCAATCGGAGCTCAAACCTTACCGTACATCGTAGAATCCACACAAGAGAGACCCTACACATGCTCTGAGTGCGGAAAAGCTTCATTGAATGCTCAGACCTTGTCAGACATCGTAGAATTCACAGTGGAGAGAGACCCTACACATGCTCTGCATTTGGGAAAAGCTTCAATCAGAGGTCATTCCCTATTGGATATCAGAAAATCCAAATGGAAGAGAACTGTAAGAAATGCCTTGATTAGGGCTGGCCAAAGATTTGTTTTTTAAAAAATCACATTTGCTAATTCCAGTATAGTGATTTTTGCACCATCTTCACCGTGGTCTCTCAGCTCCCCCAGATGAGTTGCCTCCTTCTGCCTTTTGCAGCTCACCCTTCTTTGGGGTCAGTCCTATAATCTTTTCTATCAATTCCTTTCCTTTTGATTCGTAGGAGCATGTGTCCCTCCAGCCAGGAATGTTCACCAGCTGCAGGTCGGGGAGAGAGAATTGATGCCAACAAGCTACCCTGAGACAAAAGCTACCTGTGTCTTACATCCACTAGGACTGTACATGGAATTGGCTGCTCAAGTTAGTGATTTTGGTGTAAAAAGACAATTATAGTTGTAGAGCAGAAGCAGCCCAGGGAGTGAACCTAACAGGTAATGATCAAGTGATCTCTCGCCTGCCATCCATCTCCGCCCTCTGACAAACAGGCTAGGGACACCATTCCTTACCCATCCTGGCTAATAGCTATTCATGGACTTAACCTCCATGAATTTATCCAGTTCTCTTTTAAACTCTGTTATAGTCCTAGCATTCACAACCTCCTCAGGCAAGAGGTTCCACAAGTTGACTGTGCACTGTGTGAAGAAGGGGGGAGGGATAGCTCAGTGGTTTGAGCATTGGCCTGCTAAACTCAGGGTTGTGAGTTCAGTCCTTGAGGGGGCCACTTAAGGATCTGGGGCAAAAATTGGTCCTGCTAGTGAAGGCAGGGGGCTGGACTAAATGACCTTTCAAGGTCCTGTCCAGTTCTAGGAGATTGGTATATCTCCAATTATTACTAAGAAGAACTTCCTTTTATTTATTTTAAACCTGCTGCCCATTAATTTCATTTGGTGGCCCCTAGTTCTTGTATTATGGGAGTAAGTAAATAACTTTTCCTTATCTACTTTCTCCACATCACTCATGATTTTATATACCTCTATCATATTCTCCCTTAGTCTCCTCTTTCCCAAGCTGAAAAGTCCTAGCCTCTTTAATCTCTCCTCATATGGGACCCATTCCAAACCCCTAATCATTTTAATTGCCCTTCTCTGAACCTTTTCTAATGCCAGTATATCTTTTTTGAGATGAGGAGACCACATCTGTCCGTAGTATTCAAGATGTGGGCGTACCATGGAGTTATATAAGGGCAATAATATATCCTCCGTCTTATTCTCTATCCCCTTTTTAATGATTCCTAACATCCTGTTGGCTTTTTTGATTGCCTCTGCACACTGCGTCGACATCCTTAGAGAACTATCCGTGATGACTCCAAGATCTTTTTCCTGATTTGTTGTAGCTAAATTAGCCCCCATTATATTGTATGTATAGTTGGGGTTATTTTTTCCAATGTGCATTACTTTACATTTATCCACATTAAATTTCATTTGCCATTTTGTTGCCCAATCACTTAGTTGTGTGAACTCTTTTTGAAGTTCTTCACAGTCTCCTTTGGTCTTAACTATCTTGAGCAATTTAGTGTCATCTGCAAACTTTGCCACCTCACTGTTTACCCCTTTCTCCAGATCATTTATGAATAAGGTGAATAGGATTGGTCCTAGGACTGACCCTTGGGGAACACCACTAGTTACCCCTCTCCATTCTGAGAATTTACTATTAATTCCTACCCTTTGTTCCCTGTCTTTTAACCAGTTCTCAGTCCATGAAAGGACCTTCTCTTTTATCCCATGACAACTTAATTTACATAAGAGCCTTTGGCGAGGGACCTTCTCAAAGGCTTTCTGGAAATCTAAGTACACTATGTCCGCTGGATCCCCCTTGTCCACATGTTTGTTGATCCCTTCAAAGAACTCTAATAGATTAGTAAGACACAATTTCCCTTTACAGAAACCATGTTGACTTTTGCCCAACAATTTATGTTCTTCTATGTGTCTGACAAATTTATTCTATTTATTGTTTCAACTAATTTCCCAGTACTGACGTTAGACTTACTGGTCTGTAATTACCGGGATCACCTCTAGAGCGCTTTCTAAATATTGACGTTACATTAGCTATCTTCCAGTCATTGGGTACAGAAGCCGATTTAAAGGACAGGTTAAAAACCATAGTTAATAGTTCTGCAACTTCACATTTGAGTTCTCTCAGAACTCTTGGGTGAACACTGTCTGGTTCCTGTGACTTGTTACAGATAAATTTATCAATTAATTCCAAAACCTCTTCTAGTGACACTTCAATCTGTGACAGTGCCTCAGATTTGTCACCTACAAAAGCCAGCTCAGGTTTGGGAATCTCCCTAACATCCTCAGCCGTGAAGACTGACACAAAGAATCCATTTAGTTTCTTCTGAATGGCTTTATCATCTTTAAGCGCTTCTTTTGTATGTCAATCATCAAGGGGCTCCACTGGTTGTTTAGCAGGCTTTCTGCTTCTGATGTACTTAAAAAACGTTTTATTACCTTGTGAGTTTTTGGCTAGCCGTTCTTCAAACTCCTCTTTGGCTTTTCTTATTAAATTTTTCACTTAATTTGGCAGTGTTTATGCTCCTTTCTATTTACCTCAGTAGGATTTGACTTCCACTTTTTAAAAGATGCCTTTTTATCTCTCATTGCTTCTTTTACATGGTTGCTAAGCCCCCGGTGGCTCTTTTTTAGTTCTTTTACTGTGTTTCTTAATTTGGAGTATACATTTAAGTTGGTCTGTGTAGTGGGGCGGACTGCCCCACTCCCTGTGAAAGTGGGCTGTGGCAGGCCAGGGTGCCTGCGCAGACAGGGAGCCAATCAGAAAAGGGCTTATTGTGAGCCAATCAGGGCCCAGTTTGGAGACAGCCAATCAGGGCCAGGCTCAGACATATATAAAGGCTGCGCAGGAAGGGAGCAGTCAGTCTGTCCCTGGCCTTTGGGAGGGGAAGGTCAGTCTCCAAGGGTGGAGACGAGCACCGCGGACAGCGCAGTGCTGGCCTGGGCTCGGGGAGGCTAGAGCTTGAGCCCGTAGCCTGCCAGGCTGCAGGCCCTGAAGGGAAGGGCCTAGCGGGTGCAAGGGGCCATAGGGTAAGCGGCCCAGGGAAACAGACAGCGGAGGGGAGAGAAGGACAGCGAGGCTGATGCCAGAGGGTCCCTGGGCCGGGACCCAGAGTAGAGGGCGGGCCTGGGTCCCCCCCCTTCCTCCTTGCAGTACACCCAGCCAATGGCCGTAGGGAGCGGCCATTGTACTACCCCAGATCCCTGACAAGAGGGATTGGACTCAGAGGGTGGTTGGACATAGTGGCTGGGGTGTAGGACTGCTGATCACCGACCCCCGGAACGGGGTGCAGATGGACTAAGGGGCACTGCCGGAGGGCAGTGGCCTCGAAGAGGACGCCGCTGAGCTGGCAGCAACGCGGGTCCAGAGACAGCAACAGAGGGCAGAACGACGGACGGGACACCATCAGGGGTGGGGCGCTCCACTGGACAGAACTAATTCCTGGAGTCACCAGCGGGAGGGGCCAGGTGGTGAGTCCCAACCCGTTACAGTCCTCTATTATGGTGTCTTTAAAAAGCGTCCATGCAGCTTGCAGGGATTTCACTTTAGTCACTGTACCTTTTAATTTCTGTTTAACTAACCCCCTCATTTTTGCATAGTTCCCCTTTTTTAAATTAAATGCCACAGTGTTGGGCTATTGAGATGTTCTTCCCACCACAGGGATGTTAAATGCTATTATATTATGCAGTTTATTTTGAGCAACTGCAGTTAGTCGGGAGAGTACACACGGGCACACTCGGTTAGATAAACAGTTAAGGCAAGCATTTATACCTTTTGTGACATGCAGTTGTTGCTCATTACTGTATTTTGTTTGTACATATTCCTTTCTGATCTCTTACTTCTCTCAGCAATTTCTGTTACAGTCTGCATTCTATTCTTATCTAACACAAGGTCGAAAAACAGCATCTCTTCCAGTTCTTTTCCACTCGCCCAGGCCCTGCTTGGAAGTCTCGCGTTATTAGCTGTTAGTTAGCCTGGTAAATATCAAAATAAGGAGAAAACACAGTTATACAAAGCAAAACAAAATCACAAACAGAGATGTCATTGGAAATACAAAAATAAAAAAGGGAAATGCAATCTCCATTACTTTATCATGTCTGGGCCATTCCTGTATCGAGAGCACCTGCTAAGGTCCCTGTGTGCTTACGAGAAACCTGGAGGAACTCATACCACAGCCTGAACATGAAACTCAACTGCTCCCAGGTGCCGCAGTAAAACCCTTTCCCTGCTGTGACGTTGCACTCCATGTGATTTTATGAAAATATGCTAATGAGTGTGAATATAATGTAACTGGAATATGCTTCATGCAAAAGGTCTCTTGTACAGTATCATTAAAAAGCTTATAATCTACTGAGTGTGTTCATGCTATTTGTATGAACCGATCATTCTTGTATCTGAAACTAGAACTATAATATGAACTATACTCTGAGGTCCTGTTGTAATGATGCAAAGTGTGGGCCATTAATAGTGGTTTGGACTCTTGAAGGCTCCCATTAACCAGGACAATTGACTGGAGATGGCTCTGTCCTGCACCATCTGTGAGTCAGGCCAGGAAGAATGAAGGCTTGGGGTCTCACAGGACATATGACCATGTCCCCTGGTACAGGAATCCATCTTAAACCTGGGGCTCTTCCCCAGGAGAGAGACGAAAGATTCCTGCCTTGTACCAAAGCTGTATAAGGGGGTGAAACAGAAGAAAGGTGGCTGCAGTCATGAGTCAAGTATCAGAGGGGTAGCCGTGTTAGTCTGGATCTGTAAAAGCAACAAAGAATCCTGTGGCACCTTATAGACTAACAGACGTTTTGCAGCATGAGCTTTCGTGGGTGAATACCCACTTCTTCGGATGCAAGTGGTGGAAATTTTCCCTATCAATGTAGCATAGGTAGAGAAGGGGCGTGAGTGGACGGGAGCTGAGGAAGCGTTGTTCCAGGTCAGCCATAAAAATATTGGCATATTGTGGAGCCATGCGGGTGCCCATAGCGGTGCCACTGATCTGGAGATATATATTGTCATCAAATCTGAAATAGTTGTGTCTGAGGATAAAGGCACAGAGCTCAGCAACCAATTGTGCTGTGGCATCATCAGGGATACTGTTCCTGACAGCTTGTATTCCATCAGCGTGTGGGATGTTGGTGTAGAGAGCCTCTACATCCATGGTGGCCAGGATGGTTGTTTTCTGGAAGGTCACCAATGCATTGTAGTTTCCTCAGGAAATCAGTGGTGTCACGGAGATAGCTGGGAGTGCTGGTGGCATAGGGTCTGAGTAGAGAGTCCACATATCCAGACAGTCCTTCAGTGATGGCTTCCAATGCCCGAGATGATGGGGCGTCCAGGATTTCCAGGTTTGTGGATTTTGGGCAGTAGATAGAATAGCCCTGGTCGGGCTCTAAGGGTATGTTGATTTGTTCCGGTGTTAGTGTAGGGAGTGTCCTGAGTAGATGGTTCAGTTCCTTAGTGTATTCCTCAGTGGGATCTGAGGGAAGTGGCCTGTAGAATTTGGTGTTGGAGAGTTGTCTGGCGGCCTCCTTTTGGTAGTCAGACCTGTTCATGATGACAACAGCACCTCCTTTATCAGCCTCTTTGATTATAATGTCAGGATGGTTTCTGAGGCTGTGGATGGCATTGCGTTCTGCACGACTTAGGTTATGAGGCAAGCGATGTTGTTTTTCCACAATTTCTGCCTGTGCACGTCGGTGGAAGCATTCAATGTATAGGTCCAGACTGTCATTTCGACCCTCAGGAGGAGTCCATGTGGAGTTCTTCTTTTTGTGCTGTTGGTGGGAGGGTAACTGTGTATCAGTGCGCTGTTCAGTGTTGTCCTGAAAGTATTCTTTGAGTCGGAGACGGCGAAACTAGGCTTCCAGATCGCCGCAGAACTGTATCATGTTGGTGGGGTGGCAGGGCAAAAAAAGAGTCCCCGAGATAGGACAGACGTTTCTTCTGGGCTGAGTGTGTGGTTGGATAGATTGATGATATTGCTGGGTGGGTTAGGGGTACCACGGTTGTGGCCCCATGTGGCAGGTAGGAGTTTAGACAGCTTACAGTCCTTTTCCTTTGTAGAGAGGTGAAGTGAGTGATGTAGATCTCCTGTCTTATTTTAGTGAAGTCCGTTTGTATGGAAGTTTGGTTATTGATGAGAGTCTCCAGGTTGGAGAGCTCTTTTTTGATGTTTTCCTGTTTGCTGTATAGGAGGCTGATCAGGTGGTTCCTCAGTTTCTTTGATAGAGTATGGCATAATCTCTCACTGTGGTCTGTGTAGTATGTAGATAGCAGTGGATTTTTTACCTTTAGTCCATTTGGTATGATGTCCATCCGTTTGCATTTGGAAAGGAAGATGATGTCTGTCTGTATTTGTGCAAGTTTCTTCATGAGGTTGATGGATTTCCACTCCATACGGCTAAATGCAGTGCCTTGCATGGTGTCAAGTATCAGAGGGTAGCCGTGTTAGTCTGGATCTGTAAAAGCAACAAAGAATCCTGTGGCACCTTATAGACTAACAGACGTTTTGCAGCATGAGCTTTCGTGGGTGAATACCCACTTCTTCGGATGCAAGTGGTGGAAAATTTCCACCACTTGCATCCGAAGAAGTGGGTATTCACCCACGAAAGCTCATGCTGCAAAACGTCGGTTAGTCTATAAGGTGCCACAGGATTCTTTGTTGCTTTACAGTCATGAGAAATCCCTTAGCTACCACCTGAGCTGGAACAAGGACTATACCAGATGAAAAGATTGGGCCTAGACTAGAAATAAGTCTAGTCTGCAAAAGAAGCTTTTTGGAAGATCTCTGAGGATGAGATTTTTATCTGTATTAGGCTTAGACTTGCATGTTTTTGTTTTATTTTGCTTTGTGGAGAATAGAAACTCCACAGAGAAGGAAAAGTTAAGGCCCTAGAAAAGTGTCTGTGTGTGTGTTTGTGAGATGGGTGGGAGGGTGTCTAGAAACCACTCTTCTCTAGTTTTTCTCTGATTTCCTGTAGAAAATCTGAAGCCGGGAGTAAAAAAAAAAATCATTTTCTCTGAGGTTTGAACTTAAGGCCTTCAGAATATGAGACTGACACGCTGCCAACTGCACTGAGAAGGCTTGGAAAAACTTTAGGCTCAGTGCATATAGGACCCTTCTACAGCCGTGACTGGGGCAGGGAAAGAGCCAGGAATGTGCTGGAAGACGCAGGGAGCTCTGGTGACCAGAGACTTTTCCTGGCAGCTTTCACAGCAGCAAAGAAATCAATTCATGCTGCCAGTGAACAATCTACTGGAACTAATGGCAGCACAGGGGGGATATTTCCAAGCTGTGCACCTACTTCCACATTTTAGAACTTACTCTCCTTTTCCTAGTAGGGCACTTTCCATGTGAATTAAGCAAAGCAAGTTGGGGAAACTACACAGGTAATAGAAACCAGGGCGCCAGATAAGGCTTGAATTCATGACCCCAGCAGTTTCCCCATTTGCACTAACCAGTTGCACCAGTGCAGGTGCTTCTTAGACAAAGCTGGGAAGCAGGCAGTTATCAGTCTCTGGGTCACATCTTTGCCTGGTAATTGAAAGGTTGATGCATCAAACCTAACTCAAGATGCGGCTTTTCAGCCATGAGACTCCAGGACATTTTAACAGGAAGAAAATCTCCTCAATTCTCGTTTAGCCCCATTTGACTCCTTCTGCCCATCTCCGCCGCCCCCACCCCCGCCAGTCACTTTCCTTCCCCACTGGGGCCACGCAGAGAGGAGTCCCAGTCAGTCTCTGTCACAGAGTCTGTATCCCATAAAGGGAGGGAGGGTCGCTCCAAAACACTGATAATGGGGTGGGAGTGGTGTGTGTGGTTAGGGGAGAAAGGATGGAGATCTCACAGTGGGTCCCAGAGAGATTCCCCAGATTGGGAGATCCTGCTGCCCCATCAGCCAGCTGTGGGAAGAACAACTTGATATTGCTTGGGGAAGCCACCTTTAAAAACACAAGTGTAATATGCTAGTTATATTTTAATAAGACCAAAGCCTCCTCAAACCCAGGGTCACACTCATTGGAATGATTTTGCCTTGATATTTTAGCAGCCGCAGACACAAAGCGAGTCAAATTACAGTTTCCGTTTGGAGTCAGTGCACACACAAGAATCCGGAGGCTTTAATTCCTTAGGTTCTGCCGCCATTTCATTTGTTTCCTGTTCCAAGATTTATCCTTGTGCAAAGCAACGTTACGCCCTTGGGAGTGTCCCGCTCCCTGGTCCTGCCTGCCGCCCTGGGCAATTTAAAGGGCCTGGGGACCCCGCCACCACCGCCAGCAGCACAAGGGGACTAAGGCACTTTCCTGCCCGCCCTCGCTGCGTGTGGCACACCACTCCTGGAACGGCTGGCACGCCTTCGGCCCCTGGGGTGGGAGGGGTCTCTACGCTGCTCCTCCCTGAGTGCCAACTCTGTCAACTGTGGCAATGGGAGCTGCAAGGGTGGAGTCTGCGGGCAGCGGTGCGTAGAGACACCCCCGGCCCTCCCGCTTAGGGGCTGCTGCCAGAGGGTATGGGGTCTGGGTTGGGGCAGGGGTTGGGGTGCAGGAGATGGTGAAGGGTGCAACATTTACCTCAGGCATCTCCCAAAAGCAACCTGCACCCCACACCCAAATTCCTTCCAAGACCCTGCTCCCCACACACCCTCCTGCACCTCAACCCCCTGACTGAACCCAGACCCTGCACCCAAACTCTCTCCCAGAGCCCAACCCCTCTCCCTCCCTCACCCAAACTCCCTCCCAGAGCCTTAGGCAAATGTGTGTGGGGTGTGGGGCAGGACTTGGTTCCATTCTGGGCACCACCAAAAATTATACAAATCTGCCACCCCTGTCCAGCCCAACCTTCTGCTGATGCACCTCAGCCCAGACCTGTGCATGGTTTTAAGCTTGCATTACTTAAATTCCATGACATTGAGGGATTTCAGCTCCCCTTTGCCCAGAGGGAACCTTCACCCCACTCCCAACCAGGTTCTTGTCCATGGCATCACTGTAGGGGGGCTGGGTCCCTCGGTGTCTTTTCTCTCTCTACAACAGGCCAGGGTGCAATAACGGGGGCATCTGAGCACCCAGGACCTTCTATGGGGCTGCCATTCCCCTTCCCCTTCTGTGGTCTCATCAGTCATTGACTCCAGCCTTTTTTCTATCCATCGTCAGCACCATCCCAAGCAAGCTGCACTCGCCTCAAAAAGACAGAGAGTCCTGTGGCACCTTACAGAGTAACAGACATATTGGAGCATAAGCTTTCATGGGTGAATACCCACTTCGTCAGACGCATGTGGCAGAAATTTGCAGAGGCAGGTATAAATATGCAGGCAAGAATCAGTCTAGAGCTAAGGAGGTTAGTTCAATCAGGGAGCATGAGGCCCTCTTCTAGCAGTTGAGATGTGAATACCAAGGGAGGAGAAATTGCTTTTGTAGTTGGCTAGCCAAGAGTCAGGGCCAAGTATCCCTAGGCCACCCCGACAGGTGTTTGAAGAACAGGGAAACAAAGGGCACCACAAACTTATGTTTTTTGGATGAGCCAAGAAAAGGGAGCAGCATTGTCCCCCTCGGGCAGCCCCTGTTCAATTCCAGGTCAGAAAACAAAACTCTTCTGCAAGAATATCCAAAAAATATTGTGTTTCACTTTACTTCATAAGTACAGTTGTGTGGCAATTAAATGATGACCCTAAAGTTTCATAAAAGCAAAGAACATTAAACAAAATAGTGTGGGAAATACGGATGTATCTGAGGAAAGGGCTTGGAATGAAGAAAGACAAAAATTGATCGGTCGAGAGAACAGGCCCTGTTTCCCCCTGGTTTGGAGCTTCTCCCACAACTACTGGAATAGAAAAGCTAAGCAAATAGGGTTCTATTGCTGCACAGGAGATTGAAGTGAGGTTATTTTCTCCAGATGGTCATGTCAGGAGTGGGGTTTGAAACCACGTCTCTATGCAGAGACCAGAACACCCAAGAGATAGGAGAAAAGAGTCTTAAAACTAGCACTTTAGACCAGTGCGCCATCCTCCTGCTACAAAGACTCTGACTTATGAGCCCTCGTTTTTGTTAATAGTTGATGAACTCTTTAGGGAGGTCGAGATGGCACATCTCTTTCAACTCCTAGAGACCTTCTCCAGCACAGCTGAATTTTAGACACACTCACCTGGACCTAAAGTTACACGTTTCCTGGAGCTCCATGAGTTCTGTGGTGTTGTAATCTCCCTGCTTGTGTTTTAAGTGAACAAAAGATGGGTGCTGGTATTCTGAGACAGTAATGGTGAACCTCAAAATCCTTCCCAGACAGTTAAGCAACCAGCACCCACAACCTCTACCATGATAGCATTGGGGGGGGGCAGATAGCTCAGTGGTTTGAGCATTGGCCTGCTAAACCCAGGGTTGTGAGTTCAATCCTTGAGGGGGTCACTCAAGGATCTGGGGCAAAAATTGGTCCCACTAGTGAAGGCAGGGGGCTGGACTTGATGACCTTTCAAGGTCCCTTCCAGTTCTAAGAGATTGGTATAGCTCCAATTATTACCTATTTTTATTTTTATTACCTGTCTGGCAACAACTCACTGATCAATAGCTGGGGTGTGAAATCCTCATTTCTGTGTTGTTCTATCACTGTAGTCCCCACTTTCCTATTGCTTGTCTGCATAATCTCTGTCTGGTTCTATGACTGTTTCTGTCTGCTGTATAATTAAATTGTTGGGTGTACACTAAGGTAAATTAAGGTGTTGGGGTATAATTGGTTAGATAATCATGTTACAATGTGTTAGGATTGGTTAGTTACATTTCAGTAAAATGCTTGGTTAAGGTATAGCTAAGCAGAACTCCAGTTTTACTATATAGTCTGCTGTCAGTCAGGAAGTAATGGGGAAGGGGAAGGGAATGGGGTAGGGAATTGGAATGATGTTTTGCTAAGGGGGGCAAATAGTAATAGGAACAGGGAATGGGAACAGGGACACAGGCAAGCCTCTGTGGTGTCAGAGCTGGGAAGGGGGATCCTGAGGCAGGAAATTGGAATCATTGCTTGCTGGAAGTTTACCCCAATAAACATTGAATTGTTTGCACCTTTGAACTTTGGGTATTGCTGCTCTCTGGTCACAAGAGAAGGACCAGGGAATGGGAGGGTGTCATAACTATAAAGGGAAGGGAACCGCCTCCTGTGTACAATACTATAAAATCCCTCATGGCCAGAGACACCAAAATCCTTTTACCTGTAAAGGGTTAAGAAGCTCAGGAAACCTGGCTGGCACCTGACCCAAAGGACCAATAAGGAGACAAGATACTTTCAAATCTTGGTGGGGGGAAGGATTGTGTTTCTGCTCTTTGTTTTGGGGTTGTTCACTCTTGGGACTAAGAGGGACCAGACATCAATCCAGGCTCTCCAAATCTTTCTGAACCAGTCTCTCATGTTTCAAACTTGTAAGTAACAGCCAGGCAAGGCGGGTTAGGTTTATCTTTGTTTTCTCAACTTGTAAATGTTCCTTTTTGCTGAGAGGATTTTATCTCTGTTTGCTGTAACTTTGAACCTAAGGCCAGAGGGGGTTCACCTGGGCTCTATGAATCTGATTACCCTGTAAAGTTATTTTCCATCCTGATTTTACAGAGATGGTTTTACCTTTTCTTTCTTTAATTAAAAGCCTTCTATTTAAGAACCTGATTGATTTTTTCCTTGTTTTAAGATCCAAGGGGATTGGATCTGGACTCACCAGGAATTAGTGGGGGAAAGGAGGGGGGATGGTTAAATTCTCCTTGTGTTAAGATCAGGGCCGGCTCCAGGCACCAGCTGAGCAAGCTGGTGCTTGGGGCGGCAGATTCTACGGGGCGGCTTCCACCCAAACCTATGGCAGCACGGACGCTTTCTTTTCTTTTCTTTTTTTTTTTTTTGCTGCTCCGGCCGCCCTGTAGGGGGTGGCAGTGTGGAGGAGGCGAGCCCCCTGCAGCAAACTCGGCAGGGCAGCCCGCGTCCTTCCCTCCTCGCGGACCGGAGCAGAGCGGAGCCCTCCCACCAGGCAGCGTGGCGGTCGGGGCCGCGTGGTGAGTGCTCCGCTGACGCGCTGGCCACCCCCCTTCTCTCTCCCCGCTCCTCCCTTCCCGCCGCTGGACCAGGTGCACACTCTGCAGCACAGGGAGTCCCCTGGCTCCGGCCGCCCTGTGGGGTTTTTTGTTTTGTTTTTCCCCTGCTTTGCTGGCCGCGCTGTTGTTTCCCCCTGCACCTCCCCGCTCCAGCCCTGCCGTTTTTGTGTTGGTCCCCCCAGCTTTGCTGCTCCAGCCGCGCCGTGTCCTCCCCCCCCACTTTGCCGCTTCAGCCGCGCCGTGTCCTCCCCCCCCACTTTGCCGCTTCAGCCGCGCCGTGTCCTCCCCCCCCACTTTGCCGCTTCAGCTGCGCCGTGTCCTCCCCCCACCTTTGCTGCTCCAGCCGCGCCGTGTTCTCCTCCTCCCCCGCTTTGCCGCTCCAGCCGTGCCGTTTTTTTCCCTCCTGCTTTGCTGCTCCAGTGGCCCCACCTCCTTTTTTTTTTTTTTGCTTGGGGCGGCAAAAAAGCCAGAGCCGGCCCTAGTTAAGATCCAAGGGGTTGGATCGCTGTTCACCAGGGACGTGGGGAGGCAGTCTCTCAAGACTATCCAGAAAGGGAGCTAGTTTGAGAGTGGTGGCAGCAAGACCAGATCTAAGCTAGTAGTTAAGCTTAGAAGTGTTCATGCAGGGCCCCACATCTGTACCCTAAAGTTCAGAGTGGGGAAGGAACCTTGACAGAGGGTGATGGAATAAACCCTCTAACAAGTACGTCTTTCAGGGTGTGAAAAACCCCGGATCCAGTATAATTAAGCTGACCTAAGCCATGGTTAGATAGTGCTAAATGAAAGGAAAGATTGTTCTGTCAATGTAGCTATTACAGGGATGGAAAACCCCTCCAGTCACTGTAGCAGCTGTCTAGTCCCCAGTGCTACAGCAGTATTTTAAGTGTAGACAGCCTCAGAGTGACATCAGATCTGGCTCCATAGATGCTCAGGCACTAAGACAACACTAATTACAATGCACTAATGTTTCCGTAGTTGGCAGGATTTTAACCTGCGTGGGGAGACCCCAATGGATTTCTAGTCCATCGCCTTAACCACTCGGCCACAACTATTTGATGTCCAACTGCTGCACTACACCATGATTCTCTTCTCACTGAATTGTCACTTCAAATTGCTCAGACCAGCTCCCCCAGCACACTCACAGCTGTGCATTAGTGTAAGTGTGTCCATGGCTGAACAGCAAGAGTTCCTGCCCATTTCCCTTCCAGCTGGAGCATGATTAGAGTGTGTTTGTGTGAATGACATTGCTATAAATTGTTGTTCATTCCCCACACTGACAATTCACACAGTCCCTTTCCAATTCGAATCTCCACCAGATCCTTCCAATAGCCAGGGTCAGGATTTCTCAGGGGCACTGAAATGTTTCAGGGGTTTGGTGCATGAACTCAGCCTTGCATTCCATCCCTGATGTTTCATGGACTAACAGCAGCAGCAGAAAGAAAGAGCGGAGCCAATATCTCACTGTCAGAGGTGAAGGTGGCCACGTCCCCTCTGTCTGACCATTGCCATTGCAGGAGAGAAGGTTTCAATACAATTGAATGCCCTGGCTCAGACAAGAGACACAGGAGGTTTTGCTGTTCATGGATCTGTGCAAAGGAAATTGTGTCTCTGTGTGAAATTGAGGAGGGAAAAGAAACGTCCACATGGTGGCCCAGTGCCCTAAGGAATGTGGGTGAAGGACTCTGGCTGAGAAATGATTTAACAGGAATTTGTATCAATGTATTGCCCTGATTAAAAGCTATGGCTAAAAGGCAGCCACTGTTGTTAGTACTTGAACCAGCGTGGAGACACCCGAGTGGGTCTCAAGTCCATTGCCTTAACCAGGGATAGTCTATTATTTTATCAAGATCCAAATTTCTTGGTCAAGGTCTAGTCAATGTCTAGATGCCAGAGAAAATAATACACTGATGATAATAAGAAGAATATAGAAAGATTTTGCAGTCACTATGGGCATAACTATGATCATTGTTTCATGTTTCACTCTTAATATCTGGCACCACCACTGCCTTTCCCTTTAGTCTTCTAGTTAACAAAGGATAAAACTAAACATCTCTTCAGATACCAGGGAGTGTTTTTGTTCATTCCTGCTAGCTACACAGGGGTTTGATGTAGCTGCTTTCAATCCTCCGGCTCTGCCGGGATAAGTAACATTTCAGGCTGTCACTGAACTGAAGGAGAGAGATCATTTTTTGACAGATGACGCCTTCTCTTAACAGTGTTTGGCTGGCTGGCAGCCCTGGTCCCAGGTCTCTCCTGAGGGAAGAAAGTTTCTGTGCAAAATACTAAAACTTTTAACAGAGAGGAGGGAAAGGCGATGGCCACATGATGGGGCCAGTATGTACCACAACATGGTTCTTTTATGTGGGATGACTCTGAACATTGACTGATCTCCACTCCCTTGTGTTTGAAGAGATGTTTAGTTGTGCAGTTAGGAACCTATAAGGCTGAAGCAATGTTATGGATGGTGACACTATGATTGAAGGGTTATTTAATGTTGTAGAAATTGTTAAAAACACTGAGCTTAAACTGGAACTGCCTGTTGTTAGAGGCTGGTTTCCCCACCTCAGTTCCATAAGCTCTGCTAGAAACACCCTGGGTTCTCTCCTGCCTCGGTGGGAACTGGAGGAATCGTCCCCTGCTGCCCTTGGCTCCAGGCTGGTTTTTCTGGGGAGGATGTGGAATTGATTTGTTTGCTGTTGAGAAGGGAGCCGGGCCAGTTCTCAGGAACGAGAACTCCCAGCATCTTCCCAGCCCAGCCCAGGCTGCTGCCCTGTCCCAGCCTCTGTTCCCCTTGGGGCCCGGCATGTTAAGAACATAAGAACATAAGAAAGGCCGTGCAGGTCAGACCAAAGGTCCATCTAGCCCAGTATCTGTCTACCGACAGTGGCCAATGCCAGGTGCCCTGAGGAGTGAACCTAACAGGCAATGATCAAGTGATCTCTCTCCTGCCATCCATCTCCATCCTCTGACGAACAGAGGCTAGGGACACCATTCCTTACCCATCCTGGCTAATAGCCATTTATGGACTTAGCCACCATGAATTTATCCAGTCCCCTTTTAAACATTGTTATAGTCCTAGCCTTCACAACCTCCTCAGGTAAGGAGTTCCACAAGTTGACTGTGCGCTGAGTGAAGAAGAACTTCCTTTTATTTGTTTTAAACCTGCTGCCTATTAATTTCATTTGATGACCCTAGTTCTTGTATTATGGGAATAAGTAAATAACTTTTCCTTATCCACTTTCTCAACATCACTCATGATTTTATATACCTCTATCATGTCCCCCCTTCGTCTTCTCTTTTCCAAACTGAAGAGTCCTAGCCTCTTTAATCTTTCCTCATATGGGACCCTCTCTAAACCCCTAATCATTTTAGTTGCTCTTTTCTGAACCTTTTCTAGTGCTAGAATATCTTTTTTGAGGTGAGGAGACCACATCTGTACACAGTATTCAAGATGTGGGCGTACCATGGATTTATATATGTCTTATGATATGAGTCTTATTCTCTATCCCCTGTTTAATGATTCCTAACATCCTGTTTGCTTTTTTGACCGCCTCTGCACACTGCGTGGACATCTTCAGAGAACTATCCACGATAACTCCAAGATCTTTGACTCGTTGTAGCTAAATTAGCCCCCATCATGTTGTATGTATAGTTGGGGTTATTTTTTGTTTGACTATAGAGCAGGCCGGGAGCAGCAGCTGAGGCAGAGGACAGCCTGGGCCAGGCAGATAAGAAGGAGTTTAGCAAGCAAAAAAGGTAAAATGGCAGTGGAATATCACCTTGGACTCGACGGCATTTCTCCATTGGTCTGTCTGCTTTGGGGCAGGGACAATAACACGTCCTGCTGCATTCGTTATTTCAAAGGGCAGTTTAGGATTTTCATTCTCACACACGATGCACAAAGCAGGATCCAACCTTTGGCATCAACTAAACAAGCTGCTCAGAGATTCTGGCAGCCACAATGAGCATTTGGGGGAGAGTTCAGACCAGCCCCTGTCTCAGAGGAAGGGATCATCTGTGTGGGGACTGGACCACTGAGCTATCAGCTCTTAACTCCCAAACGTTCAGTAACTCTATTATCAGTGCCTGTGAATGTAATTTAAACCATGAGAAAAACCACACTGGGCTAGACCAAAGGCCCACCTAGCTCTGAACCTTGTCTTCTGACAGTAGCCAAAAGCAGGTGCCCCAACAACCAGTCAACAAGGCACCACTGGGAGTTGAACCCAGGCTCTCCTGTTTACAAAACAGATGCTTTAGCCAGCTAAGCCATCATGCCTGTGAGAGACTAAAACACACTGTCTGCCCACACCTGACTCCCTGCCATCACCACCAGGGCCTGATAAGCTTTGCTTGTGTTTGGATTCTGCAAAGCAGAGGAGCAGGTGACGTTTTCCTTGCAAGCTGTGTGTGAGTGAATCTTTGGCCAGGTCTGCACTACAAAGTTGTTTCAGCAGAATTATATTGCTCAGGTGTGTGAAAAACACACAACGCTCTCTCGGTCGGTAGCTTGTGGCTAGTGTACACACTGCAATGCCACGTCTGGCGACAAAAGTGCCCTGTTTTGCTGACAAAATAAAATGACTTCAATGAGAGAGCTAGAGCTTTTTGCAGCAAACTTTAAGTAACAGAGTAAACACTCCTGTTCATTATATCACCATAACTGGCCTTCCCCAGTATCCCACAATGCCCGCTGTGAACTTGCCTGCCCTGCATTCCTGCTACAGAGGCTGGGCCCCTCCCCTTTCATCGCTCTGGGAAGTACTGACAGCTGAGCCTGCTGCTCTGCTCCGGCAGCCAGGAGCAAATCACTGCCATGGATGCTGCTCTCTTCCACCCTGCGAACACAGAGCAGGGTGGTGGGAACTTCCTTACATTGCGGGGGGTTATCTGAACTGTGACATGCCCATGACACCCTTCCCTCGAGGAGGCTCTTACCTTCTAAACAGGGACGGCTGTTTTCTAGTAAAATCACTAAAAGGGAAGGAGAAAACTCGAAGAGGTTCCTCCTGGCACTCACGTACATGAACCCAAATACTCCCTCAGTCCTCAAAGAGAGACCTGGAGAAGGAGACTTGCTGAAGCAAAGCCACAGGGGTCTCTGAGGTTTCCCTGGCCCCTTGCCCCTGTCCTGCCTGGCTGATGTCAGCATCTCTCTGTGAGGTCACCACCTCCCCACCACCTTTGACCAACAGTCTGAGGTCCTGCAAAAGGCCTTTGTGATGTCACTGCCACACCCCTCCCTTGCTGTGCTAATGTCCTGCCCCTGGCCAGGCACTGTGGAGGTTTGAGCTACTCCCTGTGGATCACCCCACTCAAGAAGCGTTCGTTCTAGGAAGCAAGCCAGCTAGACAGTAAAACATCAGATGCTGCTCCCAATGCAACACTCAGTTTTTCAGAAATTAGTCGACTTTATGGCCAGAAAAGACCATTAGAGCATCTAATCTGACCCCCTGCATATCACAGGCCTCCTGTATGACCCAATAGCTACTTTTGGGCAAACACATTCCAGAAAGGCATCTAGTCTTCATTAAATGACATCAAGAGATGGAGAATCCACCACTTTCCCTAGAAGACATTTTTCTCCAGCCCTCAGAACATTTGGTGGCTCTTTGCTATTGAACGAGCTCAACCTGTTTAGCTTATCAAAAGAAGATTGAAAGATGATTTCACTGAAGTGTTGAAGGGCCTTAATGGAGAGAAAAGACTGGGTATGAAAGGGCTCTTTAATCGAGCAGAGAAAGGCATAACAAGACCCAATGGCTGGAAGGTGAAAAGAGACAAATTCATATTACAACTAAGGCACAAATATTCAACAGCCAGGACGATTCACAACAGGACAGGAACAAGCTCCCAAGGAAAGTGGTGGATTCTAATTCTAATTCCTTATGAATATTCTGTGTGTTTGTGTGTGCAGGGGAGGAACATGCTATATGCCCAGAGGACTTTATTCCTCCAGCCTGCAAGGACAGAGGGGATGTCAAGGAGTTGTTCCTTCAATCCCCCCCACAGAAAGGCCCTTCTTAGGAAAGGCAAAATCCTGGAGAGAAAGAGTAACACTGAACAAGACTCCAGAAAGACAGATTTTTATAATCGCAGTGAGAAGTTTTTCACCTGGCCAGGGACTTGAACCCTGGACCCTCAGATTAAAAGTTTGATGCTCTGCCAACTGAGCTAGCCAGGCTCACATATGAAAAACACAAGTTGGTGCAGAGGTGAAAGCTAGTCAAGAAAAAGCAAGACAGCCACAATAGGGGAAACTTGCTGTGCTCTCTCTCTTCCCAGCCCTGGCCTGGCTGGGTATTAGTGCTGGTTAAAAAGACGGGAAAATATCGGCATCTACCAGCCTTTCATAGCTGTACAAGACTCAGGCACAATACAGAGGTGCCCATCTGCAAGTGCCGAATGGTTGGATTGGCTAATGCAGCCTGTAGACGTCCAGGGCACTCTGGGATACTCAGCCAAGTGTCCATCACCATCATCATTTCAAAGGGATAATGATAATGGTAGCAAGGTTCACAACTGACTTAGCAGTTGCATACAAAGGTGCATGTTTGGCAGTTACGTTGGCTCAGGTTGGCCACCCCGGTCTAGATGTAGAAGTTACAACATTTAAACTTGAAAGAGGAGCCAATTTCTCCATCATTTCCCACCTTTACATCCAAACACGATGAAGGTAGCAGATAGAGCCAGAGCAGGTTGTCTATGGGACCAAGTATATGCAGAGTATCCTCGACAGAGGTTTGTTCAACCTGTTCTTAAAAACCTCTGAGGACAGAGACACCACAGACGCCTTTGGGAGCCTATTCCAGAGCTTAACTGCACTCAGAGTCTGACATTGGTGATGTAGGAGGCTGAGAAAAACAACACTGGCTGTCAGAAAAAAACAGTCCTCCCTGGTCCTTTAAGCAGTAGGCTCTGGTGTTTTAACAGCCATGGCCTGGGTTCAATTCCCCCTAAAAACCAGAACTTTTTCAATGAAAATCTCCATTCATTTCGCATTTGAAATGGAAAGGCAAAGAGGGCTTCTTGTCCTTATCAACAAGGCAAAGAATGGCTTTTTGCTCAGTAAATATTTTTAAAAGGTGCTGACTCGACCTGAAGATCTCAGTAATAGACAGTAATTCTTCAGCTAGACTCGGATTCCATGGGAATACGAGAAGCGATTGTGTCTAACACCTGCCTTTTTCCGGACAACAGTGATGTCCAAGTTTTCCATGGACATTTCCCTTCCAGCACCTCAGGCCCCATCCAACAATACAAGAAACTGAAATGCACAGAAAGTTTCTCACCATAGAATTCACTGACCAGGTCGGGGGAAAAGTTTTGCCGTTTGAAGATGTTTGAATTCCTTCCAACTTCTCTCATACAAATGCTAAATAGTTGGTGGTGTAATGTTACAGGAGAGGTTGAAATTAGGCTATTTCGTCAGATAGAAGACAGTGATTGTGTCAGGAGTGGGATGTGAATGTGCACGTACATATGGAGCCTAGAGCAACAAATGACAGTGTTAGGGGGCTTATTCCTTCACCCTCTTACTTCCCTGGTCCTTCTCGCATGAACAGAGAGCAACAATATCCGAAGTCCAAAGGCGCAAACAATTTGATGTTTATTGGGGTGAACGTCCAGCAAGCAATGATTCCAGTTTCCTTCCTTAGTGTCCCCCTTCCCAGCTCTGACAACACAGAGCCTTGTCTGTGTCCCTGTTTCTGTTCCCATCCCCTGTTCCCATTTCCCCCTGTAGCAAAACAGGATCCCAATTCCCCCATCCCCAGTCCCTGGTCCCATTTCCCCCCTCCCCCCACCTTCCTGATTGACTGCAGACTATATAGTAAAACCTGAGTTCTGCTTAGCTATTCCTTAACCAATCATTTTACTGAAATTTAACTAACCAATCTTAATATACTGTAACATGGTTATTTAACCAATTATATTCCACCACCTTCATTGGTTTACACCCAACAAAATTAATTATACAGCAGACAGAAACAATCACAGACCCAGACAGAGACCATGTAAATAAACATACAAAACAATACAGAAGGGAGGATTTCACAACTACATCTATACAGACATAAGGGTTTTCCAGCTGTGTCTATTGATAAGTGAGTTCTTGCCAGGCAGGATGCTACCAAACTAAGTTTCCCTTTCTCTGGAGGTGATAGGAATATCAGGGCAGGACTGTAGTCCTAATAGCCCAGTAGCACCTTATTTCAGTGTGACTAGTTGGGAATGTGAGGATGTGACCATACACTTCCCTTTGCTGCTTAGCCGAGGAACCAGGCCTCAGACTGTCACAGTGAGAGAAGGCCATTACACAGACAGACAGTGATTTTTTATTCTTTCTTTTATACCTTTATAACTAGCTAAGTGATAAAAATACACCTAAATTCTTAAAGTACAGGCCTTTGCAGACAGGCCTGAATCTCTGTATCCTAACAGTCCTCCAGGTCAGGCAGCCTCTGGGTAAGGGGGTGGGGACTCAGATCCTTCCACTGGCCAATTCCACCAGGGTCGTGTATAAACCAGGGAAGTTTGTCACAATAGCCAGACCAGATGCCCCCTGTACACTTGTGCTCTGTCCTCATTGCTTCTCTGTCTCTCTTCCCCTCATCTCTGCTGCTCCCCCTCTGGGCTTTCTCAGCACCTGGCCCCATAGCACTTCCTGGCAGCCAGAGACTGTGCTTTCTACACCTGCTCCTGCGGCCTCTCTCCTGATTGCTAAGGAAAGGAACCTTTCCAGGAAATGGCCACAGCTTCTGGGAATCCCTGTGTGGCTGGGAACAGAACTTGGCTCCTGGCACACAAGGCAACTTAAAAGCTGAGCACCCAGACAGGGACTTGAACCCTGGACCCTCATATAAAGAGCCTGATGCTCTACCAACTGAGCTACCTGGGCTTGTTGAAAAATAGCTTCACTGTTCACCACAAGAGTGATTATCCCAGTGTGCGGGCAAGAGTGAGCAGGCAGGCAAAAGAGAGGCAAAAAAAGTCCCAGGAACCCCTCCTCTTTTTCTGCACAGCCACTGCCTGTCAGCAGGATTCCTCCTCCTCCTCAGGGAGACTAAATCTCTGTGCCTAGACAGCCGGTCCATCCGCTGCACCTCAATCCCCCATGCCCGAGCCTCCCTGCCAAAGCCCTGCACCTGGCCCCATACAATTAAGTCTCACTTGTCGCTGGGAACTTAACTTCTTGTGCCCAGAGTGTCTCGGCCCCCTCAGCAGATGACCTGAGAAACACAGTGTCCGGCTTTTCCAAAGAAGTGTTTAGACCCCCTCATCATGTGGCCTAAAGGATAAGGCATCTCCCTGTGGATCAGATGATTCAGGATTTGAGTCCCCTCGTGGTTGTGCTCACTTTGTGCTGCAAGTCCTGCTTTCTTCAGGGCTGGAACCTCTTCTTGGCCGCTCAGGCCAATGCTCCGGCTTCAGCTAGAGCCCCAGGAAGGAGTTGGGGGTTGGGTGTCACAAAGGCTGGGGCATGAGCCCCAGGTGCTTCCAGTCTCGCCTTGGCCATTCCTGACTTGCCAAAGAAAATGGGTGGCTCCACTGCCAAAGTCAGCACCATGAGTGGGAACGGTCAGAGGCCCCACCAGGGGGGCTGGCCCTGCTTTCCTACCATCTTCTGATGTTGGCCACAGAGCATCAGCAGCCGCCCTGCATGCTGGTCTGTGGGTGGCCTTCAGCACAGCAGGGAGCAGGCTGGCCCTGTGGCTGTCTGCTGGCCACACATAGGCATGGTCCTCTCCTCCTCTTGCCCTGGCCTCCGCTGCTTTTAAGCCTTCCCTTGGAGCTGTCAGCACCAGCCGCCTCTGCTCCAGGTGCCCAGAGGAGGAGAGGTGCTGGGCTTCCACCTGCCCAGCCCTGCTTCCTTCAAGCACAGTGGCAAGTGCCAGACTTGTGGGCACCAGGTGAAGCCGTGAGAATCCCAACCCTCAGGTGTCAGTTCTAGAGCCCTGACCCATCCAGCAGGAGGGGAAAAAATTGCTCTTGCAGAGCTGGAGACAGGGAAGTGGAGCACTGTGAGCTCTGGGGGTTTACCACAAGGTCCCACTGAGATTTGAACTCAGATTGCAGGATTCAGAGTCCTGAGTGTTGCCCATTACACCATGGGACCAGCTCATGCTGCCTTCTCTGGCCATCAGTGACCCTCATGGGGCCGGCTCATGTAAGGGACCGTTGGCCCCTTACTAAAGCTTAGTGGGGGTTTTGGTTGGCTAGTTCCCAGTCCCAGTAGAAGGGGAAAGGGCCAATGGGAAATCAGGCCCCTGAGACTGACAGTCCCCTGGGCAATGCGGAGAGGCCAAAGCTCCAAGTTAGCCACACTGACAGGCCAGGCAGTGTAATGAGGGAGTCACCAGGCCAGGAGGTCCCATCCTCCGTGGGAGCTGGAACTGCCTGGGCCAGAGTGGGGCGGAGCTAAGGAGAGAGCAGGAGCCCGAGAAGAGCCAGGGAGCAGAGCTGGGCAGGTGTAGTGCCAGAAACTGCTCCCTGTAGGACTTTGCTACCTGGAGCAGTTACTGAGACCTGAGGTTGTTCTTATTTGCTGACTTGTCCTAATTGGCTCAAACTTGACAGTGGTGGGGGATGGAAGCATAAAGGCTTCATCCTCCAAACGACCCTGCCTGGTGTCCATCTGTATCTATTACCTCTTAACACCGGATTGTAAAAAATAAAGTGAGGTCATTTAAACATCATTTATTTTGCAGCTTCATTTACTGTGCTAACAATGTAGCATCCTGACACCGATACTTCTGCCCACGTGCCCTGTGGGTTGGATTCATTTTAGTGGGACGTGGGACATGTGGAGGATAATTTAAACGCTTAATTTCTTTACGGTTTCCCTTCAATATACTTCTCTGCTGGTGCAATTTCTGACCATTGCACGTCTATTGTATTTATTACAATAGCACAAGTAAGTCACACAAGTGACATAGTCTAAGGGCTTGGCTACACTTGCAAGTTAGAGCCCATTAAAGCAGCCCCGGGTGCCCTAACTCCTGAGGTGTCCACACTGGAAAGGCACATGGAGCACCTGGGCTCTGCAGCTGGAGCGCTCCTGGTAATCCACCTCCATGAGAAGTATAAAGCTCACTGAGCCCTGCTGAAAAGCCCTGGTATCAGTGTGGACGACGTGTTGCATCACTGCACTGTGTTTGGCCTCAGGAAATGTCCCATAATCCCCTGAAGTCAAGTGCCCACTCTGGTCATTGTTTTGAAATCGGCTGCAGGCATGCGGATATCCCCTTTCAAAGCTCCGTTTCTGACAGCTGGCTGCTTATCTGCTCTGGGACAAAGCAACCATTAGTGTGGAATGCTGCTGTTGTGAGTGTGTGTGTGTGTGTGGGGGGGTCTGCTGCTGTACGAACACACAAGACAGCATGCTGACACACTCTCAGCCCCCCAAACACACCGTTGCTCCCCCCACGTACACACAACACACTCCCTGTCACACTCCACCCCCGTCCCCCATTTGAAAAGCACGTTGCAGCCACTTGCACACTGGGATAGCTACCACAGTGCACTGCTCTCTGTGGCATTGCCAGAGCTGCTAATGTGGCCACTCCAGTGCGCTTGCAGCTGTCAGTGTGAACACACGGCAGCGGTTTCCCTGCTGTGGGTTAACTCCCAGCGCTCTACCTCTGCAAGTGTAGCCAAGCCCTACATTTCCCAAACCAACCGAACTCAGTAACTGCCCTCCACCACCACATGCAGGGAGTAGGGGCACCGTGGAGCACACGCCACACTTACTGGCTCAGCCTTGTGCATGCTGGGGTGGCCACCTCCCCATTGATGAGACCTGGTCCCACCATCTCCGTGGAGCTCCAGTCTGCCCTGCTGCCATCCCTGTCTGTGTTGTCTTCTCTAGCAGTTGACTGGAAGGTGAGCACTGGCCGCATGCCATGTAGCCGTGTTGTCTCGAAGGGCGAAAGCAGGAGGAATGATGCCTTCATAGCCCACCCAATATTCCATAACATAGTTAAGGAAAATATTTCTCAATGAATTCTCAGTAAAAGATCAGAAGCAGCCAGTGTCCGCATCAGTCTACGAGCATTGGTATTTTCTTGAAATTTGTCAGACCAACCTATCTAACACCTAACACACATTTGAAGTTCTTCTTTTCACACTGTTGCTCATTCTCAGGGTCTGCTTTGTCTCCAGACAGATCCATTCTCTTTCAGGACAGCCTTGCTCTTTCTGTCTGTTTCACTCACTGAGGTGTCGGAGTAAACACTCCCCTTCCTTCTATTCTCAGACAAACACTAGTATTAAGTGTTTGCTACTGATGGGTCTAGAAAACATTTGTCAAGTGGAAGATGCTGTTTCTGGGGGATTGCTCCCAAGATCCAGTACTTTGGGTTCAAACGTCTCCCAACTTCCTTGGGGAAAATAACACCAAGGCTTTGTTGCAATATACAAGAAGGAAGGAGTTTTTCCACCCCAGATGGGACTTGAACCCACAATCTCTGGCTTAGGAAGCCAATGCCTTATCCATTAGGCCACTGGGGCCCTGAAGAGCAGTAAAAAGAAGGATGGAAATTCCCTCTCAGGATTGCACATTCCTCACATTCACTCAGAAGCCAAATACCCATTTAATGGCCTTACAGAAACGTCTGCACCCCCTGGCAGCGAGGCACCTGGGCAGGTCCCTGACAGAGCTGAGCACCACCTTTCTGCCAGCCACCTTTAGAGAAGAACCCCACCCTAGAGTCACCCCTCCCTCCTTCAGCACCTCCACGGCTGTGGCTTTGAGTGGCAGTAGGATGATTAGGGGGCGAATCTGGGGCTGGAAGGGGGGTAAGGTCGGCCTGTAAGGAGTAACCAGGTGGGGCAGACCCAGCGGGAGGCTGTGGGCTGCTGGTTGGTTGTTGGGATCCGAGCTCTAGATCAAAGCTGCACAGTGACCTGACACCCAGGGTTATAAGGCCGACAGAGTGACCCCTTACTGGCCTCGGTGACCCCCAAACCCTTGTTACTAAGGGCATTGAGGAGTCTCTGTCCCTTAATAACTTCTGGGAGCTCCCCAGCAGGCTGCAGGCATCAGCCGCCTCCTGCCTCACAGGTTAGACTCTTGGTGCTGTGCCAGCCGCCCCCTCGCTTGCAGGCCCAGTGTAAGAAGCAGGAGGCCTGGTGCTGGCAGAAGAGGGTTTTGATTAATCGACCTCTGTGTGATGGGCACAGGACGCTTCCACTCAGTAGCATAGCTGGGGGGGGAGCAGGGGAAGCAGCTAAGGGCGCCGGGTTCCTCCGGTGGGGGTGTGGAGCAGCCGTTCGTTTCCCTGTTCGCACTCCTCTGCGGTGTGAAAATCGGGGAGGGGAGGCAGAAGCCCCACTTCCCTCCCGAAATAACGCCCAGTGGGGGAAGCCAGGACAACAGGGGGGGGCGGGCGGCAAGTGGTGGCCAGACTCTCACCGCCAGGGTCTAGTCTAGCTCAGGGTCCAGCTCAACTTCCTCCCCGCGCCACTGGCCCCCAGTCCCCTTCCAACACCAGGTCAACCCGGGCACTAGGGCAGGAACGGGGTGAGGCAGCAAGTCAAGCTGAGCAAGGCAGGCAAAAGCGAGTCTTGTCTTCATGGGCACCTCCCAATGACGTCCTTTTTGTGTGCAACTGCTGCAAAAACATCCCGGGCAGAGAAGCAACAGGCCAAAACACTGGCATACAGCTGCCAAAGTAGCTCAGTTGGGAGAGTGTTAGACTGAAGATCTAAAGGTCCCTGGTTCAATCCCAGACTTTGGCAGGTGCTTTCATCCTCTTTGTGCAGGGGCAGCTTGTTTTCTAGAAGCCCAGTGGTGCCTGCACCCAAGGTGAGCAGAGCTGCCGTGGGGTAAAGCAATTTTGGGGGCCCCTTCCATTTAAAAAAAAGTGGCTATACTGTATTATTACGGGGCCCCTGCAGGGCCTGAGGCAAATTGCCCCACTTGCCTCCCCTCTGGGTGGCCCTGAAGGTGAGTCTCTGATCTTGGGCTCTGCTGTAGGAAAACATAGAATGGGCTTCTGCCCCTATTTGGCCCACCTGACCTTTAAGGATGAGAGCTGTCTTTCCCAACATGGCAGGAAGAGAGCAAGGCAGGGTGACCCTCAGGAATGGTGCCAGAGGGCTTCTGGGCAGTGATAGGCAGGAATAGGGGATGAAAACTCCTCTGTGCAGCTGAGCAAGGGCAGTACCAGGGAAGGGGCATCTGTAAAAGTGGCCGTGTGGAATGTGGAAGGGATTTGGGGGCCCAGGAGGAGGTGCTTGATGTTCAGTGCCTTGGAGCAGCTGGACTTAGCCATGGTGGGTGTTCAGGAAATGCCCATTAATAACTCTAGGGTAGCTCAATAGGCAGAGGGTGATTGGAGGAAGGGCCTCCTGGCCAGGGAAGAATGATGGGGCTGGAGTCACATTCGTGGTGCGAGTACAGAAGGTGGTGGAGCTCCGACCAGGGAGGGCATTACTGGTGGACTTTGTGCTCTGTGGCACTGGTTACTGCTATATTAGTGTGTATGGTCCCCAGTTAAGGCATGAGAGGGAAGATCAAAGGCTCCCTTCCTCTGGACTGCATGGTGTTTGGTGTTGGGGGGGGATTTTAATTGTGTCAGCCGGCCTGAGGCCCGCTGGTCCTGTTTTCCCAACCGTCAGAGGAAACATTTTTACAATGAGCACTGCCTGGCACAGGTCTGTAGTGAGGTCGGCTTAGAGAAGCTCACTCCAGCCACAGAGGGGGTTCACCTTTCTGCGGGGACAGACCAGGACTCGCATTGAGCGGATTTATGCTTAGCTTTTTTGTCTTTTGCATGTTGCTTCTCAGATTCATTCTTGGCCCGACTTGTTACACTTTGGCACTTAACAGGCCAGAGTTTGTGCACCTTCCTATTATCCTCACTAGGATCTGATTTCCAAATTTTGAGGAATGACTTTTTGCCTCTAACAGCCTCCATTATTCTGCCGTTTACCTAGAGTGGCGTTCTGCTGGTCGTCCTATTGTCGTTTCTGATTTAGGGCAAACGTTTCATCTGAGCCTCTAATTGCGGTGTTTTTAAACGGTCTGCATGCTGCTTGCAGGCACCTAACACTTGTGACAGCAGCTCCTTTTAATTCCCATCCAACCATCTGTACTTATGCCGATAGGTCGACTTTAGGTCTTTAACTTTGAGCGGTAGCTGAGAAGATGGTAAATTGGGCAGAAACCTGTTCGACAAACCTCTTCATTTCCTTGTTATTTCCTGACTTCTTCATTCATCCCCTTTTCCTTATTTCCTGGGTGAGGTGGCGGCCTGCCAGGGAGCTCCCCGGCACCTCTGGCTGCCTGGGCTGAAGGCAAGAGGCAGGCCTGGGCGTGGCGAGGGCCTCCTGTCCCAGCCTGAGGCCGCAGTGCTTCCTCGTCCCCTTTTCCCACCCACACGGGCAGGCGGCTGCTGCGGGAGAACACGAGGGAGGCTCTCGGGATGCTAGGCAGCGCTGTGTGTGTGGCTGTCAGGGGAAAGAGCCTTCTTCTCTAAAGATGGCTGGCAGAAAAGTGGTGCTCAGCTCTGTCAGCGACCTCCCCAGTAGCCTCGCTGCCAGGGGATGCAGACATTTCTGTAAGGTGCAGAAAGAGGGTATTTGGCTTCCAAGTTAATATGAGAAATATGCATTTATGAGATTGAATTTCCATTTTTTCACAGGGCCCCAGTGGCCTAATGGACAAGGCAATGGCTTTCTAAGTCAGAGATTGTGGGTTTGAGTCCCATCTGGGGTGAAAAACTACCTGTATATTGCAAGGAAACCTTAGCCTTATTTTCACCAAGGAAGCTGGGAGATGTTTGAACACAAAATACTGGATCTTGGGAAAAATGCCCCAGAAATGGCATCTTGACAAATGCTTTCTAAATCCATCAGTAGCAAACAGTTAATACTAGTGTTTGTCTGAGGGCTTGTCTACACTACAGGACTATTTCGAATCTACTTAAGTCGAATTTGTGGATTCAACCTTAATAAGTCGAATTTGTGTATCCATACTAAATACACAAATTCGAACTTCTGAGTCCACATTCACGGGGCCAGCTTCGACTTTGGAAGCGGTGCACTGTGGGAAGCTATCCCACAGTTCCCGCACTCCCCGCTGCCCATTGGAATTGTGGGATTTCCCCCCAATGCATGCTGGGGGGAAAAATGTGTCGTCATTGAACCGTCAATCACACCCTCCCTGTCTTCCTTGAAAGCGCCGGCGGGAAATCTGTTTGTGCCCTTGTCTGGTCGGTTACAGCGCGGACGCCACAGCACTGCGAGCATGGAGCCCGCTGCGATCATCGCTGCACTTATGGCCGTTGTCAACTCCTCGCACCTTATCGTACACCTCTTCCACAGTCAGATGCTGAGAAACCGGGTGAGGAGGCTCCAGCAGCACGGTGAGGAGAGTGCCGCAGACCTCTCAGAAAGCAGGGTACGCCGGGCAGTGGAGATCATGGTGGCAATGGGTCAAGTTCATGGTGTGGAACGGCGATTCTGGGCCCGGGAAACAAGCACAGACTGGTGGGACCGCATAGTGCTGCAGGTCTGGGATGACACAGAGTGGATGCGAAACTTCAGGATGCGTAAGGGCACTTTCCTTGAACTGTGTGACTTGCTGTCCCCTGCCCTGAAGCGCCAGGACACAAGGATGCGAGCAGCCCTGAGTGTGCAGAAGCGAGTGGCCATAGCCCTCTGGAAACTTGCCACGCCAGACAGCTACCGGTCAGTAGCGAACCACTTTGGCGTGGGCAAATCTACTGTGGGGATTGCTGTCATTCAAGTAGCCCACGCAATCGTTGAGCAACTGCTCTCAAAGGTAGTGACTCTCGGAAATGTCCAGGTCATCATAGATGGCTTCGCCGCGATGGGATTCCCAAACTGCGGTGGGGCTATAGATGGGACTCACATCCCTATCCTGGCACCAGCCCACCAGGCCAGCGAGTACATTAACCGAAAGGGCTACTTTTCAATGGTGCTGCAAGCTGTGGTGGACCATAGGGGATGTTTTACCAACATCAACGTCGGGTGGGTGGGCAAGGTTCATGACGCGCGTGTGTTCAGGAACTCTGGTCTGTTTAGACGCCTCCAGGCAGGCACTTTGTTCCCGGACCACAAAATAACGGTTGGGGATGTGCAGATGCCTACAGTGATCCTCGGGGACCCGGCCTACCCGCTAATGCCCTGGCTCATGAAGCCCTATACAGGCGCCTTGGACAGTGAAAAGGAACTCTTCAACTACCGGCTGAGCAAGTGCAGAATGGTGGTGGAGTGTGCTTTCGGACGTCTCAAGGGGAGATGGCGGACCTTACTGACTCGCTCGGACATCAGCGAAAAGAATATCCCCGTAGTTATTGCTGCTTGCTGTGTGCTCCACAATCTCTGTGAGAGCAAGGGCGAGACCTTTTTGGCCGCTTGGGAGGTTGAGGCAAATCGCCTGGCTGCTGTTTACGATCAGCCAGACACCCGTGCTGAGAGAATATCCCAGCGGGAAGCGATATGCATCAGGGAGGCTTTGAAAGCGAGTTTCCTCGCAGAGCAGGGTAACCTGTGACTGTCCACTTGATTTTAAGAGAGCCTGATCATAAACCAAGTTTCCCCCACTTCCGAAGGACATTTTAAAACTAAGGACATGTTTTAGTAATTAATAATAAATCTTTCGTTGACTTTGCATTTCTCTTTCTTCGTTGAAACATGGAAGCATTCTGTGCTGGGTAAGGTGTGCACTGATGGGTGGGTTTGCAGGAAGGGGCGAGGGGTGCCGTCTTTGGATAGGGGTTAACATGACGGCTGTGGGTTTGGGCGTTGGATGGTTTTTGGGTGGTGGGGGAAGGGTGAGTATCTGCCCCTGGATGAGGTCTCTTTTTGGGGCTCAGGGCACCGGGGAGGATCGTGACTACGGTCCAAGTGCATGTGAAGGGAAGCCTGCCTTTACATTCGGGGATGGCAGGCACCAGGACCCTGCACAAGCATACACATCAAGGAAAGACCCGGGGCAGCATACACCACACAGACTGTCCCTGGTGCCTAGTGACTGCAGTCTGTGTGTGCCCTGCAGTTGACCCTGCAGCCAAGTCTGTAGCATGGCACTGTGGGCTATGCACTGAAATTACAATTCCCCCCCACACACACACACACAACAACAGAAAGTCTTCTGACACCAGAAACGTGACGGAAACAGTCAGTAACACCAAACCGCTTTTAATAATGTAGTACACAGTGGGGGGTTTGAACTTGGAGTTGGGACTGGTTGATGCTGTAAGGAAAGAGCTTGTACAAATTTACAGCGCGAGAGTTGTCTCGAACATTATCGGTGTGCTGCGGTGCAGGGACAGTTCTCACGGCCCCTACCGCCCCTCCTTCTTGTAACTTTGGGTGAGGGGGGGACAGGACTTCCTGGCGTTGGAGGGCGGTTGCAGATGCACTGCAGGGGGGCTCTCTCCTCCTGCCTGCGGTCTTGCAGAACATCTACAAGGCGCCGGAGCGTGTCCGTTTGCTCCCTCATTAGACCAAGCAGCGTTTGAGTCGCCTGCTGGTCTTCCTGCCGCCACCTATCCTCCCGTTCCAGGTGTGTGCGATGCTGCTGACACAGGCTCTCCCTCGACTATCTCTGCTCTGCCGCCTCCGCTCTGTCGCTGGCCATCAGTTCCTGGAACATGTCATCCCTAGTCTTTTTCTTTCGGCGTCTAATCTGAGCCAGCCTCTGCGAGGGGATGCCGGGGCAGTCCGGGAAGGAGCCGAAGCTGTGTGATGCGAAAAAGTAGGTGATTTCCTTGAACAAATACATGTTTGCCAACAGTAAACACAGTCTAGTCAGTTTCAGTTAAGAAGACCAAAGAGGGAACCAAGTCTCAGGAGATCTCAGAACTAGTGCGAGATTTCGGAATACGCTCTCATTGGCGGCGCCATTGCACTGGATAGCGCACAAGCGAGGAGAGACAGCTGCATCCCTCTTGCACAAAGTCCTGGTAAGCCTTACAGTACAGAGTGCTTATCAGTTAGTGCTTAGCTGTGCTCTCCTGCTGGAGGCAATGTGCAAAGCAGAAAAGATGACCGTTTTGCGGCCCCTCCCGCCAGTGCACGGGAAAGATCACTGTATGCTTTTCCTCTGTGGCCTCCAACACGTGGCTGTTAAGCGAGGGTCATTCTTATGCAAAGGAAAAGTCTGTTAAGCGAGGGTCATTCTTATGCAAAGTAAAAGTCTGTTAAGCGAGGGTCATTCTTATGCAAAGTAAAAGTCTACCATTCACAATAGTAACAGTACACTAATTCCCCTAATTAGATGCAGCACTTCCAGAACGACATTACCCTGAGGCGTGTCAGGCGGACTCAGAGAGAGCGGATGCTAACAGAAGCCCTGCACAGTCCAGGACCATACGCTGCCATGCTCGTAGAGGCGATGGTCCCCCTTTACCTTCGGATGGCCTGGAGTGGAAGAGTGTGCTTCCACGGAGCACCCAATAAAGCACCTCTCCCAAGAAACCTCCTGCTGAGGCTTTTCCAGCTGCTCTCTGAGAGCTTTTTTGAACTGTCCCCAGAGGATTATTGCTCGATCCCTATATGTGTAGACCTACTGTTTGTATAGTTTGATATTTAAAAATTTTTATATAGTATTTCTATTTTTATATATATATACCTGTTTCTTAAAAAATAAATGTTTCCCTGTTTGTAGCACTTACCGCCTGATCCTTCCCCTGATTCCAAGTCCGGGTTCACGGGCGGGGACGGTTGGTAGGGGATCTCTGTGAGGGTGATGAAGAGATCCTGGCTGTCAGGGAAAGCGGGAGTGGGTTCGATGTCGCCTGCGCCGTCCTCAAAAGACCCTTCCTCATCTTCCCCATCGGCGAACAGGGAGGAGGAACTGTCCCGGTACACTATTCCGTCCTCGGAGTCCACCGTCACTGGTGGGGCACTGATGGCAGACCCACCTAGAATGGCATGCAGTGCCTCGTAGAAGCGGCATGTCTGGGGCTGGGCTCGGGCGTCCGTTGCCGCTCTGACTTTTGATACCCTTGTCTTAGGTCCTTCACTTTCACGCGGCACTGCATCGCATCCCGGCTGTATCCTTTGTCTTTCATGGCTTTAGAGACCTTCTCGAAGGTCTTCGCGTTCCGCTTGTTGGAGCGCAGCTCCGAGAGCACAGACTCCTCGCCCCACACAGCGATCAGATCCTGGACTTCCCGGTCAGTCCATGCTGGGGACCTCTTTCTAGTCTGGGATTGCCCAGACTCCTCTGCTGGAGAGCTCTGCATCATTGCAGGTGCTGCGGAGCTCGCCCCGATGTGCAACCAGAACGTCAGATTCAAACCGCCCAGACAGGAAAATGAATTCAAATTTTCGCGGGTCATTTCCTGTGTGGCTGGCCAGAGAATCCAAGCTCGGACTGCTGTCCAGAGCGTCAACAGAGTGGTGCACTGTGGGATAGCTCCCGGAGCTGCTAAGTTCGATTAGCATCCACACCAAGCCTAATTCGAGCTAGCAAGTGCGAATTTAGCGTTACTCCACCTGCCGGGGTGGAGTACCAAATTCGAACTAAAGAGCCCTCTAGTTCGAATTAAATGGCTTCCTGGTGTGGACGGTTGAGCGGTTAGTTCGAATTAACGCTGATAAATTCGAATTAAAGTCCTAGTGTAGACCAGGCCTAAGTGTCTCAGTTTGTTTTCATCAACTAAACAAAGGCACATGAAGACACATTTGCAGGTCCATGGGCTACAATGTGCAGAAGAACAAGAACCACATCCACGTGGGAGGAATGGACTAGTCTGTATTACATTTGGTAAGTAAGTTGCCATTGGGACTGAAAACTCTACTGGAGGTGGACAGGAGCCTGTTACAAAACTAAAAGAACCAAGATTTACAAACTCCCTGTTACACATTCAATCCTCTGTTTGTGCACATGGCATCAACTGGGGCTCTAATAAATGGCAGCCTTCCTTTAACACAGATCTTTGTTCCTTGTGACTTTCAGATACATTCGAATGGCAGCTGTTTAGAGGTCATGTGCTGCTAGTTCATGAGCAGCAGCAGAGTCTCTGTACGTTACCAACCGTAGAGCTGGGTGTGTCTGCATCCAAGTAACTGCAGAGTCAGTGTAGTCCCAGACAGCTAATTGCACAGTCTCACTTTCTGGTCTCATTGATCATTTGGGTAGAAACAGCAACGGTTTGGTGGGGTTTTTTTTTCTCCTTCCTTTTCTCCTAAGGAATGTGTGATCTTGAGCATGTTAGTTTAAGTTCCCTGTGGGTCAGGAAAATTCCATCTCCTTGAAATAGCTGGGAAGTGACCTGTTTGTATCACCTAGAATAAAGGAGCTTTTGTAAAGCAGTTTCATCTTTAAATATGCTGGGATAAAAATAGTAAATAGTAAATTCCACAGCCAGACACCAGGCCAGGATCAATGGATGGGGCCAGGGTCAATTAATTACAGAAGAAACAAACTCTTGGGAAGTAGCTGTAATTTGTCCCCAAACCTTTCCTTGTTCTCATATGCTATCAGGGATTCTCTTCTAGAGGGCAGAGTTAAGGTTATCTAGGCATGTACCCTCACTCTGTATTCCCTGTTTTTCCAGAGTTTGAGTTTTACTGAACTCGATGTTCTGGAAGGTAAGAGATATTCACTGTCAAAGTTAACTCTGTGTTAACAAAGGTTTTGTTAGTGGCAAAAAATGTGACTAATCCCTCACTGCGGTAATTCCACTGACTTCAGTGTACTCTTTCCCCATTTCTAGTTCCAAAAAAATAAGCAAATTAAAACAACCTTGAGACCTAAAATGCTGTGAGAAAATGGAAATTTTAGTAGCTCAAATAATTCAGTTTCTTCTGTGTCTTGTGTGTGTGTAAATGGCACAACACATTAATTTATAAGCACATCTTTCTTAACTTCTTTAAATATTCTGTAGTACATTGACTAGATCAGGTGGGTTGTTCAATGCAGTGAGGTTTTCATGCATTGCCCAATACATATTTTTCATATTATGTAACTGAACACAACTCATTGAACACAAAATTGTGTATTTCATGCTGTGAACTGTGTCGGTAGCTCAAATTAATAGGTTTATTTTCTCTCTCTCTGTGAGGCACAACAAAATAATTTAGTGATGCTGAAAACGTTCCCTTCTCCTCCAGAACTGCCTTGGAATCACCTTCCCTTTGTAGATTAATCTGCCCCTGTGTCTCTACAAGGAAAATATAGTTTCTATGAAAAAACACAATTTTTAATTAAAGGGGCTGAGACAGAATAGCCACATGATGGTGACACATCAGGAATGCAAAGCAACAGGTTTGTTGCCGGCTCAAAGGGCCCGAGGCGGAGCAACAGCAGGGTTCGTTGCCCAGTGTGCGTCGCACTAATTAACACACCAGGGTGGAGAAGCAAACCACGTTTATTTGAGCTCAAAAAAAGGTGCCAGGGAGAAAAAGCATCTCAAATCCTGCACACCCACGCGCAGGAGGGGTCCCAGCATTTATACCCCCCTTGTTTGTGTAAGCCTTTTGTTTGGTTTTCCCCCTCACCCCTCCCTTCCCAACAGCAGTTACTTTAAACATTACATCTCAGCGTGTTAGAAAAGTTCCCATTTGCATATTTATCTATGGCCTTCACAGCACAGACGCGTGCAGATTTTCCTCCCCCTCCCCTCCTCCCCTCCCCTCCTCCCGCCGCTTTTTGCTGTTTCAAACTGTCCTGCAGCTGCAAGCTGAGACAGCTGACAGTTACACATTTTGCTTGCTGTTTTGTTAGCATCTTAGGCTTTGGCTACACTTACACTTCAAAGCGCTGCCATGGCAGTGCTGCCGCGGCAGCGCTTTGAAGCGCTAAGTGTAGTCAAAGCGCCAGCGCTGGGAGAGAGCTCTCCCAGCGCTGTCCATACTCCACCTCCCTGTGGGGAATAACGGACAGCGCTGGGAGCCGCGCTCCCAGCGCTGGGGCTTTGACCACACTGGCGCTTTGCAGCGCCGCAATTTGCAGTGCTGGAGAGGGTGTGTTTTCACACCCTGCTGCAGCGCTGCAAATTTGTAAGTGTAGCCAAGCCTTTAGGCTAGTTAAAGTTCACAGCATGGAAGAACTTGGGTTCACTCAGGCCCAAATTCACAACTTTGGTTTACTTAGGCCTAGTGACACCAACAGGTTCCTGGTTTGCACATCGATGGTGACAGGGGATTGAACTCGACTCCCCTCTTTCTACAGACACATTTGTTTTATTCTCTGAGGTCAAACATCAGTTTAAATGTTGTACTTAGTCCTCTGCCTTGTAGCTTCAACAGCCGCAGATGCAAGATGAGTGACTGCAGAGCAAAGAAAGGTTGGGTCGGTCACTAGGTCTCTGTTTCTATTGCTCGTTGTCTCTCTCCCCTTCCCTGATAAGGAGCAACGGTAAGAGAAGAAGAGGTTAAACCATGTGCTAGGTGGTGGCTGGGTTGGATGACAAATTTAAAACCATCTCAGCGCCCTCTAGTGTGACACTGACACCATCAGATTCTCACCTTTCACTCACACTTCATTAATAACAGTTTCCCTGAACTACTTTGCTGTGATTATTTCAATGGCTCCTACACCGATACCTGCTGCCCCTTCTGGCTGGTTAATTGCACTATTTGGAACCTGCTCCTAAAATTACACCCTTCCTGGGAGCAAGATTCAGAACTGCCCAAGGAAACCCCATTGGGTTTCAAGTGCAGCCCAGGCAGGGTGGCAAGGGGACTGCCCAGGGGTCTCAGAGCTTCTTCCTCCTCACAGAGAGAAGGTTAAGGGGGGGGGCCACCAGTTATGACTCCTGGGTTTTAGTCCTGGCTGTGGGAGGAAAGGGGTGTTTAGTGGATTAGAGTTGGGGGCTTAGGAATCAAAGAGGAAACATCTCCCTTTTCAGCTTCAATGCACATTGAACAAGAACATGGCTTCTCATCTCAGGTTTCAGAGGAGCAGCCGTGTTAGTCTGTATCCTCAAAAAGAACAGGAGTACGTGTGGCTCCTTAGAGACTAACACGTTTCTTAGGTTCTGTTGCCATCATGTGGCCATTTCATTTCACTTCTTATTGTTAAAAGATCTGGGTACTTCAGTGAGGCTAATCATCTAGTGGAACAAGCTCCGCACGGGATTTGGTTAATTCCCCATCACTGCCGTGTGTAAATCAAGACTACAGCTCTTGCTGCAAGATACCTGGTGTGTGGGTGTCCCTGTTCCCCCTTCAGAACCTCTGGTACATGGTGCTTCCCTCCTCCCAGTTCAAGATCCCATCATGTGGGTGCTCCCATCCAGGATCTCTGGTGGGTGTCTCTGTCCCCCACCCCATGAACTAGCTCCCGTGTGTGGTTTCCCCTGCCTGCCCCAGGCTCTGTGGGTGTCTCTGTTCCCCTTTTCAAGATCCGTGTTGCAGGGGGCATCCCTCCCCCCAAGTCAGAATCCCCAGCGTGTGGGTGCTCCCATCCCCCCTCCAGGCTCTGTGGGGGTGTCTGTATAAAAAGAGACCGTGTCTCACTGTCTTGCCCAGGCTACGCTGCAGGGGCTACTCACAGGTGCGATCCCACTACTGATTGGCACAGAAGTTTTGACCTACTCCGTTTCCGACCTGGGCCGGGTCACCCCTCCTTAGGCAACCTGGAGACCCCAAGCTCCCCCGGGATCACCATATTGATGCTGAACTTAGTGCGGACACCTGATCGGCACAGCCCCCTGCAGCCCAGAACTCCCGAGCTCAAGCGATCCACCGGCCTCAGCCTCCCAGGCGCTGGGATCACAGGCTCAGCCACGGGGCCCGGCTGGTTACAACGTCTCCTGCTTCCAACTTCAGGCTCAGCCTGGGAGCTCTGCGTTCTGAGCGGGTGGAAGTGGAGCCTGGCACTGAGCTGATGCGCTGAGGGTTATTTGCACTGTGCGCTTCACATGGAGGTTAAAACACGGGGCACAGATCTTTGAGCACAACCCTCGTCCTGAGGAATGGGGTCGGAGGGGGGCTGCATAAAGAGAGACCGGCTCTCCCTGGCGGGGCTGCAGTGGCTCTTCACAGGGTCAGTCCCACTGCCAATTGGTACCAGAGTTTTGCCGGCCTCCTTTCCTGGGCTGGCTCCCCTCTCCCTAGGGGGAACTGGTGGCCCCAAACTTCCCAGAAACCAGCATAGCGAGGCCAACCTGAGCACAGACACCTGCTCAGCACCCCAGGGTGCAGCCCTGAACCCCAGCAATCAGCTACACTCAGCTGCCCACCCAACAAGCGTTACACGCAGGAGCCTTCGTGCCCCGCGTGTTCAGGTCCCTCCCAGCGCCAGCTTTAAACTCCGCTGCTCAGTTCTAAGCTTTGGCCACACGGGAGCAGCCTGGAGCTCAGCCAATGCCTCCCGTTGCTGGTTGCGTTTCCCGCTCCTCGTGGCAGGTTCACACCCCGCAGGCAGATCTCTGAATCGGAGCCGAACCGTTCCCCAAATCCAGCGCTTTAGCAGCAGCTTTGCTAGGAAAGCGCTGACGTCCCCAAGTAAAGTAAGAGCCAGAGCGCTGTGTCCAGGATCTTCCACTGGGCCCCTCACCGTGGTGTCTGTCAGGCGCAAGGAGAAACCAGGGAAATGTTTTCATGGTGTTTAAGGGAAGAAGGGACCATTAGCTCAGCTAGTCTGACCCCCGAATAACACAGAATTACACCATGACACACATTGATCCCACAGACCTTAGACAGATCAAAGCGTTTCAGCCCTCAGGAAGGAGGCTAAACTGGGTGCCAGAGGCAGCGAACAAGGGGCCCCCAAGGCAATGGCAGGGAACTGACGAGGTGAAATATGCCCAGATGATCCCAGCAGGCGACCCACCCCCATGCTACAGAGGTGGGAGTCCCTGTTCCTCCTGCCCTTAAGAATCTCTGGTGGTAAGTGGGTCCCCCCAGTTCCCCAGATAAGAGTCCTCCATGTGGTTTCCCTGGCTTCACCTCCAGATAAGAACATTGTGTGGAGGGAGTGGGAGGAAGGTTGTCTGGCAGATCTGTAAAGGGGGACTGTGTCTCCCTGTCTGGCCCAGGCTCCTTGGAGGAAGTGATCTCAGTGTGTCTGGCTGTCTCCATTCCTCCCACCCATAAGAATCCCTGGTGTGTGGGTGCACCCTAGACCATTAAGGATCTCTGGTGGGTGGGTGTCTCTCTCGCCCTAGTCAGGACCTCTGGGGCGTGGCTGTATAAAAAGAGACTTTGACTCACCCAGGATGGGCTGCCATCATGGAACAGACCAGGTCCTTCTGTGGAGGTTTTGCTTTCCTCCAAGGACGTGATCTCAGTGTGTGTGGGTGTCCCTGTCCCTTCAACCCTTAACAATCCCTGGTGCGTGGGTGCGCTGGGCCCCATTACAATCCCCTCTGTCTTACCCCCATGAGGATCCGGTGGATGTGGGTGTTCTCCACGCTACTGGGGGTGTCTGGTTCCCCTGTCCCTCCTGGTTAATAGTGGAGTGTGTGGGTGTCCCCAGCTCGTTAAGGATCCGTGTTGTGCGGATGCCCCGTTCTTCTCATTAAGAATGGTGCAATGGAGCATATGGGTGTGTCCCCACCCCATGAACTAGCTCCCATGTATGGTTCCCCTGCTCCCATCCAGGCTCTGTGGGTGTCACTGTTCCGCTTTTCAAGACCCGTGTTGCAGAGGGGTGTCCCTCCCCCCAAGCCAGAATCCCCAGCGTGTGGGTGCTCCCATCCCCCCAGCCAGGCTCTGTGGGGGGTGTCTAAAAAGAGACCATGTCTCACTGTCTTGCCCACGCTACGCTGCAGGGGCTATTCACAGGTGCGATCCCACTACTGATCAGCACAGGAGTTTTGACCTGCTCCGTTTCTGACCTGGGCCGGTTCACCCCTCCTTAGGCAACCTGGAGACCCCAAGCTCCCCCAGGATCACCATATTGATGCTGAACTTAGTGCGGACACCCGATCGGCACAGCCCCCTGCAGCTCAGAACTCCTGAGCTCAAGTGATCCGCCGGCTTCAGCCTCCCCAGGAGCTGGGATCACAGGCACCAGCCACGGAGCCCGGCTTGTTTTGCTGCTTGGCAGCTGGAGCTTTAAACTCTGCTTTTGAGCTCTGTGCCTTGGTCAGATGGGGACAGCCTGGAACTGGGAAATGCTCCTGCTCCTCCCGCCCCCATCTCATGTCTGGGTGCAGGCTCCTCTCTCCTCTCATGTAAGATCCCGGATGTTTCGGTGCCCCCTTCCCCCGCCCAGGTGTCCGGGTACCTCTGCCCCCCATACAGAATCCTGTATGTGTGGGTGTCCGTCCCTCTGCAGAGGATCCCGGAGTGTGGATGCCCTTGTCCCCCCCTACAAGATCCTGGGTGTGTGGGTGCCACTCTCCCCCCACAGTAGCTCTCTGGTGGGTGGGTCCCCAGGGTGTGAGTGCTCCCATCCCCCGATACAGGCTGGGGGGGGTATAACTGGCTCTCCCTGTCCTGCCCAGGCGGTGCTACAGCAGCTGTTCACAGGGGCAGCAACCCCACTGTCACCCTGCAACTTTAACCTGCTCCAGGGATGACCTGCTTCACCCTCCTTTGGGAGCCCGGGGACCCCGAACTTCCCAGAGTCACCTGATTGATGCCGAGCTTAGCGCAGACACCGGCTCAGCATGGCAGGTGCAGCCCTGACCCCTGACAATCAGCTTCCCTCCGCCTCCTGCTGCACAGCGAGGATCCCACGCGAGAGCCTTTGTGCCCCGCGTGTCCAGCCAGGTCCCTCCCAGCTCCAGCTTTCAACTCTGCTTGTGAGCTCCCCTCTCCGGCCACACGGGGGCAGCACTAATGGCCTCATCTAAATTTGACCCTTCAGACCGCAGATTATAACCCAGCGGGCAGATTATAGCCCAGGAAGCCAAATCCTTCCCCAAACTGACAGCTGAAGCAGAAGATCCCCTTGGAAAGATCAGGAATTTTGCCTTTAAAAACAAGGAAAATGTGCATTGGTCTCTTCTGTCTACAGCGAGAGATTGAAGAAACTCAATTGATTTCATTGACTGGAGGTTAAGAGGGGATTTAGTCACTGATTTTAAATACACAGTTTTAAAAATTCCCAGAGGGGGGAATATCTGATTTGAAAGGGTTCTTTAATTCACCAGACAAAGGTTGAACACGACCCCCTTGGTTTGCAGTCAATGTCACAAAACGCCAACTGGAAATTACCATTTTTTAACCGTGAGGCTAATTATCTAGTGGAACAAGTTCTGCGCAGGAATTGGTTAAATCCCCATCACTGCCCTGTGTAAATGAAGACCGCAGCTCTTGCTGCAAGACACCTGGTGTGTGGGTGTCCCTGTTCCCCCTTCAGAACCTCTGGTACATGGTGCTTCCCTCCTCCCAGTTCAAGATCCCCATCATGTGGGTGCTCCCATCCAGGATCTCTGGTGGGTGTCTCTGTCCCCCACCCCATGAACTAGCTCCCATGTGTGGTTTCCCCTGCCTGCCCCCATCCAGGATGTGTGGGTGTCTCTGTTCCCCTTTTCAAGATATGTGTTGCTTGGATGCGTCCCTCACCCCAAGTCAGAATCCCCAGCGTGTGGGTGCTCCCATCCCCCCTGCAGGCTCTGCGGGGGGTGTCTGTATAAAAAGAGACTGTGTCTCACTGTCTTGCCTAGGCTACACTGCAGGAGCTATTCACAGGTGTGATCCCACTACTGATCAGCAGGGGAGTTTTGACCTGCTCCATTTCTGACCTGGGCCGGTTCACCCCTCTTTAGGCAACCTGGGGACCCCAAGCTCCCCTGGGATCACCATATTGATGCCGAACTTAGTGCGGACACCTGATCGGCACAGCACCCTGCAGCCTAGAACTCCTGAGCTCAAGCGATCCGCCAGCCTCAGCCTCCCCAGGCGCTGGGATCACAGGCACCAGCCACAGAGCCCGGCTTGTTTCACAGCTTGGCAGCTGGAGCTTTAAACTCTGCTTGTGAGCTCTGTGCCTTGGCCAGACAGGGACAGCCTGGAACTGGGAAATGCTCCTGCTTCCCTCGCCCCCGTCTCATGTCGAGCTGCAGGCGCCGCTGTCCTGCCAGGTAAGATCCCGGATGTTTCGGTGCCCCCCATCCCCTGTCCAGGAGCCCAGGTGTCCGGGTACCTCTGCCCCCCATACAGAATCCTGGATGTGTGGGTGTCCGTCCCTCTGCAGAGGATCCCAGAGTGTGGATGCCCTTGTCCCCCCCTACAAGATCCTGAGTGTGTGGGTGCCACTCTCCCCGCCTAGAAGATCTCTGGTGGGTGGGTGCCCCTGTTCGCCCTTACAGCATCCCTGGTGCACGGGGGCCTCCCTCCGTCCCACCTCAGGGGCCCCAGGGTGTGGCGCTCCCATCCCCCGATACAGGCTGGGGCGGGGGAGGGGTATAACTGGGTCTCCTTGTCCTGCCCAGGCGGTGCTACAGCAGCTGTTCACAGGGGCAGCAACCCCACTGTCAACCTGCAGCTTTAACCTGCTCCAGGGGTGACCCATGCGGGTCGGGAGTGAGGGGCACCAGCAGAGCTGAGAGTCTGGAGGTCAGGACTGGGATAGCAGGGGCTGCGGGTCGGGAGTGAGGGGCACCGTCAGAGCTGGTTGACGCCTAAGGGGCTGCGGGTCGGGAGTGAGGGGCACCAGCAGCGCAGTAACTGGGGAGCTCAGCGAGGAATCGAGGGGGCTGCGGGTCGGGAGTGAGGGGCACCGTCAGAGCTGGAGGGAGCGCAGGGGCTGCGGGTCTGGAGTGAGGGGCACCAGCAGAGCTGAGAGTCTGGAGCTCAGGACTGGGATAGCGGGGGGTGCGGGTCGGGCGTGAGGGGCACCGGCAGGGCTGGTTGGGGGCTAAGGGGCTCCGGGTCGGGAGTGAGGGCACCAGCAGCGCAGTAACTGGGGAGCTCAGCGAGGAATCGAGGGGCTGCGGGTCGGGAGTGAGGCACCAGCAGAGCTGTGAGGCAGGAGGTCAGGACGGGGCGAGGAGGGGCTGCGGGTCGGGAGTGAGGGGCACTGGCAGCGCAGTAACTGGGGAGCTCAGCGGGAAATCCAGGGGGCTGCGGGTCGGGAGTGAGGGGCACCAGCAGAGCTCTTGGTGTGGAGATCAGGATTGGGATAGGAGGGGCTGCGGGTCGGGAGTGAGGGCAGCAGCAGAACTGTGAGTCTGGAGGTCAGGACTGGGATAGCAGGGCTGCGGGTCAGGAGTGAGGGCACCACTAGAGCTGGGGAACCCAGGGGGCTGCGGGTCGGGAGTGAGGGGCACCGGTAGAGCTGAAGGAAGCCCAGGGGTCTGTGGGTCAGGAGTGAGGGGCACCGGCAGCACAGTGACTGGGGAGCTCTGCGGGAAGCCCAGTCGCTGCAAGTCGGGAGTGAGGGGCACCAGCAGAGCTGTGGATCTGGAGATCAGGATTGGGATAGGAGGGCTGCGGGTCGGGAGTGAGGGGCAGCAGCAGAGCAGGAGGAGACCAGGGGCTGCGGGTCGGGAGTGAGGCACCGTCAGAGCTGGTGGACGCCTAAGGGGCTCCGGGTCGGGAGTAGGGGGCAGCAGCAGAACTGTGAGTCTGGAGTCAGGACTGGGATAGCAGGGGCTGCGGGTCGGGAATGAGGGGCACCGGCAGAGCTGGAGGGAGACTAGGGGGCTGCGGGTCGGGAGTGAGGTCACCAGCAGAGCTGTGAGGCTGGAGGTCAGGTCTGGGATAGTAGGGGCTGCTGGTCGGGAGTGAGGGGCACCAGCAGAGCTGTGAGTCTGGAGCTCAGGTCTGGGATAGTAGGGGCTGCAGGTCGGGAGTGAGGGGCACCGGCAGCGCAGTAACTGGGTATCTCAGCGAGGAATCCAGGGGGATGCGGGTCGGGAGTGAGGGGCACCAGCAGAGCTGTGGGTGTGGAGATCAGGATTGGGATAGTAGGGGCTGCGGGTCAGGAGTGAGGGGCACCACAAGAGCTGGGGGGAACCCAGGGGGCTGAGGGACGGGAGTGAGGGGCACCGGGAGAGCTGAAGGAACCCAGGGGTCTGTGGGTCAGGAGTGAAGGGCACCAGCAGAGCTGTGAGTCTGGAGGTCAGGACTGGGAAAGCAGAGGCTGCGGGTCGGGAGTGAGGGGCACCGTCAGAGCTGGTTGACGCCTAAGGGGCTGCGGGTCGGGAGTGAGGGGCACTGGCAGCGCAGTAACTGGGGAGCTCAGCGAGGAATCCAGGGGGCTGCGGGTCGGGTGTGAGGGGCACCAGCAGAGCTGTGGGTGTGGAGATCAGGATTGGGATAGGAGGGGCTGCGGGTCGGGAGTGAGGGGCACCGGCAGCACAGTGACTGGGGAGCTCCGCGGGAAGCCCAGTCGCTGCAGGTCGGGAGTGAGGGGCACCAGCAGAACTGTGGGTCTGGAGATCAGGATTGGGATAGCAGGGGCTGCGGGTCGGGAGTGAGGGGCACCGGCAGAGCTGTGGGTCTGCAGGTCAGGACTGGGATAGCAGGGGCTGCGGGTCGGGAATGAGGGGCACCGGCAGAGCTGTGAGTCTGGAGGTCAGGACTAGGATAGCAGGGCTGCGGGTCGGGAGTGAGGGGCACCGTCAGTGCTGGGGAACCAAGGGGCTGCTGGTCGGGAGTGAGGGGCACCAGGAGAGCTGTGGGTGTGGAGATCAGGATTGGGATAGCAGGGGCTGCGGGTCGGGAGTGAGGGGCACCAGGAGAGCTGTGGGTCTGGAGGTCAGGACTGGGATAGCAGGGGCTGCGGGTCGGGAGTGAGGGGCACCGGCAGAGCTGTGGGTCTGCAGGTCAGGACTGGGATAGCAGGGGCTGCGGGTCGGGAGTGAGGGGCACCGGCAGAGCTGTGGGTCTGGAGGTCAGGACTGGGATAGCAGGGGCTGCGGGTCGGGAGTGAGGGGCACCGGCAGAGCTGTGGGTCTGGAGGTCAGGACTAGGATAGCAGGGGCTGCGGGTCGGGAGTGAGGGGCACCGTCAGTGCTGGGGGGAACCAAGGGGCTGCGGGTCGGGAGTGAGGGGCACCAGCAGAGCTGTGGGGCTGGAGGTCAGCACTGGGATACCATCCAGCCTAATGGTAAGTGCCCATGGCCAGTACGTCCTGCTCCACCCACAGCCGGGCTGGGAGTCAGGACTCCTGGTTCTTCTCCCCAGCTGTGGGAGGGCAGTGCAGGCTAGTGGTTAGAGTGGGGGTTGGGAGCCAGGGTATCCGGGTCCCACCGCTGGCTCTGGGAAGGGAGTGGGGGCCAGTCTTGTGCACCCCCTGGCTTGAAGTGGTTTCCATCCTGTGCAGGGTTTACAGGTTTGTTCACTGGCTCTCAGCACCTCCCACTATACAAATTGTCCCAGTGCCGCTGGGTCTAGTGGTTAGAGCCGGGGAGGCCGGGAGCCAGGCAGGGCGGTGGGTATAAGGGGCCGGGAGGCACCTGGCCCTTGCTCCACCCAGAGGCCCTGCTCCCACTCGTCCTCTCCCCCGCAAGGCCCCATCCTCACTCCGCCCTTTCCCAAGCTCCATCCGGCCACATGGGGCCGTGGGGGGAGAGGCCGGGGGTGCAAACAGCAGAGAGGCAGGCGGGGGCCTTGGGGTGGTGGTGAAGAGGCACAAGTGGCAGGGCCTCGGGAAGAGACGTGAGAGGTGGGCGGGGTCAGGGAGTGGAACAAAGGGGTCCTGAGGGGCGTGTGGGCGGGGCTGAAGGGGCGTGTGGGCGGGGCTGAAGGGAGTGTGGGCGGGGTGGAGGGCGTGTGGGCGGGGCTTTGGCAGGAGGAGGCTGAGTGGCAGCAGGCCTTGGGGCAGGGCCACAGTCCGGGCCCGCCCAGCCTCCCCAAGTGGAGGAGTCCCAAGCTGCCCATGGAGCCAGGACTCCTGGGTTCTATTCCTGGCTCTCCCGCAGACTCCCAATCTGAGCTGGTGCAGCCCATCTCGCCCTCCCTGGTGCCTCAGTTTCCCCCGTGTGAGACGGGTCCCAGTGTGAACGCCGTGGAGCATCTCGTCCCTTCTCCTGGCGGCTCCTTGGTAGCCCTGGGGAAGCAGCCAACTGCTGCAGCCCCTGGCTCCCGTCTGGGCAGCCCGGGGTGGGGGTGGGATCTGGGCAATGGGAAGAAGGAATCCCCCCTTCCCCCACCCCACCCTGGGGACATGGGGGGAGGCTGGTCCTGCAGCCCTCGCAGGGGAGAAGGGGCAGGTTCCCGGCTTGGCTGCTGACGGGGGCGGGGTGGGGGGCACTGCTGGACTGGGGGCTCCCCCCTGCGGGGTGGAGATGGAGCACGGCCTGCTGGGAGCGGACGTCTCCTCTGGATGGGGGAGGGTGACACTGGCCGAATTGTGGAGCCCCTGTCCCACCCCAGACAAGGAGGGCCTCTCAGCCTTGCCGGCTCGTCTCGCTGTCACCAGGAGCGGCCCAGCACCGGGCCGGGCCCAGACCCCCCTTCCTCAGCGCCAGCAGCTGCCCATTGTGGGGAGTGGAGTGGCCGGGGGGTGGGGGCCTCTCAAGCCCCCCCCGGGGAGCAGGGCCGGGGCACTGGGGGGGCAGGGGCTGCGATGGGGGGAGGTGGGTTGGAGAGATGACGGGGGGTGAAGCTGGGACTCAGGGGGGGAATGGGGCAGGCTGCAGGGAGGAAGTGTGGGGCCACCGGAGGAGCTGGGGGCTGGGAAGCTGCAGGGGACACAGACGGGGGTAGTGGTGACACCGCAGGGGGCTGCTCAAGAGGCAGTGGGCTGGGGCAGGGCAGGAGCTCGGACAGGGGTGGGGTCAGGCTATTGCGGGTCTCTCTGTGACTGGCACCAGACTGCAGGGAACCCCACGGCCGGCACCCCCCCTGCTGGGGGCTCGGGTCCGTGCCGCCCCCCCCGACGCACCCGGCTGGGGGGTCTAGTCACTGCAGCCCCCCCCGATGCACCCTGCTGGGGGCTCTGGTCACTGCAGCCCCGATGCACACTGCTGGGGGCTCTGGTCAGTGCAGCCCCCGATGCACCCTGCTGGGGCTCTGGTCAGTGCAGCCCCGATGCACACTGCTGGGGCTCTGGTCACTGCAGCCCCCGATGCACACTGCTGGGGCTCTGGTCACTGCAGCCCCATGCACCCTGCTGGGGCTTTGGTCAGTGCAGCCCCGATGCACCCTGCTGGGGCTCCGGTCACTGCAGCCCCGATGCACCCTGCTGGGGCTCTGCTCACCGCAGCTCCCCCGATGCACACTGCTGGGGGCTCTGATCAGTGCAGCCCCCGATGCACACTGCTGGGGGCTCTGGTCACTGCAGCCCCCGATGCACCCTGCGGGGGGCTCCGGTCACTGCAGCCCCCCCCCCCGATGCACAGTGCTGGGGGCTCTGGTCACTGCAGCCCCCCCCCGATGCACAGTGCTGGGGGCTATGGTCACTGCAGCCCCGATGCACCCTGCTGGGGCTCTGGTCAGTGCAGCCCCGATGCACCCTGCTGGGGGCTCCGGTCACTGCAGCCCCGATGCACACTGCTGGGGCTCTGGTCACTGCAGCCCCCGATGCACCCTGCTGGGGCTCTGGTCAGTGCAGCCCCGATGCACACTGCTGGGGCTCTGCTCACCGCAGCTCCCCCGATGCACCCTGCTGGGGCTCTGCTCACCGCAGCTCCCTCCCCCGATGCACCCTGCTGGGGCTCTGGTCAGTGCAGCCCCCGATGCACCCTGCTGGGGCTCTGGTCACTGCAGCCCCGATGCACACTGCTGGGGCTCTGGTCACTGCAGCCCCCTATGCACCCTGCTGGGGGCTGTGGTCTCTGCAGCCCCCCCCCCCGATGCAGCCAGCTGGGGGCTGTGGTCACTGCAGCCCCCCCCGATGCACACTGCTGGGGCTCTGGTCACTGCAGCCCCGATGCACCCTGCTGGGGCTCTGGTCAGTGCAGCCCCCGATGCACCCTGCTGGGGCTCCGGTCACTGCAGCCCCCGATGCACACTGCTGGGGCTCTGGTCACTGCAGCCCCCGATGCACCCTGCTGGGGGCTCTGGTCAGTGCAGCCCCCCCCCGATGCACACTGCTGGGGGCTCTGCTCACCGCAGCTCCCCCCCCCCCGATGCACCCTGCTGGGGGCTCTGCTCACCGCAGCTCCCTCCCCCGATGCACCCTGCTGGGGCTCTGGTCAGTGCAGCCCCCGATGCACCCTGCTGGGGCTCCGGTCACTGCAGCCCCGATGCACACTGCTGGGGCTCTGGTCACTGCAGCCCCCGATGCACACTGCTGGGGCTCTGGTCACTGCAGCCCCCGATGCACCCTGCTGGGGCTCTGGTCACTGCAGCCCCGATGCAACCTGCTGGGGCTCTGGTCACTGCAGCCCCACCCCCGATGCACACTGCTGGGGCTCTGGTCACTGCAGGCCCCCGATGCACACTGCTGGGGCTCTGGTCACTGCAGCCCCATGCACCCTGCTGGGGCTCTGGTCACTGCAGCCCCCGATGCACACTGCTGGGGCTCTGGTCACTGCAGCCCCCAATGCACACTGCTGGGGCTCTGGTCACTGCAGCCCCGATGCACCCTGCTGGGGCTCTGGTCACTGCAGCCCCCGATGCAACCTGCTGGGGGCTCTGGTCACTGCAGGCCCCCCCCCCGATGCACACTGCTGGGGGCTCTGGTCCCTGCAGCCCCCGATGCACACTGCTGGGGCTCTGGTCACTGCAGCCCCGATGCACCCTGCTGGGGGCTCTGGTCACTGCAGCCCCCCCCGAGGCACCCTGCTGGGGGCTCTGGTCACTGCAGCCCCCCCCCCCGATGCACACTGCTGGGGGCTCTGGTCACTGCAGCCCCCCCCCCGATGCACCCTGCTGGGGGCTCTGGTCACTGCAGCCCCCCCCCGATGCACCCTGCTGGGGGCTCTGGTCACTGCAGCCCCCCCCCGATGCACCCTGCTGGGGGCTCTGGTCACTGCAGCCCCCAACCTCACACTGGAACTGGGCGGGGGGGGGAAGGTTTCTTCTCGCGCTCCCATTGGTCAGGGCTCTGCCTCCTCTTCCTATTGGCTGTCTCGGGAGAGGCGGAGTTTCCGAGAGGGCGTCACGTGGCCTTGAAGCGTTCGCGAGGCGGCTCCTGAGCAGCCCAACCCCCAGGCTCCCTCCCCACTGCCGCCCCTCCCCTCTCTGCCCCGCCCCAACCCCCCAGCTCCCCCTCCCCACTGCCGCCCATCCCCTCCTCCCCGCCCCAACCCCCCAGCTCCCCTCCTCCACTGCCGCCCCTCCCCCTCCTGCCCCGCCCCAACCCCCAGGCTCCCCCTCCCCAGTGCCGCCCCTCCCCTCCTCCTCCTCCCCGTCCCCAACCCCCAGGCTCCCCTCCCCACTGCCGCCCATCCCCTCTCGCCCCGCCCCAACCCCCAGCGCCCCCTCCCCAGTGCCGCCCCTCCTCCTCCCCGTCCCCAACCCCCAGGCTCCCCTCCCCACTGCCGCCCATCCCCTCTCTGCCCCGCCCCAACCCCCAGCGCCCCTCCCCACAGCCGCCCCTCCCCTCTCTGCCCCGCCCCCAACCCCCAAGCTCCCCTCCCCCACTGCCGCCCATCCCCTCTCTGCCCCGCCCCAACACCCCCAGGCTCCCCCTCCCCACTGCCGCCCATCCCCTCTCTGCCCCGCCCCCAACCCCCCCCGAGCTCCCCCTCCCCACTGCCGCCCCTCCCCCTCTCTGCCCCGCCCCCAACACCCCCAGCTCCCCTCCCCAGTGCCGCCCCTCCCCTCCTGCCCCGCCCCCAACCCCAGGCTCCCCTCCCCACTGCCGCCCCTCCCCTCTCTGACCCCGCCCCAAACACCCCCAGCTCCCCTCCCCAGTGCCGCCCATCCCCTCTTCTGCCCCCACCCCAAACACCCCCAGGCTCCCCTCCTCCAGTGCCGTCCATCTCCTTTCTGCCCCTGCCCCCAACACCCCAGGCTCCCCGATGCCGCCCATCCCCTCTTCTGCTCCCACTCAAACACCCCCAGGCTCCCCTCCCCAGTGCCGCCCATCCCCGTCTCTGCCCCGTCCCCTAACACCCCCAGCTCCCCTCCCCAGTGCCGCCCATCCCCTCTTCTGCACCCACCCCCAAACACCCCCAGGCTCCCCTCCCCAGTGCTGCCCATCCCCTCTTCTTCCCCCAAACACCCCCAGGCTCCCCTCCCCAGCGCCGCCCATCCCCTCTCTGCCCCTGCCCCAAACACCCCTGAGCTCCCCCTCCCCAGTGCTGCCCCTCCCTCTCTGACCCGCCCCAAACACCCCCAGGCTCCCCCTCCCCAGTGCCGCCCATCCCCTCTCTGCCCCCGCCCCTAACACCCCCAGCTCCCCCTCCCCAGTGCCACCCATCCCCTCTTCTGCCCCTGCCCCCAACACCCCATAAGCTCCCCCTCCCCAGTGCCGCCCATCCCCCTCTTCTGCCCCCGCCCCAAACACACCCCGACACTGCTCCTGGTTTTGGGAGGGGAACAGCAGAAAGGACAAAAGAAGCAAGAGACGAAGAGAAAGGAGGGAGGGAGGGATGGAGGAAAAGGTGAAACAAAAAGAACAAACCCTAATGTCCCCAGTGATTCTAAGGGACAAAATTCCAGGTACGGAATAAAATTCTGCCTCCTTAAGCTCGTGTTTTCCATGCCTAGAATTCAACTGTCACCAGATGGATCAGACTGAACAGGTTTCAAACCTCGAGGAGGCTCTTACCTTCTAAACAGGGACGGCTGTTTTCTAGTAAAATCAGGAAAAGGGAAGGAGAAAACTCGAAAGAGGTTCCTCCTGGCGCTCAGGTACCTGAACCCGAATACTCCCCCAGTCCTCAAAGAGAGACCTGGAGAAGGAGACTTGCTGAAGCAAAGCCACAGGGGTCTCTGAGGTTTCCCTGGCCCCTCGCCCCTGTCCTGCCTGGCTGATGTCAGCATCTCTCTGTGAGGTCACCACCTCCCCACCACCTTTGACCAATAGTCTGAGGTCCTGCAAAAGGCCTTTGTGATGTCACTGCCACACCCCTCCCTTGCTGGGCTAATGTCCTGCCCCTGCCCAGGCACTTCGCAGGTTTGAGCTACTCCCTGTGGATCACCCCATTCAAGGAGCGTTCGTTCTAGGAAGCAAGCCGGCTAGACAGGAAAACATCAGACACTGCTCCCAATGCTACACTCAGTTTTTCAGAAATTAGTCGACTTTATGGCCAGAAGAGACCATTAGAGCATCTAATCTGACCCCCTGCATATCACAGGCCTCCTGTATGACACAAGAGCTACTTTTGGGGCAAACACATTCCAGAAAGGCATCTAGTCTTCATTAAATGACATCAGGAGATGGCAAATCCATCACTTTCCTTGGTAGCTTGTTCCTGAGGTGAATCATCCTCGCTGTTGAATATTTGCATCTTATTTGTAATATGAATTTGTCTCTTTTCACCTTCCAGCCATTGGGTCTTGTTATGCCTTTCTCTGCTCGATTAAACAGCCCTTTAATAGCCAATCTTTTCTCTCCATTAAGACCCTTCAACACTTCAATGAAGTCACCCTTCAATCTTCTTTTGATAAGCTAAACAGGTTGAGCTCCTTCAATAGCTCCCTAGAAGGCATTTTTCTCCAGCCCTCAGAACATTTGGTGGCTCTTTGGTCATCAGACTCCTGAATTGTAGCTTGTTCTTCTGCACAGCATAGCTCCTGGAGAAGAGGGATCTGCAAATGTACATTCGTATGATCCCTTTGTTTAATTGATGAAAACATAAACTAGACAGTTAGAGGATTGGAACTGATTTCAGCTGATGGACAGCTTTGCTAGGTTTTTGTGCATTTGGACAGTGAAATGTTGAGTGTTTACATTCATATCAAACACCCCCGTACAGTGGAGCTCCTGAACATAATGGAGAATGGAAATGAAAATGTTTTCCTTTTTTTAAAAAAAAAAGAAAAAATGTTATAAGGGGACCCTCGGGTTTGAACCAAAGAGCACTTGAGCTGCAGGTAAGCACTCTACCACTGAGTTCTACCCCCATGACAACAGGAGTATGGATTCATGATCACCAGGACTTTGAAGGACAGACCCTGCTTCATTGAGGTCCTTTGCCATTCCCAGTCCACAAGTGGTTTAAAAAATGGGGTTTGATTAAACTTCTTAAATGTGATACACAAGCTTGCACACCCACCGATATAGTTTCTCCCACTGACATAGCTGCCACCTCTTGGGGAAGTGGATTAACTGCACCCACAGGAAAACTCTCTCCCATCAGCATAGAGCAGTGGTTCTCAAACTGAGAGTCAGGACCCCAAAGTGGGATGTGACCCTGTGTTAATGGGGTCGCCAGGGCTGGCATTAGACTTGTTGGTGCCTGGGGCTGAAGCCAAAAGTCTGAGCCCCACCACCCAGGGCTGAATCCCTCAAGCTCTGGTTTTGCCCTCCCCTACCTGGGGCAGGGCTCAGGCTTTGTCTCCCCTGCCTCTGCTCAGTGTGGAGGAGCTTGGTCCCTCTTTCCAGGGCCATGTAGTAAGTTTTTTGGCAGAAGGGGATTGCGGTGAAAGGAAGTTTGAGAAACCCTGGCATAGAGCCTCTGGATATGTCTAGACTTGGCTCCCTGTGGCACTGTGGGTGATCAGACACTGAACGTGCAGCCATGGAGACACCACACACCAGCCTTGCCCAGCAGGCAAGAATCAAACCTCCGCAGACAAGTGCCCATTGCTTTCTAACCCATCTCCCTAAGCCCTCAGCCACCACCACTTAACAAAGGGGCTTTTCTACACTATGGTTCTGGTCTCACTGAAGGGTCATTTCCAATTGTTTGCTCAGACCAGCATTAGGGAAAATGGTGCCCTGGGCAAAGCTTGTACTTTGGCACTTCCCCATTGCCCCTAGACGATCCCCACTCCCCATTTACGGCTAGCTCCTGCACTCCCAACCCTTGTGCCTCCTCCACCCCTAACTCCTGCCCCTCCTGTGCCCCCTTTGCCCTTAACTCCCTGTACCACCAGCCATTGCCCCTCTCCTGCAGCCCCTTCACATGGCTCCAGTGCTGGGGGCCCCGCACTTGTTCTCCCTTTCCCTGGGCTTTGGCATCACTAGCCCCTGATTAGCGAGTAGGGTTCAGTGGTCCTCAAAATGTGGGGCATGACTCCTAGGGGGACACAGAGGAACATTCATGGGGGCACCTCAGGGCCTGAGCCAGCCCCCATGGAGGGCAGGGTGGTAGCACCACTCAGCCCCACTTTGTCCCAGCTCTTCCCCAACCCCTCCCTCAGCCTGGGCCCCTGACTCCCAGCTTGGACTCGACCCCCCTAACCCCTGTCTGCACCCTTCTTCCCAGCAAGCAACTGACCCACTCACAGCCTCGGTTCTTGACCGCAGCTTCCGAGCGGCCACAGCCATGGCTAAGAGGGCACAGTGTGAAATGTTTGAGGACCACTGGGTTAGGGTGACGTTCTCAATCACTTCTACAAAGTCCAATAAAAGCTATTCCTCACCCACCTACCCCTCCATCAGAATCCAACACAAGCAAAACTTCTCAGGCCCCAGTGGGGATGGCAGGGAGTCAGGTGTGGGCAGACAGTGTGTTTTAGCCACAGGCAGGCACCATGGCTTAGCTGGCTAAAGCACCTGTCTTGTAAACAGGAGATCCTGGGTTCAACTCCCCATGGTGCCTTGTTGATTAATTTTGGGGCACCTGGTATTTGCAACTGTCAGAGGATAAAACACAGAGCTACATGGGCCTTTGGTCCTGCCCAGTGTGGCTGATTAAATTACACTCACAGGCACTGATGATAGAGTTACTGAAAGTTTGGGAGTTAAGAGCTGATAGGTCAGTGTTCCAGCCCATCACAGATGACCCCCCTCCCTCTGGGACAGGGGCAGGTCTTGGATTTCACACCAAATGGCTCATTGTGGCTGCCAGAATCTGTGAGCAACTTGTTTAGTTTACACCGAGGGTTGAGTCCTGCTTTGTGCACCGTGTGTGAGAATGAAAATCCTAAACCGCCCTTTGAAATAACGAAAGCAGCAGGACGTGTTATTGTCCCTGCCCCAGAGCAGACAGACCAATGGAGAACTGCCATTGAGTCCAGGGTAATACTCCACTGCCATTTTACCTTGTTTGCTTGCTAAACTCCCTCCCAACCTTGAGGGCTCCCAGAACCTGATACTGAGCTTGAGCTTGAGCTGAGATGTCTACAGTGCAAATTTACCACCCCAGGGCCCTAGCCTGGGAGCCTGCACTGGCACGGGACAGCTGTGGGTGTTTCATTGCAGTGTGGACATAGCCCCAGCCCACTCAGCTTTGGAACCCCTGTCCCCTGCCTAGCAAGTGCTATTGAACTGAGGGTGAGTCCCTCCATCGGGGTCTGCCAAGCACAGTTGTGCTGCCCTCGATTCACACAACAAGGATAACAACCCTTTATTTCTCCTGCCCCTGTAACATGGAGACTGGGAATCCAACACCAGCCACAAGTGATCATTTCGGCAAGCAACCCAACCTATTTCCAACATACTGTAAAATCCACATGCAGACTCCTACACGAAACCTTGCAAGAAAATCTTCCTGAGGGGGTCTGAAGCACCTGCTGCTGGAGGGAAGGAGGGGGCTGTGGGTTGGGATTGAGGAGCAGCGTGTGGAGAAGGGGCCTGTGGGTTGGGATTGAGGGGCACTGGGAATAGGAGGGGGCTGTGGGTTGGGATTGAGGGGCACCGGGAATAGGAGGGGGCTGTGGGTTGGGACAGAGGAGAAGGGTGAAGAGGAGCAGGCTCTGGTTGGGAGTGAGGAGCAGTGAGCATAGGAGGGACTGAGGGTTGGGTCTGAGGGGCACTGGGAAAAGAGGGGACATGGGTTTAGGCTGAAGAGCATCTTCATTTGAGGATCCAGCAGGACAGGGGAAGGCAGCAGGTGATTCTAATTCCTTAGGGATATTCTGTGTGTGTGTGTGTGTGTGTGTGTGTGTGTGTGTGCAGGGAAGGAACATGCTCTATGCCCAGAGGCCTTTATTCCTCCAGGCTGCAAGGACAGAGGGGCTGTCAGGAAGTTGCTCCTTCAAACCCACACACAAAAAGGCCCTTCTGAGGAAAGGGAAAATCCTGAAGAGAAAAAGTAACATCAAAGAGGATGTGAGAAAGACAGTTTAAGATCTTGGTGAGTAGTTTATCACCTGACCAGGGACTTGAACCCTGGACCCTCAGATTAAAAGCCAGATGCTCTGTCAACTGAGCTAGCCAGGCTCACAGAACAAAAAGAGCAAGTTGGTGCAGAGGAGAAACTAGTCAAGAAACCAAGAGTGGGAAACAATAGAGGAAACCTGCTGCTCTCTCTGGCCTGGTCAACACTATGAGTTTATATTGAATTTAGCAGCATTAAATCACATTAATCCTGCACCCGTCCACACAATGAAACCCTTTATATCGATATAAAGGGCTCTTAACACTGGAATCTCTACTCCTCCCCGACGAGGCGAGTAGCGCTGAAATCGGTATTGCTATTTCGGATTAGGGTTAGTGTGGCCACAATTCAATGGTATTGGCCTCCAGGTGCCATCCCACAGTGCACCATTGTGACCACTCTGGACAGCAATCTGAACTTGGATGCACTGGCCAGGTTGACAGGAAAAGCCCTGCGAACTTTTGAATTTCATTTCCTGTTTGCCCAGCGTGGAGCGCCGATCAGCACAGGTGACCATGCAGTCCCAGAATCAAAAAAGAGCTCCAGCATGGACCATACGGGAGATAGTGCAGCTGATCTCTGTATGGGGAGATGAATCTGTTCTATCAGAACTCCGTTGCAATAGACGAAATGCCAAAGCATTTGAAAAAATCTCCAAGGCCATGATAGACAGAGGCCACAGCAGGGACTCACAGTGCTGAAATTTAAGGAGCTGAGACAAGCGTACCAGAAGGCCAAAGAATGAAATGGATGCTCATGGAGGGAGGGGTGACTGACGTCTGTAGCTATCCCACAGTTCCCGCACTCTCCGAAAACCATTTGAATTCTTGGCTGAGTTCCCAAAGCCTGATGGGTCAAAAACATTGTCGCGGGTGGTTCAGGGTATATGTCATCGCCAGGGGCGGCTCTACAAATTTGGCCGCCCCAAGCAGTCATGCCCAGGAGGCGCCCCCGAGCCGCGGGAGCAGCGGACCTCCCGCGGGCATGACTGCGGAGGGTCCACTGGTCGCGCGGCTCGGCTGGACCTCCCGCAGCTGCGTGCGGTTCGCTGTTCCGGTGGCTCCGGTTGAGCTGCAGCAGGCATGCCTGCGGGAGGTCCAGCCGAGCCGCGGGACTAGCGAACCGTCCGCAGTCATGCCTGCGGGAGGTCCACTGCTCCCGGGGCTCCGGTGGACCTCCCGCAGGCATGACTGCGGCAGGTCCGCCGGCCCAGCCTGCCGCCCCCCTGGGAAAGGGTCGCCCCATGCGGGTGCTTGCCCCGCTGGGCTCTGGAGCCGGCCCTGGTCATCGTCCCCTCTTCCCCCATGAAAACAATGTCACCGTATGTCTACTGGATGCTGCTGGCAAACATGGTGCTGCAGCGCTACACAGCAGCATCTCCTTCACTTCCCTTCCCTTGCGGACGGCACATGGTACAGTAGGACTGGTATCCGTCATCGTCATCCTGTGAGTGCTCCTGGCTGGCCTCGGTGAGGTGGCCCGGGGGTTGCCTGGGCAAAAATGGGAATGACTCCCAGGTCATTCTCTTCTTTAAGCGTCTGTCAGCACCATCCAGTAGACATAGTGACAGTGAAAAAAGACTGAATGGAGATTCAGTCCTGCCTGGAATATCATAGCAGCTGGAGGCTGCCTGCCCCTCCCACTTTGAGCTCTACTTGCAGAGGCGATAGAGTCAGTGTTGTTTCAAATTCCTGCATTCTTTATTACTTCATCACACAAATGGGGGATAACTGCCACGGTAGCCCAGGAGGGGTGGAGGAGGAGGGAAGCAATGGGTGTGGTTGTTGCAGGGGCACCCCCTAGAATGGCATGCAGCTCATCATTACTGTGGGATGTCTGGGGCTCTGACCCGGAGCGGCCATTTGCCTCTTTGGTTCTTTAGTAGGCTTGTCTGATAGTCTAGACAGGACTGACTCTCCCTTTAGACAAAACATAAAGAAGGGAATGACCTGGGGAGTCATTCCCATTTTTGCCCATGCGCCCCCAGCTGACCTCACCGAGGCCGGCCAGGAGCACCCATGACAGCAGCAGATGGTACAGTATAACTGGCAACTGTCATTGTCAACTTGCAAAGCAGCAGGCGGGACGGTATGGCTGGTAACCATCTTTGCTAACTTGCAAAAGGCAAGGGGATGCTGCTGTGTAGCGCTGCAGTACCGTTTCTGTCAGCACCATCCACTAGAGATACGGTGACAGTGCAAAAAGGCTGAACGGGCTCCATGGTTGCTGTGCTATGGCGCCTGCCCGGGCAATCCAGGGAAAAGGGCGCGAAATTATTTTCTGCCGTTGCTTTCACGGAGGGAGGATTGACTGACGACATTTGCCCAGAATCACCCATGACACTGTTTTTGCCCCATCAGTCATTCGGCTCTCAACCCAGAATTCCAATGGGCGGGAGAGACTGCGGGAACTATGGGATAGCTATGGGATAGCTACCCACAGTGCAACGCTCTGGAAATCAAAACTAGCCTCAGTACATGGACGCACACCGCCGAATTAATGTGCTTAGTGGGGCTGCGTGCACTCGACTTTATACAATCTGTTTCCAAAAACCGGTTTCTGTAAAATCGGAATAATCCCGTAGTGTAGACATACCCTGTGGTTAACAACTTTGTTGGCTAATTGAAAGGCTGATTGTTCAAACCCAAGTGAAGATGGAGGTGTTTTTTTTTAGTGATGAGAATCCAGTACATTTTAACAGGCAGAAAATCTCCTCAATGCTACTCTAGCCTCATTGGACAAGCATAAGTGGCACTTTTGTCAGAGGCATTGGTGGTATAGTGGTGAGCATAGCTGCTTTCCAAGCAGTTGATCTGGGTTCGATTCCCAGCCAATGCAGGGATGTGATTTTTCTCCCCTGGGAATTGGTTTTATTTCAGTCACATTGTATCAGTTTATCAAGGGAATGAGAGAATCTATATCCTGCAGGTCATTCAACACACAATGGAGGAAAAAACGGGCGGGACTATACAATGAGCTGTTAGAGTTATCCTGGTATTACAATGTTTGGTTTATTTTTTAAAAAAAATTCCTCTATTTCCCTCTCCCTTTTAGAGTCAGAGCCTTTAAGGTCAGAAGGGACCAATGTGATCATCTAGTCCGACCTGCTGCACCTTGCAGGCCAAAACACCCCACCCACCCACTCCTTTGGCAAGTCACACAGAGGATGCAGCAGGAAGAGCCGGCCGCCATAGGCCAACCTCCCAGGGCAGAGGAGACCAAGCCACAAGGCTTCAAAAGGTGACTGGCCCAGATCCTCTAGCTTTCCCCTGCTGATGCCAAGGCTTTTTCTCAGCTCATTTCACCACCCTCTGCCCTGCAGGGGTTGGGGTTATCGCAGGTGTTACCCAAAATTGGGCCAGCTAGTCAGCGTAGGGAGGACTAATGACCCATCTGAGTTTGGCAGAAAGCATCACATTTATTATACTGACAGCTAAGCTCAAAATAAGCAGGGGGGAGTCACACTCACACTCGCATACTCACGCTCCCAGGACAGGCACAGCACTGGAGCTGTCAGGATTCTGCAAGGTAAGTGTCCCACAGCGCAGCTATGGATGGTGCGATGAAGGTAAGTCTTCCTGAGGCACAATGAAATACAACGCAGAGAACCACTGGCCAAGCAGTCCGGGTAAAGGGCATTCACTGGAGGTACAAGCTTGTGAGTGCGCCCCTGAGCACAGGGCCCCTTCCCCTTTTAAGGGCCTGCACCTCATGGCCTGCGACTAGAGATGACTTGGCTGCATCTGGTTGGTCACACTCCACCTTGGGCAGTGTCCATGCTCTGGGTGTGTGAGTGCTGCCTAATTAGCGTCCCAGACACCTTGTCTACCTGGGAGCTCTTCTGCTCTTCAACCAGCCCATTCATCCCACGAGCATTCCAGGAGGGAGCGGGAGGGGGAAAACCACTTCACAGGCACTCAGAGAGGGAGAGGAGACAAAAGTGGGAGCAGGGGAAGTATAACAGACCTTTTGAGCATAGAAATCACTGCTGCTCCTACAACAGCAGGGACAGGCCAGGAGGAGCTGGGAAAAATAAGCCAGCATGTTTTTGCCTGGCTTTGAACCAAGGACCTTTTGTGCATTAGGTAAACATGATAACCACTACACTACAGAAACTCTGTTGCAGGGCTTTGCCCCTTCCTTCATAAGAACGTAAGAATGGCCATACTGGGTCAGACCAAAGGTCCATCCAACCCCGCATCCTATCTGCCAACAGCGGCCAATGCCAGGTGCCCCATACGGAGTGAACCTAACAGGTAATGATCAAGTCATCTCTCTCCTGCCATCCATCTCTACCCTGTGACAAACAGAGGCTAGGGACACCATTCCTTACCCATCCTGGCTAATAGCCATTCATGGACTTAACCTCCATTAATTTATCTGCAAAAAGAACAAGGAGTACTTGTGGCACCTTAGAAACTAACACATTTATTTGAGCATAAGGTTTCCTGGGCTAAAACCAACTTCATTGCATGCAGTGGAAAATACAGCAGAAAGATATATATATATATATATATATATATATATATATATATATATATATATATATATATATAACACACAGACAATGAAAAATTGGGTGTTGCCATACACACTATAACGAGAGTGATCAGTTAAGGTGAGCTATTATCAGCAGGAGAAAAAACCCTTTTGTAGTGGCTTTCATGGCCTTTGAGAAAGCAAGACAGAGCCTTGGAAGACCCAGCAGGGTTTGTGGCACAGGAATTGGTCTCAGATTCCACTGAGACTTCAACTCAGATTGCAGGATTCAAAGTCCTGAGTGCTGGCCCTTACACCATGGGACCAGCACAGCACCTGTTGATTACTGTAGCCTTCCAGCAGGGAGGACTCTGTGGGCAGGGGCAGCTCTAGGCATTTTGCCGCCCCAAGCACGGCAGGCAGGTTGCCTTCGGCGGCTTGCCTGCGGGAGGTCCGCTGAAGTCGCAGGACCAGTGGACCCTTTGCAGGCACGCCGCCGAAGGCAGCCTGCCTGCCGCCCTCGCGGTGACCGGCAGAGCACCCCCCGCGGCTTGCTGTCCCTAGAACGCGCTTGGCGTGCTGGGGCCTGGAGCCGCCCTTGTTTGTGGGGACAATTTTTTCTGGCAGGGAGGACTCAGTGGGAACATGCCTCTCTGGCCAGCCCTGCATTTGCTCAAAAAGTCAGCACCCAGCACTTTGCTGCAGGCCCAGAGGCCTTTCTTCCTCCAGACTGTGAGGCCAGTGGACAGGTGAGGCAGTAGCACCTTGAGTCCCAGGCAGTAAAGGGCCCTTCCTAGGAAAGGCCATGTCCTGAAAAGGAAAAACTAAAGTCAAGGAAAGTCCTTCTGAAACTCTTCAGGGGTGTCATAGAGGGAAAGTGTTTCTTTGCCTGACCAGGGACTTGAACCCTGGACCCTCAGATTAAAAGTCCAAAGCGCTACCAACTGAGCTAGTCAGGCTCACATGTGAAAAATTGGCAAATTTTGTACAGAACAGAAACTAGTCAAGAAAAATTAGGGCAGGAAACAATACAGAAAACCTGCTACTCTCGCTCTCTTAGCAGTCCTAGCCCCAGCCTGCTCCTCCATCTGGTGCCTTGAGGCCTTATTCTTTTTTTCGTTAAATATCAAATCCAGGAGAAAACACAGTTGTACAAAACAAAACGAAATCACAAACAGAAATGTCATTGGAAATACAGAAATAAAAAAGGAAAATGCAATTCCCATCACTTTATCATGTCTGGGCCATTCCTGTATCGAGAGCACCCGCGAAGGTCCCTGTGTGCTTACGAGAAACCTGGAGGAACTCATCCCACAGCCTGAACATGAAACTCAACTGCTCCCAGGTGCCGCAGAAAAACCCTTTCCCTTCTGTGACGTTGCACTCCATAGGATTTTATGAAAATATGCTAATGAGTGTGAATATAAAGTGACTGGACTATGCTTCATGCAAAAGGTCTCTTGTAAGGTATCATTACAAAGCTTATAATCTACGATGTGTGTTCATCCTATTTGTATGAACCGATCATTCTTGGATCTGAAATTAGAAATATGAACTATAACTCTGAGGTCCTGTTGTAATGATGCAAATTGTGGGCCATTAATAGTGGTTTGGACTCTTGATGGCTCCTATTGTCCAGGACAATAGACTGTAGCTGGCTCTGTCCTGCACCATTTAATTTGGTCTTATTAAAATGTAACTAGGATGTTACACTTGTGTTTTTAAAGGTGGCTTCTCCAAGCAATCCCAAGTTGTTCTTCCCACAGCTGCACACTCTCCTCCACCCCAACCTCCTGACTGAGCCCAGCCCCTGCACCCAAACTCTCTCCCAGAGCCCAGCCCCTCTCCCTCCCTCAGCAAACTCCACCCCAGAGCCTTAGGCAGGTGTGTGTGGGGTGTGGGGCAGGACTTGGTCCCATTCTGGGCACCACCAAAAATTATACAAACCTGCCTCCCCTGTCCAGCCCAACCTTCTGCTGAAGGTTGGGCTGGACAGCCCCCACCCCTGCAGGGTTTGAAGGTTCAGCCCCCACCCCTGCAGGGTTTGAAGCTTCCATTGCTTAAATTCCAGGACACTGAGGGGTTTCAGCTCCCCTTTTCCCAGAGGGAACCTTCACCCCACTCCCAGCCAGGTTCTTGTCCATGGGATCACTGTACGGGGGCTGGGTCCCGCTGGGTCTTTTCTCTCTCTACGACAGGCCAGGGTGCAATAACTGGGGCATCAGAGCACCCAGGACCTTCTGTGGGGCTGCCATTCCCCTTCCCCTTCTGTGGTCTCATCAGTCATTGACTCCAGCCTTTTTTCTATCCATCGTCAGCACCATCCCAAGCAAGCTGCACTCACCTCAAAAAGACAAAGAGTCCTGTGGCACCTTACAGACTAACAGACATACAGGAGCATAAGCTTTTGTGGGTGAATCGTGGGAAGATGGGGGAATCAGGAAAAAAACATAGATTTGTTTATTTTGTAAGTGAAAAATAACTGAAGCAGTTTTGATTTAAAGTCACTTTTTCCTGACTAGGAATTGAACCCTCGCCCTTGCAGTGAAAGTGCCAAAGCCTAACCACTAGACCACCAGGGAAATAACAAAGATGTTTTTCTTCTCACTTATGTTACACTTTCCTAGGGTATGTCTACACTACCAGATTAGTTTGATATAAGTTAATTCAAATTTGTAGAATCGACCTTACAAAGTCGAATTTGTGCGTCCACACTAAGGACACTAATTCGACTTTGTGAGTCCACACTAACAGGGACAGCGTCAGGGTGGAAGCAGTGGACTGTGGGAAGCTATCCCACAGTTCCCGCACTCCCCGCTGCCCATTGGAATTCTGGGATTTCCCCCCAATGCCTGCTGGGGGAAAAACTGTGTCGAGGGTGGTCTTGGGTAACTGTCAGCATTCAACCGTCACTCCCGCCGGCGGGAAATCAGTTCGCGCACTTTTCCTGTTAGTGACAGCGCGGATGCCACAGCACTCCACTGCAATCATGGAGCCCGCTGCGATCATCGCTGCACTTATGACCGTTGTCAACTCCTCGCACCTTATTGTACACCTCTTCAACAGTCAGATGCTGAGAAATCGGGCGAGGCGGCTCCGGCAGCGCGGTGAGGACATGAAGTCACAGAGTGGCACAGACCTCTCAGAAAGCACGGTACGCTGCGCCGTGGAGATCATGGTGGCAATGGGTCATGTTCATGCTGTGGAACGGCGATTCTGGCCCAGGGAAACAAGCATGGACTGGTGGTAATAGGTAATAAAAAAAAATAGGTAATAATTGGAGATATACCAATCTCCTAGAACTGGAAGGGACCTTGAAAGGTCATCAAGTCCAGCCCCCTGCCTTCACTAGCAGGATGAATATTTGCCCCAGATCCCTAAGTGGCCTCCTCAGGGATTGAACTCACAACCCTGGGTTTAGCCGGCCAATGCTCAAACCATTGAGCTATCCCTCCCCATCCCAGACCTGCAGCACTATGCGGTCCCACTATGTGGTGGGAGCGCATAGTGCTGCAGGTCTGGGATGAATCACAGTGGCTGCAAAACTTCAGGATGCGTAAGGGCACTTTCCTTGAACGGTGTGACTTGCTGTCCCCTGCCCTGAAGTGCAAGGACACCCGGATGCGAGCAGCCCTGACTGTGCAGAAGCGAGTGGCCATAGCCCTCTGGAAACTTGCTACACCAGACAGCTACCGGTCAGTAGCAAACCACTTTGGCGTGGGCAAATCTACCGTGGGGCTTGCTGTGATGCAAGTAGCCCACGCAATCGTTGAGCTCCTGCTCTCAAAGGTAGTGACCCTGGGAAACGTCCAGGTTGTCATAGATGGCTTCGCCGCAATGGGATTCCCAAACTGCGGTGGGGCTATAGATGGGACTCACATCCCTATCCTGGGACCGGCCCACCAGGCCAGCCAGTATATAAACCGAAAGGGCTACTTTTCAATGGTGCTGCAAGCACTGGTGGACCATAGGGGACGTTTTACCAACATCAACATCGGGTGGCAGGGCAAGGTTCATGACGCGCGTGTGTTCAGGAACTCTGGTCTGTTTAGACGCCTGCAGGAAGGTAGTTTCTTCCCGGACCACAAAATAACTGTTGGGGATGTGCAGATGCCTACAGTGATCCTCGGGGACCCAGCCTACCCGCTAATGCCCTGGCTCATGAAGCCCTATACAGGCGCCTTGGACACTGAGAAGGAACTCTTCAACTACCGGCTGAGCAAGTGCAGAATGGTGATGGAGTGTGCTTTCGGACGTCTCAAGGGGAGATGGAGGAGCTTACTGACTCGCTCTGATCTCAGCGAAACCAATATCCCCATTGTTATTTCTGCATGCTGTGTGCTCCACAATCTCTGTGAGGGCAAGGGGGAGACCTTTATGGCGGGATGGGAGGCTGAGGCAAATTGCCTGGCTGCTGATTACGCTCAGCCAGACAGCTGTGCAATTAGAAGAGCCCAGCGGGAAGCGCTGTGCATCCAAGAGGCTTTGAAAGATAGATTCCTCAGAGAGCAGGGTAACCTGTGACTGTTCAGTTTCTTTACAGAGAAGCTGAACCTGCCCCTGTTTCAGTTACTGTTGACTTTCTTTTGCGGTTACATACCCCGTTCACCACGTTTCCCCCCTTCCAACACACATTTAAAAATAAAGTTAATGGAATATTGTTAATTAACAACGTTTTCTTTACTAATGAGTTCACATTAAAGGGTTGAAATAGGGACGCAGACTGTGGTGGGTAGGGTGTGCAGTGATGTTAACACCGCTTCTGCACTCGAGGAATGACAGGCTCCTGCTCCTAGAGCGGTCTGCAGTGCCGGACTGGATGTTTCAATGGAGCCTGCCATCCCTCCTTTTCGGGACTCTGTGTGCGGGGGCTATGTGGCCTTGTGGCGGGGGAGGACTGGGGGGCGGACGGTTCCCGGGGGGTGTGCCGGAAGGGGTGAGGGGTGCAGGCTCTAGGCTGGGGGCGTAGGAAGGGGTGCGGGGTGTGTGGGAAGGGGGATGAGGTGTAGGGGGACGAGGGCTCTGGCTGGGGCTGAGGGTTTGGGGCATTGGAGAGGCTCAGGGCTATGGTGGAAGGGCAGGGTAAGGGCAACCTGCCTTGCCATTTGTGGATGGCAGGCGCTAGGACCCTGGGGCAGCAGACAGCATTTCTGCGGGGAGCTGCTCTACTGTCAGACCGACCAGGGTGCCTAGTGACTGCACGGTGTGTGTGAGACCTGCTGTGTGACACTGTGTGCTGTGACCTGCTGACCTGCTGTAGATCCTGCCCCCGTTTCTGTACCCTGGTAATGGTGACTGTGCTATGCAATTACCAAAGCCCTCCCCCCGCTTCACACAAAGTCTTCTTCAAAGAAACATGACGGAAACAGTAATGAACAGCAAACTATTTTTAATAATCAACTACACAGTTAGGGGATGAAACTGGGATTTGGCCTTGGGTGACCCAGAAAGGGAAGGACTTCTCAAAATTTAGCGAATGAGTGCTTTTTGGTACTAGAGCACTGTGCTGGGGTGGAATGACAGTGTTCACGGCCATTGGCACACCTCCTTCTTGTTATTTTGGGTGAGGGGGGGTATTGGACTTTGTGGCGGGGGAGGGCAGTTGCAGATACAGTGCAGGGGGGCTCTGTCCTCCTGCCTGCGGTCCTGCAGAACATCGACAAGGCGCCGGAGCGTGTCCATTTGCTCCCTCATTAGTCCAAGCAGCGTTTGAGTCACCTGCTGGTCCTCCAGACGCCATCTGTCCTCCCATTCGCTGTGTGAGCGCTGCTGCTGGGAAAGGTTCTCCCTCCACTGGCTCTGCTGGGCCGCCTCGGCTCAGGAGCAGCCCATAAGTTCAGCGAACATCTCGTCCCGTGTCTTTTTCTTGCGTCGCCTAATCTGCGCCAGCCTCTGTGAGGGGCATGCTGGAGCAGGTCGGGATACAGTTGCAGCAGTGTGATGGGAAAAAGGGAGTGAATTCCTTACAAAGATACATTTTTGCAAAGAAGAAACATAGTCTAGTCAGTCTCTGTGAACAAGACCATGCACACCGCCTATCTCATGCGCACTCATTCAGGGACAGTTCAAATTTTCGGAATTTGCTTTCATTGCCTGGGGGATTGCACTGCAGATCAGACAAGTGGGGCAGGACAGCAGAATCCGTGGAGCAGCCAGGCATGGTAAGCCAAAGACTTTTGGCTGCTTAAAAGTGAATGTATACCACTGTCCTCTTGCTGCAGGCAATCCTGAAAGCATAAACTCTGCCCCTGTTCCACCCCTTCGCCTCTGTTCCCTGGGAAAGATCCCTGTATGCTGACACTCTGCAGCCTCCACCACGTGGCTGTAAAGTGCAAAGGAACAGTGAAGCACTCCCAATACTAATAGTAAACAACTTACTCTAATTAAATGCAGGAGTCTCTGAGCGAGATCACCCTGAGGAGGGTCACAGAAAGAGAGAGAGCGCATGCTGCATGAAAGCGAGCACAAACCAGGGGCCTATGCTGCCATGCTCGTTGAGGCAATGGTCCCGGAGTACCAGATGAAAGCCTGGCGCGGAAAAGTGTGCTACTTCGGAGCACCCAATAAGGCAGCTCTCCCCAGGAACCTCATGTGTAGGCTTTTCGATTACCTCCAGGAGAGCTTCTCGGAGATCTCCCAAGAGGATTTCTGTTCTATCCCCATATATGTTGACCTTCTTTTCAACTAGTAACTATTCCTGCTCCATTAAAAATAAATGTTAACATGTTTAAAGCACTTACAGACTGATCCTTCCCCTGATTCAGGGTCCGGGGTAACGGCTGGGGAGGGTTGGTAGGGGATCTCAGTGAGGGTGATGAAGAGATCCTGGCTGTCTGGAAAATCAGCGTTGTAAGCGCTGTCGACTGCCCCCCCTCCTCATCTCCTTCCTCATCTTCCCCATCTGCGAACATCGCCGAGGAACTGGCCGTCGACACTATCCCATCCTCAGAGTCCACGGACACTGGTGGGGCAGTGGTGTGGGCTCCGGAGGTTCCTTTTGCCACTTTGATTTTTTGGTAGCCTTGTCTCAGCTCCTTGACTTTCACGCGGCACTGCGTTGCATCCCGGCTGTATCCTCTGAGTGCCATGGCTTTGGAGACCTTCTCGTAGGTCTTTGCATTCCGTTTGTTGGAGCGCAGCTCCGAAGCTGAACTCATCGCCCCACACAGCAATGAGATCCAAGACTTCCTGGTCAGTCCATGCTGGGGCCCTCTTTCTACTCTGAGATTCCCTGGACTCCTCTGCTGGAGAGCTCTGCATCGTTGCCAGTGCTGCTGAGCTCACCACGATGTCCACACAGGAAATGAGATTCAAACTGGCCAGACAGGAAAAGGAATTCAAATTTTCCCGGGGCATTTCCTGTGTGGCTGGTCAGAGCATCCAAGCTCGGACTGCTGTCCAGAGCGTCAACAGAGTGGTGCACTGTGGGATAGCTCCCGGAGCTACTAAGGTCGATTTGCATCCACACCTAGCCTAATTCGACATAGCCATGTCGAATTTAGCGCTACTCCCCTCGTCGGGGAGGAGTACAGAAGTCGAACTAAAGAGCCCTCTATGTCGAATTAAATAGCTTCGTGGTGTGGACGGGTGCACGGTTAATTCGAATTAACGCTGCTAAATTCGAATTAAAGTCCTAGTGTAGACCAGGCCTCAGATTTTCAGAAATTAGTCAACTTTATGGCCAGAAGAGACCATTAGAGCATCTCATCTGACCCCCTGCATATCACAGGCCTCCTGTATGACACAATAGCTACTTTTGGGGCAAACACATTGAATGATATAAAGAGATGGTGAATCCACCACTTTCCTTGGTAGCTTGTTCCTGTGGTGAAACATCCTCGCTGTTGAATTTTTGTGCCTTAGTTGTAATATGAATTTGTCTCTTTTCACCTTCCAGCCACTGGGTCTTGTTATGCCTTTCTCTGCTCGATTAAAGAGCCCTTTAATACCCAATATTTTCTCTCCATTAAGGCACTTCAACGCTTCAATGAAGTCACCTTCCAATCTTCTTTTGATAAGCTAAGCAGATTGAGCTCTTTCAATAGCTCACTAGAAGGCATTTTTCTCCAGCCCTCAGAACATTTGGTGGCTCTTTGCTGCCCCAGCTCCAATTTCACAACATCTTTTTCAAATGAGGACACCAAAACTGGAGGCAGTATTCCAGTATCAGTCTCACTGATGCCGTGTCACCTCCTGTGACGTTATTGACATAATCTGTAACTGTATAGATCACTGCTGCGACCACTGTTCTATATTTGCAGCCAATATGGTAGAAAGGTTGTCGTGTAAGGGGTCTATGGAGAAGTTATGATTGGCTGCTTATAAGGATGCTATCTCTAGATGTGTATCATTTTTGTAGTTGACGTTATGAATATTGGCTCTATGCTGCCCGTATTTCAAACTTGTTCTTTGCTTCCGGGGAACACCCCAGACAAGTTGGTGTCAGTTCTGTCTAGCCTGCTTGATGGGTCATTAAGGACCATCAGCTATACAATCAACCCATTGACAGAAGGCAGATATGCCTTGTGACTCAACAAGGTATGCAGGGACCTGCCTATGGACAGAACTCTAAGGTTTTTCTATGCCACGTGCTGGACAGAGTGTCCTTGGGACAAAGAAAGCAAAAACCACATGGCAAGAGACTATAAAAGGTTGATGCCTCATCTCCATCTTGTCTTCAATCCTGCTTCATACTTCTGGAGGGACTTTGCTACAAACTGAAGCTCTAGACAAAGGACTGAATGATCCATCCCAGCTGTGGATGGACTCCCGAGACTTGATTTGAACCTGCAGTTTGTTCTATCACTGCTACAAGCCTGAACCAGGGACTTTTCCATTACTGTGTGTGAAGGGTTAAAATCCATGTACATTTTACATAACAACCTGGTGTATGGATTGTGCCAGCTCTTTTCCAGACCCAAAGTCCAGAGTATGGTCAAGGGACCAGAGGCCTAGCAAATCGTGATCAGCTAAGAGAAAGCTGGGGTAACCAGAAAGCCTCACTTGCTAAGATAGGCCTGGTCAGCAAATTGCCAGGTGTTGGAGCTAAGAACTAAATAATTGTGTCTTATTCAGAGTTGCAGATTGAACAAAGAATCCCTGTTCCTATTGTGTTAGTCTCTTCTGTAGGGAATGTTCTTCCCACAGATCCAACCTTCAGTTTATGAGAAGTTGGCACATGTCAGTATAAGATATGGCATCCTTCCACCTCCCTTCCCAAGGACCATGTAGTAAGTTTTTTGACAGAAGGGGGTTGCAGTGAAAGGAACTTTGAGAAACCCTGGCATAGAGCATCTCCATTACTGAGCTGCAGCAGCATAGACTCAATGTGTGAAATGTTGACTTGTCTTTAGGCTCTGAATACGTCCAGACTTGGCTCCCTGGGGCACTGTAGGTGATCAGACACTGAAAGTACAGCCATGGAGACACCACACACCAGCCTTCCCTAGCTGGCAAGAATCAAAAATCCACAGAAAGACACCCATGGTTTTTTAGTCCAGCTCCCTAAGCCACAACCACTTAACACAGGAGCCTTTCTACACTCTGGTTCTGTTCTCACTGAAGAGTCGTTTCCAATTGCTCAGACCAGCTTCCCCAGCACACTCACTGCTGTGCAGCTCTGTGCGTGTGGCTGTGGCTGAACAGCAAGAATTCCTGCCCATTTCCCTACTGGCTGGAGCATGGCTAGAATGTGTCTGTGGTTAATGATGTTGCTGTAGATTGTTCATTCCCTGCCTTGGGAATTCAGACAGTCCCTTTCCCAACATATCGCCAGCACATCAGTGATTCCAATAGCAGGGAAGGTTTTCTCTGGGCACTGAGATTTTTCAGGGAGTTGGTGGCTCCTTTCTTTCCTCACCCTGGAGCAAACTCAGCTTTTTATTCTATCCTTGATGACCCATGGAATAACAACAGCAGTATGAAGAGGAGAGAAAATATCTCACTGCCGGGGGGCAGGGGGGTGGGAGGGAAGGTGGACACATCCCCTCTGTTTGACTATTGCCAGTGCAGGAGAGATGGTTTCCCTGGAATCGAATGCCCTGGCTCAGACAAGAGACACAGGGAGGTTTTGCTGTTCATGGATCCATGCAAAGGAAATTGTGTCTTTGTGTGAAAATGGGGAGGGAAATGAAACACCCACCTGGTGGTATCTAAGGCAGAAAGGACCCATATAGGATTAGAACAGGATAAGTTCTCAAGCAGCATGTTTCTTACTTTGCCCATCTGTCAATTTTGATTATTATCAATGGAAATATTTTGCCATTGGGTTGTGTGTTTACACAGAAATTGAAGTTTACCAACAAACACATAATTCTTTCAATCCTGCCTAGTCTGCCAGTGGTGAGTTTAGAGAGAGACACATTCCCTCTTCCCACTCCCCATACCAGGCCTGTGCTCTCCAGAGTGTCAACTTCACACACACCTGGGATCCTTCCCAAATATCCTGTCAGACCTCTGACCCCCTTCTGGGATCCTCTCCTAACACTGTCCAACTCCCCTGCTGGCAGGATCCCTTTCTATTCCTTTCTTCCCTCTCAGCAAAAGATGTGCACTTTTTCCTCACTGGAAATTGAACATAGGCGAAAACCAGGACTCATAACCACTAGACCATATGGGACTTGCATAATTAATAACACATTTATACATTCACTAACACATTCACATTCATTAACATTTAAAAGTGGCCATTGAAAAAACTTCAAACACAGACTTCAACGAGAAATTGCAGAGTTACAATTTATTTACAAACTTAACACCATTAATTTGAGCTTGAATAGGGACTGGGAGTGGCTGGCTCACTACAAAAGCAATTTTCCCTCTCTTGGTATTGACACGTCCACATCAATTATTGGGAGTGGACAGCATCCACCCTGACTGAATTGGCCTTCAACACTGGTTCTCCCCTTGTAAGGTAACTTCCTTCATGTCATGTTCCAATAAATATTTATGCCTGTATCTGCAGTTTTCACCCCATGCATCTGAAGAAGTGGGGTTTTTACCCACAAACGCTTTTGCCCAAATAAATCCGTTAGTCCTTACGGTGCCACCAGACTCCTCATTGTTTTGGTGAAATAAAAGCAAAACTCATTCTAAGCTGATCTTAACCCTTTCAATGCCCTTACAAACTTAGATGCTTCTCACCACAGGCTGGCTGGTTGCTTTTCAGCCAGGCTCTCCCTTTTGATCAGCGCTTCAGTTGCTTGGTGTGGTGATGTCTGTAAGTGGAGCTGGAGAGAGAGGAAAAGCCTGGTGAATGTCTCTCCTTTTATCATGTCCTTTCTTCCCTCTTGGCTTTGCCCCCCCCCCCCGCCCTTCAGAGTCAGGTGAGCATCACTGGGTCTCTCCAAGCAAGGTTGAGCAATTCCCCTCGTGTGGCCTCGTGCAGGTGAGTCATTGCATTGTAGCTCCCTTGCTGGACAATGGCTGTTGATGGGTTGTTTGACACCCTGTCTGGGTGTTGGTTACTTTCCTTGCTGTTGCCACTGGGCAGCTAATATCTGGCTGATTCCCCCAACTTACAGCATAGTGACAACCACACTACACAATTCTCATAACGTCATATGCATGAATGGTCTACATAGATGGGTAGAGAAATGACTTGCAGCAGATCATATCCTTTCACCTGATAACTTAGAAGTCATGCTTTATATGTAAGATCACGATTATATGAAAATGAGGAATATGTTGGTTACAGCCGCTCCCCCAAAGGTCTAGAATGTCACACTAAGATTCGATTTTCATTTCTTGTGTAACCAACTTTGACCTCTCTGCCTAACACTTATAATCACTTACAATCTATCTTTCTGTTGTTAATAAACTTATTTTAATGTTTTATGCTGACTTGTGAAATTGTCCAAAGTGCTTGGGAAAGCTGCTCAAATTTAAAAGGCTGGTGCATGTTCACTTTCTTTTTGAGAAAGTGGTGAATTAATTAATGAGCTTGCACTTTTTAAGAGGTTTTGAGCAGTGTAAGATGGTACATTTCTGAGGTGCAAGGCTGAGGGCCGGGGAGATATGCTGGTGTCTCTCTTTGTATAATTGAGGAGTGGCTTATAGAGCATTCATGCTACTTAGTTGGGTGCATTGCTGCATGTTGTTGGCTGAGTGATCACAGCACATGGAGGGGGTTTTGCTGCTTGTCACTAGTGCAGCATTGTAAGATACAGCCCAGGCTGGAGAAATAAGAGGACAGAGCAGTCCTACTGTTTGGGTTTGAACCCCACAGATCCCACCACACAGAGACTCTCCTATGACCGGCCGTGGTAATATTGTGCTTAGTGCCTTGTAGCTCCAAGAGCTGCAGATGCAAGATGAGTCACAGCGACCTTGATCTTATTTCCATGTTTATTCGATGCCTCTTTTCTACACTTGTCAGCAAAAAGACACGTTTCTTTTGCAAGCATTTGTATGGCTAGCCAGAGTCGGGCTTCTCCATTAACAAAAAAGATTGACCAAAAGGGGACAAGAGGAGGCACGTTCAGCAAGACAGCACTGGATGCTGGATCTGCTTTTTATCCAGCAGGTCTCTTGGCAAGCTCTGAAATAACAGTAGCTCCAGGTCCCATCAGGGCTGCCCAGATGGTGGAGTAAGTGGGGCAATTTGCCCTGGTCCCCGCAGGGGCCCCAACAAGAGTTTTTTGGGGCTCTTGGAGCGGGGTCCTTCACTAACTCCGGGAGCTCTGGAAAACTCTCGTGGGGTCCGGGCCTCCGGAGATTCTTCCACTCTGGGTCTTCGGCGGCAATTCGGCGGCGGGGGGTCCTTCATGAATGAAAAGTGACTTCATTGAAGTGTTGAAGTGCCTTAATGGAGAGAAAAGATTGGGTATGAAAGGGCTCTTGAATCTCGCAGAGAAAGGCATAACAAGACCCAATGGCTGGAAGGTGAAAAGATACAAATTCATATTACAACTAAGGCACAAATATTCAACAGCGAGGATGATTCACCACAGGAAGAAGCTACCAAGGAAAGTGGTGGATTCTCCATCTCCTGATATCATTCAATGAAGACTAGATGCCTTTCTGGAATGTGTTTGCTCAAAAAGTAGCTATTGTGTCATACAGGAGGCCTGTGATATGCAGGGGGTCAGATTAGATGCTCTAATGGTCTCTTCTGGCCATAAAGTCGACTAATTTCTGAAAAACTGAGTGTAGCATTGGGAGCAGCGTCTGATGTTTTCCTGTCTAGTCGGCTTGCTACCTAGAACGAACGCTCCTTGAGTGGGGTGATCCACAGGGAGTAGCTCAAACCTCCAAAGTGCCTGGCCAGGGGCAGGACATTAGCGCACAGCAAGGGAGGGGTGTGGCAGTGACATCACAAAGGCTTTTTGCAGGACCTCAGACTATTGGTCAAAGGTGGTGGGGAGGTGGTGACCTCACAGAGAGATGCTGACATCAGCGAGGCAGGACAGGGGCGAGGGGCCAGGGAAACCTCAGAGACCCCTGTGGCTTTGCTTCAGCAAGTCTCCTTCTCTAGGTCTCTCTTTGAGGACTGAGAGAGTATTCGGGTTCACGTATGTGAGTGCCAGGAGGAACCTCTTTCGAGTTTTCTCCTTCCCTTTTAGTGATTTTACTAGAAAACAGACGTCCCTGTTTAGAAGGTAAGAGCCTCCTCGAGGGAAGGGGTGTCATGGGGGCATCACAGTTCGGATGCCGGTGCCCCCCCCCCCAATGTATGGAAGTTCCCGGAGAGCAGCATCCACGGCAGTGATTTGCTCCTGGCTGCTGGAGCAGAGCAGCAGCCTCAGCTGTGAGAACTTCCCAGAGCGATGAAAGGGGAGGGGCCCATGGCTCTGTAGCAGGAATGCAGGGCAGCCGAGTTCACGGCGGGCATTGTGGGATACTGGAGGAGGCCAGTTATGGTGATATAATGAACAGCAGCGTCTACTCTGTCACTTTAAGTTTGCTGCAAAAAGCTCTAGACCTCTCCTCGAAGTCGTTTTATTTTGTCACCAAAACAGGGCAGTTTTGTCGCCAGACGTGGCATTGCAGTGTGTACACCAGCCACAAGCTGCCGACCGAGGGAGCGTTGTGTGTTTTTCACACACCTGAGCAATATAATTCTGCTGAAACAACTTTGTAGTGCAGACCTGGCCAAAGATTCACTCACACAGCTTGCAAGGAAAACCTCACCTGCTCCTCTGCTTTGCAGAATCCAAACACAAGTAAAGCTTGTCAGGCCCCGGTAGAGATGGCAGGGAGTCAGGTGTGGGCAGGGCCGGCTCTGGCTTTTTTGTCGCCCCAAGCAAAAAAAAATGGGGTGGGGCCACCGGAGCAACAAAACAGGGTGGAAAAAACGGCACGGGTGGAGCAGCAAAGCAGGGGTGTGGGGGGGGATACGGCGCAGCTGAAGCGGCGAAGCGGGGGGGGGGGACACGACGTGGCTGGAGTGGCAAAGTGGCGGAAGACAACACAAAAATGGTGGGGCTGGAGCAGCAAAGCTGGGGAGGGACACGGCACAGCTGGAGCAGCAAAGTGGGGCGGGGACAACACAGAGTGCGCGCCCGGTCTAGTGGGGAAGGGGAGGGAGTGGAGGGAGAGAGAAGGGGGGTGGCCAGTGCTTCAGCGGGACACTCACCACGTGGCCCCGACCACCACACCGCCTGGCACCCTCACTCCTTCTCTAGACTAACCAGTCCTAATATACTGTAACATGGCTATATTCCACCACCTTCACTGGTTACACCCAACAAAATTAATTATACAGCAGACAGAAACAATCACAGAACCAGACAGAGACCATGCAAATAAACATACAAAACAATACAGAAGGGAGGATTTCACAACTACATCTATACAGACATAAGGGTTTTCCAGCTGTGTCTATTGATAAGTGAGTTCTTGCCAGACAGGCTGCTACCAAACTAAGTTTCCCTTTCTCTGGAGGTGATGGAATATCAGGACAGGATTGTATTCCTAACAGCCCAATAGCACCTTATTTCAATGTGACTAGTTGGGAATGTGAGGATGTGACCATACACTTCCCAGCTTATGGCTGCCTTTGCTGCTTAGCCCAAGAACCAGGCCTCAGCCTGTCACAGTAAGAGAAGGCCATTACACAGACAGACAGTGATTTTTTATTCTTTCTTTTATACCTCTATAACTAGCTAAGTGATAAAAATACACCTAAATTCTTAAAGTACAGGCCTTTGCAGACTGGCCTGAATCTCTGTATCCTAACAGTCCTCGAAGTCAGGCAGCCTCTGGGTAAGGGGGTGGGGACTCAGATCCTTCCCCTGGCCAATTCCACCAGGGTCGTGTATAAACCAGGGAAGTTCCCCACAATAGCCAGACCAGATGCCCCCTTTACACTTGTACTCTGTTGTCATTGCTTCTCTCTCTCCCTTCCCCCCATCTCCGCTGCTCCCCCTCTGGGCTTTCTCAGCACCTGGCCCCACCGCACTTCCTGGCAGCCAGAGACTGCACTTTCTACACCTGCTCCTGTGGATGTGGCCTCTCTCCTGATTGCTAAGGAAAGGAACCTTTCCAGGAAATGGCCACAGCTTCTGGGAATCCCTGTGTGGCTGTGAACAGAGTTTGGCTCCTGGCACACACGGCAACTTAAAAGCTGGGTAGCTAGACAGGGGCTTCAACCCCGGACCCTCAGATTAAGAGCCTGATGCTCCAGCAACTGAGCTACCTGAGCTTGCTAGGAAACATCTTCACCATTCACCACAAGAGTGATTATCCCAGTGTGCAGGCAAGCGTGAGCAGGCAGGCAAAAGAGAGGCAAAAAAAGGCCTCGTCTTTTTCTTCACAGCCACTGCCTGTCAGCAGGATTCCTCCTCCTCCTCAGGGAGACTAAATCTCTGTGCCTAGACAGCCGGTCCATCCGCTGCACCTCAATCCCCCATGCCCGAGCCTCCCTGCCAAAGCCCTGCACCTGGCCCCATACAATTAAGTCTCACTTGTCGCTGGGAACTCGACTTCTTGTGCCCAGAGCGTCTCGGCCCCCTCAGCAGATGACCTGAGAAACACAGTGTCCGGCTTTTCCAAAGAAGTGTTTAGACCCCCTCATCATGTGGCCTAAAGGATAAGGCATCTCCCTGTGGATCGGATGATTCAGGATTTGAGTCCCCTCGTGGTTGTGCTCACTTTGTGCTGAACGTCCTGCTCCCTTCAGGGCTGGAACCTCTTCTTGGCCGCTCAGGCCAATGCTCTGGCTTCAGCTAGAGCCCCAGGAAGGAGTTGGGGGTTGGGTGTCACAAAGGCTGGGACCTGAGACCCAGGTGCTTCCAGTCTCGCCTTTGCCCTTCTTGACTTGCCAAAGAAAATGGGCGGCTCCACTGCCAAAGTGAGCACCTGGAGTGGGAACCATAAGACGTCCCACCAGGGGGCTGGTCCTGCTTTCCTACCCTCTTCTGATGTTGGCCACAGAGCATCAGCAGCCACCCTGCATGCTGGCCTGCGGGTGGCCTTCAGTGGGGTTCAGCACAGCAGGGAGCAGCCTGGCCCTGTGGCTGTCTGCTGGCCACACATAGACATGGTCCTCTCCTCCTCTTGCCCTGACCTCCGCTGCTTTTAAGCCTTCCCTTGGAGCTGTCAGCACCAGCCGCCTCTGCTCCAGGTGCCCAGAGGAGGAGAGGTGCTGGGCTCCAGCCTGCCCAGCCCTGACTATGAAGCCTGGCTCTGGCCCTGCTTCTTTCCAGCACCAGGTGGGCAAGAGGGAAAGCACAGAGGCAAGTGCCAGACTTGTGGGCATCAGGTGAAGCCATGAGAATGCCAACCCTCAGCTGTCAGTAGCCAGTTCTAGAGCCCTGACCCATCCAGCAGGAGGGGAAAAAATGGCTCTTGCAGAGCTGGAGACAGGGAAGTGGAGCACTGTGAGCTCCAGGGCTTTACCACAAGGTCCCACTGAGATTTGAACTCAGATTGCAAGATTCAGAGACCTGAGTGCTGCCCGTTACACCATGGGACCAACTCATACACCTTCCTCTGCACATCGGTGACCTTCATGGGGCCTGCTCGAGTAAGGGACTGTTGGCCCCTTACTAAAGCTTAGTGGGGGTTTTGGTTGGCTAGTTCCCAGTCCCAATAGAAGGGGAAAGGGCCAATGGGAAATCAGGCCCCTGAGACTGACAATCCCCAGGGGCAATGGGGAGAGGCCAAAGCTCCAAGTTAGCCGCACTGACAGGCCAGGCAGTGTAATGAGGGAGTCACCAGGCCAGGGGGTCCCATCCTCTGTGGGAGCTGGAACTGCCTGGGCCAGAGTGGGGCAGAGCTAAGGAGAGAGCAGGAGCCCGAGAAGAGCCGGGGAGCAGAGCTGCGCAGGTGTAGTGCCAGAAACTGCTCCCTGTAGGACTTTGCTACCTGTAGCAGTTACTGAGCCCTGAGGTTGTTCTTATTTGCTGACTTGTCCTAATTGGCTAAAACTTGACAGTGGTGGGGGATGGAAGCATAAAGGCTTCGTCCTCCAAGCGACCCTGCCTGGTGTCCATCTGTATCTATTACCTCTTAACACCGGATTGTAAAAAATAGAGTGAGGTCATTTAAACATCATTTATTTTGCAGCTTCATTTACTGTGCTAACAATGTAGCATCCTGACACCGATACTTCTGCCCATGTGCCCTGTGGGTTGGATTCATTTTAGTGGGACGCGGGACATGTGGAGGATAATTTAAACTCTTATTTTCCTTATGGTTTCCCTGCAATATACTTCTATGCTGGTGCAATTTCTGACCATTGCACGTCTATTGTATTTATTACAATAGCACAAGTAAGTCACACAAGTGACATAGTCTAAGGGCTTGGCTACACTTGCAAGTTAGAGCCCATTAAAGCAGCCCCGGGTGCCCTAACTCCTGAGGGGTCCACACTCGCAAGGCACATGGAGCACCTGGGCTCTGTAGGTGGAGCGCTCCTGGTAATCCACCTCCATGAGAAGCATAAAGCTTGCTGAGCCCTGCTGAAATACCCGGGCATCAGTGTGGATGACGTGTTGCATCACTGCACTGTGTTTGGCCTCAGGAAATGTCCCATAATCCCCTGAAGTCAAGTGCCCACTCTGGTCATTGTTTTGAAATTGGCTGCAGGCATGCGGATATCCCCTTTCAAAGCTCCTTTTCTGACAGCCGGCTGCTTATCTGCTCCGGGACAAAGCAACCATTAGTGTGGAATGCTGCTGTTGTGAGTGTGTGTGAGAGAGGGGGGGTTTGCTGCTGTCCGAACACACAAGACAGCATGCTGACACACTCTCAGCCCCCCAACACACTGTCACTCCCCCCACATACACACAACACACTCCCTGTCACACTCCAACCCCGTCCCCCATTTGAAAAGCATGTTGCAGCCACTTGCACACTGGGATAGCTACCACAGTGCACTGCTCTCTGTGGCATTGCCAGAGCTGCTAATGTGGCCACTGCAGTGCGCTTGCAGCTGTCAGTGTGAACACACGGCAGCGGTTTCCCTGCTGTGGTTTAACTCCCAGCGCTCTACCTCTGCAAGTGTAGCCAAGCCCTAAATTTCCCAAACCAACCTAACTCAGTAACTGCCCTCCACCACCACATGCAGGGAGTAAGGGCACCGTGGAGCACACGCCACACTTACTGGCACATAATAAGAACATAAGAAAGGCCATACCGGGTCAGACCAAAGGTCCATCTAGCCCAGTATCTGTCTATCGACAGTGGCCAATGCCAGGTGCCCCTGAGGGAGTGAACCTAACAGGCAATGATCAAGTGATCTCTCTCCTGCCATCCATCTCCATCCTCTGACGAACAGAGGCTAGGGACACCATTCTTACCCATCCTGGCTAATAGCCATTTATGGACTTAGCCACCATGAATTTATCCAGTCCCCTTTTAAACATTGTTATAGTCCTAGCCTTCACAATCGCCTCAGGTAAGGAGTTCCACAAGTTGACTGTGCGCTGCGTGAAGAAGAACTTCCTTTTATTTGTTTTAATCCTGCTGCCTATTAATTTCATTTGGTGACCCCTAGTTCTTGTATTATGGGAATAAGTAAATAACTTTTCCTTATCCACTTTCTCAACACCACTCATGATTTTATATACCTCTATCATGTCCCCCCTTAGTCTTCTCTTTTCCAAACTGAAGAGTCCTAGCCTCTTTAATCTTTCCTCATATGGGACCCTCTCTAAACCCCTAATCATTTTAGTTGCTCTTTTCTGAACCTTTTCTAGTGCTAGAATATCTTTTTTGAGGTGAGGAGACCACATCTGTACACAGTATTCGAGATGTGGGCGTACCATGGATTTATATAAGGGCAATAATATATTCTCAGTCTTATTCTCTATCCCCTTTTTAATGATTCCTAACATCCTGTTTGCTTTTTTGACCGCCTCTGCACACTGCGTGGACATCTTTAGAGAACTATCCACGATAACTCCAAGATCTTTTTCCTGACTCGTTGTAGCTAAATTAGCCCCCATCATGTTGTATGTATAGTTGGGGTTATTTTTTCCAATGTGCATTACTTTAAATTTATCCACATTAAATTTCATTTGCCATTTTGTTGCCCAATCACTTAGTTTTGTGAGATCTTTTTGAAGTTCTTCACAATCTGCTTTGGTCTTAACTATCTTGAGTAGTTTAGTATCATCTGCAAACTTTGCCACCTCACTGTTTACCCCTTTCTCCAGATCATTTATGAATAAATTGAATAGGATTGGTCCCAGGACTGACCCCTGGGGAACACCACTAGTTACCCCTCTCCATTCTGAGAATTTACCATTAATTCCTACACTTTGTTCCCTGTCCTTTAACCAGTTCTCAATCCATGAAAGGACCTTTCCTTTTATCCCATGACAGCTTAATTTACGTAAGAGCCTTTGGTGAGGGACCTAGTCAAAGGATTTCTGGAAATCTAAGTACACTATGTCCACCGGATCCCCCTTGTCCACATGTTTGTTGACCCCTTCAAAGAATTCTAATAGATTAGTAAGACACGATTTCCCTTTACAGAAACCATGTTGACTATTGCTCAAGAGTTTATGTTTTTCTATGTGTCTGACAATTTTATTCTTTACTATTGTTTCAACTAATTTGCCCGGTACCGACGTTAGACTTACCGGTCTGTAATTGCCGGGATCACCCCTAGAGCCCTTTTTAAATATTGGCGTTACATTAGCTAACTTCCAGTCATTGGGTACCGAAGCCGATTTAAAGGACAGGTTACAAACCTTAGTTAATAGTTCCGCAACTTCACATTTGAGTTCTTTCAGAACTCTTGGGTGAATGCCATCTGGTCCCAGTGACTTGTTAATGTTGAGTTTATCAATTAATTCCAAAACCTCCTCTAGTGACACTTCAATCTGTGACAGTTCCTCAGATTTGTCATCTACAAAAGCCAGCTCAGGTTTGGGAATCTCCCTAACATCCTCAGCCGTGAAGACTGAAGCAAAGAATCCATTTAGTTTCTCCGCAATGACTTTATCGTCTTTAAGCGCTCCTTTTGAATTTTGATCATCAAGGGGCCCCACTGGTTGTTTAGCAGGCTTCCTGCTTCTGATGTACTTAAAAACATTTTGTTATTACCTTTGGAGTTTTTGGCTAGCCGTTCTTCAAACTCCTCTTTGGCTTTTTGTACATCTAGACTGGGGTGGCCAACCTAAGCCAACGTAACTGCCAAACATGCACCTTTGTATGCAACTGCTGAGTCAGTTGTGAACCTTGCTCCCATTATCATTATCCCTTTGAAATGATGATGGTTATGGACACTTGGCTCGATATCCCAGTGTGCCCTGGACGTCTACAGGCTGCATTAGCCAATCCAACCATTTGACACTTACAGATGGGCACCTCTGTATTGTGCCTGAGTCTTGTACAGCTATGAATGGCTGGTAGATGCCGATATTGTCCTGTCTTTTTAACCAGCACTAATACCCAGCCAGGCCAGGGCTGGGAAGAGAGAGAGCAGCAGGTTTCCCCTATTGTGGCCATTTCACTTTTTCTTAACTAGCTTCACCTCTGCATCATCTTGCACTTTTTATATTTGAGCCTGGCTAGCTCAGTTGGTAGAGCATCAGACTTTTAATCTGAGAGTCCAGGGTTCAAGTCCCTGGTCAAGCTGAAAAACTTCTCCCTGTGATTATAAAAATCTGTCTTTCTGGAGTCTTGTTCAGTGTTACTCTTTCTCTCCAGGATTTTGCCTTTCCTAAGAAGGGCCTTTCTGTGGGGGGGATTGAAGGAACAACTCCTTGACATCCCCTCTGTCCTTGCAGGCTGGAGGAATAAAGGCCTCTGGGCATATAGCATGTTCCTCCCCTGCACACACACACACACACAGAATATTCATAAGGAATTAGAATTAGAATCCACCACTTTCCTTGGGAGCTTGTTCCTGTCGTGAATCATCCTCGCTGTTGAATATTTGTGCCTTAGTTGTAATATGAATTTGTCTCTTTTCACCTTCCAGCCATTGGGTCTTGTTATGGCTTTCTATGCTCGATTAAAGAGCCCTTTCATACCCAATATTTTCTCTCCATTAAGGCCCTTCAACACTTCAGTGAAATCACCTTTCAATCTTCTTTTGATAAGCTAAACAGGTTGAGCTCGTTCAATAGCAAAGAGCCACCAAATGTTCTGAGAGCTGGAGAAAAATGTCTTCTAGGGAAAGTGGTGGATTCTCCATCTCTTGAAATCATTTAATGAAGACTAGATGCCTTTCTGGAATGTGTTTGCCCAAAAGTAGCTCTTGTGTCATAGAGGAGGCCTGTGATATGCAGGGGGTCAAATAAGGTGCTCTAGTGGTCTCTTCTGGCCATAAAGTCGACTAATTTCTGAAAAACTGAGTGTAGCATTGGGAGCAGCGTCTGATGTTTTCCTGTCTAGCCAGCTTGCTTCCTAGAATGAACGCTTCTTGAGTGGGGTGATCCACAGGGAGTAGCTCAAACCTTCAAAGTGCCTGGCCAGGGGCAGGACATTAGCACAGCAAGGGAGGGGTGTGGCAGTGACATCACAAAGGCCTTTTGCAGGACCTCAGACTATTGGTCAAAGGTGGTGGGGAGGTGGTGACCTCACAGAGAGATGCTGACATCAGCCAGTCAGGACAGGGGCGAGGGGCCAGGGAAACCTCAGAGACCCCTGTGGCTTTGCTTCAGCAAGTCTCCTTCTCCAGGTCTTTCTTTGAAGACTGAAGGAGTATTCAGGTTCATGGACGTGAGCGCCAGGAGGAACCTCTTTTGAGTTTTCTCCTTCCCTTTTAGTGATTTTACTAGAAAACAGACATCCCTGTTTAGAAGGTAAGAGCCTCCTCGAGGGAAGGGGTGTCATGGGGGTGTCACATTCAGATGCCGGTGCCCCCCCCCATGTAAGCAAGTTCCCACCACCCTGTTCTGTGTTCGCAGTGCGGAAGAGAGCAGCATCCATGGCAGTGATTTGCTCCTGGCTGCCAGAACAGAGCAGCAGGCTCAGCTGTCAGAACTTCCCAGAGCAATGAAAGGGGAGGGGCCCATGACTCTGTAGCAGGAATTCAGGGCAGCCGAGTTCACAGCGGGCATTTTGGGATACTGGGGAAGGCCAGTTATGGTGATATAATGAACAGCAGCGTTTACTCTGTTACTTTAAGTTTGCTGCAAAAAGCTCTAGCCCTCTTATTGAAGTCGTTTTATTTTGTCAGCAAAACAGGGCAGTTTTGTCGCCAGACATGGCATTGCAGTGTGTGCACCAGCCACAAGCTGCCGACCGAGAGAGCGTTGTGTGTTTTTCACACACCTGAGCAATATAATTCTGCTGAAACAACTTTTTAGTGCAGACCTGGCCAAAGATTCACACACACACAACTTGCAAGGAAAACCTCAACTGCTCCTCTGCTTTGCAGAATCCAAACACAAGCCAAAGCTTCTCAGGCCCTGGTGGCGGTGGTAGGGAGTCAGGTGTGGGCAGACAGTGTGTTATAGTTACCCACAGGCACCATGTCTTAGCTGGCTAAGCATCTGTTTTGTAAACAGGAGATCCTGGGTTCAACTCCCAGTGGTGCCTTGTTGACTGGTTGTTGGGGCACCTGGTACTGGCTACTGTCAGAAGACAAGATTCAGAGCTAGATGGACCTTTGGTCTGGCCCAGTGTGGTTTTTCTTATGGTTTAAATAACACACACAGGCACTGATAATAGAGTTAATGAAAGTTTAGGAGTTAGGAGCGGGTAGGTCAATGGTCCAGTCCCCACACAGATGACCCCCTCCCTATGGAACAGGGGCAGGTCTGAGCTCTCACCCAAATGCTCATTGTGGCTACCAGAATCTGTGGGCAGCTTGTTTAGTTTATGCCAAAGGTTGAGTCCTGCTTTGTGCACCGTGTGTGAGAATGAAAATCCTGAACCGCCCTTTGAAATAACGAAAGCAGCAGGACGTGTTATTGTTCCTGCCCCAAAGCAGACAGACCAATGGAGAAATGCCGTCGAGTCCAAGGTAATACTCCGCTGCCATTTTACCTTTTTTGCTGGCTAAACTCCTTCTTATCTGCCCAGCCCAGGCTGTCCTCTGCCTCAGCTGCTGCTCCCGGCCTGCTCTAGAGTCAAACATGCAGGGGCCCCAGGGGAACAGAGGCTGGGACAGGGCAGCAGCCTGGGCTGGGCTGGGAAGATTCTGGGAGTTCTTGTTCCCTGAGAACTGGCCTGGCTCCCTTCTCAACAGCAAACAAATCAATTCCACGCCCCCTTCCCCAGAAAAACCAGCCTGGAGCCAAGGGCAGCAGGGGACGATTCCCTGCAGTTCCCACCGAGGCAGGAGAGAACCCAGGGTGTTTCTAGCAGAGCTTATGGAACTGATGTGGGGAAACCAGCCTTTAATAACAGGCAGTTCCAGTTTAAGCTCAGTGTTTTTAACAATTTCTACAACATTAAATAACCCTTCAATCGTAGTGTCACCATCCATAACATTGGTTCAGCCTTATAGGTTCCTAAATGAAAACTAAACATCTCTTCAAATCCAAGGGAGTGGAGATCAGTCAATGTTCAGAGCCATCCCACATAGAAGAACCATGTTGTGGTACATACTGGCCCCATCATGTGGCCATGGCCTTTCCCTCCTCTCTGTTAAAAGTTTTAATATTTTGCACAGAAACTTTCTTCCCTCAGGAGAGACCTGGGAACCAGGGCTGCCAGCCAGACAAACACCTTTAAGAGGCGGCGTCATCTGTCAAAAAATGATCTCCCTCCTTCAGTTCAGTGACACCCTGAAATGTTACTTATCAGGTCAGAGCCAGAGGATTGAAAGCAGCTACATCAAACCCCTGTGTAGCTCACTGGAATGAACACAAACACTCCCTGGTATCTGAAGAGATGTTTAGTTTTATCCTTGGTAAACTACAAAACTAAAGGTAAAGGCAGTCGTGCCAGATATAAAGAGTGAAACACGAGACAATCATCATAGTTATGCCCATAGTGCAAATTATTTCTAAATTCTTCTTTTTATCATTGGTGTATTATTTTCTCTGCTGTCTAGACATTGACTATATCTTGACCAAGAAATTTAGATCTTAATAAAATAATCGACTATCCCTGGTTAAGGCAATGGACTTGATACCCACTGGGGTGTCCCTACACAGGCTCAAGTACTAACAACAGTGGCTGCCTTTTAGCCATAGATTTTAATCAGGGCAATAAATTGATACGAACTCCTGTAAATTTTCCAGCCCGACTCCTTCACCCACATTCGTTAGGGCATTGGGCCACCATGTGAACATTTCATTTCCCTCCTCAATTTCACACAGAGACACAATTTCCTTTGCACAGATCCATGAACAGCAAAACCTCCCTGTGTCTCTTGTCTGAGCCAGGGCATTCGATTCCATTGAAACCTTCTCTCTTGCAATGGCGATGGTCAGACAGAGGGGACGTGGCCACCTTCACCTCTGACAGTGAGATATTGGCTCAGCTCTTTCTGCTGCTGCTGCTAGTCCATGAAACATCAGGGATGGAATGCAAGACTGAGTTCAACCCCCTGAAACATTTCAGTGCCCCAGAGAAATCCTGACCCCGGCTGTTGGAATGATATGGTGGAGATTCGAATAGGAAAGGGACTGTCTGAATTGTCAGTGTGGGGAATGAACAACAACCTATAGCAATGTCATTAACCACAAACACACTCTCATCATGCTCCAGCTGGAAGGGAAATGGGCAGGAACTCTTGCTGTTCAGCCATGGACACACTTACACTAATGCAGCCATGAGTGTGCTGGGGGAGCTGGTCTGAGCAATTTGAAGTGACAATTCTGTGAGAACAGAATCATGGTGTAGTGAAGTAACTGTATATTAAGTATTTGTGGCTGAGTGGCTAAGATGATAGACTAGAAATCCATTGAGGTCTCCCCACACAGGTTTGAATCCTGCCAACTATGGAGGCATTAGTATGTTGCTAGTACCTGAGTGTCCACAGAGCCAGATCTGGTCTCACCATGGGGCTGGCTATACTTAAAATGCTGCTGTGACACTGCTCTAGCACTGTGGAGTAGACAGCTGCTACAGTAACTGGAGGGGTTTTCCATCCCTGTAATAGCTACATTGACAGAACAATCTTTCCTTTCATTTAGCACTATCTAACCATGGCTTAGGTCAGCTTAATTATACTGGTTTGGGGGTTTTTCACACCCTGAAAGACCATCATGCTCTACCAACTGAGCTAGCTAGATTTCAAGTCAGTCAACTGCCCAGTCGCAGTGTAGAAGGAGCCTGAGGGTGTTTATTTGTGAGCTGAGGTTCCCTGTCTGACATTTGCCTTCTTTCCTGGTCCGTTATGTCTCCAGCGAGCAAACCGGATCTGTCACAAGGCTGGTTAGATACTGCTTTCTAGCCCAGAGAGCTGGGATTGATTTAACATGCTGTCGCCATCAGCTGGTCAGAGTAACCAGGGTGGGAGGGTGGAATTTAGGATTCTCCCACCAAGGGGAGGTGCTGTTGGACTCATCTAGTGGGGGAGAGTCTGAGTCTGAGTTCCCCACATGCCACACACACATTTTCACAGGGAATCAGGTGCCCTGTGGAAAAACTCAAAAGAAGCCCAGGCCCAGGAGTGTCAGAGAAGGGAATCACTGTTTGCCTTAAGAGGTGGGTGAGGGAAACCTGCAGGTCCTTAGATCCCTCCAGCGCCTGATAGAACCATTTGTGGGGAAGGTCTGGGGAAGCCGAGGAGGACAAGGAGACGGGAAAAGGGCTTGCAGCTGTTGTGCAATCCCCATGCTCCCAGCAGAAGGGTCCGGGGGGCTCAGCACTCAGAACTCACAAGATGGCAAAACTCAGAGCCCCATTACACGGAGTCAGAATGTGATCAGCTCACAGCCAGGGGGAGCAACACCCCTCCCTTGGTCTCTATGCCAGAGCTCCTATCAGCTCAGTCCTTCCCACAAGAGCGGGTTGCTGAGAGGTTTGCGATGGGGTAAATTAAGGCAGAGGAGGATTGTTCCTCATGGGGGTTTTTTTTGTGTGGCTCTGTGATCCTGCTGGAGGAAGCATCATTTGAGTTTGTTTCAGTGACTTGGGTTGGGCTGAGGTTGTGACCCTGAGCACAGGGGTTCCTGCACTCTCTGCTCTTAGCCCCTCAGGGAATGGACAATGAAGCAGTTTCAGAAAATGGATAGAAAGTAGCCTAAGAACGTGTAGTATAAGTGAGAAGAACAACACCACCATCACCTCTCTGGTGGTCTAGTGGTTAGGATTTAGCACTTTCACTGCTAAGGCCTGGGTTCAATTCCCAGTCAGGGAAAAGTGACTTTAAACCAAAAAACCTTCAGTTATTCTTCACTTGCAGTGTAAACAAATCCCTAGTATTCTCCTGATTCTCCCAGTGTCTCCATGGCAGGGCTGGCTCCAGACACCAGCACAGCAAGCAGGTGCCTGGGGTGGGCAATGGAAAGAGGAGGCTTCAGGGGCAGTTTGGCCCTCTCAGAGCAAAGGAACTTACCACCAAAAGCAGCAGAGGTAGAGCTGCAGTTGATTGTAGCTTTTTTATTTATTTTTCAGCTTGAGGTGGCAAAAACACTGAAACTAGCCCTGCTCCAGGGAAGACAATTTGTTAAATCCCAGATGAGTGCAGTTCTATCAGTTCTCAGCCTGAGTCCTTAGGTCTTAATCCTGAGGCTATTATCCCATCATGGGGCCATTTCCTGCCTCTCTTTCATACAGAAGCACAATTTTCCTTGCAGAGACACAGGAACAGCAAGATCTTTCTCTGTCCCTTGTGCAAAGCAGGGGGCCAAATTCCATGGAAACAATGGACAAGCAGGAGGCTCTGGGCACATCCAGCCCTGGCCGTGAGATGTTCCCTCCCCTCTTTCTTTATGCCCCTGTTGTTATTTCATGGATTGTCTGGGATGGGGGAAAGCTGAGTTCACTCCAGGTGGAGGGGAAAAAGGACCCTGAAAATCTCAGGACCCAACCCCTGCTACCAGGATCACCGAGGTGCTGGGGATTTGAGTAGGAAAGAGACTGTGTGAATTGTCAAGGTGGGGAATGAATAACAATCTACAACTAGATCCACCTCATTAACCACCAACACAGGCTAATCCTGCTGCCGATAGAAGGGAAACTGGGAGCGATTCTTTGCTGCTCAGCCATGGAAACAGTGACCCAATTGCACCACAGTGAATGTGCTGGGGAAAGCTGGACTTCACAGGCAGGTGGAAACACCTGGAGCTCCCCACCCCACTGCTGCCACCAGGGTCAGGTGCTGAGAGACTCACAGTGCCCCTCCCCTCCCATTACCTTCCAGCAGGGGGTGGCAGCACCCCCCACCCAATGCAGGGGAGAGGGCACCCACTCTCTCTGCCCCACACATCAAATCTGGCCCTGCTGCAAAGTGACCCCTAAGAACCAGCAGCCTCCAGGACAGCAGGTTTGGCCCTCAGAGCAGGGAATGTGTCCCCCATGCTGCTCTTAGGCCACTGGATGCTCTGGGAATAGGACAGCTCTGAGTGTAACCTCCAACCCATCTGGGGATGTAGCTCAGTGGTAGAGCACATGCTTTGCATGTATGAGGCCCTGGGTTCAATCCCCAACATCTGCAAGCTCTTTTTTTCACCCTGCTGCTTTGCTCATGCCCAGCTGGCATGTGGCCCAGCAGTCTCCCTGCAGGAGTTTTAATCCTGCTCAGTGAGGGGCAAGTGCCAATTGCATGGAAGGTCTGGGGCAGTTTCTGCCCCTAAGTCACCTCAGTACATGTAAGATTCCCACCGGCTGTGCTGCTTGGGACAAGGGTAGATGAGAAGGGCAAATCCTCCAGCACTGGAGGGAAAGGTCCCATCTGCACAGACTGAGAGGCCAGGAAACAGAGGGGCAGTCAGTGCTCAGGGAGGAGAGAGGTCAGTGATTTACACCCACCAGGGGACACTCTCTTTCTGAGGCGAGTGCAGCTTGCTTGGGATGGTGCTGACGATGGATAGAAAAAAGGCTGGAGTCAATGACAGATGAGACCACAGAAGGGGAAGGGGAATGGCAGCCCCACAGAAGGTCCTGGGTGCTCAGATGCCCCAGTTATTGCACCCTGGCCTGTCACAGAGAGAGAAAAGACCCAGCGGGACCCAGCCCCCCTACAGTGATCCCATGGACAAGAACCTGGCTCGGAGTGGGGTGAAGGTTCCCGCTGGGCAAAGGGGAGCTGAAATCCCTCAGTGTCCTGGAGTTTAAGCAATGGAAGCTTCAAACCCTGCATGGGTGGGGGCTGAGGTGCATCAGCAGAAGGTTGGGCTGGACGGGGCAGCAGGTTTGTATAATTTTTGGTGGTGCCCAGAATGGGACCAAGTCCTGCCCCACCCCACCCCACCCCCACACAGGGCCAGCTTTAGGCCGATTCTCCCGATTCCCCTGAATTGGGCCCCACCCCTAAGAGGGCCCCTTGCCCAAGCCCTGGTACTGCGTACTGGCAAGAGCTGGTGCGCTGTACCAGGGTGGCCCAGCTTCCCCAGGGGGCAATTTAAAGGGCCTGGGGCTCCCAGCAGGGGCTGGGATAGGGCTGGGGTAGGGCTGTGGGGCGCTGGGGGCTATTTAAAAAGTCCAGGGTTCCCATTGCTTCTACCGCCCCGGCCCTTTAAATAGCCCCCAGAGCCCCGCCGCTTCCCCAGGGCTCCCACAGCTATTTAAAGGGCCGGGGCAGTGGAAATGGGAGCCCTGGGCCATTTAAATAGCCCCCAAGCCCCGGGCTGCTGCTGCTACCCCGGTGCTGAGGGAGGGAGGAGGGGGCACTTACCGTACAGGGTGGGCTGTACCCTCTGTACCTGCACCCCCTGCCTGCAGCCAGCCCCTGCTGCACCCCCTGCCCTGCCTCCAGCCCCTCACCCCCTGCCCTGCCTGCCCCAGCCCCTGCCTCCAGCCAGCCCCACACCCCCTGCCTGCACCAGCCCATCTCCAGCCAGCCCTGCACCCCCTGCCCTGCCTCCAGCCCCTCACCCCCTGCCCTGCCTGCCCCAGCCCCTGCCTCCAGCCAGCCCCACACCCCCTGCCTGCAGCCAGCCCATCTCCAGCCAGCTCTGCACCTCCTGCTCACAGCCAGTCCCTGCTGCACACCCTGCCTGCACCAGCCCTGCACCCCCTGCAGCCAGCCCTGCACCCCGTGCCCTGTCTCCAGCCAACCCCTGTCGTACCCCCTGCGGCCCTGCCTGAAGCCAGCCAGCTCCCCACACCCCCCTGCCCGCACCAGCCCTACACCACCGGCCCCGCACCTCCTGCCCTATCTCCAGCCAACCCCTGCTGCACCCCCCTGCCTGAAGCCAGCCAGTCCCGCACACCCCATCTCCAGCCCTGACAATCCCTGCCGCATGCCCCTGCGGCCCTGCCTGAAGCCAGCCAGCCCCACACACCCCTGCCTGCACCAGCCCTACACCACCGGCCCCGCACCCCCTGCCCTGTCTCCAGCCAACCCCTGCTGCACCCCCCTGCCTGAAGCCAGCCAGTCCCACACACCCCATCTCCAGCCAGCCCCGAACCCCTTGCCCTGCCTGCAGCCAGACCCTACTTCCAGTCAGCCCCTGCCCTGCCTCCAGCCAGCCCCATGTCCACTGGTGCCCTGCAGTTCCCAGGGCAGTAACCCTGCACACCTGCTTCAATGAGGGGGGCAGGGAGCAGCTGGAACCCACACATGTGCACACCCTAGGGTGACCAGACAGCAAGTGTGAAAAATCGGGACGGGGGTGGGGGTTATTAGGATCCTATATAAGAAAAAGTCCCAAAAATTGGGACTGTCCCTATAAAATCAGGACATCTGGTCACCCTAGCACAGCCCCAGGGAGTGGCAAGGACCCACACATGTAAAACGGAATTCGTTTCTGGTTCAGGCCCATCTTTTTAAAAAAGAACTTTAGGTAGGGTTAACATACATCTGTATTTCCTCCTGGGAAAATACGGACGCATGGTAACGCTATTGGTACAAAAAATACATACTGTGACACATCCCTTAAATGAGAACTTTTTATAGGGAACCGGTTCCTAAGAAATGAAAGTCTTATAAATTTTTAGTTATCCCTGCCAGGGCCCGGCTGAAAATGACTGCCCAGAGTTCGAGAACTGTCCCTGTTCTCATTGGACAGATGGGGAGAAGCCTGAAGTACAAAGAAGGGAAGTGACCTTCCCAAGGGCCTACACAGCAAGGTGGTGGCAGAGCCAGAAAGAGAAGCCAACAGTCCTGACTCCTGTTCTAATGGACAAAAAAAAAAAACCCAGAGAAAAGGATAGAGCCCAGGAATCGAGATGGTGGGGAAATTTCATTGAAACCATTTCTGTCAGAAAATCCCCTTCAGACTAAACCAGTTTGTTTCTCGAAATCAAAACAAGTGAGATGAAAGTTCTTTGCAAAAATATTTTGTTGCAAAACAAAAGCATCTCCTGTTTGTCACAGTGTGTTAAATTGTCTCGTCGCACACAAAGAGGAGACACTTAGATCTCAAACATTAGATAAGATGCTTCAGTCTGAGCTAAGTAATTGCTGCTCTTAACAATTTCAAAATAAAAAAATACAAATCAAATAGACTATTTCAGCTATTCTATTATGTCATAATCTGCTCTGAGTAAACGTGATAGGACACCGCATATTATGCACTATTCCTAGTGACACTCTCCAATGGATCCCCACCCACCGTGAGGTAGGTAGGAGAGGATCATTATTATCCCTACTTGAAAGAGGAAGAAGCTAAGGCTGAGAAAGGAGAATTGACTTGTCTTAAGTCACACGGCCAGCCAGTGGCAGAGTTGGGAATAGGACCCAAGAGCCCTGATTTTCAAACTAACCATCGGATCTTGAATTTCAGACACTGAATGACCTGAATAAAGTGCTTTCAGATGAGCTCCAGACCAACAACAGTGCACAATAAATATTCAGCAAGTATTTGAGGAGAACTGCAATGTTAGAGAGAATCATGAACTGCTCAGAGACAATTAATTCAGAGAAGCAGCAAAATCCATCAAACATATGACTGGTTATGACTTATTTCCTTGGGCTTAAAAGAGAACAACAAGGACCTGAGTCTCCTGTCAATAACCCCCTGCTCAGCCAATCAGGGTAGAGACTGAGGACGGGAGGCTGAGGGTTCTCGCCCAAAGGATGGCCCAGGTCACTGGTGGGGATCACTGCCCAAGCACTATTTCAGCCCCACATTTTTGGGTGGACCTCCCAGAGTGGGAGCTGCAGAGCATTCCCCTGAGACACATACGCACACCCCTCCTGGTGTTGGGAGGGGAACAGGAGAAAGGACAAAAGAAGCAAGAGACAAAGAGAAAGGAGGGAGGGATGGATGGATGGAGGAAAAGGTGAAACAGAAAGGACAAACCCTAATGACCCCAGTGATTCTAAGGGACAAAATCCCAGGTGCGGAATAAAATTCTGCCTTCTTAAGTTCGTGTTTTCCATGCCTAGAATTCAACTGTCACCAGATGGATCAGACTGAACAGGTTTCAAACCTCGAGGAGGCTTCAACCTTCTAAACAGGGATGGCTGTTTTCTAGTAAAATCAGGAAAAGGGAAGGAGAAAACTCGAAAAAGCTTCCTCCTGGCACTCACGTCCGTGAACCCGAATACTCTCTCAGTCCTCAAAGAGAGACCTGGAGAAGGAGACTTGCTGAAGCAAAGCCACAGGGGTCTCTGAGGTTTCCCTGGCCCCTCGCCCCTGTCCTGCCTGGCTGATGTCAGCATCTCTCTGTGAGGTCACCACCTCCCCACCACCTTTGACCAATAGCCTGAGGTCCTGCAAAAAGCCTTTGTGATGTCACTGCCACACCCCTCCCTTGCTGTGCCAATGTCCTGCCCCTGCACATGCACTTTGGAGGTTTGAGCTACTCCCTGTGGATCACCCCACTCAAGGAGCGTTTGTTCTAGGAAGCAAGCCGGCTAGACAGGAAAACATCAGAAACAGTTCCCAATGCTACACTCAGTTTTTCAGAAATTAATTGACTTTATGGCCAGAAGAGACCATTAGAGCATCTAATCTGACCCCCTGCATATCACAGGCCTCCTGTATGACACCAGAGCTACTTTTGGGGCAAACACATTCCAGAAAGGCATCTAGTCTTCATTAAATGACATCAGGAGATGGAGAATCCACCACTTTCCTTGGTAGCTTGTTCCTGAGGTGAATCATCCTCACTGTTGAATATTTGTGCCTTTTTGTAATATGAATTTGTCTCTTTTCACCTTCCAGCCACTGGGTCTTGTTATGCCTTTCTCTCCTCAATTAAAAAGCCCTTTAATACCCAATCATTTGTCTCCATTAAGGCCCTTCAACACTTCAATGAAGTCACCTTTCAATCTTCTTTTCATAAGCTAAACAGGTTGAGCTCGTTCAATAGCTCACTAGACGGCATTTTTCTCCAGCCCTGAGAACACTTTGTGGCTCTTTGGTCATCAGACTCCTGAACTGCAGCTGGATGTGGTTCTTCTTCTTCTGCACAACATAGCCCTGGAGAAGAGGGATCTGCAAATGTACATTCGTATGATACCTTTGTTTAACTGATGAAAACATAAACTAGACACTTAGAGGATTGGAATTGATTTCAGCGGATGGACAGCTTTGCTAGGTTTTTGTGCATTTGGACAGCAAAATATTGAGTGTTTACATTGTTATCAAGCACTCCTGTATAGTGGAGCTCCTGAACAGAATGGAGAATGGAAATGAAAATGTTTAACTTTTTAAAAAAAAAGAAAGAAGGTTATAAGACAACACGGGGGTTTGAACTGAGGACTATTTGAACTGCAGTCAAGCACTCTAACACTGAGCAATATCCCCATGACAACAGGAGTATGGAATCATGATGTCCAGCACTTTGCAGGACAGACCCTGCTTCATCGAGCTCCTTTGCCATTCCCAGACCACAGGTGGTTTTAAAAATGGGGTTTGATTAAACTTCTTAAATGTGGTAAACACCACAGCTTGCACACCCACCGATATAGCTTCTCCCACTGACATAGCTGCCACCTCTTGGGAAGTGGATTAACTGCACCCCCAGGAAAACTCTCTCCCATCAGCATAGAGCAGTGGTTCTCAAACTGTGGGGCAAGACCCCAAAGTGGGTCATAACCCTGTTTTAATGGCGTCGCCAGGGCTGGCATTAGACTTGTTGGTGCCTGGGGCTGAAACCAAAAGTCTGAGCCCCACCACCCAGGGCTGAATCCCTCAAGCTCTGGTTTTGCCCTCCCCCAACTGGGGCAGGGCTCAGGCTTTGTCTCCTCTGCCTGTGCTCAGTGTAGAGGGGCTTGGTGCGTCTTTCTAGGGTCATGTAGTAAGTTTTTTGGTTTTTTTTTTTTGGCAAAAAGGGGTTGTAGTGAAAGGAAGTTTGAGGAACCCTGGCATAGAGCCTCTGAGTATGTCTAGACTTGGCTCCCTGTGGCAGATCAGACATTGGAAGTACAGCCATGGAGACACCACACCCCAGCCTGGCCTAGCAGGCAAGAATCAAATCTCCACAGACAAGTGGCTGTTGTTTTCTAACCCATCTCCCTAAGCCCTCAGTCACCACCACTTAACAAAGGGGCTTTTCTACACGATGGTTCTGGTCTCACTGAAGGGTCATTTCCAATTGTTTGCTCAGACCAGCATTAGGGAAAATGGTGCCCTGGGCAAAGCTTGTACTTTGGCACTTCCCCATTGCCTCTGGACGATCCCCACTCCCCCTTTACTGCTAGCTCCTGCACTCCCAACCCTTGCACCTCCTTCACCCCTAACTCCTGCCCCCTCCTGTGCCCCCTTTGCCCTTAATTCCCTGGGCCACCACCCATTGCTCCTCTCCTGCAGCCCCTTCACATGGCTCCAGTGCTGGGGGCCCCGCACTTGTTCTCCCTTTCCCTGGGCTTTGGCATCACTAGCCCCTGCTTAGCGAGTAGGGTTCAGTGGTCCCCAAAATGTGGGGCATGACTCTTAGGGGGACACAGAGGAACATTCATGGAGTCAATGAAATCAATTGAGCTTCTTCAGTTTCTCGCTGCAGATATTTCCCTTGTCTTTAAAGGCAAAAATCCTGATCTTTCCAATGGGAGCTGCTGCTTCAATGTTCAGTTTGGGGAGGGATTTGGCTGCACTCAGAGATCTGCCCGCGGGTTACAATCTGCGATCCGAAGGGCCGAACGCAAACAGCGTTTAGATGGGACCGTTAGTGCCGCCCCCGTGTGGCCAAAGACTAGAACTGACCAGCAGAGTTTACAGCTGGAGCCTGGGACGCTCCTGAACGAACTGGGCACGAAGCCTCTCACGTGGGACCCTCGCTGTGCAGCAGGAGGCGGAGGGAAGCTGATTGTCAGGGCTCAGGGCAGCTCCCTGCCATGCTGAGCCGGTGTCTGTGCTAAACTCGGCATCAATCAGGTGATTCTGGGAAGTTCGGGGTCCCCGGGCTCCCACAGGAGGGTGAAGCAGGTCACCCCTGGAGCAGATTAAAGCTGCAGGTTGACAGTGGGGCTGCTGCCCCTGTGAACAGCTGCTGTAGCACCACCTGGGCAGGACAGAGAGAGCCAGTTATACCCCCCCTCCAGCCTGTATCGGGGGATGGGAGCACTCACACCCTGGGGACCCACCCACCAGAGATCTACGGGGGGGAGAGTGGCACCCACACACCCAGGATGTTGTAGGGGGGGACAAGGGCATCCACACTCCGGGATCCTCTGCAGAGGGACGGACACCCACACATCCAGGATTCTGTACGCGGGGGGAGAGGTACCCGGACACCTGGGCGGGGAAAGGGGGCACCGAAACATCCAGGATCTTACCTAGCAGGACAGCGGCGCCTGCAGCTCGACATGAGACGGGGGCAGGGGGAGCAGAAGCATTTCCCAGTTCCAGGCTGTCCCCATCTGGCCAAGGCACAGAGCTCACAAGCAGAGTTTAAAGTTCCAGCTGCCAGGCTGAGAAACAAGCCAGGCTCCATGGCTGGTACCTGTGATCCCAGCTCCTGGGGAGACTGAGGCCAGTGGATCGCTTGAGCTCAGGAGTTCTGGGCTGCAGGGGGCTGTGCCGATCGGGTGTCCGCACTAAGTTCAGCATCAATATGGTGATCCCGGGGGAGTTTGGGGTCTCCAGGTTGCCTAAGGAGGGGTGAACTGGCCCAGGTTGGAAACAGAGCAGGTCAAATCTCCTGTGCTGATCAGTAGTGGGATCGCACCTGTGAATAGCCCCTGCAGTGTAGCCTGGGCAAGACAGTGAGACACAGTCTCTTTTTAGACACACACACACACACCCCGCAGAGCCTGGAAGGGGGGATGGGAGCACTGACATGATGGGGAGTCTGACTTGGGGGGAGGGATGCCCCCCTGCAACACGGATCTTGAAAAGGGGAACAGAGACACCCACAGATCCTGGATGGGGGCAGGCAGGGGAAACCACACACGGGAGCTAGTTCATGGGGTGGGGGACAGAGACACCCACCAGAGATCCTGGATGGGAGCACCCACATGATGGGGATCTTGAACTGGGAGGAGGGAAGCACCATGTACCAGAGGTTCTGAAGGGGGAACAGGGACACCCACACACCAGGTGTCTTGCAGCAAGAGCTGCGGTCTTCATTTACACAGAGCAGTGATGGGGAATTAACCACGTCCCTTGCGGAGCTTGTTCCACTAGATGATTAGCCTCATTGCCAGGGCGGCTTCAGGAAGTGCGGGGCCCAATTTGAACAGTTTCGATGGGGCCCCGGCAGGGATGACTAAAACAAAAAAACACTTAAAAAAAACCCCTTTCATTTCTTCCATGTATTATTTACTTTCCATGACTATATAAATAATAACAAAATTATCTATTACATACATTGCATCATATATTAATTAGCTGATTTGCACTTTCATATCAGGAAAATAATTTGTTTTGATAGTTGTACAACTGATTTTCTTCACTAATGTTTATTTTATTAAAATTTATAAAACATTTCCTTATTAATATAAAATTGCCCCCTTCTTCCCCCCCCCCAGCGCCGCCCGGCCCCGTGGAAACAAACCCTCCTTCCCCAGCTCCGCCCCGTCGAAACAAGGTTCGGTGGGGGCAGGAAGAAACTGCACATGGGGTGACCAGATCACAGCAGTAAAATAGGACCTGCCCCCTCCCTGCTGGGCCCCACCATCACACCCCTCTTCACCCCCTAGCTCCCCGCTGGCTTGCTGCGTCCCTCCTAGTCAGTCCCCACCCACCACTCGCCTCCTTTCACCTTCTCCCTCGCCTGCCAGAAACCCCCATGCCCGCCCATAGGCGACAGGTTTGTATAATTTTTGGTGGGGCCCAAAATGGTGGTGCCCCCCCGCTCCCACCCTGTAAGCCGATATAAAATGAAGCTACAACGCGTCAGTGCCACAAGATTACAAGGGTCAATTAAAAGTGGAAAGTCAGAAGCGGCACTTGCCTACTTCAATATACGGTATTATATTTTGTTGCACCTGTTGTGACAAAGTGGGAATGTTCTTAATGTTTTCTCTGAATACTGTGTGGGTGCCTCAGTTTCCCCTGCAAGATGCCAACTGAAGGTGTTGGGGACAAAGAGATCAGGTGGCCTCCTTGTCCAGAAGAGACACAGAGGCCAGAGGAGGGAGTGTCAGTTTGGAGCTGGCTGGGGAAATGGGGAGAGACCCAGAACTTGGTTCTGGGCTCCCCACCCCACAAGATGGGCCTGACTGAGGGGTCCTGTTTTCTGTACCAACAAGCTCTGTTTAAACTGTGTTCCCGTCATCTAATAAACCTTCTGTTTTACTGTCTGGCTGAGAGTCACGTCTGACTGTGGAGTTGGGGGTGCAGGGACCTCTGGTTGCCCCAGGACCTGCCTGGGCAGACTCGCTGCGTAAGGCGCACAGTGTGGAAGGGCTGAATGCTTCGAGGTCAGACCCAGGAAGGTGTAAGCTTCCTGCACTGGAGACAGTCTGCTCCGATGAAAGCTCCCCCAGAGTCCTGACTGGCTTTGTATGGAGTTGTTCCAAAGCATCCCAGCATCCCCTTCCACACCGTGCGCTTCCCGGAAGTCTGCACAGGCACTGACACTCCCTCCTCTGGCCTTTGTCTCTTTTCCAGGCATTAGGAGGCCACCCGATCTCTCTGTTCTCCAACACCTTCAGTTGGCACCTTGCAGGAGAGCGGCCCAGGCCATCAGTATCCAGGAGACAGGGTTTCAGCCATTCTCTGTGCAGACGGCATCACACTAGCACTCTAGGGCTCTACAACAATCACACCCCCTTATCCCACCATCTAGATCCTTGAGAAATGCACAGGGGAAACTGAGGCACCCACACTGTATTCAGAGAAAACATTAAGAACAGCCCCACTTTGTAACACCTGTATACAACTAGTTATACACTTTAAAGGGGTGTAAAATAGTCAAGTATTGTGCTAAACAAAATGATACTCCAAACTGACCACCAAATTTAAGTTACATGTTTTTCCCCTCAGGTGTGGGCTCTGGGGTTGAGGGGTTCACAGTGCAGGAGGGTGCTCAGGGCTGGGGGTGCAGGGACTGGGGTGGGGCAGGGCTGGGGATAAGGAACTTGGGATGCAGACAGGCTGCCCCAGGGCTAGGGCCAGAGAGGACCCCCCTCCCTGTTACCGGCAGCCGCAAGCTCCAGAGGAGGGACCCATCGTCCCCACCTCCCGCAGCACACTCACTCTGCGCCACAGTCACTGCACATGCTCCTAGGGACTCTCTCAGGTCCAGAAAGCCCACTCGCCTTCCCTGTGGTGGGTACCGGGTGTCACGGAGTCCCTGGGCGATGCTCTGGAACTGCTCCCCACCAAGCCAGGCAGGACTTTGGGAGCCTCCTCTCCTCGGAGCAGACTTTTCTGGGCAAGAAGCTCACACGGCTTCACCTTCCTGGGTCTCTCCTTGGAGCATTCAGCATCCTCTGCCCCTCTGTGCGCTTCCCACAGCGAGCCCGCCCAGGTGGGGTCCTGGGAAGCCAGAGGGTCCTGCCCCACTTTGCAGTCAGACGTGACTCTCAGCCAGCCAGTAACACAGAGATTTATTCGATGACAGGAACAGGGTGTAAAACAGAGCTTGTAGGTACAGTGAACCGGACCCCTAGGCCGGGTCCATTCTGGGGGCAGTGAGCCAGACCCCCCTTGTCTGCACTTCACGCCTGGTCCCCAGCCAGCTCCAGACTCCCAAACCCCTCCAGCCCCACTCCTCTCTGCTCACCTGATCTCTTTGTCTCCAACACCTTCAGCTGGCACCTTTGCAGGGGAGGGGCTCAGGCCATCAGTTGCCTGGAGACAGGGTTTCGGCCATTCTCTGTGCAGACACCATCACACTGGCCCTCTAGGGCTTTACAACAATCACACCCCCTTATCCCACCATCTAGAGCCTTAAGAAATGCATTGGGGAAACTGAGGCACACAGACAGTATTCAGAGAAAACATTAAGCACATTCCCACTTCGTAACACCTGTATACGACCAGTTACATACTTTGAAGGGGTGTAAAATAGTCAAGTATCGTGCTAAACAAAATGATACCCCAAACTGACCACCAAATTTAAGTTGCATGTTTTTCCCCTCGGGTGAGGGTTCTGGGGTGGGGCTGGGGATGAGAGGTTCACAGTGCAGGAGTGTGCTCGGTGCTGGGAGTGCAGGCTTTGGGGTGGGGCAGGGCTGAGGATGAGGAACTTGGGGTGCAGACAGGCTGCCCCAGGGCTAGGGCCAGAGAGGACTCCCCATCACCACCACTGGCAGCAGCAAGCTCCAGGGGAGGGACCCCTCCTCTGCCCCTCTGCCCCCACAGCACACTCACTCTGCACCACAGTCACTGCACATGCTCGTAGGGCCCCTCTCAGGTCCAGAAAGCTCACTCACCTCCTCTATGATGGGTACTGGATGGGGGGGGTTGCCATCACAGGTGGCCTTCCATGTTGCTGCCCCTCACCATAACTTCACTGTGGATGTGGGATGGGGCTGTCCCTTCCCCAGCATGGGGCAGGGGCAGGGGCAGGGGCGGGGGCGGAATCATAGGGTCAAACACTCACAGAAGCCCCAGCAGCTGCTAAGGTGAGTGATGTCCGTCTCCTGGCCGGAAGTCCCCTTCGTGTCTCCTCCAGGTAGCGGGAGAGGAGGGCTGCCAAAAACGGCAGGGTCCCCTCCCTCCTGAGGTGCTACAGCAGCTAGCACTGCTCTTATGCTGTAGCCCTTAGGCGGCGGCAGCAGCAGCAGCAAGGGAGAGAGACGCGCGCTGCGCACTCTTTACGTTCAGGCAGGGAAGCTCCGGGGTGGAGGGGGGGAAGATGCGATTTCTGGGGGATTGTTCCAAAGCTGCAATACTTTGTGTTCAAACATCTACCAGCTTCCTTGGTGAAAAATAACACCAGGTTTCTTTGCAATATACAAGAAAGAAGGAGTTCTTCTCGAGTGATTGCTCATATGCATTCCAGTTAGGTGTGCGCACGCCGTGTGCACGTTCGTCGGAAGATTTTTACCCAAGCAACACTCGGTGGGTCAGATGGGTGCCCCCTGGAGTGGCGCCGCTATAGCGCCAGATATATACCACTGCTGACCCACCCGCTCCTCAGTTCCTTCTTACTGCCCGTGTCGATCGTTGGAACAGTGGAGCGCGGCTTAGCTGACCTCCACTTCCCTAGCTACTCGTAGTTTCTCTCGTTAATTCTTGTATATATAGTTCAGATTTATATAGTTGTAGTTAACTTTATTCGTTTGTAGTATAGTTAGTGTATATAGTTCATACTATATATATGAATGGGTCACAACCTTAGCCCAACCGAAGGCACTGAAACAAACTCAAATGATGCTTCAGCTTTCTCCCTCAGCATCACAAGACCAACACAAAGAAAACTCCCGAGGAACGGGGCTCTGAGCATTGCCAGGTTGTGAGTTCCGTGCCCTCAGGAAGCAGCCAAAATGCTCGAACCCCCACCCGCTTCTCTTGGACCGCTGGCAACATGGTGTTTGCACAGGAGCCGCAAGCCCGTCTTTCCTGTCTTTGTCTATCCCGGCCCCTTCCCCCCAAATGCTTTCATCGGACGCTGGAGGGACCTAAGGACCTGCAGGTTCCCGCACCCACCTCCTAAAGCAAACAGTCCTTCCCTTCTCTGACATTCCTGGAGCCGCACATCCTTGGAAGAGTTTTACCCCAGGGGGTTCTGATTCCCTGCGAAAAGATGTGTCTGGCGGCCGGCGGGGAACTGTCTTCTCTGCCCCCTCTTTGGGCGCTGTGAAGCTTTTTCTGAGAAACAGCACCTCCTCCTGGTGGGAGAATCCTAAATTCCACCCTCCCACCCAGGTTTCTCTGAGCAGCTGCTAGATGATTTTCCCACTTCTCTGGTCTAGACACCAGCATCTAACTAGCCTTGGAACGGGCCCTGTTTGCTAGCTGGAGAGCGAAGGAACCAGGAAAGAAGGCAAATGTCAGGAAACGAATCTCAGCACGCAAAGAAACTTCCTTCGCTCTTCTTTTGCACTGTCTGTGCCTTTGCTACCCCTTGAGGCCTAGCCCGACTAGCTCAGTCGGTAGAGCATGAGACTCTTAATCTCAAGGTCATGGGTTCAAGCCCCACGTTGGGCATTTCATCTTGCACTCTTCGACATCACTCTCTCCCTTAGAGTCTCAGAGCATAACGGAATCCACTCTTTGTCCTCTCAACCAGCTGTGGCGGTCTCGGACCTTTAGTACATCATGAAGACAAGACACATTGACAATTCCATGGTCCTAAGAGAGTTGAGTCTCTTCTAGCCCAGGCAAGAGAGGGAAAAAATAACCTTTCAGAAGCTGATTGCCCCCCTCCCCCTGAGCAGCCATCTAGAGCTTCTCTACTTATTTCTATATCTTCGCCAGCACTCAGTAGTTCAGATAACTGCTTCTTTCTCAAATCCTCCACCAGCCCTCTTCATTGGGATGGAGATTGCTTAAGGCTGACGATTCCACCACATCTTATTCATCCCTCATACATTTCTGTAAGTCCATGGAGAGTAAAACAAGATAGCAACAAAACTGTTTTTTTTTTAAAAAAAGACATGGCCTCAATGTATAACAATACTGGAAATTGTCTTAATATGTTTTCTGTTTCTTTTTCATATCAGTGCTAAAAATAGGAAGGGAACCGTAAGGAAACGAAGAGCTCAGAGCTTGTGTTAACCTCCTTTGAAGACGAACGAATGGCCTCAGTTGGACAGAAAGTAGGCCTAGAAAGTTATGCCCAACCCCCCCAACTGTCATCTCCCTCGTGGTCTAGTGGTTAGGATTTGGCGCTTTCACCGCCATGGCCCGGGTTCGATTCCCGGTCAGGGAGTTATCCTCTTCAACAAAAGTCTACCTCGCCTTCCTTGCTTGGAGTTCAACCAGAAGAATGCAACTTCCTGGCCTCCTTCAGAATGCTCGGAAACTCTTTAGAGGCCATGGGGAAAGCAAAGCTTCCAACTACTACAATATGGCTATCTGCCCCTTAAAGCCCAGCCTCTGCACCCTTTTACACAAATACACTTACTTGTGCAAACAATTTAGTTTTTCCTTCTTACCGAGCCTAACCTACATTAGAACAACATTGCACTTTGACCCAAGATCTTTTTCTTTTCTTTTCACTTTTCTTGGTGAAACCAAACCAAACCAAACAATCATTTTGGGTCCACCAAAATATTTCACTAAATATAATATTCATCCAAAAACCTTTCACCCAGCGCTATATACAAGTCTTTGGAAGTAACACCCCGGAGAAAGATCATTAAGCTTTTCCATTCCTAAGATCTAGCCGCTGAAGGCTTCTGAGCATGGGCTATGGGCCTTTCACCTCTAGGCCAGTGGTTACCCTCTTGCTCAGGTGGCTACTGATGAAAGGCAACGTGGTTTAGTGGCAGATCCATTTCAGCCTCCCCCTTCCAATGTCTACAGGAGGGTGTTTGTTTCGCAGTGCATCTAAGAATCAAATCAATTCTCTTGAAACCTCAACCTGGAATCAAGGTGATTGTAGGTCAAGGAAGGAAGGTTTTGTTCATCCTGTTCTAGTAAATGCTCAAAGTTGCGATGCTTCTTGGAGCTTCCAGACACATTGGCCAGAATTTTCAGAAGGTCTCACACCCACCGCTAGGGCCAGATTTGCAGAAGAACTAGGCTCCCAGTTAGGCACTAAAATCTTTAGCCAGATTGTCAAAAAGGCTCAACCTATTTTTCCAAAAGATGAGTTATTTTGGAAAAAGCTTGTAAAGATTGTGGGTGCTGGTTACTTGTCTATGTGGCCCACACTGCTGGAGTTGGAGGTTCACCATTGTTTTCTCAGAATGCGGTGTCCGTAGTCTGCCTCAGTTCTGGTGTCCATCTTTATTCTCCTAATAAATCAGCAGGAGACTAAAACAACATCGGACTCACAGGGCTCCCGGAAACCTGCCAATTTGGCTCACGGTGAAGGTGTATACAAATCATCTGTGCTGTAGAAGGGCTCTGGGAGTTGAAAGAGTTGTGAATTTAACCCTCTAGGTTTCGGGCCTAATCTGAAACTGTTTCAAAACCAATTCCTTAAATAGACCATAGTTTGAAGCATCAGCAATAGGCAGCTTACTGAATATATCCAGAGCTTTCCCAGCCAATTTGGCAACCAAAGTTGTCATCTTCCCTTTCCCGAATAAGCACTTTGTCTGTCCTCCGGGCAACACGCTTAAAAATCACTACCAGTGTCTCAAAGCAATCAGCTGTGCACATATCCTGCTCGACTACGCCACTGTGATGGGTTCGGTCACAGAGATCCCTTGGGACTGAAATTACTTCGAGCCCGTTTTCCTGCCAGCTTGGGACTCCAGAACCCTGCCTTGTTGAGCCAGACACCCTAGCCTGCTGCAACACAGACCCAGGCTCTGGGCCACACCCCAAAGCTGCAGACTTTAACTCAAAACAGCTCAGCACCTGTCTCCAGCACCCAGCTCCCAGTGGGATCCAAAACCCCAAATAAATCCCTTGTACTCTCTATAAAGCTTATACAGGGTAAATTCCTAAATTCTTCACCCTCTAGATCACTGATAGAGAGAGATGCACAGCTGTTTGCTCCCCCAGGGATTAATCACTTCCTCTGGGTTTATTAATAAACAAAAGTCATTTTTATTAAGGTTAAAAAGTAGGAGTGAAGTGATTTCAAGTAATAACAGACAGAACAAAGGAAGTCACCAAGCAAACTAAAACAAAACACGCAAGCCTAAGCCTAATACATTAAGAAACTGATTCCAGGGAATAGCTCACCCTCAGAGGTGTTCCAATCAGCTTCTTTCACAGACTAGACTCCTGCCTAGTCTGGGCCCAATCCTTTCCCCTGCTTCGGTCTTTGTTACTTCCAGCAGACATCTTAGGTTTTCTCATGACTGGCAGGGGTTTTCTCATGACTGGCAGCCCCTTTGTCCTGCTTCACCCCCTTTTATAGCTTTGGCATAAGGCGGAATCTTTTGTCTCTCTGGGTCCTCACCCTTCCTTCTAAACGGAAAAATACCAGATTTAAGATGGATTCCACTATCGTGGTCTCTGTAAGACCCCCTAGTTTCCATTCTTGCTGGGTTGGCCCACACGTACACAGGAAGGTTTGCAGGTCAATAAACCATTTACAACCAATTGTCAATGGGAGCCGTCAAGGTTTTAAACCACCATTAGTGGCCCACGCTTTGCACAATTACAATAGGACCTCAGAGTTAGACTTCATATTTCCAGCTTCAGAGACAAGAATGAGACATGCATACAAATAGGAGGCATATATTCAGTAGGTTAAAACCTTTGTTATGATACCTTACAAGAGACCTTTTGAATCAAACATATTCCACTTACATCATACTCACACTTATAAGCATCTTTTCATAAAACGTATGGAGTGCAACGTCACCGGGTGCCCTACCTACCCTGCTTTCGCTGCTTCCTGATGGCACAGAATTGACAACAAAAGAGCCAGGCTAGGAGGCTTCTAAAACCGAGAGAGCTGTTCTATCGCGTCCACATCCTCTCAGGAGGTGTCAAACCCCTCTCTCCGTTTCCATCCCCAAATCCTATCAGCTCAATGAGTTTTGTCCTGGAAGAGCCTCGAGGGAGGCAGAAGAAGCGGAGAGGATTGCGTTGGGGGTAAATAAAACAGAGACGAGTTGTTCCTCTTGGGATTTTGGTGTGTTTCCCTGGTGATCCTGACGGAGGAACGGGAAGCATAATTCCATTTTTTTCAATGCCTCGGATTGGGTTCAGCTGGTGAACTCTCTGCTCTTGTTCTCACAGGGGAATGGAGACTGGACCGGTTTCCCAATTTGGACAGAAAGTGGCTTGCCAAAGCCGAGGAGAGCCTGCTTCCTGCCTGCACCGAGTTGACAAACTGGGGAAGCCAAAGCTGAGAGACCCCGTAGACGAAGTCAGAGTGCTATCCGCTCACATGGAGGGGGAGCACAAGCCCTGCCTGGGTTTCTCTGCCCAAATTATAATCAGTTGAGTGATTTTCCTGGACGAGCCTCTAGGTAGGCAGAAAAAGAAGTGAAGAGCGTTGCGATGGGGTAAATGAAAGCCGAGGACTCTTCCTCTTGAGATGTCTTTGTCTTGCTCTTGTGATTCTGATGGATGAACCTAAAGCGTCATTTGAGCGTGTTTCAGTGCTTTTCCTCGGGCTCAGGTTGTGATGCTGAGCACAGGGGTTCCTTCACTCTCTCTGCTTGGACCCTCTGTAATGGGGAACGGACCAGCTTTCGAAAGAGCCTAGTGGAGCTGAACGAAAACAGCAGTAAACATCCAGGTTCACCCTAGATTAATCTTTTGTCCCCAATTTTCTTGGGGAAACAAAACAAAAACAAGGTTTTCTTAAGAACTCAACACCCATTCAGGCTCCAAACTCTTTTGCAAGATTTCCAGAAGGGCTCAACACCCTGAGTGCTGAGCTAGTTTGGGAAAAAAACCCAAACAAGGCCGGTACCGATTGTGAGTGCTGGCTGCTTGACTCTGTGGCCCACCGTGCGGGAGTTTGAGGTTCTCATTAAGCTAAGTGTCTCTATTCTGCCTCTGTCCTAGTGTCCATCTAATAAGTGAGGGGGGAGATTAGAACACCTCAGAAGGCACAGGGTTGTAGGAAACCTGAAACTTTAGATGAGGGTGATGGTGTCTAAAACCAGATGTGATGTAGGTGTTGAACGAGAGATGCTGTCTTGGCCTCCTTGAGCGGCTCATACAATATTGAAGAAAAGGAGGGTTGAGAGAGCTGCTTTTGCCCCAGCGTCAGGATGGCCGAGTGGTCTAAGGCGCCAGACTCAAGGCTCTGTCTTTCCCACAACTGGGGCTTCTGGTCTCCTGCAGGAGGCGTGGGTTCAAATCCCACTCCTGACACAACCTCTTGATTCCACCTCAAGGGGTGGCCTGGTTTCAATTGCCCTTGTAACATATTGGAAGAGCCCTTGTTTAGGAGCTTTCTTAGAGTAGCGGCAAGAGAAGTTAGAGGAATCGTAAATACCTTCGGAATCCATGCGCTCAAGGCACCTAGTTGGGTAAATTCAGTTTATTCCCCACCAGAAAGTTGGCATTGCTTGATCTTGGGCAGGTATGGATGTCAAACATATACAGGTGGAGGAAGAAGGAGCAGTACAGTAGACACTGATAAAGGGAAGGTAAGACTCTTAGTCTCAGGGTTTGGGCTTGAGCCCTAAACTGGGTGCTCTACGTACTCTGGTTTGGCTGCTTCATGAGGGCACAGAATTGACAACATAGGGAGCAGAGACAGGAGGCAGCTACAACCAAGAGCCCTGTTAGATTGTGTCAACATCCTATCAGGAGGTCTCAAAGCCTCTCTCTCAGTTTGTATCTCAGAAATTCTATCCGCTCCAGGATCTTTCTCCATCAAAGAGCCGCTAGGTAGGCAGAAGAAGAGGTGGAGAGGGTTGCGATGGAGGTAACAAAAGCAGAGAAGAATTGTTCCTCTTGGGATTTTTTGTGTTTCTCTTGTGATCCTGACGGAGGAACCGGAAGCATCATTAGATTTTTTTCTGGCTACTTTCTGTCCAACAGATTAAGTTGGTCCATTGTCCATTCCCCTCAGGGGTTAAGAGCTGGAACCCCTGTGCTCAGGGTCACAACCTTAGCCCAACCGAAGGCACTGAAACAAACTCAAATGATGCTTCAGCTTCCTCCCTCAGCATCACAAGACCAACACAAAGAAAACTCCCGAGGAACGGGGCTCTGAGCATTGCCAGGTTGTGAGTTCCGTGCCCTCAGGAAGCAGCCAAAATGCTCGAACCCCCACCCGCTTCTCTTGGACCGCTGGCAACATGGTGTTTGCACAGGAGCCGCAAGCCCGTCTTTCCTGTCTTTGTCTATCCCGGCCCCTTCCCCCCAAATGCTTTCATCGGACGCTGGAGGGACCTAAGGACCTGCAGGTTCCCGCACCCACCTCCTAAAGCAAACAGTCCTTCCCTTCTCAGACATTCCTGGAGCCACACATCCTTGGAAGAGTTTTACCCCAGGGGGTTCTGATTCCCTGCGAAAAGATGTGTCTGGCGGCCAGCGGGGAACTGTCTTCTCTGCCCCCTCTTTGGGCGCTGAGAAGCTTTTTCTGAGAAACAGCACCTCCTCCTGGTGGGAGAATCCTAAATTCCACCCTCCCACCCAGGTTTCTCTGAGCAGCTGCTAGATGATTTTCCCACTTCTCTGGTCTAGACACCAGCATCTAACTAGCCTTGGAACGGGCCCTGTTTGCTAGCTGGAGAGCGAAGGAACCAGGAAAGAAGGCAAATGTCAGGAAACGAATCTCAGCATGCAAAGAAACTTCCTTCGCTCTTTTGCACTGTCTGTGCCTTTGCTACCCCTTGAGGACTAGCTCAGTCGGTAGAGCATGAGACTCTTAATCTCAGGGTCGTGGGTTCAAGCCCCACATTGGGCGGTTCATCTTGCACTCTTCGACATCACTCTCTCCCTTAGAGTCTCAGAGCATAACGGAATCCACTCTTTGTCCTCTCAACCAGCTGAGGCGGTCTCAGACCTTTAGTACATCATGAAGACAAGACACATTGACAATTCCATGGTCCTAAGAGAGTTGAGTCTCTTCTAGCCCAGGCAAGAGAGGGAAAAAATAACCTTTCAGAAGCTGATTGCCCCCCTCCCCCTGAGCAGCCATCTAGAGCTTCTCTACTTATTTCTATATCTTCGCCAGCGCTCAGTAGTTGAGATAACTGTTTCTTTCTCAAATCCTCCACCAGCCCTCTTCATTGGGATGGAGATTGCTTAAGGCTGACGATTCCACCACATCTTATTCATCCCTCATACATTTCTGTAAGCCCATGGAGAGTAAAACAAGATAGCAACAAAACCGTTTTTTTTTTTAAAAAAAGACATGGCCTCAATGTATAACAATACTGGAAATTGTCTTAATATGTTTTCTGTTTCTTTTTCATATCAGTGCTAAAAATAGGAAGGGAACCGTAAGGAAACGAAGAGCTCAGAGCTTGTGTTAACCTCCTTTGAAGATGAACGAATGGCCTCAGTTGGACAGAAAGTAGGCCTAGAAAGTTATGCCCAACCCCCCCAACTGTCATCTCCCTCGTGGTCTAGTGGTTAGGATTTGGCGCTTTCACCGCCACGGCCCGGGTTTGATTCCTGGTCAGGGAGTTATTCTCTTCAACAAAAGTCTACCTTGCCTTCCTTGCTTGGAGTTCAACCAGAAGAATGCAACTTCCTGGCCTCCTTCAGAATGCTTGGAAACTCTTTAGAGGCCATGGGGAAAGCAAAGCTTCCAACTACTACAATATGGCTATCTGCCCCTTAAAGCCCAGCCTCTGCACCCTTTTACACAAATACACTTACTTGTGCAAACAATTTAGTTTTTCCTTCTTACCGAGCCTAACCTACATTAGAACAACATTGCACTTTGACCCAAGATCTTTTTCTTTTCTTTTCACTTTTCTTGGTGAAACCAAACCAAACCAAACAATCATTTTGGGTCCACCAAAATATTTCACTAAATATAATATTCATCCAAAAACCTTTCACCCAGCGCTATATACAAGTCTTTGGAAGTAACACCCGGAGAAAGATCATTAAGCTTTTCCATTCCTAAGATCTAGCCGCTGAAGGCTTCTGAGCATGGGCTATGGGCCTTTCACCTCTAGGCCAGTGGTTACCCTCTTGCTCAGGTGGCTACTGATGAAAGGCAACGTGGTTTAGTGGCAGATCCATTTCAGCCTCCCCCTTCCAATGTCTACAGGAGGGTGTTTGTTTCGCAGTGCATCTAAGAATCAAATCAATTCTCTTGAAACCTCAACCTGGAATCAAGGTGATTGTAGGTCAAGGAAGGAAGGTTTTGTTCATCCTGTTCTAGTAAATGCTCAAAGTTGCGATGCTTCTTGGAGCTTCCAGACACATTGGCCAGAATTTTCAGAAGGTCTCACACCCACCGCTAGGGCCAGATTTGCAGAAGAACTAGGCTCCCAGTTAGGCACTAAAATCTTTAGCCAGATTGTCAAAAGGCTCAACCTATTTTTCCAAAAGATGAGTTATTTTGGAAAAAGCTTGTAAAGATTGTGGGTGCTGGTTACTTGTCTATGTGGCCCACACTGCTGGAGTTGGAGGTTCACCATTGTTTTCTCAGAATGCGGTGTCCGTAGTCTGCCTCAGTTCTGGTGTCCATCTTTTATTCTCCTAATAAATCAGCAGGGAGACTAAAACAACATCGGACTCACAGGGCTCCCGGAAACCTGCCAATTTGGCTCACGGTGAAGGTGTATAGAAATCATCTGTGCTGTAGAAGGGCTCTGGGAGTTGAAAGAGTTGTGAATTTAACCCTCTAGGTTTCGGGCCTAATCTGAAACTGTTTCAAAACCAATTCCTTAAATAGACCATAGTTTGAAGCATCAGCAATAGGCAGCTTACTGAATATATCCAGAGCTTTCCCAGCCAATTTGGCAACCAAAGTTGTCATCTTCCCTTTCCCGAATAAGCACTTTGTCTGTCCTCCGGGCAACACGCTTAAAAATCACTACCAGTGTCTCAAAGCAATCAGCTGTGCACATATCCTGCTCGACTACGCCACTGTGATGGGTTCGGTCACAGAGATCCCCTTGGGACTGAAATTACTTCCGAGCCCGTTTTCCCTGCCAGCTTGGGACTCCAGAACCCTGCCTTGTTGAGCCAGACTCCCTAGCCTGCTGCAACACAGACCCAGGCTCTGGGCCACACCCCCAAAGCTGCAGACTTTAACTCAAAACAGCTCAGCACCTGTCTCCAGCACCCAGCTCCCAGTGGGATCCAAAACCCCAAATAAATCCCTTGTACTCTCTATAAAGCTTATACAGGGTAAATTCTAAATTCTTCACCCTCTAGATCACTGATAGAGAGATGCACAGCTGTTTGCTCCCCCAGGGATTAATCACTTCCTCTGGGTTTATTAATAAACAAAAGTCATTTTTATTAAGGTTAAAAAGTAGGAGTGAAGTGATTTCAAGTAATAACAGACAGAACAAAGGAAGTCACCAAGCAAACTAAAACAAAACACGCAAGCCTAAGCCTAATACATTAAGAAACTGATTCCAGGGAATAGCTCACCCTCAGAGGTGTTCCAATCAGCTTCTTTCACAGACTAGACTCCTGCCTAGTCTGGGCCCAATCCTTTCCCCTGCTTCGGTCTTTGTTACTTCCAGCAGACATCTTAGGTTTTCTCATGACTGGCAGGGGTTTTCTCATGACTGGCAGCCCCTTTGTCCTGCTTCACCCCCTTTTATAACTTTGGCATAAGGCGGGAATCTTTTGTCTCTCTGGGTCCTCACCCTTCCTTCTAAACGGAAAAATACCAGATTTAAGATGGATTCCACTATCGTGGTCTCTGTAAGACCCCCTAGTTTCCATTCTTGCTGGGTTGGCCCACACGTACACAGGAAGGTTTGCAGGTCAATAAACCATTTACAACCAATTGTCAATGGGAGCCGTCAAGGTTTTAAACCACCATTAGTGGCCCACGCTTTGCACAATTACAATAGGACCTCAGAGTTAGACTTCATATTTCCAGCTTCAGAGACAAGAATGAGACATGCATACAAATAGGAGGCATATATTCAGTAGGTTAGAACCTTTGTTATGATACCTTACAAGAGACCTTTTGAATCAAGTATATTCCACTTACATCATACTCACACTTATAAGCATCTTTTCATAAAACGTATGGAGTGCAACGTCACCGGGTGCCCTACCTACCCTGCTTTCGCTGCTTCCTGATGGCACAGAATTGACAAAAGAGCCAGGCTAGGAGGCTTCTAAAACCGAGAGAGCTGTTCTATCGCGTCCACATCCTCTCAGGAGGTGTCAAACCCCCTCTCTCCGTTTCCATCCCCAAATCCTATCAGCTCAATGAGTTTTGTCCTGGAAGAGCCTCGAGGAGGCAGAAGAAGCGGAGAGGATTGCGTTGGGGGTAAATAAAACAGAGACGAGTTGTTCCTCTTGGGATTTTGGTGTGTTTCCCTGGTGATCCTGACGGAGGAACGGGAAGCATAATTCCATTTTTTTCAATGCCTCGGATTGGGTTCAGCTGGTGAACTCTCTGCTCTTGTTCTCACAGGGAATGGAGACTGGACCGGTTTCCCAATTTGGACAGAAAGTGGCTTGCCAAAGCCGAGGAGAGCCTGCTTCCTGCCTGCACCGAGTTGACAAACTGGGGAAGCCAAAGCTGAGAGACCCGTGAGAAGTCAGAGTGCTATCCGCTCACATGGAGGGGAGCACAAGCCCTGCCTGGGTTTCTCTGCCCAAATTATAATCAGTTGAGTGATTTTCCTGGACGAGCCTCTAGGTAGGCAGAAAAAGAAGTGAAGAGGGTTGCGATGGGGTAAATGAAAGCCGAGGACTCTTCCTCTTGAGATGTCTTCGTCTTGCTCTTGTGATTATGATGGATGAACCTAAAGCGTCATTTGAGCGTGTTTCAGTGCTTTTCCTCAGGCTCAGGTTGTGATGCTGAGCACAGGGTTCCTTCACTCTCTCTGCTTGGACCTCTGTAATGGGGAACGGACCAGCTTTCGAAAGAGCCTAGTGGAGCTGAACGAAAACAGCAGTAAACATCCAGGTTCACCTAGATTAATCTTTTGTCCCCAATTTTCTTGGGAAACAAAACAAAAACAAGGTTTTATTAAGAACTCAACACCCATTCAGGCTCCAAACTCTTTAGCAAGATTTCCAGAATGGCTCAACACCCTGAGTGCTGAGCTAGTTTGGGAAAAAAACCCAAACAAGGCCGGTACCGATTGTGAGTGCTGGCTGCTTGACTCTGTGGCCCACCGTGCTGGAGTTTGAGGTTCTCATTAAGCTAAGTGTCTCTATTCTGCCTCTGTCCTAGTGTCCATCTAATAAGTGAGGGGGGAGATTAGAACACCTCAGAAGGCACAGGGTTGTAGGAAACCTGAAACTTTAGATGAGGGTGATGGTGTCTAAAACCCAGATGTGATGTAGGTGGTGAACGAGAGATGCTGTCTTGGCCTCCTTGAGCGGCTCATACAATATTGAAGAAAAGGAGGGTTGAGAGAGCTGCTTTTGCCCCAGCGTCAGGATGGCCGAGTGGTCTAAGGCGCCAGACTCAAGGCTCTGTCTTTCCCACAACTGGGGCTTCTGGTCTCCTGCAGGAGGCGTGGGTTCAAATCCCACTCCTGACACAACCTCTTGATTCCACCTCAAGGGGTGGCCTGGTTTCAATTGCCCTTGTAACATATTGGAAGAGCCCTTGTTTAGGAGCTTTCTTAGAGTAGCGGCAAGAGAAGTTAGAGGGAATCGTAAATACCTTCGGAATCCATGCGCTCAAGGCACCTAGTTGGGTAAATTCCAGTTTATTCCCCACCAGAAAGTTGGCATTGCTTGATCTTGGGCAGGTATGGATGTCAAACATATACAGGTGGAGGAAGAAGGGAGCAGTACAGTAGACACTGATAAAGGGAAGGTAAGACTCTTAGTCTCAGGGTTTGGGCTTGAGCCCTAAACTGGGTGCTCTACGTACTCTGGTTTGGCTGCTTCATGAGGGCACAGAATTGACAACATAGGGAGCAGAGACAGGAGGCAGCTACAACCAAGAGCCCTGTTAGATTGTGTCAACATCCTATCAGGAGGTCTCAAAGCCTCTCTCTCAGTTTGTATCTCAGAAATTCTATCCGCTCCAGGATCTTTCTCCATCAAAGAGCCGCTAGGTAGGCAGAAGAAGAGGTGGAGAGGGTTGCGATGGAGGTAACAAAGCAGAGAAGAATTGTTCCTCTTGGGATTTTTGTGTTTCTCTTGTGATCCTGACGGAGGAACCGGAAGCATCATTAGATTTTTCTGGCTACTTTCTGTCCAACAGATTAAGTTGGTCCATTGTCCATTCCCTCAGGGTTAAGAGCTGGAACCCTGTGCTCAGGGTCACAACCTTAGCCCAACCGAAGGCACTGAAACAAACTCAAATGATGCTTCAGCTTCCTCCTCAGCATCACAAGACCAACACAAAGAAAACTCCCGAGGAACGGGGCTCTGAGCATTGCCAGGTTGTGAGTTCCGTGCCCTCAGGAAGCAGCCAAAATGCTCGAACCCCCACCCGCTTCTCTTGGACCGCTGGCAACATGGTGTTTGCACAGGAGCCGCAAGCCCGTCTTTCCTGTCTTTGTCTATCCCGGCCCCTTCCCCCCAAATGCTTTCATCGGACGCTGGAGGGACCTAAGGACCTGCAGGTTCCCGCACCCACCTCCTAAAGCAAACAGTCCTTCCCTTCTCTGACATTCCTGGAGCCGCACATCCTTGGAAGAGTTTTACCCCAGGGGGTTCTGATTCCCTGCGAAAAGATGTGTCTGGCGGCCGGCGGGGAACTGTCTTCTCTGCCCCCTCTTTGGGCGCTGAGAAGCTTTTTCTGAGAAACAGCACCTCCTCCTGGTGGGAGAATCCTAAATTCCACCCTCCCACCCAGGTTTCTCTGAGCAGCTGCTAGATGATTTTCCCACTTCTCTGGTCTAGACACCAGCATCTAACTAGCCTTGGAACGGGCCCTGTTTGCTAGCTGGAGCGCGAAGGAACCAGGAAAGAAGGCAAATGTCAGGAAACGAATCTCAGCATGCAAAGAAACTTCCTTCGCTCTTTTGCACTGTCTGTGCCTTTGCTACCCCTTGAGGACCAGCTCAGTCGGTAGAGCATGAGACTCTTAATCTCAGGGTCGTGGGTTCAAGCCCCACATTGGGCGGTTCATCTTGCACTCTTCGACATCACTCTCTCCCTTAGAGTCTCAGAGCATAACGGAATCCACTCTTTGTCCTCTCAACCAGCTGAGGCGGTCTCAGACCTTTAGTACATCATGAAGACAAGACACATTGACAATTCCATGGTCCTAAGAGAGTTGAGTCTCTTCTAGCCCAGGCAAGAGAGGGAAAAAATAACCTTTCAGAAGCTGATTGCCCCCCTCCCCCTGAGCAGCCATCTAGAGCTTCTCTACTTATTTCTATATCTTCGCCAGCGCTCAGTAGTTGAGATAACTGCTTCTTTCTCAAATCCTCCACCAGCCCTCTTCATTGGGATGGAGATTGCTTAAGGCTGACGATTCCACCACATCTTATTCATCCCTCATACATTTCTGTAAGCCCATGGAGAGTAAAACAAGATAGCAACAAAACCGTTTTTTTTTTTAAAAAAAAGACATGGCCTCAATGTATAACAATACTGGAAATTGTCTTAATATGTTTTCTGTTTCTTTTTCATATCAGTGCTAAAAATAGGAAGGGAACCGTAAGGAAACGAAGAGCTCAGAGCTTGTGTTAACCTCCTTTGAAGACGAACGAATGGCCTCAGTTGGACAGAAAGTAGGCCTAGAAAGTTATGCCCAACCCCCCTAACTGTCATCTCCCTGGTGGTCTAGTGGTTAGGATTTGGTGCTTTCACCGCCACGGCCGGGGTTCGATTCCCGGTCAGGGAGTTATCCTCTTCAACAAAAGTCTACCTTGCCTTCCTCGCTTGGAGTTCAACCAGAAGAATGCAACTTCCTGGCCTCCTTCAGAATGCTTGGAAACTCTTTAGAGGCCATGGGGAAAGCAAAGCTTCCAACTACTACAATATGGCTATCTGCCCCTTAAAGCCCAGCCTCTGCACCCTTTTACACAAATACACTTACTTGTGCAAACAATTTAGTTTTTCCTTCTTACCGAGCCTAACCTACATTAGAACAACATTGCACTTTGACCCAAGATCTTTTTCTTTTCTTTTCACTTTTCTTGGTGAAACCAAACCAAACCAAACAATCATTTTGGGTCCACCAAAATATTTCACTAAATATAATATTCATCCAAAAACCTTTCACCCAGCGCTATATACAAGTCTTTGGAAGTAACACCCGGAGAAAGATCATTGCTTTTCCATTCCTAAGATCTAGCCGCTGAAGGCTTCTGAGCATGGGCTATGGGCCTTTCACCTCTAGGCCAGTGGTTACCCTCTTGCTCAGGTGGCTACTGATGAAAGGCAACGTGGTTTAGTGGCAGATCCATTTCAGCCTCCCCCTTCCAATGTCTACAGGAGGGTGTTTGTTTCGCAGTGCATCTAAGAATCAAATCAATTCTCTTGAAACCTCAACCTGGAATCAAGGTGATTGTAGGTCAAGGAAGGAAGGTTTTGTTCATCCTGTTCTAGTAAATGCTCAAAGTTGCGATGCTTCTTGGAGCTTCCAGACACATTGGCCAGAATTTTCAGAAGGTCTCACACCCACCGCTAGGGCCAGATTTGCAGAAGAACTAGGCTCCCAGTTAGGCACTAAAATCTTTAGCCAGATTGTCAAAAAGGCTCAACCTATTTTTCCAAAAGATGAGTTATTTTGGAAAAAAGCTTGTAAAGATTGTGGGTGCTGGTTACTTGTCTATGTGGCCCACACTGCTGGAGTTGGAGGTTCACCATTGTTTTCTCAGAATGCGGTGTCCGTAGTCTGCCTCAGTTCTGGTGTCCATCTTTTATTCTCCTAATAAATCAGCAGGGAGACTAAAACAACATCGGACTCACAGGGCTCCCGGAAACCTGCCAATTTGGCTCACGGTGAAGGTGTATAGAAATCATCTGTGCTGTAGAAGGGCTCTGGGAGTTGAAAGAGTTGTGAATTTAACCGTCTAGCGAGATGGCCCTCTTCTGCTTCCCAAAGGCTTTGGCTGCAGTAACAGCCCTGGGAAAAGCCCTGGCCCTCCTCACCTGCCCTTGCCCAGCACAACGCCTTTTCGGGCCTACACAGCTCCTCACACAACACCCGCCTGGGACCTTACCCTCACCTACCAGCTCAGCAGCACCTTTTTTCCTCTCAAAACCTCCTCTTGCCACCCTCCCCCTTCCACCCTTCACACTCACCTCATCGCAAACTCACCCATGGCCCCTTTGGCTTCTCAAGCGCCTCTGGAGGGACGCAGCTTCCCAGGCACGCAGATCCTTCCCTTCAACGCGCACTGGATGGACATTCGAAACACAGCCCTTTCCAGGAGGTAATGCGTTGCTTTTGGACCCTGACGCCCAGCAAGAAGTCCTGGTACTCTTTTTCTGACCAATGGACCCCACTGACTTGCCTTTACCAAGCAGAAACTAAGGACCGGCTGATGGCTCTCTTTGCAAACGGACGCCATCAGACTGAGCCACGAGGCGTGCTGCAGGATAGCCCCTCCCCACCAAAAAGCAATGCCGTGACCCGGATTCGAACCTAGGCTGCAGCGGCCAGAGCGCAGAATACTAACCACTATACGATCATGGCCAGGCGCTGGGGGTGCAGGCAGCAACCCAGTGGAAAATGCTCAGCTCTGTGCTCTCAGGGCAGCTACCTACCTCGCCAGCATCACAGGTATTTCTCAAGTCTCCCCATTACAGTCACAGGTAAAATGCTGAGCAAAGGGAAAAAGACAGGAAGCCAATCCCATGCCTGTCCCTTTTTCTGTCTTCCTCCACCCCTGGACCAAGTCCCTCCCCGTTTGTCTGGGCCATTGTCCTCATGCCCCTGGCCAGCCTATTTCCCTTTGCATTTTTCCGTGGAGAGGAATGTTTATGAGTTTGTACCCAATTTTTTAAGGCTTTGCTTTGGCAAGGCTGTTGCCTGCTGTGAGAAAAACAGAAGGGGGCTACCTGAACTGGTGTCACTGGCTGAAGCTTATCTATAGTATATGAAAAAAGCTCAGAGCTCTGAAAATGGTTTATTTACTTTAAGATTCTCATGTTAGTGAGATTGTTTCCTAGCTAGCAGGGGACTGTTTTGTGATGTGCATTCTACTGGCTCTTTGGTTTTGTATGTTTTTGGGAGGAACGGTGGAGGAGAGTATCACGGTTGAAGAGCAGCAAAGAAATGCGTTGTTGTTTGTGTTAACGTTTGGTTTTTCCTAAAAGTGTATGGTTTGGAGTCATTTGTAACTCTTCGGTTAGTTATTGGTAACGGCTTCTTATTGGGCCCCTGAGTTGAAAGGCTGCTCTTGCAGATTTTAGTTTGTCATTGTTGGAAGGTCAGTTCAAGAGCTGCTTTCTTAGTCTAGTCCGTGAGGGCTCTTCCGCCGCCCTCCTTAATATACCTTCCAGAAGGTGATTGCATGGTTTCCCTCGTCTTCCCACAGAAGAGAAATTGTCCATCCCTTTCCTGTGGGGAAAACACCAGTGTTTTAACTTAGGAAACGGTCAACGTTTTGCCCAGATGAGTGCTAGTTCATAGGCGCAGAAGAAGAGGAAGGCTGTGGCCCTTTGAGTCAGATTCCTAGCGTTTCAGGCCAGAAGGAACCAGCCGATCACCTCAGAGGGACTAAGGGGCACCAATGCCCCAAATGGCAAGGAATTGCTTTGATGCAATTGACTGTCTGTTTGAGCTAGTTCTGTGGGAAGGAGCAGAAAAGAGCCTCGGGGCTGTGGAATAGCGCCTGCATAGGCTTTCTTTACCCTGTTTTGCTGTAAGAGTTAACAGTGAGAGATTGGTAGTCCAGGTCAGTGGGTGGCTTTATGGAAATTAGGAGTATAGAGGGGAAACCAGGGAGAGGAAGGCATCTGCAAGACTTGTCTGTCTTTGAACAGAATTGTGTGTTAAGGGTTCTTGCTTCGAAGTCTTCCACTGGAGTCATTTTGGGGAAGTGATTCTCAGGTAGAGTTCCCGAGTTGTGGTGGTTGTTGCGGTTCTGGGAGCTCGTCCTGGTGAGGTCGAAATGGGTGGGCGCAGGGGTGTGCGTGCATAGCAGAATGTGAGTATTGTTTTTGGGCTCCTTGGAGCTCAGATCAAAGTGTTGTGTCTGTTCTTATCAGTTTAATCTCTGATACATCCTTGATGTGAGGACTGTATATTAACTTGATTTTTGAAGCAGGGGGGGTTAGAACAGAAGCTTGCTTTGTCTGCCCTATGCATTGATCTGGTATTGCAGTGCTTCCAGGATCGGTGTATCTCCTTTAGAGGAGAACCTTCTGGTTAGAAAAGCAGAAAAGAGTTGAACTGTGATACTTTCTTTAAAGCAAATGTTTTTTGAAGTAGCAGAAAAATCTGGGTGTTTTTCTTTCTTTACAGTTTCTTGGAAGTGTTTTGTGAGTCTATAGATGTTAGAGGTTCTTCTTTTTCTTGCTAGAGAGTTATTTAAGAAGCTGGACTCCTTCTTTCTGCTGTGAGTCTTTTCAACAGTATGAGGGACAAATGCTTTCCAGATTCTGGGTCTGTTGGGGAGATGGGATTTTTTTGTTTTTTTTTTGTATTTTTGGGGGGTGGGGTGGGGCGGTTGGTAATATTTGAGGTCACGTGTATATCCACAACTGCATGAGTTACACAGACTTCTCCCCACCCGGCCTACGTTCTATGTATCTTGGTTCGTAAGATCAAGACAAGGCACTAGGTGTCGTGCTGCACCCAGCACACAGGGGCCCCAATCCTGATTTCCCCCCCCCCAAGCCTACTGTAATCTAAATGCTACATAATAACCCTTAGCTTCTCATTGTTGCCATCCTCGCTATTGGAAAATCCCCCAAATCATGACAGTGGCTTACAAATCAGGAGGATTCTTTTTTTAAAAAATGTAATGTGGGTTCTCTTTCTTTCCCTTCTGGTTTTCTGAACCAGGCAAGCTAGAAACTTACCTTTCTAGTGTGGCCAGAGCCCCAGAGAGCAGCAGCCCCCGGCGCCTGGGGCTGGCAGGCAGCGGGGCTCCTCACTTTAATTTCACCCACCAAGTATCAAGTGTGAACTCCTCAGGCACTAGAACAGCCTTAACATGGAGTCACAGACAGACCCCTTGGGCACCCTGACTCTATCTTGCTACCCAGGGGTAGTAGAAGCTGCTGTAACACGCAAGCTCTGTATGTCCTTTAGGGCTAACCCTAGCCAAACAGCCAGGATCCCTTGCTGCTGCTTAGAAGGTGTGCCGTCTCCCTGAAGTCCAAGCAGCATCGTGGGGAGGGGGGAACAACAGTTTCTTCCTGACAGGGATTTTTATTCCATTCCCCCAGAGCTCAAGCTGATGGGGGCAAGTGTTTGTGCAGGGCTCTGCCTCCTCGGAGGTGTGTGAGGAGGAGCAATCAACCAAGTCTTTTGTCCACGGATGATCCACAGTGGCTTGCCTGATGTCTCAGTCAGGGCCTTCTCTTGTTGGAAAGGAGATGACGCCTCTTCTGATAAACTACCATTTCACACTTGGTAATACTTCTCTCCTGACTGGTGGCGTGGCGGCGGCAAGGGGTTTTTTACAGCTTTAGTGCCAACGCTTATATATCACCTTACAACATGGGCTATGGCTATTATAGGTGAGAATAATGCATGCAGCAACTCACGAGCTTGTCATAAACTCTAAACACGTTTTTTATAAAGCTAATGCCTGTTTTAACAACACTAACAAACAGGTGAGCAAGACTAGTTTCCAGCCATGCGTTTGTCACTTTTCAGTAAGGCCTAGGGGCCTTGGCATGAGCTGGCACCTGGTCTGCCAGTGTCAGAAGAGGATCTTCCCTCTCTTATCCCCGGGTGTCTGTACTGGGAGCAGTACTGTTCAACTTATTCATAAATGATCTGGGGAAAGGGCTAAACAGTGAGGTGGCAAAATTTGCAGATGATACAAAATTGCTCAAGAGAGTTAAGTCCCAGGCAGACTGCCAAGAGCCACAAAGAGATCTCAGAAAACTGGGTGACGGGACAACCGAATGGCAGATGAACGTCGGTGCTCAAAAGTGCAAAGTAATGCACATTGGCAAACATAATCCCAACTATCCCTATAAAACGATGGGGTCTAAATTAGCTGTTACCACGCGAGAAAGAGATCTGGGAGTCATTCTGGATAGTTCTCTGAAAACATCCACTCAATGTGCAGCGGAGCATTGGGAATCATTAAGAAAGGGACAGGTAATAAGACAGAAACTATCATATCGCCTCAATATCAATCCATGGTATGCCCACATCTTGAATACTGCATGCTGATGCGGTCGCCCCAATCTCAAAAAAGATATATGGGAATGGGAAAGATTCAGAAACGGACAACAAAGATGATGCGGGGATATGGACCAGCTTTCATCTAAGAAGAGATTCATAAGACTGGGACTTTTCATCTTGGAAAAGAGACAACTAAAGGGGGATACGAGGGAGGTCTATAAAACTATGAACTGCGTGGAGCAAGTAAATAAGGAAGAGTTATTTACTCCTTCTCATAACACACGAACTAGGGGTCACCAAACCAAATTAATAGGCAGCAGCTTTAAAACAAACAAAAGGAAGTCTTTCTTCACGCACCACACAGCCAACCTGTGGAACTCTTTGCCAGAGGATGTCGTGAAGGCCAAGACTATAACAGGGTTCAAAAAAGCACTAGATAAATTAATGGAGGATAGGTCCATCTATGGCGCTTTGCCAGCGGTATCCCTAGCTAGGTATCCCTGTTTGCCAGAAGCGGGGCATGGGCGACAGGGGATGGAGCACTTGATGATTCCCTGTTCTGTTCATTCCCTCTGGGGCACCTGGCATTGGCCGCTGTCAGCAGACAGGATACTGGGCTAGGTCTTTAACTTGGACGGGTAGCTGGGAAGACGGTCAATCAGACAGAACCCGTTCGACAAAGCTCTTCATTTCCTTGTTATTGCCTGACTCCTTTAATTCATTTCCTTTTCCTTATTTCCCAGCAGACTGACTAGCCACCAGATTTGGGTGCTAGCAGAGGGACCTGACGAGCTCCTTCTTTTCGGCAGCGTTGAACTTGCCAGGGCACAGTCAGATTCTGGATGCTCATCTGAATGTAATGCCTAGCGCTCACCTTTATTTCTGTTTCTTAGCTCTTTTGGGCCATCGATCTTTGGTCTGACCCGTAGGATCCCTGCATTAGGAGAGATGGCTAATTAATGAGCCCATAAACCTTGGAAATCAAATGAAACCTGAAGTCCGTAGAAGACCTCGAAAGGCCCTTGGGGGGTGGAGTGCGAGCTGAGGAAGAGTTCCCTGCACAGCTTACCTCTCCATTCTCGTTTTCCTGTCCTGAGCGCAAAAGCCAGGAAGCAGCTCCGGGTAGGGAGGGGATACCATATGTGTGCAGTGGTTAGACAGGAAACAGCGAGGAACTGGACTCATATGGAGTGAAACTGTAAGCATCTTCTGTATGCCTGGTGACTGCAGGTTTGAGAGAGTTATGTGGGAAGTGGAGGCTTTCGGTGGCTTTCAGAGGAAATGGAATGGAAAGGCAGCCGAAAGTGGAATCCCAGGTTTTTAAACAATCCTCCACTAACACACCAAACAGCTCAGGTCTAGTTACTCATTGAAAATTAGAATAAAGTTACAGCAAGATTTCATCATAAATGAAGTCAAACCCTAAAGATTTCAGAACACAACTGCTATAAGGAGCCACGAGGGAAGCAATACAAAGTCAACCTTGCCTCAGAGAAAGGCAGTTAAACAATTTCTCTTTTTTAAAGCAGCATAATCTCCCCAAACGGAAGGGCACTGTTCCCGGAGAAGGGTCCTGGAGAGGGTTTTCCTCGTTGGTGCCGGCCATCCACCTCCCCGAAAGGCGGGAGCTAGGTCGACGGAAGAATTCTTCCGACCAAGGCGCGGACTGATGTAGCCGCGCCGATTTACGTTCCCCGTGCAGCCCAGGCCCGAGGGTCGGTGCGTGCTGAACAGTTAAGTCAAAACAGCTCCGTCCGTCAGAGGTGTGCAAAAGGGAAAACCCGCTCCTGGGCGACACGGCCACGCCGCCCTAACCCGCAGCGTAGCTAAAGGGCATTCGGGGAGGCGGTGGGTGGGCCTCAAGCGACGGAAAGCCCTCCTCCAGCATGGGGTTGTGACAGCCTAGTCTCCGTAGCACAGACAGGGTGGCCACCAAGAGACAGGAACAGACAGCGAAAGCCAAAGCGGCCCCAGGGCAGGGGGCGAGGCTGCCTGTTGGACGAGGAGACCAGGTGGGACAGGTGTTTTGGACAGGCCGTCCTCCCGTCAAAGGAGGAAGAGCCCGAGAAGAAGGGCCGGGCAAGAAGCTACAAGCAGGGAAAGAAGCAGAGCAGGCAGGCAGGCAGGCAGCTCCCCTTAAAGCCAAGGAAGGCACCTGTCCAAGCCCCCCCCCAAAAGCAGACTAGAGAGCAGATCAGCTGCAAAAGACCAGGGAAAGCCAAGAACACAGAGAGACCCAAGCAAAGTTTCAGAGCTGAGCTTTGCTTACAAGGAGAAACGTGTGACAAAGATACCTAGAAGTACAGGGCCTGTGGAAAAGAGCACTCCCAAAGGCCCAGAATAACAACTGCTTTCCTGAGAATCTGCTTTGCAGTGCACTAAGTCTAAACAGCCCACTGTCAGTTGTCTGTTGTTCAAACCAATCAGCAGGGGAGAGCGCGAACGCAGTCCCCCACTACCACAAATTATGCAGTTGAGTTTCCCACATTTGAGGAAATCGCAGGGGTCAGCACACCCGCAGTGCAATGGATGAGCCTCACCCTGGGAAAACCACCTTCATGATCATGGTATCTCCCCTGCCAGCTAAGTATGAGTTCCTGCTGCCTGGCCACCGCCCGCCCCACACTTATAACACACGGGGCGGACCGCCGCACCCCCACCGCCGGCCTCGCCCACACCGGCCCCCACTGCCGACAGCTGCCCCGACGCGGCCCCCGGACACCGTCCCTTCCCCACACCGAGCTCCCGGTGCCAAAGTCGGGCCCTGCCTGGCAGCCTGCGTCCGCTCCCACAATGCTCTGCTCGCACACAGATCTGCATACCCGCTCCCGCGGCTCCGCCCCTCCGCTCGGGCCCCGCCCCCTGCCCGCCCGGGCCGCCGCTCTTGCCTGCCCTGTAGTGGTAGCCGGGTCCCGTCCCGGGCAGCCAGGCCAGCAGAGAGACGGCGTGGCCCACCTGCTGCTGGGGAAAGAGCGCAGCTTGCGTGTCGCTTCTCTCTCTCTCTCTCTCTCCCCCCACCGGCAGTTGGTCCCATACAGGAATGACCTCCCCTCCCCTCGCAAAAAACCCTCCTTTCCAAACAGTCCTTCTTTCCCAGCCCCCTAATTTTGCTTTCACACCCTGGGACCATCTCCTCGCTTTGTCTCTCTCCCCCCCCCCAGGTAAAGCAGAGATGGAGGCAACTTCAGCCACTGGAGACAGCCCCAGCGAGCGCTGCAGCCGGCCCGGGGGGGTGTTTGCAGACACAGGAAGGGAGCAGCTGGGAGCGGTGGGTGCTGGGAACAAGGAGGCAGGAGAACAAAGCCCAGAGATGGGACATTGGGCAGCTCCTGGGGGCGGGGCTCTGGCACAGACAGGGGCAGGGCAGCTCCTGGGGGCGGGGCTCTGGCACAGCCCGGGGGTGGGGCAGCTCCTGGGGGCGGGGCTCTGACACAGCCCGGGGGCGGGGCAGCTCCTGGGGGCGGGGCTCTGACACAGACCGGGGGCGGGGCAGCTCCTGCGGGCGGGGCTCTGACACAGCCCGGGGACGGGGCAGCTCCCGGGGGCGGGGCTCTGGCACATTGTGACGCGAGAGCCCGGGCTCAGCAGCTGCTCCCTGGTGGTCACGTGCTGCCAGCAGCGTTGGAGCCGCCCGGGCCGGAGCGGAGCCGCTGTTCTCCGCTGCAGCAGGATCTGCCCCCGGCCCCGCTGGGATCCAGGTGGGGCCAGAGCCTGGGGCCCGGGGGTTCCCCGTTGTGTGGCTGGCGGGGAGGGGAGAAGCCGGAGCTGCAGGCGGGGGAAGGGCAGTGGGGCAGGCGGGGGTTGAACGGTCTCTGTGCAGCCGGGAAAGTCCAGGGGGAGAGTGTGTGTGAGTCGGGGGGGGAGATACCTGCCTCCTTCTCCTGTCTGTGCCACTTCCCTCCCCAGCACTGGTAACAAGTCTCTCTAGTTCTCCCCCTTTTCTCTCCCCTTACCACACAGAACTGTCAAACCCAAGGAGATTCCCTCGTTTTTCCTAAAATTGTTGACTCTCTAGTCTCTTATTTTTCCTGATTTTTTTTCTATAATTTTCAAATGTCGATTTAAATTCTCCTCATATTTGGGGGGCTTCCCCCCACCCCCCATTTCATCAGCAGCAATTCGTCTTTGTTTGGGTGGGAAATTGTTGCCCTGAGTCATTCCCCAAAAGGGATGGGGGTTCCTGGGTGCTGTTTGGGGGAGCCCTGAGACACAGCTCCCTCTGGGGTGGAGATGGGGTGGCCGTTCTCTGCCAGCCACAGGGCATGGCTGGGGCACCGGTGGGGAAGGAGGAACCAGTGTCCCCTATGGAGCCTGCCCAGCCCCTTTGGTTCTGCTCCTTTCTAGCATTTTGTTCAGAGACTTTATTACTGCAGAGGCTGAAAAACGTCTGTGGATTTACCCCTGGCAGGAGGGGTCAGGTCTACACTGTAATAAAGAGATCAAGCATTTTCCAGCATGGCAGAGTCTAGGATGTCTGTCTGCAGGGAAAGGGCCTGGGGGAATTGTGATGTGAAATGAACTAAAGCCAGTTCTGAAACATCCACAACTGCCCTTCTCATCCTGCCAGGCTGCAGAATGACGCTCATGTCTCGCGCCGGTTCATCCCATCCTCCCATGGGACAGGGAAGGGAAATGGCTGCAGAGGATCCCATTCAGGTAGGGATTATTGGGGGTTACTGGTGGGTTCCTGCTGGAGGGAGAGTGACAGCAGATACAGAGGAGGTGGGAGGCTTGGGCAGTCTGGTTTAGAGGTTGGTGTGGGGCAGGAAATTCACAGGGTGGAGAATGGGAGGAAGCCAGGGTGTAGCAAACCTGTTGGGACTTGTTTAATATGTGGCTTCCATTCTAGGAACAGACCCATAAGGTTAGAAGGTGGAAATGCTCTGATTTGTGGAAGAGCAAAGAACACACCTAGGTGGGGCTAGGTAAAGGGAGCAGAATCCCAAGGCTGGAGCCTCACCCGACTAACCAGCGGCGGCTGTGAGATGTAGAGGGGCACCCACCAATGAGGCTTAGTCAGGGGTTCTCAACTGTTTTCTTTCTGAGGCCCCTCAACATGTTATAAAACCCCCACTGCCCTGCATATGCCTGGTTTTCTGCACAGAAAAGCCAGGGCTGGTGTTAGGGGGTAGCAAACAGGGGTATTGCCTGGGGCTCCATGTGACAGGGCCCCCCACAGAGCTAATTGCTCCAGCTTTGGCTTCAGCCCCTGGTGGCAGGGCTCATGGCCCCAGGCAGGGAGGTTTGGGCTTTCTGCCCTGGGCCCAAGCGAGTCTAACACTGGCCCTGCTTGGAGGAGCCCCTGAAACCAGCTCGCAGCCCCCCAGAGGTCCAGGGACCCCTGCATGAGAACCACGGCCTTAGGGGATATGCCCCTCCCCCATACCCAGCTCCAGGGCTGGCCTTAGAGAAAATGGCACCCTGGGTGAACTTGTATTTTGGTGCCCCCCACCACCCCTGGCCCTCACGGGCTCCCCACCATCACGTCCAGGCCCCAGTGCCTCCCTCTATTGCTTAATTTGTATTGAAAGAGGTGCCAGAGCTCAGCCATGGCACAAATTAAGCGCTGGCAGGGCGGCCTGATAGCGGCGGGTGCTGGCCGAGCGCCCAGCTCTGAAGGCCATGCCACCGCCAGCAGCAGCAGCGCAGAAGTGAGGGTGGCCTGGTGTGTGGTGTATTGTGCAGCCTTTTATTTAAAGTGCAGTTTGTAATGTGGCATTACACCGCCGCGGGGTCGGCTCTGGTGGCGACAGTTTCAAGCTTAACAGAGTGAAAGTCGCCTCTGCTACTTGCTTCAAATGTACAGTCTCTAGGAACACACACAGACCAAGGGGAGTGACCACACAGACATTCACAGGTACAAGGTCTAGTCGGTTTTACAAGTTTTATTGAAGTTACAGTTAAGGTTATGAATACCCAAGCTGCAGCATATAGACATTCTATAAAGATCTGTGCAAAAGTTACAACTCTAGTTCTACTCACATCCTGTTCAATAGTATTAGGGTCTGAGGTGTCTCGCATGGATTGATCATCAGTAGAGGGATGGTTCCTGCTGGAATTTCCCATAGGGAGCTCAGTTTTCCTGCTCTGGGCACCCCCTTTTTATAATGTGATTCTGATTATACCTCATTAGCATTGACACACAACCTGTATCCTGTGGTTAAGGCACATTTGGAAACAGAGGTGCCTTTACAAAAAAAATTATTTAAAATTAATCTTCCTGCTAATTGTTCACCCTGTTACCACTTGGTACCTCTTTTCCCATAATCTTAATACAGCCACATATTAAATTTAAAAGTAAATTTAGAACAATCAGGAGACAATACAGCAAGATATTCCCTATCCCAAGCCTTGAGGTATCAGTTCTGGAGCTTTAATGCAGGTATCAGAAACACAAGGTTGATACTTTTTACCCCGTCTTTAGTAGAGATAAATAAAAATAAATAAAATCTGCTTACTTTCTCTAACAGACACGCTCCATGTTACTGCCATTATCTCCTCTATTTTAGTCAATTGTTTTTCATTCCACTGAAAACATATTTACTTAGTTTACATAGGGGATTAAAGATTTTTTTCTCTGTTTTATGAATGGGAATTTATTTCTCTAGTTATTTCGGCATTTGTGTTAACTAGTCACTATCATGTAGGTGACTCACTAACATTTCACTCCATCATTGCTATTAGTATCATACTTGGAACTGTATTTATTTTCATAGACATTGTAAGTTACTTTACAGACAGATTTAAAAATACAATCTGAAGATAAGTGATCTTCATCTGCACAGTGTCTAAAGTTTTGAGTTTAGCTAATTTTTTTTTAAATGAGCCCTGCTAAGGTAAGTACATGCAAAATGTAGAGTCTGTTATTTGACTGTACCATTTTAAATAATGAATGACAAAGCACAATACGGTAATAACAGTAATAATGATAATTACTCCAGCCAGGACAGGTGAGGCATTTTAGAACTCATTACTCAAAGAATTGAATTTAAGCATAAGACAGAAATAAAATTTTGAAATGCACAGACCAGTTAGAAAGCTAAAATACCAGCACTGTCATCCTGACCGAATGTGAAAGAATAAAATTACAGAGACTATGTGCACTTTGTGCATTTTGACAGGAAGTAAAAAGAAGTAATAACAGTAATTGAAGTGTCTATTGTGGGGTGAGTGTGTGGGGGGGCGGGGGTGAGACACACCCGCTGTCACTCCCAGCCCAGCGGCACTCACTAGTCCGAAAGCTCGTGCACACAGCAGCAGGGGCCAGCAGCTCCCACTTTTGACCCAGAGGCAGCAGCACAGACTCTTGTCCCACCCGCTCAGCTCAGCAGAGACTGGGCAGAGGCAGGAGGGTGGGGCCACCCTGACATCAGCAAACTCCCCCCCCCCCACCGCACGGCACACGGGAGGCTCCTGGGAGCAGCTTGGCAGGGGCAGCTCCCAGTGGGGGAGGGGGCAGGGCTGCAGGAACAGGTGCAGGGGCAGCCAGCTGAAGAGAAGTGGGGGGAGGAGAGACAGGACACCCCTCAGCAAGGCCCCCCTGGACCGTCATGTCGTCTGCCCCCCACTAAGTCTGGTCCTGTCCAGCTCTTCACAATGAGAACAGCGTTGGGCTCCCTGCCAGCGAGCTCTCCCTGCGCCCTGCTAGGGGCTCCATCTCCTGTATCCGTCTGTGGCTAGTAGGGGGCTGATGGATCTGCTGGGAGAGACAAGGGGCTCTCGCTTCGTCCCCTCCCCCTGGTGTTTCCTGGCTGCTCTGAGCAGGGTGGGGGTGGGACTCCTGACCATGAGCCACCCAGAGCTTCCCTTTGATTGGCTCCTTTCCCCCATGTGGGGTTGTGGTGGGGCTGTGAGTGGGGCAGCAGGTACTGAGTGTTGGACTCTCACTCTTTCAGGGGCCGGTGACCTTCGAGGAGGTGGCTGTGTATTTCACCAGGAGAGAGGGGGCTCTGCTGGACCCTGCTCAGAGAGCCCTGTACAGGGATGTCATGCAGGAGAACTATGAGACGGTGACCTCGCTGGGTAAGGATTCCTGTCCCCTGGGTTATTAGAAGCTGTGGGGGCTCTAAAAAACCTGAGTAGTGATAACTTTATACCTTTAATTGTCATACAAGTTTTGACGAGTTCCCTTGCCCCACTTTTTTTGCCTTATCCCCCACCCACTAGAATAATTTTTGGACATTTGCCTTTTTGGTGCCAACAGTCATTTTAAAATTGCATTTAATGTATCCTTATAGGATACCTTAATAACTACATTAATCACTGTAGCTTTCATGCCGTTTCCTCATTTTAGGAGGAAAATACGCCACCTGTAGAATTCTAAATTGAGTTAATAGGTGTGTGACTCATGCCTGGCTTGTGTGACAGTCAGGTGAGCTCCTCTTTTGATAGGAGAGTGTATAAAGTTGCCATTCTGGAGCCCACGGGTGAAGGGAGAACAGAGCCGTGGGAGGGGAGGAGAAGGGAGGAGTAGATAATTCTGGGGTGCCAGGACATGGGGAGGGGGTGTGCAGGGTTAGAGCTAAGAAGCAGCAGGGAGGGAGGAGGTTGTGAGAGACGAGGAGGGAACACAAGAAGCTCCCAAGGTGGCCGGAGGTGGTGCCAGCTGAGAGTAGTGGGAAGAAGGGGAGGAGTGTGGGGAAGGGCACCCGGGAAGCGGGGTGGGGGGGTCAGTGGGAGGGAGGAGAGGTTTGGGGATCCAGAGCTCTGGGGGATCCCAGACCTTTAACCCCAAATCCCTACCCAAGCCTTGTTGCTTTAGAGCCTCCACTCCAGTTTTCTTTCTGTTCAGTTTCACTTCATTAAACGTTTTCCCCCCACCAAATATTATTATTATTATAACTCTTGACCTCCCTCTCCCACTCATTACCCCCCTCCCCATATGACCTCCCCATCTCAATGCACAGTGACCCCGGCCTCCGACCCGGAGTCCTTGCTGAATCCTCCCTCCCACACCAGGGCCACCTCCCAGGCACCAATGGGCGCTTGGCTGATGATGTCACAGGGCGGTGGTGTAGCCTGGACAGTTTCTACACACATAAGATTACAGGTTGGGGCACAACTTGCCCTTGTACAGGGCTACTCAGAGTTAATTGAGAAGATGGAATTTGGTGAAACGCGCAGAAACGTGATTTAATCCAGACAGTTATAACTGAAATCATAGGCCAGGCTCAATACACGTAACGATTAAACTAAGATAAGTACAGTAAAGAGGGTTTTGCACTGTGCATACTTACAAGATACGGACACCATTGGAAAGAAAGATCGACGGGCAAGGGAGCCCATCAGAAGGGAGCCCTGCTTCAGTTTACACTGTCTCAGGGACCCGACAAAATGAAAAACTGGTAACTAGGAGAGGTATTTTATCCACTTCCTTAGGATGGCTATATACCATATCTGCTCCTTTTCTCTGACTACAAGAATGTCAATAGCTGCCCCAACCCATACGTGGCCTTTGGGAAGTCCATAATTAAGCATCAAGCATTAATACTCATGATTTACATCACTTATTAATTAATAATTCCAATCTATGAATGTGGTGCAACCTAATTGCTAAAGCCCACCCCAAACTTCCTTCTTTTCGGAAGAATTAGGGGCTGTTGCTCCTGAATTTTAGTGTTTAATTCCCCAGCCTTCTCCATACACTGGGGGAGTTTAATTCTCCCTCCCATTACACCTGAGTCACTAGATTTCCTAATTCCCCAAAATGTGCTTTTGCGATGCCACAGTTCTGGGGTAGCGAAGCCTTTGACCTGCCTCCATGGTCTGCTCAAGGAATGGCCTCTCGGGTATCAGGCCTCTAGCCAGCCCCTCTCTATGGGTGGGGACCCACATGCCTCTCCTGTTTGACCAGGGTGTGAGGATTGCAGCTTGTCCTCCACTGTGTTCACTGGACTAACCTCCAGTTCCCGAGCTTTGCTTTCTCTCCAAGGGCTGTGAGCCGTGTGTGTGTGAGAGAGGCAGGAATTTTGGTGATGCCAATACACACCTCAGTTTCCCTCTGTGGTTGGTATTGCCATGATTATAAAGAGCAGGAGACATGAGGTGTTTTGTCACGGAGCTGTCATGGGGTGATATGAATGGGTCATTAAGGACAGGCTGGGACCAACCTACATCAGTGGAATACCTGACAGAGACAAGGGAATAATTGTCACCTGTCCATGGGAGGATCTCAGCTTGGCTGAGTGAAACATACACGGACTCGTTATGTTTTTGGGAGCAGGAAGAACTGGGTTTGCAGACACAGGGAGCTCTACTGGAGCAAAGACAAATGGACAGGCTCAGTGAAAGGAAACCAAACTGTTTTCTACAGCAGCCTGGCTCAAGGGCATTGCCCAGTATGGACTATATCGTCGTATTTGCTTCTCTTTGCTAATCTAAAGACGTTCAGTGCTGTATTTCAGTTGACTAATGAACCCTGCTATGTTTTAAAAGTCTGCCGAGTGTCACAACACAAACTTGCTCTGTGCATTGACTGAGGAACAGTCTCTGAACAGGAGTGTAGTTCGGCTGGACCTGCTGGCAGAGCTCACAGGTTGAAATAGGAGTGTTGAAGCCAGAGGCTCAGTCTCAGGTGCTGAAGCTACATGGCCTGTCCTTGTGGAAGAGTGGGAGCCCTTGGGGGTCTAGTGCACTCAAGGGGCACCTGCCAAGGACAGTTTAAAGGCCAGGGCATTGCACAGATCCTGTGGATCCATGACAGTGGCATTGTGCCTTATGGGGAAAAGATATAAAGCAAGAAAAGCATCAAAATTTTTCTTGGGAATCCCCGATCATTCCAAAGTATATTAAAAACCTTCTTTAAAAGCTTACGTCTGGGTTATCAGGTCATGTCAGTTTGTAGCCCAAAAAGGCCCTTCTCAGTCAGCTCAAACTCAACTGTTTCTCCCCAAAAAGTCTGTCATCTTCAGTCTCCCGAAAGAGGTAAAATCAGTCACTGCCCCTTTCTGTGCGGGGCAAAGCTTCAGAAGATGGAGTTCTGCATAACCAGCCTTGAGATCCAGCCTTAGTGACACCAGATTGCACAGGACACCCATCCCCATCCTCAGCCTCCCCGGTATCATCTGGCCCATCTCAGCACCACAGTCTGTGAAGTATTCGTGCTTTCAAGGGCTGGCTCAAAGATACAGATAACAGTCATAAGTAGGGCCAGTGTTTGCTGGCAGCGAAAACAGAGTAATTGACAAGCATGAGCAACATATAATCCTTTACAGCCGGAAAGTGCATTGGGGGGAGGGGACAGGAGCCAGCTGTGTGGGGAAGGTGGGGCCCAGACCCTGGGCATTGAGAGCCTGGAGCCGGCTGTTTGCTGGGGAGACAGGGCATGAATCAGCTGTGTGCAGGGGAGAGGAGCAGGGGAGAGGTGCTGTTGATGCCGTCTGCGCTGCAGCACGATGAGGGTGCCCAGTGTCCCACTGCCAAGTGCCCCGTCTCCCAAGGGGAAGCTCCAGTGTTTTTTCTGAGCCCAGACTTGTATGAGGAGGGAAGAAATTGGCAGCAAGTCTCAAAAGCAGCCAGCCCCCAGCCTCTGTCCTGTGCCCTGGGGAGGAGTCAGGGGTCTCCAGGCAGAAATGTGGGGTTTGTGACCCTGCATCCCCAACCACCTTCTGTTCAGCTATTCTAGATACGAAGGGTGATTCCAGAAATGAAGAGTAATTTCAGGGGGAAATGCAGTAATAGCAGCAATTTCCGGAAAACACTGGCCCTAGTCATAACATTAAATACAATAGTCTCAAGTTCTATACCTGTGTTCATCAGATCTGTCCCTCTGCCTTCACATAGTTCACTCTGCTGGTGGGTTCCACCTCTTCCCTCATCTGTGTCTGTCTTGTCTATTTAGACTGTAAATTCTTCAGGGCCTGGGCCATCTTCTATTCTGGGTTTGTGCTGTGCCTAGCACAACAGGGGCCCATGGTTCATTGGCTCTTAGGCACTAAGGTCATGAATATGAGTTATAATAATAACTCTTCTGCCACTTTGAGCCAAGGAAGCCGGCCTTGGGGTGTTACGTCTTAAAAATGAGCTGGGGTTAAAACCATGGAATATTCCTTGTGACAAGTATCCCACAAATTCCATGGACCTTCCTTTTTTTCTTTCCCTTCTCAGGGTTTCCAGTTTCCAAACCTGATGTGATCTCGCAGCTGGAATGAGGGGAACAGCCGTGAGTCTCAGACCTCTATGGCTCTAGAAAAAAGTGCTCCTGAGAGCTGTGTGCACAGGTGAGGAATTGGGTGAACCGTCTCAACAACTGTCTGTGAATACAGGAAACATTTGGGATGCCCTACAAAGACTCTGCAAGTTGTAAGCGCTCCAAGTTCAAAACTGTTCCCTGCAGATGTGGAATCATTAGGCAGATGTCACTCATGGCTTCCCTCCTATTCTGACTGGCAACTGGCAGCAGGTCCCTCCCCAATCTCACTTTCCCCTGAGAGTTCTGGTGAGATGCACACCCAGAACTGATCCCTTCCTCTCTCTGCTCTGGGGAAGGGTTTGGGGAAAATCAGCTCCTGATAGCTTTGATTTCTCCCGCACATATTTTGGTTTGTTCACACCTTTTTCCATTCCTCTCTCTGAGATTCCTTTCTCTCCGGCGCAGGGAGTGACCTATGTCTGGATTCTCTTTGTCTCCCATCAGGCGGTGGGATGGCAAGTGAGAACGAGGAGACTCCCCAGCAGGAAGATGCTGAGCAAGTAGAACCACATGGGACGTTATCAGGAAGACCCAAAGGGAATGTTTCCAGAAGTTGTGCACTCCCAGAAAGAACAAAAGCCTGTGAGACTCAGCAGAGGCCAGAGGAGAACTTCAGTAGCCTCTCAGACCTTATTACACGCGAGAGCATCAACTTGGAAGAGACACACTACATGTGCCATGAGTGTGGGAACAGCTTCAATGGAGCTCAGACCTTCTCACACATCAGAGAATTCACAGGGGAGAAGCCCTACATGTGCTCTGAGTGCGGGAAAAGCTTCAGTCAGAGCTCCAACCTTATCAGACATCGGACAATCCACATAGCAGAGACGCCCTACACATGCGCTCAGTGTGGGAAGAGTTTTAAGCAGAGCTCTGCCCTGATCACACATCAGAGAATCCACACGGGTAGGTGCCCTACACATACTCTGAGTGTGGGGAACGCTTCAGTTATAGCTCAGCCCTCATCTCTCATCAGAGAATCCACAGTGGAGAGACGTCCTACACGTGCTCTGAGTGCGGGAAAAGCTTCAATCGGAGCTCACACCTTGTTAGACATAAGAAAATCCACATATGAGAGAATTGTAAGAAATACCTTGATTCCGGCTGGACAAAGATTGTTTTTTAAAAAATCACAATTGCGAATTCCCACAGAGCGACCTTTGCACCATGTTCACTGTGGTCTCTCAGCTCCCCTAGATGAGTTGCCTGCTTCTGCCTTTTGCAGCTCCCTGTTCTTTATTCCCCATCACCATCCCAATCCCCCTGTTGTTCAATTGGTTAGGTCAGTATTTTTTCTAAAGGGCTGGGAAGACGAGTCCCCAGCAAATGGCTTGGAACTAAGCACGATACCCCTGCATTTGGCCCCCAAAGCAGTTGTGGCCCAGGCCCTGCAGGAGGGGACTCCTGAAGATATCACCTTCCTAATCAGGTGCGTGTTGCCTATTATTTGGGAAATGCAATTCCTGTCTAGGTGGGGATGGGGAAATGGAAGTGACATTTCGGTTCAGCTCACCCCTGGGAGATGCTGCAAATATGTAGAAAATGAAATCCGTGTTGAATGTTCTATAGCTGCAGAAAGAGACCTATTTTCCATAGATACCTGACATTTGGTGTTTTACAGGGATTCTAAACTGCACCTGAATTTAGTCCCTAATTTAAATCTGTGCCACCAGATTAAAGAAATGAAAGGGCATAGTTGGGGGAGTTGTACCTCACTATCACTATTGATACGTTGTGTGGTTGGTGAAGAATTCTATACCAGAGATGTGTAAAATTACTCCAAGAAAGTTCAAAGATTCGACAAGAACTCGGGGAGAAACTGCAGATATTTATTTTCACCCTAGAGATGGAAGCTATGGTGACCTGTGGCCCAGGTAAACTATTTTTAGAACGCTGCTCCCTAGTTAAGTGGCATTGGTCACTCCTAAAGGACGCCATGATTAAATTCAGCACAACTGTCTTTTACCATTTGGATCCAAAGTTTCATGAAGCACAGAGAGACACAGCTGATTCCTTCAGAGCCATTCCATGCCTATGGGTCCCAATCTGGCTGCCTTGTTGGACAAGAAGCACTTCCATACTGGGCAAATGATGGTAGCCAATGAGGGAATGTATCAGATTCCAAGTTCAGACCGCAGGATTCATGAATGCTGAGTCCTGGCTCTGTGGTTTGGTCTCTTAGTTTTGCTATTAAGTCTTAAGCATTTGTATCACTTCTCCACCTCCTGCTACTTTGAAAGATTAGAAGGTGTGGAAATAGAGCACAGGTGGTTTTCTCATGATGCAGCCTACCCACTAGCATGAGAGCCCTTCTACCCACACTTTTGGGAGAAGACCCAGGGTGAAATGAACTCACAGAAATGGAAGGCTCCTAGGTTATTGCAGAATGTGACTTCACACAAAGCTCACTGGGTGGAAATGGGAATTAAGAGAAAACTGCCCTATAGGTTTATATTTTATAATCTTTGAATAAATTGTTACCAGCGACAATGAAATTAAACATGAAGTTAATTAGTGTAAAGTAAGAGGCTGATTATGTGATAACTTTCAGTGTTACAATATAATTCAGGTTTTCTTCTAGTTCTCTCGCTGCTCCTCCTCCTATATCGGAAATGGTGGCTAATCTTGAAAAGTAAAACCTCACTCCAAAGGAATTAGAGTGGGGGAACACGGGAGAGAAATAGCATGTATGAAAATAGAGCCCCAGTGTAGACTGTAAATATTTCTATTTCAAATGGAATTTATGTTGATAAACTTTAAAATAAATATTCTGTGAAGAGGAAAATTGCTTGAGTCAAGATGTGTAACCTTCTCCTGAGTTAGAGGGTAACAGCCACAGAGTTCCCCAGTTCACTTGTTTGCTAAACAAAGACACATCGGGCAGGAGAGGTCAGAATTTAAAGTGGTGATGGATGCAGGATGATTGATTTTTGCAACCAGTTATTTTTATGGGTGCTGAGGTCCCTTTTCCTTTTGAGGAGGCAGCTGTTAGAGCCCAGCTGCTTAACCCTCAGGCCTGGCCATGGAAACCTCCCCGTAATTGGCCTTATGTGTCTTTCATGTTTGATACCTTTGGGGTTCGCACGTCCACACTACATGCGGTTTACAACAGCAGATACTTTGAGAAAACTGCCGGGCTCAGTCGGGCTGTTCCAAACTGACGTTGGCCAAAACTCTGCCTCACTTCGTCTAGAGTGGGTCATGTGACGAAGTCTCCATGGCAACTAATGGCCAGGCCCGTCCCCTCTGCAGGGGGATGCTAAAGGTGTGGGAGAACAAAGAGATCAGGTGACCTCCTGGCCTGGGAAGGAGACAGAGCCCAGAGAGGAGGGGCTGGAGGGGGGTTGGCAGTTTTCTGGCTGGGAAATGGAGGGGAGCCCCCATGGGGCTTGGGCCTCCCAATGAGCCTGTGGCCTCCCTGGGGCCCCAGATGGACCTAACTAAAGGGTGTCCTGTTGTCTGTACTGGCAAGACCTATTTTGGACTGTGTTCCTGTCATCTAAATAAACCTCTGTGTTACTGGCTGGCTGAGAGTCAAATCTGACTGCGAAGTGGGGGGGCAGGACCCTCTGGCCCCCCCAGGACCCCACCTGGGCGGACTCGCTGTGGGAAGTGCACGGAGGGGCAGAGGATGCTGAATGCTCCAAGGAGAGACCCAGGAGGTGAAGCCGTGTGAGCTTTTTCCCCTGAAGACAGTCTGCTCCAAGGGAGAGGAGGCTCCCCAGAGTCCTGCGTGGCTTTGTGGGGAGCAGTTCCAGAGCATCGCCCAGGGACTCCGTGACACCCCTCACTCCCGACCCATAGCCCCTGCTATCCCAGTCCTGACCTCCAGACTCACAGCTCTGCTGGTGCCCCTCACTCCCGACCTGCAGCCCCCTGCGCTCCCCCCAGCTCTAGTGGTGCCCCACACTCCCGACCCGCAGCCCCTGCTATCCCAGTCCTGACCTCCAGACTCACAGCTCTGATGGTGCCCCTCACTCCCGACCTGCAGCCCCCTGGGTTCCCCCCTGCTCTAGTGGTGCCCCTCACTCCCGACCCGCAGCCCCTGCTATCCAGTCCTGACCTCCAGACTCACAGCTCTGATGGTGCCCCTCACTCCTGACCCGCAGCTCCCTGCGCTCACTCCAGCTCTGATGGTGCCCCTCACTCCCGACCCGCAGCCCCTGCTATCCCAGTCCTGACCTCCAGATTCACAGCTCTGATGGTGCCCCTCACTCCTGACCCGCAGCCCCTGCCATCCCAGTCCTGACCTCCAGACTCACAGCTCTGCTGGTGCCCCTCACTCCCGACCCGCAGCCCCTGCTATCCCAGTCCTGATCTCCAGACTCACAGCTCTGAGGGTGCCCCTCACTCCCGACCCGCAGCCCCTGCTATCCCAGTCCTGACCTCTAGATTCACAGCTCTGCTGGTGCCCCTCACTCCCGACCCGCAGCCCCCTGCGCTCCCTCCAGCTCTGACGGTGCCCCTCACTCCCGACCCGCAGCCCCCGGTGCGCCCTCCCGCTCTGACCGTGCCCCTCACTCCAGACCCGCAGCCCCTGCTATCCCAGTCCTGACCTCTAGATTCACAGCTCTGCTGGTGCCCCTCATTCCGACCCGCAGCCCCCTGCGCTCCCTCCAGCTCTGACGGTGCCCCGCACTCCCGACCCGCAGCCCCTGCCATCCCAGTCCTGACCTCCAGACTCACAGCTCTGCTGGTGCCCCTCACTCCCAACCCGCAGCCCCCTGCTCTCCCTCCAGTTCTGACAGTGCCCCTCACTCCTGATCTGCAGCCCCTGCCATCCCAGTCCTGACCTCCCCTGACGTTATGAGTGTAATATAGTATTTCATTGAAAGGTGACAGGGCCAGAAAGTGTTAATTAACTCACCTCACCCACTGACCTGACCCATGGGTGAACCTTAAGAACTCTGTAAATGAATAGAGCTTTGAAATGCAAGTCTGCATTGTTAGAGGTAGAAGGGGAGATGTTTGCTCAGGGCTTGTGATGTCAGCAAACAAGTCTTGTCTATTGCTGTAGTTTTAATTCAAAGATCAAAAAAAGGTATATTAACATTTATGATGATACTTGAGTAAAATAGTATTATTGTCTCTGTGTCTCTTTGAAGGTTGTGCTAACCTGGATCGGAACTGTTTAATGGGTAAATTACCCTGTGCTAATTGCCAGGATGTTTGGGAGAAGAAGTTAAGCCTGTTGTTTTCTCAGGCTGAAAGGCTGCTGGAAATATATAAGAAGCCTGGGACATGATCTTGCTTCATCTCAGATCTGCTTTGGGTTTCAAGATGGGGAAATCTTAAGCCATAAGGATTGAGATCCCGAGTCACTGACTGGAACCACCCTGAATATGGACATTGGACTATAACCTCTGGACTATTTCTAAAAGGACTTTTGGCAACTACAAGCTCACGTCTGCTATGCATCTGAACCTCAAGAATTGAATTCAAGTCTGTCTGTATATTGATCTTTTAACCAACACTCACTCTCTTTTCTTTTTAAATAAATTTTAGCTTAGTTAATAAGAATTGGCTGTAGCGTGTATTTTGGGTAAGATCTAAGTTATAATTGAACCTGGGTGTGTGGCTGATCCTTTGGGATTGGAAGAACCTTTTCTTTTATATGATGAGATCAGATTTTCAGGAATCATCATCATATCTGACGTGTGTGTCTGGACGGAGGCCTGAGGCTGGGCACTTTAAGGGATTGTTTGGAATTCTGAGTAACCAGTGAGGTGCTACAGAAGCTGTTTTGTGCTGGTTGGTAAATCTAAGTATTGGAATAACCACCAGCATTTGGGGTTTGTCTGCTCCGTTCTGTTTGCAGTTCACCCTGATTGAGTGACATCAGCTGGCTCCCACAGGCAGCACTGTCACACTGCTCCTTTCTAGTCACACTTTCTACACATCTAACATTAGTATATAATGTAATACAGATCTATCCCAACACCTGCCGGAAGTCCTCTGGTAAGGTGGATTCGGTGGCATGCCTGCGGGAGGTCCTCTGGTAAGGTGGATTCGGTGGCATGCCTGCGGGAGGACCTCTGGTAAGGTGGATTCGGCGGCATGCCTGCGGGAGGTCCTCTGGTAAGGTGGATTCGGCGGCATGCCTGCGGGAGGTCCTCTGGTAAGGTGGATTCGGCGGCATGCCTGCGGGAGGTCTGCCGATCCCGTGCCTTCATCGTACCCGCCGCTGAATTGCCGTTGAAGCAGCGGGACTGGCAGAGCTCCCGCAGGCATGCCGCCTAATCCACATTACCAGAGGACCTCCTTCAAGCATGCTGCCAAATGCAGCCTGACTGCCACCCTCACAGCAACCAGCAGACCACCCCCTGTGGCTTGCCGCCCCAGGCACGCGCTTGCTGCGCTGGTGCCTGGAGCCGCCCCTGTCCCTGATCCAGGGCAGAGGATACTGGAAGCTGAACATCCAGAGCTTGCAAGATAAAGGAGCAGGGGGGCAAGGCCTGGCGGTGCTGGCAGAACGGGAAAGCATCAGAGGGTTCTATGGCAACCAGGGGATTGGTGGGAGTCGGTGAGGGAGGAGTTGGTGGCTTTGTTCCGGCGGCTGGGGAAACACCACAACATTAAAGAAACCAACGGTGCCAAGTCCTGCAGTGTCGCCTGTGGGATTTCCACAAGAGCATCCAGGCAGGGGAGCCAGTCAGCGTGTGACTGTACGATCGGATCAAGTGACAGCTGCCCGAGTTCCAGGAGATGAGGCTGCAGTTGGCTGATATGAGCGGGAGCACCGAGTGAAGGGAGGGGCGGCCTCCCCTGACATTTTTGCAGCCTGCAGGGAACGGAGACAAAGCAGGGGGATGGGGAGGACTCAGGGAAGGACCCGCGGATCCGGTAGTGCAGGCCCACAGTTGCTGGAGGAGGAGAGAGAGTCCTGCAAGAGGAAGCCGCTGGTGAGAAGCAATAAGTGCAGAGTGGAAGCCACCCAGCTGAGAGTCACAGGGGTCTAGAAAGCAAAACAGCAGCAGGTCCCATGGTGTAATGGGCAGCACTCAGGACTTTGAATCCTGGTATCTGAGGTCAAATCTCAGTGGGACCTCTGGCAGGTACGGTGGTTTGCTGCAAAACCTTGGAGCTCAAGGTGCTTGGTTACCCTCTCCCTGGCTGAACTAGAGTGGATGTTTTTTTCTCCTCCTCCTGGGTCACTGGTGCCCATTGGAGATGGGTCTCTGGTCCAGCTGGGCCGCTAGAGGGTGGGGTCCTAGAACTTAACAGCCTGGCTAGAGATTCCTGCGGGTTGACCTGGTGGTTGGGTTTCTTGCTGCTTCACCTGATGCCCACAACTTTGGTCCGGTGTTAGTGTAGGGAGTGTCCTGAGTAGATGGTGCAGTTTCTTAGTGTATTCCTCAGTGGGATCTGATATCTACATTACCCACTTCACCTCTCTAAAAAGGAAAAAGGACTGTAAGCTGTCTAAACTCCTACCTGCCACATGGGGCCACAACCGTGATACCCCTAACCCACCCAGCAATATCGTCAATCTATCCAGCCACACACTCAGCCCAGAAGAACAGTCTGTCCTATCTCGGGGACTCTCTTTCTGCCCTGCCACCCCCACCAACATGATACAGTTCTGCGGCGATCTGGAAGCCTACTTTCGCCGTCTCCGACTCAAAGAATACTTCCAGGACAACACTGAACAGCGCACTGATACACAGTTACCCTCCCACCAACAGCACAAGAAGAAGAACTCCACATGGACTCCTCCTGAGGGTCGAAATGACAGTCTGGACCTATACATTGAATGCTTCCGCCGACGTGCACAGGCAGAAATTGTGGAAAAACAACATCGCTTGCCTCACAACCTAAGTCGTGCAGAACGCAATGCCATCCACAGCCTCAGAAACCATCCTGACATTATAATCAAAGAGGCTGATAAAGGAGGTGCTGTTGTCATCATGAACAGGTCTGACTACCAAAAGGAGGCCGCCAGACAACTCTCCAACACCAAATTCTACAGGCTACTTCCCTCAGATCCCACTGAGGAATACACTAAGAAACTGCACCATCTACTCAGGACACTCCCTACACTAACACCGGAACAAATCAACATACCCTTAGAACCCCGACCAGGGTTATTCTATCTACTACCCAAGATCCACAAATCCGGAAATCCTGGACGCCCCATCATCTCGGGCATTGGAACTCTCACTGAAGGACTGTCTGGATATGTGGACTCTCTACTCAGACCCTATGTTACCAGCACTCCCAGCTATCTCCGTGACACCACTGATTTCCTGAGGAAACTACAATGCATTGGTGACCTTCCAGAGAACACCATCCTAGCCACCATGGATGTAGAGGCTCTCTACACAAACATCCCACACACTGATGGAATACAAGCTGTCAGGAACAGTATCCCTGATGATGCCACAGCACAACTGGTTGCTGAGCTCTGTGCCTTTATCCTCACACACAACTATTTCAAATTTAATGACAATATATATCTCCAGATCAGTGGCACCGCTATGGGCACCCGCATGGCCCCACAATATGCCAATATTTTTATGGCTGACCTGGAACAACGCTTCCTCAGCTCCCGTCCACTCACGCCCTTCTCTACCTACGCTACATTGATGACATCTTCATCATCTGGACCCATGGGAAGGAGACTCTGGAAAAATTCCACCACGATTTCAACAGCTTCCACCCTCCATCAACCTCAGCCTGGACCTATCTACACGGAGGTCCACTTCCTAGACACCACGGTGCAAATAAGTGGTGGTCACATTAACACCACCCTATACCGAAAACCTACCGACCGCTATGCCTACCTTCATGCCTCCAGCTTCCATCCCGGGCACACCACAAGATCCATTGTCTACAGCCAAGCACTGAGGTACAACCGTATCTGCTCTAACCCGCAGACAGAGACCAACACTTAGAAAATCTCCACCAAGCATTCTCAAGACTACAGTACCCACATGAGGAAATAAGGAAACAGATCAACAGAGCCAGATGTGTACCCAGAAGCCTCCTACTGCAAGACAAGCCCAAGAAAGAAACCAACAGGACTCCACTGGCCATCACATACAGTCCCCAGCTCAAACCCCTCCAACGCATCATCAGGGATCTACAACCCATCCTGGACAATGATCCCACACTTTCACAGGCCTTGGGTGGCAGGCCAGTCCTCGCCCACAGACAACCTGCCAACCTGAAGCATATTCTCACCAGCAACTGCACACCGCACCATAGTAACTCTAGCTCAGGAACCAACCCATGCAACAAACCTCGATGCCAACTCTGCCCACATATCTACACCAGCAACACCATCACAGGACCTAACCAGATCAGCCACACCATCACCGGTTCATTCACCTGCACGTCCACCAATGTAATATATGCCATCATATGCCAGCAATGCCCCTCTGCTATGTACATCGGCCAAACTGGACAGTCTCTAAGGAAAAGGATAAATGGACACAAATCAGACATTAGGAATGGCAATATACAAAAACCTGTAGGAGAACACTTCAACCTCCCTGGCCACACAATAGCAGATTTTAAGGTGGCCATCCTCCAGCAAAAAAACTTTAGGACCAGACTCCAGAGAGAAACTGCTGAGCTCCAGTTCATCTGCAAATTTAACACCATCAGTTTAGGACTAAACAAAGACTGTGAATGGCTTGCCAATTACAGAACCAGTTTCTCCTCCCTTGGTTTTCACACCTCAGCTGCTGGAACAGGGCCCCATCCTCCCTGATTGATCTAACCTCGTTATCTCTAGCTTGCTTCTTGCTTGCTTATATATACACACCTGCCCCTGGAAATTTCCACTGCTTGCATCCGAAGAAGTGGGTGTTCACCCACGAAAGCTCATGCTACAAAACATCTGTTAGTCTATAAGGTGCCACAGGATTCTTTGCTGCTTCTACAGAACCAGACTAACACGGCTACCCCTCTGATAAGTAATGTAATTACACCAACCTAATTTTGTAGTGTAGACCTGTCCAAAGAATCACACACACACCTTGGGAGCAAAACTTCACCTGCTCCTCTGCTTTACAGAATCCAAACATGAGCAACACTTGTCAGGGCCCAGTGGGGATTGGCAGAGAGTCAGGTGTGGGCAAAGACAATGCTTTAAGAAATAGCAGGTATCATGGCTTAGCTGGTTAAAATACCTCTTTTGTAAACAAGAGATCCTGGGTTCAATTCCCAGTAGTGCCTTAAGGAGTGGTTTTTGGGGCACCTGGTATTGGCTATTGTCAGAAGAGAAGATTCAGAGCTAGATGGACCTATGGTTTAAATTACACTCACAGGCACTGATAATAGAGTTACTGAAAGTTTGGGTGTTAAGAGCTGATAGGTCAGTGGTCCACTCCCCTCAATGCGGTTTTACCATTTCCACTTGCTAAACTCCCTCCCAACCTCTATAAAATTACAGTGCAGACATATGGGCTTGAGCCCAACCTCTGAGGCCCCATGAGGGGGGAGGGTTTCTGAACCGAGGCTTCAGCGTGAACACAAATATCTGCACCAGTTTTTAGCCCCTCAGCTTTACGTCCAGGAGCCCAAGTCAGATGACCCAGGCCGGCCCTGCTGCCATCTTTATCCCTGGAGAGATGGACTCTAAGGGTACGTCTCCACTGCAGTGTAAGCCCAGGTGTGGCACGCTGTGCTCAAAGCAGCACCTGGAAGCCCCATATTCACCACTCTCATATAATGATGACATGGTTTGTACAAAGTCTGCCTCGTGAGGTATCATTTAAAAAGTCTTGATCTGTTGAACATTAATATCGGGTTGGACTGTGTGTGCTCGCATTGGCTGGGAAGTTATGAAGTTTTGCTCTGTGTGCGTTACTGAGATACGTTATGAGGTTGGGAAATGCCCCCCACCAGCCTTTCAGGTGTGACAATGGAGGAGCCAGACTCGCTGCTGGCCCATTGAAGGGATCCACACTCCCAAGGACTATCCCAGGAACCGTGTACAATGCAGGCTTCTCCGAGATAGCACAGTGATAATGGACACTGCTTGACTCACATGGTAGCAAAGGAGCTTCCTAGCAAGTTGGAAGAAGCTATGAAAGAGGGGAAGAGACATCATGACTTGGTCTCTCTCCCCCACAACTCAGCAGCTGGAAACACACCTGGAGGACAAAGACTGAACTGAACTGACTCAGAAACAGAAGAAAATAATAACAATAATACTTGCAAACCAAAGTCCCCAACCAGACTAGTATTGGTTTTTCAGCAGAAAATTTTCAGTTTGGGGAATTTTGTTTTCTCAGTCAGACCTTGCCAAGGGAAGCAGGGAGAAAATGTTGGAGTTGCCTCCTTCAGAACAGCTTGGCCTAGACACTAGCTCTGGTTCACTGTTCTGGCCTTGCTCAGGTTGGGGGTATTTTAATAATTTGGGCAGGTCCCAGGGTGTTTGGGGGAGATGATGAGGATGTTCCCTTTTGAGATAAAAACTAAGAAATACAGCACTAGAGAATTTTTTTTAAAGAAATCTGGGATTTAGACATTTTACTTAAAGCAAGGGGGGGTCTGAGTTTCTGAGAAGGTTTTTGTTTGCAAGAAGCAACACTGTTGGCTCTGTTATTGTACCAAAGGGGGAGATGGTTGTCTACAAAGGAGGGGTGACAACTAAATGCATCCAATGAGGATGGGATGTGAACCCATTCAGGCAGAGCACAATGGATTAACAGTCCTCCACCTTAACCACTCAGCCACCTCACTTGAACTATCAAGAAAGGGACAGGTGGAGAAATCTAAGGCCAGCAGAGATAGGGACAATAAGGAGTTTTTAAATACTAAGTGGAAGCAGGGGCTGAATGAGCTCCCCCCTCACATCTAGTGAGGAGCTGGGGGAAAGACTTCAGGAACAGACCGTGTATGCACAGACACACCTACTCTGCCTAGGTATGCAGCATGATGGGGCCGCTTTCCCAAAATGACCAGTTTTGGCTGGTGGTGGGTTACAAATCACTTTAGGATTGAGTTGAATGAAATGTTATTATCCTTCCTGCATGAGTGAAGGGCAGCAGAACACACCTAGTCGGTCCTGATGGAGGGCTGGGTGGGTGGGTGGGTGAGAAATAGCTTTTATTGGCCTTCATAGAAGTGATTGAGAACATCATCCTAAACCAGTGGTCCCCAAATATTTCACACTGTGCCTCTTATCCATGGCTGTGGACCCTCGGAAGCCGCGGTCATATACCGATGCTGGAAATGGAGCTGTGGCTTGCTGGGGAGAGGGGTGCAGACAGGGGTAAGGGGGTCGAGGCCGAGCTGGGAGCCAGAGCCCCAGGCTGAGGGTGGGGTTGGAGAAGAGCTGGGACAGAGTGGGGCTGAGTGCTGCTCCCTCCATGGGGGCTTGCTCAGGCCCTGAGGTGCCCCCATGAATGTTCCTCTGTGTCCCCCTAGGAGTCATGCCCCACATTTTGGGGACCACTGAACCCTACTCGCTAAGCAGGGGCTAGTGATGGCAAAGCCCAGGGAAAGGGAGAACAAGTGTGGGGCCCCAGCACTGGAGCCATGTGAAGGGGCTGCAGGAGAGGGGCAATGGCTGGTGGCCCAGGGAGTTAAGGGCAAAGGGGGCACAGGAGGGGGCAGGAGTTAGGGGTGAAGGAGGTGCAAGGGTAGGGAGTGCAGGAGCTAGTGGTAAAAGAAGAGTGGGGTTAAGTGGTGGTGGCTGAGGGCTTAGGGAGCTGGGTTAGAAAGCAACGGGCGTCTTTCTGTGGAGGTTTGATTCTTGCCTGTTAGGCAAGGCTGGTGTGTGGTGTCTCCATGGCTGCACATTCAGTGTCTGATCACCCACCATGCCCCAGGGAGCCAAGTCTAGACATATTCAGAGGCTCTATGCCAGGGTTTCTCAAACTTCCTTTCACTGCAACCCCCTTCTGCCAAAAAAAAACTTACTACATGATCCTGGAAAGAGGGACCAGGCCCCTCCATACTGGACAGAGGCAGGGAAGATAAAGCCTGAGCCCTGCCCCAGGTAGGGAGGCAAAACCAGAGCTTGAGGGATTCAGCCCTGGGTGGTGGGGCTCAGACTTTTGGCTTCAGCCCCAGGCCCCAACAGTAACTCTAGCTCAGGAACCAATCCATGCAACAAACCTCGATGCCAACTCTGCCCACATATCTACAACAGCAACACCATCACAGGACCTAACCAGATCAGCCACACCATCACCGGTTCATTCACCTGCACATCCACCAATGTAATATATGCCATCATATGCCAGCAATGCCCCTCTGCTATGTACATCGGCCAAACTGCACAGTCTCTAAGGAAAAGGATAAATGGACACAAATCAGATATTAGGAATGGCAATATACAAAAACCTGTAGGAGAACACTTCAACCTCCCTGGCCACACAATAGCAGATCTTAAGGTGGCCATCCTCCAGCAAAAAAACTTTAGGACCAGACTTCTAAGAGAAACTGCTGAGTTTCAGTTCATTTGCAAATTTGACACCATCAGTTTAGGATTAAACAAAGACTGTGAATGGCTTGCCAACTACAGAACCAGTTTCTCCTCCCTTGGTTTTCACACCTCAACTGCTAGAACAGGGCCTCATCCTCCCTGATTGATCTAACCTCGTTATCTCTAGCTTGCTTCTTGCTTGCTTATATTTACCGGCCCCTGGAAATTTCCACTCTTGCATCCGACGAAGTGGGCATTCACCCACGAAAGCTCATGCTGCAAAACGTCTGTTAGTCTATAAGGTGCCACAGGATTCTTTGCTGCTTTTAATGAAGACTAGATGCTTTTCTGGAATGTGTTTGCTCCAGAAGTAGCTATTGTGTCATACAGGAGGCCTGTGATATGCAGGGGGTCAGATTAGATGCTCTAATGGTCTCTTCTGGCCATAAAGTTGACTAATTTCTGAAAAACTGAGCATAGCATTGGGAGCAGCATCTGATGTTTTCCTGTCTAGCCGGCTTGCTTCCTAGAACGAACGCTCCTTGAGTGGGGTGATCCACAGGGAGTAGCTCAAACCTCCACAGTGCCTGGCCAGGGGCAGGACATTAGCACAGCAAGGGAGGGATGTGGCAGTGACATCACAAAGGCCTTTTGCAGGACCTCAGACTATTGGTCAAAGGTGGTGGGGAGGTGGTGACCTCACAGAGAGATGCTGACATCAGGCAGGCAGGACAGGGGCGAGGGGCCAGGGAAACCTCAGAGACCCCTGTGGCTTTGCTTCAGCAAGTCTCCTTCTCCAGGTCTCTCTTTGAGGACTGAGAGAGTATTCGGGTTCACGGACGTGAGCGCCAGGAGGAACCTCTTTCGAGTTTTCTCCTTCCCTTTTCCTGATTTTACTAGAAAACAGCCGTCCCTGTTTAGAAGGTAAGAGCCTCCTTGAGGTTTGAAACCTGTTCAGTCTGATCCATCTGGTGACAGTTGAATTTTAGGCATGGAAAACAGAAGCTCAAGGAGGCAGAATTTTATTCCGCACCTGGGATTTTGTCCCTTAGAATCACTGTGGTCATTAGGGTTTGTCCTTTTTGTTTCACCTTTTCCTCCATCCATCCCTCCCTCCTTTCTCTTTGTCTCTTGCTCCTTTCACCTGTTCCCCTCCCAACACCAGGAACGAGGTGTGTGTGTGTGTTGTGGGGGAGTGCTCGGCAGCTCCCACTGTGGGAGGTCCACCCAAATATGTGGGGCTGAAATAGTGCTCGGGCAGTGATCCCCACCGGTGACCTGGGCCATCCTTTGGGCTCTCTGGTGAGAACTCTCAGCCTCCTGTCCTCAGTCTCTACCCTGATTGGCTGAGCAGGGGGTTACTGACAGGGAGGAGACTCAGGTCCTTGTTGTTTTCTTTGAAGACCAAGTCAATAAGTCAGAACCAGTTCTATGTTTGATGAATTTTGCTGCTTCTCTGCATTAATTGTCTCTGAGCAGTTCATGATTCTCTCTAACATTGCAGTTCTCCTCAAATACTTGCTGAATAATTACTGTCACTGTTGTTGGTGTGGAGCTCATCTGAGAGCACTTTATTCAGGTCATTCAATGTCTGAAATTCAAGATCTGATGGTTAGTTTGAAAATCAGGGCTCTTGGGTCCTATTCCCAACTCTGCCACTGACTGGCTGTGTGACCTAAGACAAGTCAATTCTCCTTTCTCAGCCTTATTTTTCTCCCTCTTTCAAGTAGGGATAATAATGATCCTCTCCTACCTACCTCAACACACTCACTCTTCCCCAACACACTCACTATCTCTCCCCACACACAAACAGTCTCCACACTGCAGTTGAAAAGCAGCTGGCAATCTAGTAGGATGCCCATGGAACATTACACCATCGGACCAGCTCATGCTGCTGTCTCTGTGCATCGGTGACCCTCACAGGGCCGGCTTGAGTAAGGGACTGTTGACCCCTTACTAAAACTTAGTGGGGGTTTTGGTTGCCTACTTCCCAGTCCCAATAGAAGGGGGAAGGCCCACTGGGAAATCAGGCCCCTGAGACTGACAGTCCCCAGGGGCAATGGGGAGAGGCCAAAGCTCCAAGTTAGCCGCACTGACAGGCCAGGCAGTGTAATGAGGGAGTCACCAGGCCAGGGGGTCCCATCCTCCGTGGGAGCTGGAACTGCCTGGGCCAGAGTGGGGCAGAGCTAAGGAGAGAGCAGGAGCCGGAGAAGAGCCGGGGAGCAGAGCTGCGCAGGTGTAGTGCCAGAAAATGCTCCCTGTAGGACTTTGCTACCTGCAGCAGTTACTGAGCCCTGAGGTTGTTCTTATTTGCTGACTTGTCCTAATTGGCTAAAACTTGACAGTGGTGGGGGATGGAAGCATAAAGGCTTCGTCCTCCAAGCGACCCTGCCTGGTGTCCATCTGTATCTATTACCTCTTAATACCGGATTGTAAAAAATAGAGTGAGGTCATTTAAACATCATTTATTTTGCAGCTTCATTTACTGTGCTAACAATGTAGCATCCTGACACTGATACTTCTGCCCATGTGACCTGTGGGTTGGATTCATTTTAGTGGGATGCGGGACATGTGGAGGATAATTTAAACTCTTAATTTCCTTACGGTTTCCCTGCAATATACATCTCTGCTGGTGCAATTTCTGACCATTGCACGTCTATTGTATTTATTACAATAGCACAAGTAAGTCACACAAGTGACATAGTCTAGGGGCTTGGCTACACTTGCAAGTTAGAGCGCATTAAAGCAGCCCCGGGTGCCCTAACTCCTGAGGTGTCCACACTGGCAAGGCACATGGAGCACCTGGGCTCTGCAGCTGGAGCGCTCCTGGTAATCCACCTCCATGAGAAGTATAACGCTTGCTGAGCCCTGCTGAAACGCCCTGGCATCAGTGTGGACGACGTTTTGCATCACTGCACTATGTTTGACATCAGGAAATGTCCCATAATCCCCTGAAGTCAATTGCCCACTCTGGTCATTGTTTTGAAATCGGCTGCAGGCATGCGGATATCCCCTTTCAAAGCTCCGTTTCTGACAGCCGGCTGCTTATCTGCTCCGGGACAAAGCAACCATTAGTGTGGAATGCTGCTGTTGTGAGTGTGTGTGAGAGAGGGGGGTCTGCTGCTGTCTGAACACACAAGACAGCATGCTGACACACTCTCAGCCCCCCAACACACTGTCACTCCCCCCACGTACACACAACACACTCCCTGTCACACTCCACCCCCATTTGAAAAGCACGTTGCAGCCACTTGCACACTGGGATAGTTACCCCAGTGCACTGCTCTCTGTGGCATTGCCAGAGCTGCTAATGTGGCCATTCCAGTGCGCTTGCAGCTGTCAGTGTGAACACACGGCAGCGGTTTCCCTGCTGTGGTTTAACTCCCAGTGCTCTACCTCTGCAAGTGTAGCCAAGCCCTAAATTTGCCAGACTAACCAAACTCAGTAACTGCCCTCCACCACCACGTGCAGTGAGTAGGGGCATGGTGAAGCACACACCACACTTGCTGGCTCAGCCTTGTGCATGGTGGGGTGGCCACATCCCTGTTGATGAGACCTGGTCCCACCATCTCCATGGAGCTCCAGTCTGCCCTGCCCATCCCTGTCTGTGTTGTCTTCTCTAGCAGTTGACTGGAAGGTGCCATGTTGTCTCCAAGGGCAAAAGCAGGAAGAATGGTGCCTTCATAGCCCACCCAATATTCCATAACATAGTTAAGGAAAATATTTCTCAATGAACTCTCAGTAAAAGATCAGAAACAACCAGTGTCTGCATCAGTCTACTAGCATTGGTATTTTCTTGACATTTGCCAGACCAATCTAACTAACACCTAACAAACATTTGAACCTCTTTTCACACTGCTGCTCATTCTCAGGTTCTGCTTTGTCTCCAGACAGATCCATTCTCTTTCAGGACAGCCTTGCTCTTTCTGTCTGTTTCACTCACTGAGGCGTCGGAGTAAACACCCCCCTTCCTTCTATTTTCAGACAAACACTAGTATTAAGTGTTTGCTACTGATGGGTCTAGAAAGGATTTGTCAAGTGGAAGATGCTGTTTCTGGGGGATTGCTCCCAAGATCCAGTACTTTGGGTTCAAACGTCTCCCAGCTTCCTTGGGGAAAATAACACCAAGGCTTTGTTGCAATATACAAGAAGGAAGGAGCTTTTCACCCCAGATGGGACTTGAACCCACAATCTCTGGCGTAGGAAGCCAATGCCTTATCCATTAGGCCACTGAAGAGCAGTAAAAAGAAGGATGGAAATTCCCTCTCAGGATTGCACATTCCTCACATTCACTCAGAAGCCAAATACCCCATTTGATGGCCTTACAGAAACGTCTGCATCCCCTGGCAGCGAGGCACCTGGGCAGGTCCCTGGCAGAGCTGAGCACCACCTTTCTGCCAGCCATCTTTAGAGAAGAACCCCACCCTAGAGTCACCCCTGCCTCCTTCAGCACCTCCACGGCTGTGGCTCTGAGTGGCAGTAGGATGATTAGGGGGCGAATCCGGGGCTGGAAGGGGGGTAAGGTCGGCCTGTAAGAAGTAACCAGGTGGGGCAGACCCAGGGGGAGGCTGTGGGCTGCTGGTTGGTTGTTGGGATCCAAGCTCTAGATCAAAGCTGCACAGTGACCTGACACCCAGGGTTATAGGGCTGACACAGTGACCCTCTTACTGGCCTCGGTGACCCCCAAACTCTTGTTACTAAGGGCATTGAGGAGTCTCTGTCCCTTAATAACTTCTGGGAGCTCCCCAGCAGGGTGCGGGCATCAGCCGCCTCCTGCCTCACAGGTTAGACTCTTGGTGTTGTGCCAGCTGCCCCCTCGCTTGCAGGCCCAGTGTAAGAAGCAGGAAGCCCGGTGCTGGCAGAAGAGGGTTTTGATTAATCGACCTCTGTGTGCTGGGCACAGGACGCTTCCACTCAGTAGCATAGCTGGGGGGGAGCAGGGGGAGCAGCTAAGGGCGTCGGGTTCCTCCAGTGGGGGTGTGGAGCAGCCGTTCGTTTTCCTGTTCGCACTCCTCTGCGGTGTGAAAATCGGGGAGGGGAGGCAGAAGCCCCACTTCCCTCCCGAAATGACGCCCAGTGGGGGAAGCCAGGACAACAGGGTGGGGCGGCAAGTGGTGGCCAGACTCTCACTGCCAGGGTCTAGTCTAGCTCAGGGTCCAGCTCAACTTCCTCCCCGCGCCACTGGCCCCCAGTCCCCTTCCACCACCAGGTCAACCCAGGCACTAGGGCAGGAACAGGGTGAGGCAGCAAGTCAAGCTGAGCAAGGCAGGCCAAAGCGAGTCTTGTCTTCATGGACCGCTCCCAATGACGTCCTTTTTGTCTGCAACTGCTGCAAAAATATCTCGGGCAGAGAAGCAACAGGCCAAAATCCTGCTATAGAGCTGCCAAAGTAGCTCAGTTTTGGAGAGCGTTAGACTGAAGATCTAAAGGTCCCTGGTTCAATCCCAGGCTTTGGCAGGTTCTCTTATCCCTCTTTGCACAGTGGTGGCTTGTTTTCTGGGAGCACAGTGGTCCCTGAACCCAAGGTGAGTCCTTGGGCTCTGCAGTAGGAAAAGATACTGTGGGCTTCTGCCCCTAATTGGCTGGCCTGACATTTAACAATGAGGGACAGGAACTGTCTCTCCTAAGTGAATTATTGGTGGACCCAATATGGCAGGAAGAGAGTGCTAGAGGGGGTGCTGGGCAGTGACAGGCAGGTAGAGAGGATGAAAACTCTTCTGTGCAGCTGAGGGAGGGCAGTATCAGGGAAGGGGCATCTGTGAAAGTGGCCATGGGGAAGGGAGTTGGGGGACCAGGAGGAGGCACTTGATGTTCATTGCCTTGGAGCAGCTGGACTTGGACATGGTGGGTGTTCAGGAAATGCACATTAACAACTCCAGGGTAGCTTGACGGGCAGAGGGTGATTGGAGGAAGGGCCCATCTCTCTGGTCCTCCAGGCCACTGAAGAATGATGGGGTTGGAGTCTTGTTCTTCACATTCACAGTGTGAGTACAAAAGGTGGTGGAGCTCCGACCTTTTGAATCCTGGAATCTGAGTTTAAATCTCAGTGGGACCTTCTGGAGATATGTTAGTTTGCTGCAAAGCCTTGGAGCTCAATTTGCTTGGCTACCCTCTGTCAAGGTGAACTAGAGTGAGGTTTTTCCCTCCTGCTGGGTGACTGATACCCACTGGAGATAGGTCTTTGGTCTGGCTGGTTCAATGGGCTGGATGCTATAGGTTGGGGTCCTAGAACTTAACAGTCTGGCTAGAGATTCCTGCGGGTTGACCATATGGTTGTTTCTTGCTGCTTCACCTGATGCCCACAACTTTGGTCCCTGCAGCTGCCACACTCTTCCTCTTGCTCACATGGCATTTAGAGGAAGGAGGGCCAGGGCCAGGCTTCACAGTCAGGGCTAGGCAGGAGGGAGGCAGAGTCCCAGGCTGGAGCCCAACACACCTCTCCTCCTCTGGGCACCTGGGGTGTTGTTCCCCCCTGTGCAGGCACCCCTGGGGCCCTGCACTTCACACAGCTCTCCCTGATTTCAGCTGTTAGTGAGGGAGCCTCCCTGCTAGCGCAGACTGGGCAGTTTCTTGCATGAGAGACACTGTCCCAAAGCAGGACTAATGCTTAGAGCTGGTTATCAGTGATTTCAGATCTGTTGGTCTGCAGCAAGACTCTCCATTGAGTCTGAACCAGCTCTGTTATTACACAGGGAAGAACAAAAGGGTCAAATGGGGCCTGGAAGCCTTAAGAAGAATCCACCCCACCCAGTACAATACTTGTCGCTACCTGCTCTCAGCTCCACTGAGAATGTTTTGGGGTCACTCCTCGCCTGTATCAACCTAGGGGTCTCAGAAAATCATAGTTAGGAGGTGCTCCAGTGGCACAATTGGTTAGTGCACAGTACTTATAGGGCAGTGCTGAGAGGAGCTATGCTGAGGTTGTGAGTTCAAGCCTGACCTGGAACACTGGTTTTCATTAACCAAGTGGCTTCACCCCCTTATTTGGCCCTGTGAATGTAAAATTCCAGCCCTGGGTACCCTCAGGAGGGGGCTAATAAAAAATGTCCCCTTCACTTATTACCTCCTCTCCAGGTCAGAATCTACCATCCTTTCTCCCACCCAGCCCCTGTGCCAGGATCCCTCAAGCAGAGCCTGGAGTCCTGCCCCTGGCGTCTGTACTATTGACAAAGACTAAGTGACAGGGACAAAACACTCAAATCCCGCATGGTGCAGGGAGCCAGGTTTGCTCTTCAAATTCTGTCATTGGTACATTTCCAGGTCTGGGAATGTCCCCCAACAGCATTTAATGGGAAGCTGCCTGCAGAACAGTGACACTGCACAGAGCTCCTGTGGAGGAGGGGTGGGAATTAGTAACATTTTGAGGATTGTTTGGAAAATGAGCCTTTGCTGACAAGGTTTGTCTCTGTTCATATTTCACCTTCAGGTGTTATGTTGAGGGATCTTTAGTATATTTTTGTGAGGTTAATAACTATCTCCTCAACTTTATTTACTCAACTTAAAAATTGGTCACTTGATTTTTGCATCTCCCTGTGAAAATACAACTGACACGTGTGGCTTTCTACAGGGGGTCATGATGTTATAGTTGGGGAATTCAGTCTCTGTACTTCTGGGGGGAGTGTTGCTTTTTTACAGCTGCCTCAGGGCCAGGCACACTGGGCTGTTAGCTGCACCCACTGTCCTTGCCAGGGGCCCCTGCTGAACCCTGGGCGGCTGCACTGCCGTGCTGGGGTGACTCTGCAGGTAGAGAAGCTGCTGTGGAGCAATGTAGAGCAGGTGCAGGAAGGAGACGGGGTCACTATTCACATTCTGAACTGCACAGTTTTCCAAATTTGGGACTAGATTCATAGACTTAAGGTCAGAAGGGACCATTATGATCATCTAGTCTGACCTCCTGCACAATACAGGCCACAGAATCTCACTCACCCACTCCTGTAACAAACCCCTAACCTATGTCTGAGTTATTGAAGTCCTCAAATTGTGGCTTAAAGACCTCAAGGTGCAGGGAATCCTCCAGCAAGTGACCCGAGCCCCATGCCGCAGAGGAAGTCGAATGTCCGAGAACAATCCTGGGGAAGGTGAACGCAGAGCAATGACACTGGAGATGCCCAGACCTCCAATAGGGGCAATGTGGAAATTAATAATGGGAAGATCATTTGTGAAATTTAGTCGTCACTGACAAGATTTGTCTCTGTTCCTATTTAACGCTATGGTGTTAGTTAGAGGAATCAGTACAGATTTTTACTATATTAATTAAACACTTAATTTTATTTAATCAAGCCAAAAACTTAGTATCACTTATTTTTTCTCTGTCCTAGCAAGAATGAATTGAATTTTGTGACTTTCTGGAAAGTGCAGCGAGATTAAATGTGGGAAATTCAGTCTCTGTGTTTGTGAGCTGATGTTTTCCTCTCACAGGTCAGTGCCTGCATTGAAATACCCAGAGGGATCTAAGGGCTGGTGTACGTTGGGCACTGAACTGGCAAAGCGATGTCTCCCAGGGTGTGACTCCTCCCACAAACCCATATAGTTAAGGTGACCTAAGCCCGGGTTAGATAGTGCTAAAAAAAAGGAAGAATTGTTCTGTCCATGCAGCTATTACAGGGATGGGAAAATCCCTCCAGTCACTGTCTACTCCAAAGTGCTATAGCAGTGCCACAGCCGCGTTTTAAGTGTAGACAGAGTGAAACTAGATTTATCTCCAGTTTGCACTATGGATGCTCAGGCACTAAGACTACAATAACAACAACAACAGCTCAGCACTTGCGTAGCTGGCAGGATTTGAACCTGCGCAGGGAGACCCCAATGGATTTCTAGTTCATCACCTTAACCACTCGGCCACAACTACTTGACATGTGTCCATTTCACTGCATGATGATTTTGTTCTCACTGAATTGTCACTTCAAATTGTTTGCTCAGACCAGCTTCCCCAGCACACTCACGGCTGCGCATCAGTGTAAGTGTGTCCTTGGGTGAACAGCGAGAATTCCTGCCCATTTCCTTTCCGGGTGGAGCAGGATTAGAGTGTGTTTGTGTAAACGACGTTGCTGTAGATTGTTGTTCATTCCCCACTCTGACAATTCAGACAGTCCCTTTCCTAGTCAAATCTCCAGCACATCGTTCCAATAGCAGGGGGCAGGATTTCTCTGGGGCACTGAAATTTTTCAGAGGGCTGGTGTGTGAACTCAGCCTTGCATTCCATCCCTGATGTTTCATGGACTAACAACAGCAGCAGAAAGAAAGAAAGAGCGGAGCCAATATCTCCCTGACAGGGATGCAGGTGCCATGACCCCTCTGTCTGACCGTCGCCATTGCAGGAGAAAAAGGTTCACTGGCATCGAATGCCCTGTCTTAGACCAGAGACACAGGGAGGTTTTGCTGTTCATGGATCTGTGCAAAGGAAATTTTGTCTCTGTGTGAAACTGAGGTCAGAAATGAAATGTCCACATGGTGGCCCAATGCTCTAGGGAATGTGGGTGAAGGACTTGGGCTGAGAAATGATTTAACAGGGGTTTGTTTCAATTTATTGCCCTGATTAAAATCTATGGCTAAAAGGAAGCCACTGTTGTTAGTACTTGTACCTGTGTAGGGACACCCCAGTGGGTGTCAAGACCATTGTCTTCACCAGGGGCAGTCGATTATTTTAGCAAAGTACAAATTTCTTGGTCAAGGCCTAGGCTCCAGAGAAAACAATACACTGCTGATAAGAAGAAGTACGTCAAAAAATTTTGCAGCCGCCATGGGCATAACTATGATGTGTCGTGTTTCACTCTTTATACCTGGCGCCACCTTCTTTCCCTTTAGCCTTGTAGTTGACCAAAGCTGAACATCTCCTCAGATACCAGGGAGTGTTTATGTCCATTCCTGCGAGCTACACAGGGGTTTGAAGTTGCTGCTTTCAGTCCTCTGGCTCTGCCGGGATAAGGAACAATTCAGGCTGTCACTGCCCTTCCCCCAACACAGTTGCATGGGAACTGACCAAAGGAGCCTGCAGCACTGCCAACTCCTTTAGCACCCTCGGATGCAGCGCATCCGGCCCCATGGATTTGTGCTCATCCAGCTTTCTAAATAGTCCCGAAGCACTTCTTTCTCCACAGAGGGCTGGTCACCTCCTCCCCATGCTGTGCTGCCCAGTGCAGCAGTCTGGGAGCTGATTTTGTTCATGAAGACGGGGAAGGGGGAGGGGGGGAAGCATTGAGTACATTAGCTTTTTCCACATCCTCTGTCACTAGGTCGCCTCCCTCATTCAGCAAGGGGCCCACACTTTCCTTGACTTTCTTCTTGTTGCTAACATCCCTGAAGAAACCCTTCTTGTTGTTACTCTTCACATCTCTTGCTAGCTGCAACTCCAAGCATGAGTTGCCCTTCCTGATTTCACTCCTGCGTGCCTGAGCAATATTTTTATACTCCTCCCCGGTCATTTGTCCAATCTTCCACCTCTTCAAACGGCGCTGCCTGCCAGTGCACTCAGCCTCACTTGGCAGGTAACAAAAGGGATCGAGTGGCCGTCCAGTTTCTGGAGAGTGGCTGACAACGCCCAACCTTCTGCCCTGAGGAGAAACTGACGTGAGACAAGGCAGGGGAGGTCATTCTTGTATTGGACCAACTTCCGGTGGGGGGAGAGAGAGAGGGAGAGAGCGAGAGAGAGAGAAGCAAAATGCAAGCTGCGCTCTTTCCCCAGCAGCAGGTGGGCCACGTTGTCTCTCTGATGGCCTGGCTTCCCGGGACGGGACCCGGCTACCACTACAGGGCAGGCAAGAGCGGCGGCCCGGGCGGGCAGCGGGAGGGGCCCGAGCGGAGGGGTGGAGCCGTGGGAGCGGGTTTGCAGATCTGTGTGCGAGCAGAGCATTGTGGGAGCGGACGCAGGCTGCCAGGCAGGGCCCGACTTTGGCACCAGGAGCTCAGCGTGGGGAAGGGAGGGGCTCCGGGGGACGCGTCGGGGCAGCTGTCGGCAGTGGGGGCCGGTGTGGGCGAGGCCGGCGGTCGGTCCGCCCCGTGTGTTATAAGTGCGGGGCGAGCGAGGGCGGGCAGCGGCCAGGCAGCAGGAATTCATACTTACCTAGCAGGGGAGATACCATGATCACAAAGGTGGTTTTCCCAGGATGAGGCTCATCCATTGCACTATGGGTGTACTGACCCCCTGTGATTTCCCCAAATGTGGGAAACTTAATTGCATAATTTGTGGTAGTGGGTGACTGCGTTCGTGCCTTCCCCTAGTAATTGGTTGGAACAACAGAAAACCAAAAGTGGGCTGCTTAGGCAAAGCAGACTCTAACAAAAGCAGGTTTTTTTTCTGTACCTTTGGGAATGCTCTTTTCCACAGGCCCTGTACTTTGGGGCACCTTTGTCATTCCTCCTTGTAAGCAAAGCTCAGCTCTGAATCTTTACTCGGGCCTTATAAGGCTCTCTGTGTTCTTGGTTTTCCCTGGTCTTTTGCAGCTGGTCTACTCTCTAGTCTGTTTTTGGGGGGGCTTGGACTGGTGCCTTCTTTGGCTCTAAGGGGAGCTGCCTGCCTGCCTGCTCTGCTTCTTTGCCTGCTTGTAGTTTCTTGCCCGGCCCTCTTTCTCAGGCTCTTCAGCCTTTGATGGGAGGACGGCCTGTCCAAAATGCCTGTCCCACCTGGTCCCCTAAGCCAACAGGCAGCCTCGCCCCCTGCCCTGGGGCCGCTTTGGCTTTCGCTGTCTGTTCCTGTCTCTTGGTAACCACCCTGTCTGTGCTATGGAGACTAGGTTGTCACAACCCCGTGCTGGAGGAGGGCTTTCCGTCACTTTAGGCCCATCCACCGCCTCCCCGAATGCCCTTAGCTACGCTGGGGGTTAGGGTAGGCGTGGCCGCATCAGCCAGGAGCGGGTTTTCCCCTTTGCACACCTCTGACGGACGGAGCTGTTTTGACTTAACTGTTCAGCACGCACCGACCCGCACCATAGATGGACCTATCCTCCATGAATTTATCTAGTGCTTTTTTGATCCCTGTTACAGTCTTGGCCTTTGCGACATCCTCTGGCAAAGAGTTCCACAGGTTGACTGTGTGGTGCGTGAAGAAAGACTTCCTTTTGTTTGTTATAAGGCTGCTGCCTATTAATTTCATTTGGTGACCCCTAGTTCGTGTGTTATGAGCAGGAGTAAATAACTCTTCCTTATTTACTTGCTCCACGCCGGTCATGGTTTTATAGACCTCCCTCGTATCCCCCTTTAGTCGTCTCTTTTCCAAGATGAAAAGTCCCAATCTTATGAATCTCTTCTTAGACGGAAGCTGGTCCATATCCCCTCATCATCTTTGTTTTCCGTTTCTGACTCTTTCCCATTCCCATATATCTTTTTTGAGGTTGGGGCGACCGCATCAGCATGCAGTATTCAAGATGTGGGCATACCCTGGACTGATATTGAGGTGATATGATAGTTTCTGTCTTATTACCTGTTCCTTTCTTAATGATTCCCAACGCTCCGCTGCACATTGAGTGGATTTTTTTCAGAGAACTATCCAGAATGACTCCCAGATCTCTTTCTCGAGTGGTAACAGCTAATTTAGACCCCATCGTTTTATAGGGATAGTTGGGATTATGTTTGCCAATGTGCATTACTTTGCACTTATGAGCACCGACGTTCATCTGCCATTCAGTTGTCCCGTCACCCAGTTTTGTGAGCTCTCTTTGTGGCTCTTGGCAGTCTGCCTGGGACTTAACTCTCTTGAGCAATTTTGTATCATCTGCAAATTTTGCCACCTCACTGTTTAGCCCTTTCCCCAGATCATTTATGAATAAGTTGAACAGTACTGCTCCCAGTACGGACACCTGGGGATAAGAGAGGGCAGATCCTCTTCTGACACTGGCAGACCAGGTGCCAGCTCATGCCAAGGCCCCTAGGCCTTACTGAAAAGTGACAAACGCATGGCTGGAAACTAGTCTTGCTCACCTGTTTGTTAGTGTTGTTAAAACAGGCATTAGCTTTATAAAAACGTGTTTAGAGTTTATGACAAGCTCGTGAGTTGCTGCATGCATTATTCTCACCTATAATAGCCGTAGCCCATGTTGTAAGGTGATATATAAGCATTGGCACTAAACCCCGCCACCAGTCAGGAGAGAAGCATTACCAAGTGTGAAATGCTAGTTTACCAGAAGAGGCTTCATCTCCTTTCTAACAAGAGAAGGCCCTGACTGCAACCAGAACCACGGTGGTGGGGGCACATGACTTTTGCAGGATATGCACCAACTTTGTAATTAACATTTGCTATCTCACTCTGCAACACCACACACAGAGCAACCTTTTACCTCTAAGAACCAAAATACACTGTGAAAAAAAATCTAATGGCATAAGCTTATGATGAGGAACTGCAGCACCAACAACAATTTTAAGAGATTCAAAACCGTCTGTTTTTTTACACCAGGAACAGCAGAAAGGACATCAACCAAACTAAAACACACAAAACCACAACAAAAAACCATTTCTACCCACCACATTTTGTCATTAGGAACCCATACCCCTTATCGGTGAGTACTTTTGAGGCGAGGGTGACACTCCCAGGCCTCAAATGCCAGGTACAGTTACTCTGTCCTTGATCCAAAATCAACAGGAAAATACACTGGATTACTCCTGCTGCAATAAGAAAGAGACTGGGGATCCCGCAGCAACTGAAATGGCCATTTGGACAAGCAATCCCATCATGCAATCCGGGGTGGGTGTAACCATGTAAATGACATCAGCCCAAAAAGGCCTTGACAACAGATGGCAGGGTAGACTTCATACTGACCCTGTTTCAACTAGATTGTGGTAATTAGTGTTTCTCAATAGCACAGACGCCATGGTGGACTCTAGGCTCTGCTTGAGGGATCCTGGCACAGGGGCTGGGGGAAGAAAGGATTGTAGATTCTGACCTGAGCTCTGGAGAGGAGGTAATAATGGAAGAGGGCATTATTGACTCCTTTCCTTCTCAGGGTTCCCTGGGTTGGAGTTCTACATTCCACAGGGCCAAATGAGAGGGTGATGCCATGTTGTTAATGAAAACCAGTGCTAGAGGTGAGGTTTGAACTCACAATCTCAGCATAGCTCCTCTCAGTACTGCATGCTAACCAAGTGTGCCACTGTAGCACCTGTCAATCAGTGTTTTCTGAGACCCCCTAGGCTGATAAAACCAAGGAGTGACCCCAAAACATTCTCAGTGGAGCTGAGAGCAGGTAGCGACAAGTGTTGTACTTGGTGGGGTGGATTCTTCTAAAGGGTTCCAGGCCCCATTTGACCCTTTTGTTCTTCCCTGTGTAATAACAGAGCTGGTTAAGACTCAATGGAGAGTCTTGCTGCAGACCAACAGATCTGAAATCACTGATAACCAGCTCTCAGCATTAGTCCTGCTTTGGGACAGTGTCTCTCATGCAACAAACTGCCCAGTCTGCGCTAGCAGGGAGGCTCCCTCACTAACAGCTGAAATCAGGGAGAGCTGTGTGAAGTGCAGGGCCCCAGGGGTGCCTGAACAGGGGGGAACAACACCCCAGGACTTTTAAAAATGGGAGGGCTCTGCCTCGCCACTTTGTAATGACAGTAAGGGCTAATGATGGGGGGAGGGGACGGAGACCAGTGAGCTGGAGGAGGGGCTGAGGCAGCGCAGGAATGGGGCCTTGGGGAGAAGGGGTGGGGTAGGGGAATGGCCTCGAGTGGAAGGGGTGGGGCTACTGTTTGGGCTCTGGTGGCCGCTACTTTTAGGCAGGGCCTTCCTGGGGGGGCAAGTGGGGCAATTTGCCCAAGGCCCTGGGCCCCGCAGGGGCCCCACAAACCCTGGCCAAGAATCCTTTCCCTGGCAGCGCTCCGGGTCTTCGGATGCACTTCTGTGGTGGGTCCTTCAGTGCTGCCGAAGACGCAGAGCGAGTGAAGGACCCGCTGCTACTGAAGACTTGGACGCCGCCCAGTGAGTACAAGAGTCGCAGCAGGTGGCGCCTTTTTTTTATGTCCGCTCCCCCGCTTTGCCCCAGACCCCTGAATCCTCTGGGCGGCCCTGCTTTTAGGGAGCCTGTTCCGCTCCTGGTGGGACCACAAGACATCCCAGAGCAGAGAGGGTGGCCAGCAGAGCAGTGACAGGGGGGAACGGCAAGTGACCGGCAATGTGGCCAGATAGTGGAGGGAGAAAGGGGCTTTCCCCCCAGGAGGTGAGAGGTGAACTCTGGGTTTTCATTGACCCAGGACAGCAGCTGTCGGTGAGGTGCAGTGAAGGGAGGGGCACATCCACAGAGCTTCTGGGGTCTTGATTTAAGAGCCCGAGGCCAAAGGCCACTGCCCAGTGCACTGTGGGTGGGTGTTTTGCTCATAGTGTTGTGTTATGAATCCTGATTGTGGTGTTTTCCCAAGTTAATACAAGGTGATTTTCCTCCTTTTTATTAAAGTTTCTTTTCTGCACTCAGTGGTTGTGAGTGGGGAAAGTATGGCCTCTTAGAGGCACCCAGTGGCCAGGGTTAGTTTCCCCAGGTTACTGGGTGGGGGCTTAGGCACATTGTGTGTTGTATTGTTGAAGAGGAGCCCCAAGCACCCAAACAGGGAATTGTAACTTCAACCTTCAGAGTAAGAGCCAGAGGTGCTGCCAGCTGAGCTAGCCAGGCCGCCTAAACGTATTAACCCCTTTCACCGCAAGAGCAAACACCGGGTACTTCTGTGCTTCTCAGCAGCTGGGAAAAAGCCTCTTGGTGGAAATAACTCCTGCCCCACTGCCAAAAGGAGCCCCTTGAGTGGGAACGGTCAGAGGCCCCACTCGGGGGCTGGCCCTGCTTTCCAACCACCTTGTGATGCTGGCCGCAGAACGAATGCTGGTCTGTGAGTGGCCTTCACTGGGGGGTTGGCATGGCAGGGAGCAGGTTGGCCGGGTGTCTTTGTGGCTGTCTGCTGGCCGCGCATAGGCATGCTCCTGCCTTCCTCTTGCCCTGCCCTTGGTTGATCTGTGGCTTTTAAGCCTTCCCTTGGAGCTGTCAGCACCAGCTGCCTCTGCTGCAGGTGACCAGAGGAGGAGAGGTGTGCTGGGCTCCAGCCTGGGACTCTTCCTCCCTCCTGCCTAGACCTGACTATGAAGCCTGGCCCTGGAACTCCTTCCTTTAAATGCCATGTGGGCAAGAGGAAAAGTGTGGCAGCTGCAGGGACCAAAGTTGAGGACTTCAGGTGAAGCAGTGAGAAACAACCATATGGTCAAATCACAGGACTCTCTAGCCAGACTGTTAAGTTCTAGGACCCCAACCTATAGCCGCCAGCCCATTGAACCAGCCAGACCAAATACCTATCTCCAGTGGCCATCAGTCACCCAGCAGGAGGGAAAAAATTCACTCTAGTTCACCCTGAGAGAGGGTAGCCAAGCACATTGAGCTCCAGGGCTTTGCAGCAAGCTAACATATCTCCAGCAGGTCCTACTGAGATTTGAACTCAGATTCCAGGATTCAGAGTCCTGAGTGCTGCCCATTACACCATGGGACCAGCTGCTGTTTCATTTTCTAGACCCCTGTGACTCTCAGCTGGCTGGTTTGCACTCTGCACTTATTGCTTCCCACCAGCGGCTTCCTCTCGCAGGACTCTCTCTCCTCCTCCAGCGACTGTGGTCCTGCTCTACCAGATCTCTGGGTCCTGCCCTGAGTCCCTGCATCCCCCTGCTTTGTCTCCATTCCCTGCAGGCCACAAAAATGTCAGGGGAGGCCACCCCTCCCTTCACTCAGTGCTCCCACTCATATCAGCCAGCTGCAGCCTAATCTCCTGGAACTCGGGCAACTGTCGCTTGATCCGGTCGTACAGTCACACGCTGACTGGCTCCCCTGCCTGGATGCTCTTGTGGAAATCCCACAGGCGACGCTGCAGGACTTGGCACCATTGGTTTCTTAAATGTTGTGGTGTTTGCCCGACTGCCACAACAAAGCCGCCAACTCCTCCCTCACCGACTCCCACCAATCCCCCTCTGATGCTTTTCCGTTCTGCCAACACCACCAGGCCTCCCCCCCTGCTCCTTTATCTTGCAAGCTCTGGATGTTCAGCTTCCAATATCCTCTGCCCTGGGTCAGGGAATTGAAATCCTGATCAACACCAAACAGTCTAGAGGAAGGGAGCCAGTTCCTTCATAGAACTTTCCTTTCACGCCTTAACTGGGGACCATACACACTAATATAGCCATAACCAGTGCTACAGAGCACAAAGCCAACTAGTAATGCCCTCCCTGGTTGGAGCTCCAGCACCTTCTGTACTCGCACCATGAATGTGAAGAACAAGACTCCAACCCCATCATTCTTCCCTGGCCTGGAGGACCAGAGAGATGGGCCCTTCCACCAATCACCCTCTGCCCATCAAGCTACCCTAGACTTGTTAATGTGCATTTCCTGAACACCCACCATGTCCAAGCCCAGCTGCTCCAAGGCAATGAACATCAAGTGCCTCCTCCTGGGCCCCCAAATCCCTTCCACCTTCCAAATGGCCATTTTCACAGATGCCCCTTCCAGGGCACTGCCCTTGCTCAGCTGCACAGAGGACTTTTCATCCCCAATCCCTGCCCAGCACCATCTCTGGCACTATTCCTGAGGGCCACCCTGCCTCACTTTCTTCCTGCCACCTTGGGTCCACCAATAACTCATGTAGGAGAGACAGCTCCCATCCCTCATTGGAAAAGGTGAGGCCAGCAGCACACAGTTTTTTTTCCTATTGCAGAGCCCAAGCTCAGAGACTCACCTTGGAGTGCAGGCACCCCTGTGCTCCCAGAAGACAAACCACCATTGTACAAAAAGGGATGAAAGGACCTGCTGAAGTCTGGGATTGAACAAACAACCCTTAGATCTTCAGCCCAATACGCTCCCAACTGAGCTACTTTGGCAGCTATGTAGGAGCATTTTGGCCTGTTGCTTCTCTTTCCGGGAGTTTTTTGCAGCAGTTGCACACAAAAAGGACGTCATTGTGAGTGGCCCATGAAGACAAGACTCACTTTTGCCTGCCTTGCTCAGCTTGACTTGATTTGCTGCCTCACCCAGTTCCTGCCCTAGTGCCCGGGTTGACCTGGTGGTGGAAGGGGACTGGGGGCCAGTGGCACAGGGAGGAAGTTGAGCTGGACCCAGAGCTAGACTACACCCTGGCAGCAAGAGTCTGGCCACCACTTGCCGCCCCACCCTATTGTCCTGGCTTCCCCCACTGGGCGTCATTTCGGGAGGGAAGTGGAGCTTCTGCCTCCCTTCCCCAATTTTCACACCGCAGAGGAGTGCGAACAGGAAAACGAATGGCTGCTCCACACCCCCACCGGAGGAACCTGACGCCCTTAGCTGTGGGGAGTAAGAAGTGGCTGTTGGCTGACAGGGCCTGTCCCCGAGGAGCTGGAACAGCAGCTGCCGCCTCCCCCTCGGCTCCAGGCTGTGAGAAATGCTCATTGCCTGGCTGCATCGGCGGATGCTGCTCCGTGCTCTGGAGAGCGTCTGTATTGCTCTGTCAAGCCCCCGTCTTCACTGAGCCAGTCTGGTAAGGTCCCAAGTGCCCCCTCCGGCCTGGCAGCTGAGAGTCTGTGCAGACATCAGCCCCCCTGCCAGCCCCACAGGCAGCAGCAGCACCAGCCCCCCAGCACCACAGGGGCACTCAATGCACTTCCTGTGGGGAAATGGCTCCCATGGAGTCGCTGACTTGGCTCCTTTTGCACTCTAGAGAGAGGAGCAGAACCAGGGCTATGGCTGATCTATAGGGCACCAGGTGAGTAGCAGACGGATCAGGTGCTTAGAGTTTGCCGGACCCCTCGGGGACACAGTGTGAGGTGGTGTCCCAGGGATCTCTATGAAAGGAGCAGAACAAGATTTACTTGGGGTGGGAAGAGAATTGAGAGTGTCTCAGGGGGTTGTACAGAGGTATTGTCCCGGTGAGAGACTGGCTAAAACATAGGCCTCGTTGTGAGCAAGATTCCAACCTGCGCAGGGGAACCCTATTGGATTTTGACTCCAACGCCTTAATCACTCAGCCATCAGCACAGTAATGCCCTAATGCCAGAGAATCACAATGCCCAGGTGTGAAGTCATCTGAACTACAGAATTCCCACAGCAAACCTGGCTCCCAAAGCACAGGGGGGATTTGGGGTTCATTCTCTTTGCTTAGCCATGTGCGGTCGCACAGCAGGATGCGGCTGGTGGGACAGGGATACTGAATGCTCAAGGGTCAGACCTAGGAAGGTTGAAGCTTCATAAGCTTCTTGCCCTGCAGACAGCCTGCTCAGAGAAAGGAAACTCCCGCAGAATCCGGACTGGCTGTGTATCGCGCACTTCCACCGCATTGCCCAGCGCCCCAGCGACAAGCCAGAGCTGTGGTCTGGGAGTGAGAGGCACAGGCAGAGCGCTGACTGGTAGCTCAGGGCTGGGATAGCAGGGGCTGCGGGCAGGGAGTCAGGGGCACCGGCAGAGCATTTAATTGAACCGATTTAAATCTCAGGTTTGATCATTCCTGGGACTGGACCTGGCTAGGACTCTCAGGCATCACTGAAGTGTTCTTGAAATCAGGTTCCAGCTTTGTCTGGCCCCCTCCTTTTCTGAGCTGGGCTGCAGCCCCTGACGCAGCCGCCCGTCCGCCTGCCGCGGACAGCGGGCCCAGCAGAGGCCCCAGCAGGGACCAGGCAGCACTTCGGCAAGGGCCCCTGGTGGGGCTGTCAGCCAGGCTCTCAGCGCCGAAGAGCCCGGGCTGGCCAGGGGAGTGCACCGGGCCAGGCAGGCAGGCAGCGGGAGGGGCCTGACTGGAGGGCCAGAGGCACGTGAGCATGTGTGCGAGCAGAGCATTGTGGGAGAGGAAGCAGGGGTAATCAAGTGTATTTTCCTGTTTAGTTTGCATCAAGGACAGAGTAACTGTACCTGGCATTTGAGGCCCGAGAGCTTAACCCTCGCCTGAAAAGTACTCACCATTAAGGGGTCTGGGTTCCAAACGGCAAAAAGTTGTGGGAGATAGAAATGGATGTATGTTTTGTTCTTGCATTTGCTATTCCAGGTGTGGAAAGACAGAAGCAATTTTAAATTTTTTAGAATTGTTGTTAGTGCTGCAGTGTTAAAATCACTTGCCCTAAGCTTATGCCATGTCATCTCTTTCATGGTATATTTTGGCCCTGAGAGGTAAAAGGCTGCTCTGGGGGTAGTGTTATGGAGTGAGGTAGCAAATGTTGGTTGCAGAGATGGTGCGTCTGCCACAAAAGTTGTTCCCCCCCCTGCTCTGGTCCCAGAGTCCAGGATTTGCAGAAACCCACCCACTAACCTGTAACTAACAATCTCGCTCTGCTAACACTTCCAGCAAAACAGGCCAAAGAAAGTGTATGCGAGCACTGTACCACAGCCCCGGTGCTCTTTTCGGTTCATTCCCACAGAACTTTCGCTCCATAACAGTCCAGTTCCTTGCTGTTGCTTGGCTAACCACTGCATACATGTGCTATACCGAACCCTGAGCTGATTCCTGACTTTTGTGCTCAATACAGCCTTACTTGTCTGTGTCTCTGTGATGCAAGGGGTCAGCGCGTTGGGCTGTTAATTAAAATGATGGTGGTTTGAGCCCACCCACGGACGGAGCTAAGCCTGTGCTACTTCTTTGATTTCCCCGAGGCCTGTGGGGGGAGCCTCAAAGGTCCCATTTTGCTGCCTCTTGGCCTCAGTGCTTTCAGCTGGTGGTCCAAAGAGCAGGCTGGATGCCATTCAGAAACCCATCTGCCAGCAGCCGTGCCGGAGGCTCAGGCTTAATCCTCAAAGCCGAGCACAAAAACTTTCAGCCGGGAACATTTCGCTCCCTTCCCGCCTCCGCCCAAGTGGCAAGGGAGAAGCGGAGGAGACAGGCCGGCTCAAAGACACCTCCCTCCCACTTCCCTGTACGCTGTGCAAAGCTCTTGGCCTGCCTCATGCCTCGTCAGGAAAGCACGGCCATGCGGCCCAAGCCTGAGTCACGTCTGCGGCCTGGCCCGCCCCGCCCCGGCTGACAGCGCGCAGAGCCACGCGAGTCAATGGCAGGTCGAGTCGGGAGCCTCGGCTCTTTCCCCTGACAGCCACACACACAGCGCTGCCCAGCGCCCCCAGAGCCTCCCTCGTGTTCTCCCGCAGCAGCCGCCTGCCGGGGTGGTGGGAAAAGGGGAAAAACGGGGAAAAAAGGGGAAAACTTGCGGCAGAGCCCCTCCGACAGCGGTAGCTGGGGCGTGGGGCAGGGATCCCCTGGCAGCTCCGGCCAGAGCACGTAGCGGGGCTCCCCAGACCGCACAGGCGGCTGGGGCCTGGGGCAGGGATCCCCCGGCAGCTCAGCCGTTAGCGGCTGGAGCACGTGGCCATGCACCTCAGGCTGCCGGAGCGAAGCCGACAGCCGGGACGCGGGGCAGGAGTCCCCTAGAGCCCCGGGCAGCGGCAGCCGGGGCGTGGAGCTGGGATCCCCCAGCGGCTCGGGCAGCGGCTGCCGGGGCAGGGGACAGGAGTCTCCTGGCAGCCCAAGCGGCGGCGGCAGCCGGGGCGCGGGGCTGGGATCCCCGGGCGGCTCAGGCAGCGGCCGCCGAGGGATGGGGCTGGGATCCCCGGGCGGCTCAGGCAGCGGCCGCCGGGGTATGGGGCTGGGATCCCTGGGCAGCGGCGGCGGAGGCACGCCAAGGGGCTCCCCGGGCCAATCAGGCGGCGGCAGCCGGGGTGCGGGGCCGGGATCTCCCGGCAGCTCAGGCAGTGGCCGCCGGGGCAGGGCACAGGAGTCCCTGGGCAGTCCACGCAGCGGTGGCATGCGGGACGTGGGGCTGGGAACCCCCGGCAGCTCGGGCAGCGGTCGCCGGGCGTGGGGCCGATCCCGGGCGGCTCCGGCAGCGGCCGCCGGGCGTGGGGCTGGGATCCCGGGCGGCTCCGGCAGTGGCGGCCGAGATCCCCGGCAGCCGCGCGGAGGCACCCTGGGGCCGCCGGGCGATCAGGCGGCGGCCGCCGGGCGTGGGCTGGGATCCCGGGCGGCTCTGGCAGCGGCCGCCGGGCGTGGGGCTGGGATCCCGGGCGGCTCCGGTAGCGGCCGCCGGGCTGGGGCTGGGATCTCGGGCGGCTCGGCAGCGGCCGGCGGATATCCCCGGGCAGCCGCGGCGGAGGCACGCTGAGGGGCTGCCCGGGGCGATCAGGCGGCGGCAGCCGGGGCGTGGGGCTGAGATCCCAGGGCAGCGGCAGCGGAGGCACGCCGAGGGGCTCCCCGGGCCGATCGGGCAGCCGCCGGGGCGCGGGGCAGGAGTCCCCCAGGGGATCGGGAGCAGCGATCTGGCCGCGCGGCAGCCGGGGCGTGGGGCTGGGATCCCCGGGCAGCAGCAGCTGGGACACGTGGCGGGGCTTGCAGCAGGGACTCTTCCGCGTCTCTGGCAGTGGCCGGAGCACGCGGTGGGGCTCCTCAGGCAACCCCTGCAGCAGCAGCGCAGTGCAGGCAGCTCCTGGGAGGGGGGCTGTGGGGGGGTCCCCCAGCAGGGGCCGGGGCTGGGGTGCAGTGGGGCACTTACCCATGAGGAGTAGCGGTTGGTCCGTGGGCGTCTCCTCCGGCAGTTGAGGCGGGCGGGAATGGGCTCCAGCTGGTGTTAGAGATGGTGAGGCTGTAGGTTCCTCCAGATGGCGCTCTGCAGTGGGGTGGGCTCCTTGCAGCTGCCGGTCGTCAGGGATGCTTCCTTTCAGCTGCTGGTCCTCAGGAACAGGCTTCTCAGGCTGTGGTTGCTGATGAGCAGATGGGAGTTTATCTGGCGGCAAGCAGATAGCGGTGCTGTCCACTGGTGGCTGGGGAGCATGGCGCCTGCTCCACCACGTGGCGGGGTCTCGCTCCATCGGTTTTGGGATACGGGAGCTCCTTCCGACAGCACCTCGGTCCTCGGACTTCCTGGCTCGGCATGTTCCTGGAATCCTAGGGGCTACTATAGCTGGGAGCCTGTGCAGGGCAGCAGAATGCTTCTGAACAGGGCTTGGTTCCCCGGGCTGTAGTGCAGGGGCCACAGGGTCTGTCCCTTGAGACATAGTCAGGTCCCCTCAGTATGAAATCTCATATTAAAAGAGATTAAACTGATAAGAACAGATTTAAATTTTATTAGAGAATGTTTATAATAAACGATACAAAGTGTTTGATGTGTCAGTTATTGTGTCATTGGGGGTTACATACAGATTGTGGGGGGATGTTAACGTTTTGGTGTTAGGCAGCACATACATATACATAGTCTGTCATGTCCCCAATGCGGGGTATACGGTGGGTCAGTTCAAGGTACAGGCAAGTAAACGGTGAGGGTACATCACTCATACAAACAGGTTACAGATAGTTATGGGCACGAATAAGCAGGCTGAGTAATGGGGTTGGGACGACCCTCATATGGTGGAGTACAGTTTGGTGGGTTCGGGGCTTAGGGGATAGAGTCCGACGGGGGGGTCCAGGGGTCTCGTCCCCCCATCGTGTGCACAGAGTCACGCCCGCTCATTCCTGATATTGGCGGTGGCCGGTGATGTGCTCTGTGTAAATGTCTCTGGACCAGCGAATAGTGTCCGAGACCATTAAGCGTCTCATGAGCTGTGCGTAACGACGGCCCACCCCACAGGTCCGAAGCACACGTTCGTTGCAAGGGTCCCAGGCGCCCAGGGCCCCCACAATCAGGGCCTCGGTGCAGACCTCGTAGCCCTTTGACCGCAAGGTGTCCGCCAAGGGGGCGTATTTCTCAAGCTTGCGGGATCGGGCCTCGCGGAAGGCCGGGGTCCTGTTTTCGAACGGGATCGTCACGTCGACGAGGATGATCTTTTTCCGATCCTCGTCCGTGACGACGATGTCCGGGCGCAGCGTGCTGTCGGTGCCAGGAATGGCGCGGTTGACGGCGATCTTTCCCAGGTGCGGGGCGATGGCCTTCACCAGGCGGTCCTGGACGGCGTTGTGGCGCAGCTGCCAGGCTCTGGCATGGGGCTTGCAGCTGCATAGGACGTGCGGCAAGGTCTCCATGGCGTAGCCACACTTCCGGCAGCGTTTGTCCCGGTTCCCGTGGCGGACGGCTCCGTTGAGAGGGACGCAGTTCAGCCGGGCGCGGTGTATGAACCGCCAGTCGGCGAATCGGGTGAAGCTGCCTGCGGGGAGGAAGTGGTTGCTGGAGTCCCACTTGCTGGTCACCTCGAAGGCCTTGCCCTGGTCAGGTTTTTTCTTCAGGGTGTCCACGTAGAGCGCGTGGACGGCGGCCTTCAGGGTCTTCTCCAGCATGCCTCTGGCTCCAGGGCTGACGATGGTGTTGTCTTCCGTCCCGATCCGCGGTACCAGAACTCCTGGCTCTCGCCGATCTTCGCTCCATACCCAGCTTGATCTTAGCTCAAAGAGCCGAGAAGTGATGCTCGGGCTTTGCGGCACGCGCACACCCCCTGCCCCCACCGCTTTCTACCTCGCCGGGGCGAGCACTCAGCCACGCAACGAACACCGTAGCGAGGTAACTCTAAGTGAGGCTCACTTCCCTAAAATGACTCCAGTGGAAGAATTCAAAGCAAGAACCCTTAACACACAATTCTGTTAAAAAAAAAAAAAGAAAGAAAAAAAGAGACAGTTCCCTGTACGCTCCTCCTTTCCACAAAAACCCACCCACTGACCTGCTGCCCCGAGGCCGCTCATACCCCCGCCACTCGTTTTTTCTTTAATTATTGTCCTTGAGTCACGCTAGGAATGTGACTCAAAGGGCCACAACCTTCCTCCTCTTCTGCTCCTATGAAGTAGCCCTCGTCTGGGCAAAACATTTATAGAGACTGTTTCCTAGGTTAAGAGGGTGGCATTTTCCCAATGGGAAAAGGGATGGAAATTTTCTCTTCTGTGGGGAGACGAGGGAAAGAACGAGCCAAACCATGCCATTAATTCTGGAAGGTATACTAAAGAGAGCAGTTTAAGAACCTACACAGAATAGACTAAGAAAGCAGCTGTTTAACTGACCTACAAACAACGACAAAGTAAAATCTGCAAGAGCAGCCTTTCAGCTCAGAGGCTTAATCATAAGATGTAACTAATAACTGATGAAAGAGTCACAGATGACTCGAAACCATACTCTTAGTACAAACCAAATGGTAACACAGACAACACGACTTTTCTTCGCTGCTCTTCAACCACGATATTCTCCCCATAGGGAGGCCCACCGTTCCTGGAGGTTCAGTGCCGCAATAACGGGGCGCTGTGTGCAGTGGATGGAGGAAGCTGCTATTCCGTCTCCTATTCCAAAAAATCAGTGTAATAGCTAGTCCTGAGATAGAGGAAGTATCAGTTATTAAAGTGATAAGAACAGATTTAAAACTGTGATTCCAGCGAATGTTAAAATGATCTAAACTACAGGTTAATAAAAGTATTTCTAGTCCTCTGCACAGAATGCTTAAATTATCCCCAAATCGCAAGTTTGGGTTTAAAAAGTCATAAAAGGCACATCATCCAGTATCTGACACTTGGTGAAATCTCAGTCTAGAACGTACAACCATTTTGGGGGTTGTGCCCTGCTTCTCAACAGTCTGCCCTGAGGTTGCCACTCACAGTCACGAGCTACTCCAGACGGCTCAAGCCCCTCCCTCTCATGGATCAGTAACTGGTTAGCAGATAGGAAAGAAAGGGTAGGAATCAAGAGTCAGTTTTTACAACTGAAAGGGGTAAATAGCAGGCTTCCAAAGTATGAGACGAGACTACAGACATTAGGGCTTGTCAGCTTAGACAAGAGATGACTAAGATCCCTATAAGATACAGCACCGGTTCTCAACCAGGCGTCTGCCAAAGGAAACCTGGGCTCGACCCACCTCCGCGGGCCACCAAGCCTGCCTGCCTGGCTTGCAGCAGGGGAGGGGCACAACAAAAAATTGCAGCATCACTGCAGAACACAAGAGAGAGCTGTCCCCCTGCCATCATCGGTAAGGGTTGCCTCCCAGCCACAAACAGGCAGCAGCTAGTCAAGGAAACACACACCACCGCTCTGTTCAAGGTGCAAAAGTCCGACCCCCATTCTGCTTTCTTCCCACGACATGAAATAACAATCTCACAAAACTGGGGCGGAAACGCATAACGGTTACTCTCCAGGAAAAGCTGTGCTTGTGCTTTTCGGGAGCGGGGAAGCAGAGGGAGACAAAAGATTTATACCATCTGAAGAGAAACCAGAGCAACCTGCAGAGGCACTGCCAGGGGAAAGGCGCCTTCCGCTCAACTCGGAGTAACTACACCGACAGCCCCACTAAACCTCTCCCTTTTAGAGGAAATTTAATTGAACCGATTTAAATGCCAAATTGGCTCATGGGAACCGGGGACATTGGGAGCAAAACCAGCCCCTTGAGCAGCGACTCGCTTCGCTGCACGCAGTGCACCGTGGGTATGGAAATGAGAGTTCCCCGCCGGCCTCCAGCGCTCAAAGGAGTCTTTTCTCAGGGCTGCGTTCCCCAGCTGGGCGGAGATTGGGATGCGGGGGAGGGGGAAAGCTGCTCTCCTGAGACAGTCCCGCTGACGCCCAGGCGCATGGCGGAGGGAGCCGGGCGGGAAGCCAGAGGGCAATCGGGCCCCGCTGGGTTAGCAGGCTTAAAACCCAGGAGCAGACGCACACACCTTGCAAAGGGGCAGGAGCCGGGATCGCGAGCAAGTGTCAACGTAGGGGGGAGGGGTAGCTCGGGGGCTTGAGCATTAGCCTGCTAAACCCAGGGTTGCAAGCTCAACCCCAGAGGGGGGCCCTTTAGTGGGGGATCGGTCCTGCAGTGAGCAGCGGGTTGAACCTCCTGGTAGCCTCTGGTTTTACTAAGATGATGGGTTTTTTTTTTCATTTGTTTGTTTGTTTGTTTTTAAAAGTGTAGGCCACAGAGTTTAGGCGTAGAAGTTTCTGGTGGTCAGGGAATAACGTACAGATTGTCGAGGGGGTGCAAAATTCAGTTTAAGATCAGGTGGCGTAAGGAATACATCATCTGCCATAGCCCCGATTGGGAGTAAAAGGTTAACGGGTCAACGTACAGACACTGAGATAGGAGGGTAGGTTGTTCATATGACGGCTATGTTCAGGTGTGGAGTATAACGAGTGGATACGATGATGGGGCTGGGTTGACCCTCATTTGGTGAGATTTAACGTTCAGTGAGTTTACGGTTCGAGTTCATACGGTCCAACGGACAACGTCTCTCGGTCATTGAGATTGTATCTGCCAGCCGGGGTGCGACCCGGCATTGTACCTGCTGCTTGGTCTGCCTCTGCTACAAAGTAGCTTACCTGAGATCCTCGGGGTTCGGTGAGCTGCAGCTAACCTGACCTGATGCACGGGAGCAGCTTTAAACAGCGCCGTCTCTGCCTGTGCGTTCAAACAAAACAACCAACCAACCAACCATCTCCCCAACAGCCCGGAAAGCCTTCATCCCTCATACTAACGGTTGAAAAGACTCGCCGCAGAAAAAAAGGATCCCAGCTCCTTAAACAATCCTCTAGCAAGACAAAGAACCTCACATATCTATCGACAGCCTCACAAAACATTAGACCCCAAGAAAACATAACAATATTTTATTGTAAAGAAGACAAGGGTTTCCAATCTGTTTTCAACAACTCGAACAAATATGCTCTAAAGGGGCATCATTACAGTAAAATTCTTTCTGCTTTTCTAACCAGAAGATTCTCCCCAGAAGGAGAGGCACCACCGGTCCTGGAGGCACTGCAATACCAGGTCAATGCATGGGGTGGACAGAGCAAGCTCCTATTCCAGCCCCCTGTTTCAAAAATCAGTTTAATATACAGTCCTCAAATAAAGGACATATCAGATGTTCAACTGATAAGAACAGATTTAAAGTTTATTAGAGAATATTTGAAAATGAATGATACAAAGTGTTTGAAGCGTCAGTTATCGTGTCATTGGTGGTAACATACAGGTTGTGGGGGGATATTAGCGTTTTGGTATTGGACAGCATAGATTTAAATGTTTATTAGAAAATGTTTAAGAATAGATGATACAGAGAGTTTGTAACATCAGTTATTGGTCATCAGGGGTGACATACAGAGTATAGGGGGATGCTAGTACTTTGGTATTGGACAGCACATAACTTATACAGTGTGCAATGTCCCCAATGTGGGGTATACTGTGGGCGAGTTCAAGATACAGTCAGCAAGCAGTGAGGGTACATCACGCATACAACAGTTAAAGACAGTCACAGGTATAAATAAGCAAGCCAGGTAATGGGGATAGAATGACCCACACATGGCAAAGTTAAGGTCTGTCGCACTCGACCTGAGCTCAAATAAAGGACCTACCAGATACAACTTAGATAATGTTTCTTCAAGGTTCCCAAGACACAGACCAGGTTTTCATCTCGAGGCCAAAAGACCAATAATATCAAGACAATTGATCACGGCCTTGGATAGGCCAAGAGACTACTCACCCCATTTGAGCTCAAAGAGCCGAAACTGATAAGCACAGACACTATGCTTTTGATCTTAGCTCCAAGGAGCCGAGAAGCACAGAGCTTTACAGAGCATAAAGAATTTTGATCTGTTTTTTTTAAACCAGTATGTTCTCCCTGGGGGAGGTGCACCGTGCCCAGAAGTACTGCAATACCAGGCTGATGCGTGGAGCGGATGGAGCAAGCTCCTATTCCAACTCCCTGTTCCAAAAATCAATTTAATATACAGTCCTCAAATAAAGGACATATCAGATATTAAACTGATAAGAACAGATTTAAATTTTATTAGAGAATATTTAAAATAAACGATACAAAGTGTTTGATGTGTCAGCTATTGTGTCATTGGGGGTTACATACAGATTGTGGGGGGATGTTGACGTTTTGGTGTTAGACAGCACATACATATACATAGTCTGTCATGTCCCCAATGCGGGGTATACGGTGGTTCAGTTCAAGGTACAGTAAGTAAACGGTGAGGGTACATCACTCATACAAACAGGTTACAGATAGTCATGGGCACGAATTCTGTACACGAATTCTGTAAGGGGCCCACACTTTCCTTGACTTTCTTCTTGTTGCTAACATCCCTGAAGAAACCCTTCTTGTTGTTACTCTTAACATCTCTTGCTAGCTGCAACTCCAAGCGTGAGTTGCCCTTCCTGATTTCACTCCTGCGTGCCTGAGCAATATTTTTATACTCCTCCCTGGTCATTTGTCCAATCTTCCACTTCTTCAAACGGCGCTGCCTGCCAATGCACTCAGCCTCACTTGGCAGGTAACAAAAGGGATCGAGTGGTCGTCCAGTTTCTGGAGAGTGGCTGACAACACCCGACCTTCTGCCCTGAGGAGAAACTGACGTGAGACAAGGCAGGGGAGGTCATTCTTGTATTGGACCAACTTCCGGTGGGGAGAGAGCGAGAGAGAAGCGAAATGCAAGCTGCACTCTTTCCCTAGCAGCAGGTGGGCCACGTCGTCTCTCCGATGGCCTGGCTTCCCGGGACGGGACCCGCTACAACTTAGATAATTTTTTACCTCAAGGTTCACAAGACACAGACAAGGTTTTCATCTTGAGGCCAAAAGACCAAAAACATCAAGACACTTGATCACGGCTTTGGATAGGCAAGATTTAAGTGTTTATTAGAAAATATTTGAAAATGAATGATACAGAGAGTTGAAACGTCAGATATTGGTCATCGGGGGTGACATACAGAGTATAGAGCAATTTTAGTTTTAAAAGTTTATTAGAAAATGTTTAAGAATAGATAATACAGAGAGTTTGTAACATCAGTTATTGGTCATCAAGGGTGACATACAGAGTATAGGGGGATGCTAGTACTTTGGTATTGGACAGCACATAACTTATACAGTGTGCAATGTCCCCAATGTGGGGTATACTGTGGGTGAGTTCAAGATACCTTCAGCAAGCAGTGAGGGTACATCATGCATACAACAGTTAAAGACAGTCATACGTATAAATAAGCAAGCCAGGTAATGGGGATAGAATGACCCTCACATGGCAAAGTTAAGGTCTGTCGCACTCGATCTGAGCACTACACCCCATCTGAGCTCAAAGAGCTGAGCACGCAAGAGCGGCGGCCCGGGTGGGTAGGGGGAGGGGCCCGAGCGGAGGGGCGGAGCCGCGTGAGCAGGTATGCAGATCTGTGTGCGAGCAGAGCATCGTGGGAGCGGACGCAGGCTGCCAGGCAGGGCCTGACTTTGGCACCGGGAGCTCGGGGTGGGGAAGGGACGGTCTCCAGGGGCCGCGTCGGGGCAGCTGTCGGCAGTGGGGGCCGGTGTGGGCTAGGCCGGCGGTGGGGGGGGGCGCGGCGGTCCGCCCCGTGTATTATAAGTGTGGGGCGAGCAAGGGCGGGCGGCGGCCAGGAAGCAGGCACTCATACTTACCTGGCAGGGGAGATGCCATGATCATGAAGGTGGTTTTCCCAGGGTGAGGCTCATCCGTTGCACTGCAGGGGTGCTGACTCCTGCGATTTCCCCAAATGTGGGAAACTCAACTGCATAATTTGTGGTAGTGGGGGACTGCGTTCACGCTCTCCCCTGATGATTGGTTTGAACAACAGAAAACTGACAGTGAGCTGTTTAGGCTTAGTGTACTTCAAAGCAGATTCTCAGGAAAGCAGTTATTATTCTGGGTCTTTGGGAGTGCTCTTTTCCACAGGCCCTGTTCTTCTAGGTATCTTTGTCACACATTCCTCCTTGTAAGCAAAGCTCACCTCTGAAACTTTACTTGGGTCTCTCTGTGTTCTTGGCTTTCCCTGGTCTTTTACAGCTGATCTGCTCTCTAGTCTGCTTTTGGGGGGCTTGGACCGGTGCCTTCCTTGGCTCTAAGGGGAGCTGCCTGCCTGCCTGCCTGCTCTGCTTCTTTCCCTGCTTGTAGCTTCTTGCCCGGCCCTTCTTCTCGGGCTCTTCCTCCTTTGACGGGAGGACGGCCTGTCCAAAACGCCTGTCCCACCTGGTCTCCTCGTCCAACAGGCAGCCTCGCCCTCTGCCCTGGGGCGGCTTTGGCTTTCGCTGTCTGTTCCTGTCTCTTGGTGGCCACCCTGTCTGTGCTACGGAGACTAGGCTGTCACAACCCCGTGCTGGAGGAGGGCTTTCCGTCACTTGAGGCCCACCCACCGCCTCCCCGAATGCCCTTTAGCTACGCTGCGGGTTAGGGTGGCGTGGCCGTGTCGCCCAGGAGCGGGTTTTCCCTTTTGCACACCTCTGACGGACGGAGCTGTTTTGACTTAACTGTTCAGCACGCACCGACCCTCGGGCCTGGGCTGCACGGGGAACGTAAATCGGCGCGGCTACATCAGTCCGCGCCTTGGTCGGAAGAATTCTTCCGTCGACCTAGCTCCCGCCTTTCGGGGAGGTGGATGGCCGGCACCAACGAGGAAAACCCTCTCCAGGACCCTTCTCCAGGAACAGTGCCCTTCCGTTTGGGGAGATTATGCTGCTTTAAAAAAGAGAAATTGTTTAACTGCCTTTCTCTGAGACAAGGTTGACTTTGTATTGCTTCCCTCGTGGCTCCTTATAGCAGTTGTGTTCTGAAATCTTTAGGGTTTGACTTCATTTATGATGAAATCTTGCTGTAACTTTATTCTAATTTTCAATGAGTAACTAGACCTGAGCTGTTTGGTGTGTTAGTGGAGGATTGTTTAAAAACCTGGGATTCCACTTTCGGCTGCCTTTCCATTACATTTCCTCTGAAAGCCCACCGAAAGCCTCCACTTCCCACATAACTCTCTCAAACCTGCAGTCATCAGGCATACAGAAGATGCTTACAGTTTCACTCCATACGAGTCCAGTTCCTTGCTGTTTCCTGTCTAACCACTGCACACATATGGTATCCCCTCCCTACCCGGAGCTGCTTCCTGGCTTTTGCGCTCAGGACAGTAAAACGAGAATGGAGAGGTAAGCTGTGCAGGGAACTCTTCCTCAGCTCGCACTCCACCCCCCAAGGGCCTTTCGAGGTCTTCTACGGACTTCAGGTTTCATTTGATTTCCAAGGTTTATGGGCTCATTAATTAGCCATCTCTCCTAATGCAGGGATCCTACGGGTCAGACCAAAGATGGATGGTCCAAAAGAGGTAAGAAACAGAAATAAAGGTGACAGCTAGGCGTTACATTCAGGTGAGCATCCAGAAGCTGACTGTGCCCTGGCATGTTCAACGCTGCCCAAAAGAAGGAGCTCGTCAGGTCCCTCTGCTAGCACCCAAATCTGGTGGCTAGTCGGTCTGCTGGGAAATAAGGAAAAGGAAAAGAATTAAAGGAGTCAGGCAATAACAAGGAAATGAAAAGGTTTGTTGAACGGGTCCTGTCTGATTGACCGTCTTCCCAGCTACCCGTCCAAGTTAAAGACCTAGCCCAGTATCCTGTCTGCTGACAGCAGCCAATGCCAGGTGCCCCCTACTATACTTTTTTCATACTATAGAAAAGCTTCAGCCAGTAAAACCAGCTCAGGAAGCACTCTTCTGTTTTTCTTACAGCAGGCAACAGCCTTGCCAAAGCAAAGCCTTAAAAAATTGGGTACAAACTCATCAACATTCCTCTCCACGGAAATCTTTAGTAAAAGGCGAAAGATTTATACGAACTGAAAAGAAAGCAGAGTATGTAGAGCAAGTGGCAGAGGCGCTGCCGGGGCAACCGCCTACGCTCCCAAAAGTCAGGGTGACTACTCTCCCAGCCCGCTACCCCGCTAGCTTTCAGAGGAAATGGAATTGAACCGATTGGCAGCCCGAGTTGGATCATCGAAACCGGGGACACAGGGAGCAAAACCAGCCCCTCGACCAGGGACTCGCTTCGCTGCACGCAATGCACTGTGGCTATGCAAATAAGATGCTCCGGCCGTCTCTGGCGCTCAAAGGAGTCTTTTCTCCGGGCTGCCTCTGCTCCTTCTCTGGCTGGGCGGAGATTGGGATGGGGCAGCTGCTCTCCTGAGACAGTCCCGCTGATGCCCAGGCGCATGGAGGACGGAGCCCGGACGAGAAGCTAGAGGGCACTTGGCCCACAGCTAAAACCCGGAGCAAACGCACACACTTTGCAAAGGAACAGGAGCCGGGATCTTGCACATGAGATTCTATCTGCCGGCCGGGGTGCGACCCCGTGTTGTACCTGCTGCTTGGTCTGCCTCTGCTGCAAAGTAGCTCGCCTCGCTCAGATCCTTGGGGTTCGCTGAGCTGCAGATCACCTTGATACACGGGAACAGCTTCAAATCATGGAATATCAGGGTTGGAAGGGACCTCAGGAGGTCATCTAGTCCAACCCAATCCCCAACTAAATCATCCCAGCCAGGGCTTTGTCAAGGCTGACCTTAAAAACCTCTCAGGAAGGAGATTCCACCACCTCCCTAGGGAACCCATTCCAGTGCTTCACCACCCTCCTAGTGGAAAAGGGTTTTCCTAAGATCCAACCTAAACCTTCCCCACTGCAACTTGGGACCATTGCTCCTCGTTCTGTCATCTGGTGCCACTGAGAACAGTCTAGATCCATCCTCTTTGGAACCCCCTTTCAGGTAGCTGAAAGCAGCGATCAACTCCCCCCTCATTCTTCTCTTCTGCAGACTAAACAATCCCAGTTCCCTCAGCCTCTCCTCATAAATCATGTCTTCCAGCCCCCTAATCACTTTTGTTGCCCTATGCTGGACTCTTTTCAGTTTTTCCACATCCTTCTTGCAGTGTGGGGCCCAAAACCGGACACGGTACTCCAGATGAGGCCTCACCAACGTCGAAGAGAAGGGAACGACCACTTCCCTCGATCTGCTGGCAATGCCCCTACGTATACAGTCCAAAATGCCGTTAGCCTTCTTGGCAACAAGGGCATGCTGTCGACTCCTATCCAGCTTCTCGTCCACTGTAACCCCTAGGTCCTTTTCTGCAGAACTGCTGCCTAGCCATTCGGTCCCTAGTCTGGAGCAGTGCACGGGATTCTTCCGTCCTAAGTGCAGGACTGGGCACTTGTCCTTGTTGAACCTCATCAGGTTTCTTTCGGCCCAATCCTCCAATTTGTCTAGGTCCCTCTGTAGCCTAGCCGTACCCTCCAGCGTATCGACCGCTCCTCCCAGTTTAGCGACATTTGCAAACTTGCTGAGAGTGCAGTCCACGCCATCCTCCAGATCCTTAACGAAGATATTGTACACAACCGGCCCCAGGACCGAGCCTTGGGGCACGCCGCTTGAGACCGGCTGCCAATTAGACGTGGAGCCATTGATCACTACCCGTTGAGCCCGAGGACCTAGCCAGCTTATAGTCCACCTTATAGTCCATTCATCCAGCCCAAACTTCTTGAACTTGCCGACATGATTACTGTGGAGACCGTATCAAAAACTTTGCTAAAGTCAAGGAAGAACACATCCATTGCTTTTCCCTCATCCACAGACCCAGTTCTCTCCTCACGGAAGGCAATTAGGTTAGTCAGGCGTGACTTGCCCTTGCTGAATCCATGCTGACCGCTCCTGATCACTTGCCTCTCCTCTAAGTGCTTCAGAATTGATTCCTTGAGGACCTGCTCCATGATTTTTCCAGGGACTGAGGTGAGGCTGACTGGCCTATAGTTCCCCGGATCCTCCTTCTTCCTTCCCTCTTTTAAAAATGGGCACTATATTAGCCTTTTCCCAGTCATTTGGGACCTCCCCCAATGGCCATGAATTTTCAAAGATAATGACCAGTGGCTCTGCAATCACACCCGCCAACTCCTTTAGCACCCTCGGATGCAGCGCATCCAGCCCCATGGATTTGTGCTCATCCAGCTTTTCTAAATAGTCCCGAAGCACTTCTTTCTCCACAGAGGGCTGGTCACCTCCTCTCCATGCTGTGCTGCCCAGAGCAGCAGTCTGGGAGCTGATTTTGTTCGTGAAGACAAAATCACGAAGGGAGGGTGGGGAAGCATTGAGTACATTAGCTTTTTCCACATCCTCTGTCACTAGGTCGCCTCCCTCATTCTGTAAGAGGCCCACACTTTCCTTGACTTTCTTCTTGTTGCTAACATCCCTGAAGAAACCCTTCTTGTTGTTACTCTTAACATCTCTTGCTAGCTGCAACTCCAAGCGTGAGTTGCCCTTCCTGATTTCACTCCTGCGTGCCTGAGCAATATTTTTATACTCCTCCCTGGTCATTTGTCCAATCTTCCACTTCTTCAAACGGCGCTGCCTGCCAGTGCACTCAGCCTCACTTGGCAGGTAACAAAAGGGATCGAGTGACCGTCCAGTTTCTGGAGAGTGGCTGACAACACCCGACCTTCTGCCCTGAGGAGAAACTGACGTGAGACAAGGCAGGGGAGGTCATTCTTGTATTGGACCAACTTCCGGTGGGGAGAGAGCGAGAGAGAAGCGAAATGCAAGCTGCACTCTTTCCCTAGCAGCAGGTGGGCCACGTCGTCTCTCCGATGGCCTGGCTTCCCGGGACGGGACCCGCTACAACTTAGATAATTTTTTACCTCAAGGTTCCCAAGACACAGACAAGGTTTTCATCTCGAGGCCAAAAGACCAAAAACATCAAGACACTTGATCACGGCCTTGGATAGGCCAAGATTTAAGAGTTTATTAGAAAATATTTGAAAATGAACGATACAGAGAGTTGAAACGTCAGATATTGGTCATCGGGGGTGACATACAGAGTATAGGGCAATTTTAGTTTTAAATGTTTATTAGAAAATGTTTAAGAATAGATAATACAGAGAGTTTGTAATATCAGTTACTGGTCATCAGGGGTGACATACAGAGTATAGGGGGATGGCTAAGATCAAGTGTGTTATTGGACAGCACATAACTTATACAGTGTGCAATGTCCCCAATGTGGGGTATACTGTGGGTGAGTTCAAGATACAGTCAGCAAGCAGTGAGGGTACATCACGCATACAACAGTTAAAGACAGTCATAGGTATAAATAAGCAAGCCAGGTAATGGGGATAGAATGACCCTCACATGGCAAAGTTAAGGTCTGTCGCACTCGATCTGAGCACTACAACCCATCTGAGCTGAAAGAGCTGAGCACGCAAGAGCGGCGGCCCGGGCGGGCAGGGGGAGGGGCCCGAGCGGAGGGGCGGAGCCGCGTGAGCAGGTATGCAGATCTGTGTGCGAGCAGAGCATCGTGGGAGCGGACGCAGGCTGCCAGGCAGGGCCCGACTTTGGCACCGGGAGCTCGGCGTGGGGAAGGGACGGTCTCCGGGGGCCGCGTCGGGGCAGCTGTCAGCAGTGGGGGCCGGTGTGGGCGAGGCCGGCGGTGGGGGCGCGGCGGTCCGCCCCCTGTGTTATAAGTGCGGGGCGAGCGAGGGCGGGCGGCGGCCAGGCAGCAGGAACTCATACTTACCTGGCAGGGGAGATACCGTGATCACAAAGGTGGTTTTCCCAGGGTGAGGCTCATCCATTGCACTGTGGGTGTGCTGACCCCTGCGATTTCCCCAAATGCGGGAAACTCAACTGCATAATTTGTGATAGTGTGGGACTGTGTTCGCGCTCTCCCCTGGTGATTGGTTTGAACAATAGATAACTGACAGTGGGCTGTTTAGGCTTAGTGTGCTGCAAAGCAGATTCTTAGGAAAGCAGTTGTTATTCTGGGTCTTTGGGAGTGCTCTTTTCCACAGGCCCTGTACTTCTAGGTATCTTTGTCACACGTTCCTCCTTGTAAGCAAAGCTCAGCTCTGAAACTTTACTTGGGTCTCTCTGTGTTCTTGGCTTTCTCTGGTCTTTTGCAGCTGATCTGCTCTCTAGTCTGCTTTTGGGAGGCTTGGACCGGTGCCTTCCTGGGCTCTAAGGGGAGCTGCCTGCCTGCCTGCTCTGCCTCTTTCCCTGCTTGTAGCTTCTTGCCCGGCCCTTCTTCTCAGGCTCTTCCTCCTTTGACGGGAGGATGGTCTGTCCAAAACGCCTGTCCCACCTGGTCTCCTCGTCCAACAGGCAGCCTCGCCCCCTGCCCTGGGGCCGCTTTGGCTTTCGCTGTCTGTTCCTGTCTCTTGGTGGCCACCCTGTCTGTGCTACGGAGACTAGGCTGTCACAACCCCGTGCTGGAGGAGGGCTTTCCGTCGCTTTAGGCCCACCCACCGCCTCCCCGAATGCCCTTAGCTACGCTGGGGGTTAGGGTGGCGTGGCCGCGTTGCCCAGGAGCGGGTTTTCCCTTTTGCACACCTCTGACGGACGGAGCTGTTTTGACTTAACTGTTCAGCACGCACCGACCCTCGGGCCTGGTCTGCACGGGGAACGTAAATCGGCACGGCTACATCAGTCCGCGCCTTGGTCGGAAGAATTCTTCCGTTGACCTAGCTCCCGCCTTTCGGGGAGGTGGATGGCCGGCACCAACGAGGAAAACCCTCTCCAGGACCTTTCTCCGGGAACAGTGCCCGTCCGTTGTGGGAGATTATGCTGCTTTAAAAAAGAGAAATTGTTTAACTGCCTGTCTCTGAGACAAGGTTGACTTTGTATTGCTTCCCTCGTGGCTCCTTGTAGCAGTTGTGTTCTGAAATCTTTAGGGTTTGACTTCATTTATGCTGAAAACTTGCTGTAATTTCATTCTAATTTTGAATCCTTGCAGCCAATGAGACGCTTCGGGGGCGGTGTCTGGGGGCAGCAGTACACGGAGGCCTCCCAGCCCACCCTGCCTTGGAGCCTCTGGTAAGTGCTGCATCCTGACCCCGTCCAGAGCCTGCACTGCCAGCCCCTCCCCACATACCTCTTCCCTCTCCCAAACTCCCTCCCAGAGCCTGCTCCCCTCTTCACACACCCCTGCCCCAATTCTCTCCCACAGCCTGCACTCTCTCCTCCATACCCCCAGCCCCAAACTCCCTCCCACAGCCTGCACCCTCCTCCTTCCACACACCCCTCCCGCCTGCCCCAAGCTCCGCCCAGAGCCTGCAACCCCACCCCTCCTCCTGTTCCCGCTACCCCCTGCCCCCGCCCAGAGCCGGCACCCAGCACCCAAACTCCATCCCCGAGCCTGCACCCCAGAACCCCACCCCCCCCCAAAAACCCACCCAGAGACCAGCCTCTCACCCGTTCTGCACCCAAACTCCCCCCAGAGCCTGCACCCATCCTGCATCCCAATCCCCAGCCCAGGGCCTGCACCCTAGACCTCCTCCCCTCACCCAAACTCCCTCCCAGAGCCTTAGGCAGGTGAGGGGCAGAGTTTTGGGGCGGGTTCTGGGCAGTATAATGACATTATTGGCCCACTGGGAGGACTGGAGGACTGGCACTGGCCCGAAGGTAAGTGCGGTTGAGACCCTGCTTTAAGGGATTGGAGCAATGCTGGAGAGACTGACGGGCAGGGAGCTGGGGAGCTGTGTGTGCTCCAAGGAGAGCTGTTGTTGTGCTCTGGTGACACAGAGCGGGGGTGGGGAGTTTGTAAGCTTTGGTGTTTGTATAGAGAGAAAGTTTACTAACCCCCAGGTTAAAAACTGTTCCTGCTCTGGGCTATACATGACACTCTCTGTTGTGAGTGTAGGTCAGTGGTTGAATGTTTCCCTGCAGGATAATAAGTTTGTAGTTCCAATCCAAGTGATTCCGTTTAAAATCTTTTTCAATGAAAATCAATTTCCAGACCCATCTCCAGTATTTTCAGGAGTTCGCTGAATGGGGGCAGGGTGTTTGAAATGAATTTAAACACTCAGCATTTTCCTGTGCAAATGAATAAAGACCTAGCAGAGCTGTCCAGCAGCTGAAATCAGTTCCAGTCCTCGGCGTCTCTAAGAGGGACACTCGGTAGCTGAGGCATGTGGGATACCTCTGTGGTGAGGACAGATGAAAAAATGCTGGATTCAATGAAAGATGAGACCATAGGAGGGGAAGGTGAACGGCAGCACCACACAGGGTCATAACACTCAGACACGGGGTTTCACTGTCACTTCTCCTGTGTTTTCCATTATTTCTATCCTAAGGAACACACCCTCCCCCTCCCCCCCACACTGTCACACACAACCTTCTCCCCTTGAGCCCCATCCCACCCCACCCCTACCCCTCTCCCCCCCCACACACCACGGGACACAGCCTCTCGGTGACTCACCCAGATGGGGGCTTGTCTCTGCATCTCCCCAACAGGGGAGCAGAGAGCCGAAAGGGCCACAGGAGACCAATGGAGCTAGGCAGGGATAGAAAATACTTCCCTTCCCTTTTCTTCCCTTCTCAAGAGTCCCGTTAATCTCAACCATGGGACATTCCAGCACCGGGTGGGCTCAAAGCACCAACCTTCCCCTCAGCAATGGAAGGGGGAACCAGCTCTATCACATGGAAAGAGGCTCCCCACCTCTGCTGCTGCCATCCTGCAGCCTTTAATGCGGATTTGTTTTAGCTAATGCAACCCCCCCACTCTGCTAATCCATCCATGAAACATGGAGACAAACTACTGAAAGCAGGCTCCAGTGGTGCAATGAGTTAGTGCCCAGTAGTTATAGAGCAGTGTTGAGTGGAGTCATGCTGAGGTTGTGAGTTCAAACCTCACCTACAGCACTAGTTTCCTTTAAGCAAATGGCTTCTGCCAATAATTTTGCCCTGCAAAAACTACAAGTGCAGCTCAGAAGACACCGAGGTCCCCTTGCTTTACAGAGAGCAGGGCAGATTCCACAGATCTACCAGGCTCTGCTCTCCACCAGCCGCCTGTGTCAGGAGGGGTCAGGCAGAGCCCAGAGCACTGCCCCCGACTCCCCCTCAGTCTTTGCTCCCCAAACCACCTGTGTGCTCACCCTCTTCACTGTGAGACTCAAACCCTGCCTGGCTTTCTGTATGTTGGGGTTTTTTGTTGTCTGTCATGTTGATGTGCATGTGGGTCCTTGTCATAAACAGATAGTTAAGGGTTAAGGTCTCTTTTACCTGTAAAGGGTTAACAAGCTCAATAACCTGATGAACACCTGACCAGAGGACCAATCAAGGGACAAGATAATTTCAAATTTCTGTGGAGGGAAGGCTTTGTTTGTGTCCTTTGTTTGGATTGTCGTTCTTTCTTGGATTTAAGGGAGGCCAGACATATTCTTCAAGTTCTCCAAAGTTTCCTGAAGTGTTTTCTTCTATTCAGTATAATGAGTATTAGAAAGGCGAATTAGTCTTATAAATTAATTTCTGCATTTGCAATTGTGTGTTTGCTGAAGAAATATCCTTATTTCTGTTTGCTGTTACTTTGATTATTCTGAGAAAAGAGGTGGGGGGAAGCCTCTCCAGGTTTATAAGTTAGACCCTGTATTTTTGCATCCTGGTAATACAGAGATAGTGTACTTTTTTTTCTTTCTTTAATAAAATCTTTTCTTTTTAGAACTTGATTAATTTCTTCCCTTGTTTGGATTTTCAGGGGAAGGGGAGGGGGGAAAAGTGAATCCCTCTTTGTTTGATTCAAGGAATTTGAATCAAGGTATTTTCCCCAAGGATTAGGGGAAAGGAAGGGGGATAGGGAATCTCTCTTTGTTTGATTCACGGAGTTTGAATCCAGGTATCTCTCCTAAGGACTTGGAGAGGGGAGGGGGGAATGGATTATTTCCCTTTGTGTTAAGATTCAAGGAGCTTGGATCTGTGTTCCCAGGGAAGGTTTGGAAGGAATGGAAAGTGTACCAAAACACTATATTTTTGGTTGGTGGCAGCTTTACCAGATCTAAACTAGGATTTTATGTTAGAGGAGTCCATGCAGGTCCCCATCTTGTGAAAGCTAAAGTTCAAAGTGGGGAATAAACCTATGACAGTCCTGTGTAATTTTTGTGGATGCCATGCACAGTTTTGTGTGCGTGGGTGTGTGTATGACTTTTGCATGCAGATTGTTTTTTGCTACGTATTCTTTTGGTATGTGGTTTTTGTGCTTTCCTGTTGTGGGCTTTTGCTGTATTTTTTGGTGTGGATTTGTTCTTTCTGTGTTTTGTGTGGCTTTCCCTTATGTGTATATGGCGCTGTGTGAGTTTGTTTTTTGTTTATGTCTGTGTGGGCCTGTGCAGTCTGTGATGTTCTCTTTCTCTCTAGTTGTCTCTCTGTTTGTATCTTCATGTGTAAATTCACTGGAACTTTTCAAAATCTCCACAGCTTTGCCAATTTTCACCAGGAATTTTACTCATTAACAAATTCTCACTTGTTCCCTACCAGTTGGTGACCATTGTCCCAGGGGCCTGTCAGTCTCAGGGCCTGATTTCCCATTGACCCTTCCCCTTCTATTGGGGGAACTATTGGGGGACTGGGAACTAGCCAACCAAAAAAAAACCCCACTCGGTTTTAGTAAAGGGCCAACAGTCTCCTTACACAAGCTGGCCCTGCGAGGGCGGGAGAGCTCAGTGGTTTGAGTATTGGTCTGCTAAACCCAGGTGTGTTAGCTCAGTCCTTGAGAAGATCACTTAGGGATCTGGAATAAAAATTTGGCTGTGGATTGGCCCTGCTTTGAGCAGGGGGTTGGACTAGATGATTTCCTGAGGTCCCTTCCAACCCTGGTATTCTATGATAGGGTCAACAATGTTCAGAGAAACTAGCACAAGCTGGTCCCATGGTGTAAGGGTTGGCATGCTGAAATCTGAGTTCAAATCTCAGTGGGACCTTGTGGTAAATCCCTGGAGATCCAAGTGCTTTCCTATCTCCAGCTGTCTAAGAATGAGTTGTTTACCTTGTGCTGAGTGACTCATCCCCACTGGAGCCAGGTCTTTGGCTGGAATGGGGTCTAGAAGTGGCTATGGTTTGACTGGGTGTTAGGGATTTCTGATGCCCACAAGTTTGGCCCTTGTGCTTTCTACCACACTTTTCCTCTTGCCCACATGGCGCTTGAAGAAAGGAGTGTCAGGGCCAGGTTTCATAGTCAGGGACCGCCAGGAGGAAGAGTCCCAGGCTGGAGCCCAGCACCTCTCCTCCTCTGGGCACCTAGGACAGAGGTGGCTGGTGCTGACAGCTCAAGGGAAGGCTTAAAAGCCACAGAGCAACCAAGGGCAGGGCAAGAGGAGGGAGAACCATGCCTATGCGTGGCCAGCAGACAGCCACAGAGACACCCAGCCAGGCTGCTCCTGCCATGCCAAACACCCACTGAAAACCACCTGCAGCCAGCTGCTGATGCTTTGTGGCCAACATCACAAGACGGTAGGAAAGCAGGGCCAGCCCCCCTGGGGGGGCCTCTTACTGTTCCCACTCCAGGTGCTCACTTTGGCAGTGGGGCAGGAGATTTTACCCCAAGAGGCTTTTCCCCAGCTGGCGAGAAGCAGAGAAACACCCAGGCTCCCAAGGTGCTATTTAGCAAGTACCCTCCAGCACAGGGACAGGCGCACAATTGGAAAAGAGAAACTGCTCCACACTCTAGCCCGGGCAGCCATTTTCTTTGGCAAGTCAGGAATGGCAAAGGCAAGACTGGAAGCACCTGGGGCTCATGCCCCAGCCTTTGTGACACCCAACCCCCAACTCCTTCCCGGGGCTCTAGCTGAAGCCAGAGCATTGGCCTGAGCAGCCAAGAAGAGGTTCCAGCCCTGAAAGGAGCAGGACTTTCAGCACAAAGGTAAAATTGCACAATCACAACCACAAAGGGACTCGAACCCTCAATTGTCTGATCTGAAGTCAGACGCCTTAGCCATTAGGCCACATGGTTAGAAAAACAAAACCTCTCCAAGCACTTATTTGGAAAAGGCAGACACTGTGTTTCTCAGGTCCTCTACTGAGTGGGGCCGAGAATCTCTGGGCACAAGAAGTCGAGTTCCCAGCGAGATGTGAGACAATTCTCTGGAGCCAGGTACAGGACTTTGGCAGGGAGGCTCAGGCATGAGGGATTGGGGTGCAGCGGACAGACCAGCTCTCTAGGTGCTTAGATTTGGTCTCACTGAGGAGATGGAGGAATCCTGCTGACAGGCAGTGGCTGTGGAGAAAAAGTGGGATGTCCAGGCTGCTCAGGTTTCCTTCTTCCAGCTCCTCATCTGGCTGAGCTGCTCCACCGGCCTGGACAAGTCCTCTGCATGCACAGCAAATAGCCCAAGAGCCATTTCTGCCCAACCTGTGCTGGGGGGTGAGCGTCTGTCTTCCCTGTCCCACCCGCGCTAGAGCAGACCACTAGATTGAGAGAGACAGTCAACAACGATTAAGGCTAAGATTACATAAAGGGGGTCACAGAATTTGTGACTTTCAGAGATCTCAGTGACATTTTCCACCTCAGCCCTGGGGCAGCAAGACTGGAGCTGTAGGCCGGTGGGGGCCTCACAGTTATCAGCCACCAGTGTCGGAAGGGGCTCCCACAGGCCCATGCCACCACGGATGGACCCCACAGCTCCCAGCTACTGTGAGCAGCAGGATGCCCCCAGAGCTCCTAGCTGTCGTGGGTGGATCCCAGAGCTCCCAGCCACCACATGTGACATGCGCTGAGTGTGGGAGAAGCTTCAATCGGCGCTCACACCTCATTACACATCGCAGAATCCACACGGGAGAGACGCGCTACATATGCTCTGAGTGTGGGAAAAGCTTCAGTGACATCTCTGCCCTGATCACCCATCAGAGAATCCACAACGGAGAGACGCCCCACCCATGCTCTGAGTGCGGGAAAAGCTTCAGCTGGAGCTCATACCTGATCAGACATCAGAGAATCCACACAGGGGAGAAGCCCTACACGTGCTCTGAGTGTGGGAAAAGCTTCAGCCAGCGCTCTACCCTTAACGCACATCAGAGAATCCACACCCGAGCGACGCGCTACCCATGCCCTGAGTGCGGGAAAAGCTTCAGTCGGAGCTCAGACCTTATCAGACATCAGAGAATCCACACAAGAGAAACGCCCTACACATCAGGCCTGCACAACTCATAAAGCGGCGAGGGCCATATTGCTCCAAAGAAAACAGCTGAGGGCTGAAACCGCCCGGCTCCACAGAAACACCCCACCCAGTGTCACTCGGCCCACGGAAACACTCCCCCCTAGCACTGCCCAGCCCCACGGAAACAAACCCTCCGGCCCTAGCACCGACCCGCTGAAACAGCTGTGGGCCGAAAGGGAAGGTTGAGGCGGGGTGATACTTTACTAAGAATTTTTCAATTAAAGCAAACAATTTTTAAAATTATTTTAATTTTTTTATGAATTATGTAAAACTGAAAAACACCTGTTTCATTGAAAGAAAACATTTGTACTTTTCATAATTCCCTTGCAAATTTAATGAGAGATAGTACATCTCTCTTCGGCAACAAGCTTGTCGTATTCGGGGGTCATATTTGAAGTGGATATTTTCATAATGTTTTCCAAATGGTCATCAGTCAGAGAAGAACGTTGCATGTTCATGATGGAAAATGTTCACGTATGAAAGTGCTTCCAAAAATGCTGAATGTTTTCAGTGCAACTTCGATAAGATTCTTGTATTTTCATTGTCCAGACTTTTGTAGAAGTCCGCAGGCTGCTTTCTCTGTGCTTATTTCGGTAAACTGCCGAACATGGAAATTCAGTAACCTCCAACTGCAAATCTAGTGGCACTTCCTCTGGATCCACAGAAAAGGGATCTTCAATCAGCTTCAACTGGACGAATTCTTTAGACAAAGTAAGTCTTCTGTCAGATTCTTCAATCAAAAGATTAATGTGCTTTGCATATTTTTCTCCTAATTCGGCAGGTTTGTGCTGAGGGATATGCTGTTCACAAGTGACACATTTCACCTTTTGACAGCTGACTTCTGAAAAATTTCAGTTTCATTTTGAAAGCTATCACTGCTGCGCACATTTGAAATAGAAGTTGATTTTTTCCCTGAAGGTGAATGTTGAGATCATTCAGGTGGCTGTAATATCACAAAAGAAAAAGAGATCTTGATTCCAGGACTCATTTTCAAGCTCTGGGAATTTTACTGGCCCATTTTCTAGGAATTTTGCTACCTCCTCTTTCAAAGCAATGAAACGGCGGAGCACTTTTCCTCGACTCAACCACCTCACTTCCGTATGGTAGATCAAGTCGCTGCACTCGGCGTCTACCCCTTCAAGAAAGGCTCTAAATGTCCTATGTTTTTAGTCCTCTAGAACGGATGTAGTTTAACATGGAAACTACCACTGACATGACATGCTCAGATTTTAAGACTTTGCTACACAAAACCTGCTGATGTAAATGCAGTGATGTTTGGTTATTTGTCTCCCAATAAATTCTTCAAGAATAACAACTGCACCAACATTTTTTCTACACATAGCTGGAGCACCCTCAGTACAAATGGCCACCAAGCTTGTGAAATCTAATCCCGAGTTATCATTCATGGACTTTATCACTTCACTGGAGATTTCTTTTCCGGTTGTGCGACCCGTCATGGAGCACATGCCAGCAAGTTCTTCAGAAATTGCAAAGTTATTATCAATACCTCTAATAAAAATAAGAAGTTGGGCGGTGTCTTTTAAATCGGTGCTTTCCTCCATAGCTAGGGAGTAAAAGCAGAATTCACTGACTCTCTGCTTTAACTGATCACTTAGATTGGTAGAAATGTCAGCTATTCTTCTCTGTACAGTCATGCGTGATAGACTGACATTCTCAAATATTCCCCTCTTTTCTGGACATAACTCAGATACAGCAATCAAGATACACTTTTTTAAAAACTTGCCTTCTGTGAAGCATTTCCCAGGAGCAGCAATTTCCTTAGAAATTTGAAAGCTTACTTTAGTAACCGTATCATTCTCAGTATGTACGTATTTATTCGTCCATTCAGTGTTGAAAACGCTGTGCTCTGATTCTCTTTTTCTTTTCACTCATGGTAGCCATTACGAAACTCAAGATTTTGTTGAATAAATTCACGCACAAGAGAAACACTCACAGTCACACACAAAGAGAAGAGATCTCTCACGGTGCATGGCCCACTAGCAAGGCACTGATGGTATGTGGAAGCCTGTAGAGGGGGAAAGAAACAGCGCGCACAGGGTGACCAGCTCACAGAGGTAAAATAGGACCCACCCACCCACCCCACTCGGCCCCACCATCACACCCCTCTTCAACCCCTAGCCCCCCGCTGGCTTGCTGCGTCCCTCCTAGTCAGTCCCCCACCCACCACTCACCTCTTTTCACCTCTTTCCTCCCCTGCCAGAAACCCCCATGCCCGCCCCTAGAATCCCTGCTGCCTCACTGCTCGCCTCTTTACCCATCCGCCCGCCTCCGACTCGCCGCTCACCCCGACTCGCCCCCCCCCGAAGTATAAAGCCTCATTCAAAGACCCAGGGATCACTATATTACTGCATACCGCAGTCAATCAATGCAGTTGTAGATAAATCTCTGCATTATGCATTTTTGTATAACTTGTATATCACTTTATATTGAACCTTGGTAGTATGTTATAGCGGGCCCCTAAGGTAGTATAATTAAGGTAAAAGAAAAATGTCTTTTTGCTAGAAGTAGAATAAGATCTTCCCCCCACTTGGTAATCAATTGCCCTATTGAATGAATGAGGGGTGACTGAGGAAGGCGTGGAAGGCAGCACCTCCAGACAGCTGCAACCCTTGGAGAGGGGCTGGGAGCCAGACCAAGGATTCATATTACAAATAAGGCACAAATAGTCAACAGTGAGGATGATTCACCACAGGAACAAGCTACCAAGGAAATTGGTGGATTTGCCATTTCCTGATGTCATTTAATGAAGACTAGATGCCTTTCTGGAATGTTTGCCCCAAAAGTAGCTCTTGTGTCATACAGGAGGCCTGTGATATGCAGGGGGTCAGATTAGATGCTCTAATGGTCTCTTCTGGCCATAAAGTTGACTAATTTCTGAAAAACTGAGTGTAGCATTGGGAGCAGCGTCTGATGTTTTCCTGTCTAGCCGGCTTGCTTCCTAGAACGAACGCTCCTTGAGTGGGGTGATCCACAGGAGTAGCTCAAACCTCCAAAGTGCCTGGCCAGGGCATGACATTAGCACAGGAAGGGAGGGGTGTGGCAGTGACATCACAAAGTCCTTTTGCAGGACCTCAGACTATTGGTCAAAGGTGGTTGGGAGGTGGTGACCTCACAGAGAGATGCTGACATCAGCCAGGCAGGACAGGGGCAAGGGGCCAGGGAAACCTCAGAGACCCCTGTGGCTTTGCTTCAGCCAGTCTTCTTCTCCAGGTCTCTCTTTGAGGACTGAGAGCCAGGAGGAACCTCTTTCGAGTTTTCTCCTTCCCTTTTCCTGATTTTACTAGAAAACAGCTGTCCCTGTTTAGAAGGTAAGAGCCTCCTTGAGGTTTGAAACCTGTTCAGTCTGATCCATCTGGTGACAGTTGAATTCTAGGCATGGAAAACACGAGCTTAAGGAGGCAGAATTTTATTCTGCTACCTGGGATTTTGTCCCTCAGAATCACTGGGGACATTAGGGTTTGTCCTTTTTGTTTCATCTTTTCCTCCATCCCGCCCTCCCTCCTGTCTCTTCGTCTCTTGCTTCTTTTGTCCTTTCTCCTGTTCCCCTCCCAACACCAGGAGCGAGGTGTGTGTGTGTGTGTGTGTGTGTTGCGGGGGAGTGCTCTGCAGCTCCCACTGTGGGAGGTCCACCCAAAAATGTGGGGCAGAAATAGTGCTCGGGCAGTGATCCCCACCAATGATCTGGGCCATCCTTTGGGCTCTCTGGTGAGAACCCTCAGCCTCCTGTCCTCAGTCTCTACCCTGATTGGCTGAGCAGGGGGTTATTGACAGGGAGGAGACTCAAGTCCTTGTTGTTCTCTTTGAAGACCAAGTAAATAAGTCAGAACCAGTTCTATGTTCGATGAATTTTGCTGCTTCTCTGCATTAATGGTCTCTGAGCACCCCCTGCCTCCCCAGCTCTGGGCCTCCCACCACTCGCACCCCCCTGCTGCCCCAGCCCTGGGCTCTACCCCCTGACCCTCACCCCCCTGCCACCCCAGCCCTAGGCTCTCCCCCACACACACCCTGTGCTGTCCCAGCTCTCGACTCTCCCCTTTCCCCCTACCCGTGCTCCCCCACCCACACACCCCCTGCTGCCCCAGCCCTGGGCTCCTCCCCCCACCTGCACCCTCCTTCCGCCCCAGCCTTGGGTCACTGGTAACTTGCTCCCAGTTTAATAGAATAGAAAAAAGAGAGGATTGAATGTGTAACAGGGAGTTTGGTATATCTTGGTTATTTTATTTTTCTAAGAGGTTCCTGTCCACCTCCAGTAGAGTTTTCAGTCCCAATGGCAACTTACTTACCAAATGTAATACAGACTAGTCCATGCCTCCCAAATGGATGTGGTTCCTGTTCTTCTGCACATTGTAGCCCATGGAGGCCAAGGACCTGCAAATATGTCTTCATGTGCCTTTGTTTCATTGATGAAAACATAAACTAGACACTTAGAGGATTGGAACTGATTTCATCGGAGGGACATGTTTGCTAGGTTTTTATGCATTTGCACAGGAAAATGTTGAGTGTTTCCATTCATTTTAGGGATCCCTAGTCAGGGGAAGCTCCTGAACATAATGGAAATGGATATGCAATTCTTTTTGTTGAAGGACCTGGCTTTTAAGGGGGGCACTTGGATTTGAACCAAGGACCAGTTAATCTGCAGTCAAACACTCTACCACTGAGCTATACCCCCCAACAATTATGTTGGCAAGTCAGTGATCTTAAGGATCTTGAAACCTGAGAGTGGCGTTCATTTCTTCCACACCAGTGTTGCTGTCTGTGCATTCCGGAGCTATGGGGTGAGTGGGAAAGACCCACAACTAGCTTGTCAGTATCAGCAAAGGAGCAGCCGACATCAGGACCAACGAGACGTGCTGGTGGCCCATTAAGAAGAATCCACTCTCCCAGAGACTTCTCGGTGAGGGCACGGTACACAATGGGGGCTACCTACCCGCCACGTCCCAGCAAGGGTCTGTCTAGTCCCACTTTAGTGTTACCCAATTTCTAATCAGTCTCTGGCCCAGATTCCCTCCGTGAGCGGCACCAGCACATGCCTGGGCCCCCTGCTAGTGTTAAATCTGCCTTGAGCTGGGACCCAGCTTGGCAAAGAGCCTGCAGCCCCCTCTGTGCTGGGGAGTGAGAGCAGCCCTGGCACTGGGCAGGGCAGCCCTGAGGGAATGAACCCAATGTGCCCGTGAAGCCCTGATCCAGAACCTCTGCCAGGCAGCTCGTGCTGCTCGGGCTTCTCTAGTCTCCAGCGAGGATTCAAAGCTTCTCTGTTCCAGGGGAACCCCTGGGGGAGGGAGGCAGGGCTCCTGCAGGATAAATCTTCCTGCCGGCAGAGCTCCGGTCCCCTCCTCATGGGCACAGGGCGTTGCACACGGCACCCACCACATGCACACACCCCTTTGTGAGGAGAATCAGCTCTGGGATATTAGTCAACCCCTCCTCCCTGCAAACCTTCTCCTGGCTTCAGTGAGGGAATGGGGGAGTGAGGGGCTAGTGCAGTAGCAGCAGCAGCGTGGCCGTGGGGCTCGGCCGGTGGCTGGGGCCAGTCGCCTGAGCATGAACCCAGCCAACCCCAGGAGATGGACCCGGGTCACCAGCCCAACCCACCATGTGGCTGCTGCCGCTGCCCCGTTAGTGTGCGAGCTCCCACAGACCACGCTGGGGAGAGCCCCCAGCTGCAGGGGAGACGCCCCTGAGTGCCTGGCAGGGCCCAGCTCCTGGCTGATCTGCCCTGCTGGGGGTCAGGGGGCTGGGTGACAGGGGGGCGTTGGCTCTGGGGTGGGACTGTCACTTCCCCCCCTGCCAAGCCAACAGGATCACAGCAAACGAAACCAGCTCGGCCGGCAGGGGAAGAGTTCAGTCCAGGGCCTGGTGCATTCTGGGAGCAGGGGCGGGGCAGAGAAAGGGCAGATACAGGGCAGCTCTGAACACTGTGCGCAGAACTGCCTGTCCTGTCCCGCAACCTCTGTTACAGGGGGCTTTTAGCCATAGTTTTAATCAGTCCAATAAATTGAACCACACCCCTGTTAAATCATTGCTCAGCCCGAGTCCTTCACCCACATTTCTTAGGGCATTGGGTGTTTCATTTCCTGCGTCCATTTCCCACAGAGACACAATTTCCTTTGCACAGATCCATGAACAGCAAAACCTCCCTGTGTCTCTGGTCTGAGCCAGGGCATTCGATTCCAGTGAAATCTTCTCTCCTGCAATGCGATGGTCAGACAGAGGGGACGTGGCACCTGCATCCCTGCCAGGGAGATATTGGCTTGGCTCTTTCTTTCTGCTGCTGTTGTTAGTCCATGAAACATCAAGGGTGGAATGCAAGGCTCAGTTCATGCAACAGCCCCCTGAAAAATTTCAGTGCCCCAGAGAAATCCTGCCACCTGATATTGGAATGATGTGCTGGAGATTTGACTAGGAAAGGGACTGTCTGAATTGTCAGAGTGGGGAATGAACAACAATCTACAGCAATGTCATTAACACAAACACACTCTCATCCTGCTCCAGCCAGAAGGGAAATGGGCAGGAATTCTCGCTGTTCACCCAAGGACACACTTACACTGATGCACAGCCATGAATGTGCTGGGGAAGCTGGTCTGAGCAAACAATTTGAAGAGACAATTCAGTGAGAACTGAATTATCGTGTAGTAAAACAATTCTACATCAAGTAGTTGTGGCCGAGTGGTTAAGGCGATGGACTAGAAATCCATTGGGGTTGCCCCGCGCAGGTTCAAATCCTGCCAACTACGCAAGCACTGCACTGTTGTTATGATTACTCTAGTTTTAGTGCCTGAGCATTCACAGTGCAAACTGGAGCTAAATCTAGTTTCACTCTGTCTACACTTAAAATGCTGCTGTGGCACCTGCTATAGCACTCTGGAGTAGACAGTCAGTGGAGAGGTTTTCCCATCCCTGTAATAGCTGCATTGACAGAACAATTCTTCCTTTTCTTTAGCACTATCTAACCAGGGCTTAGGTCACTGTAACTCTATGGGTAGACGGGGGGTTTCATACCCTGAGAGACGCCACTCTGCCAGTTCAGTGCCCAGCGTACACCAGCCCTTAGATCCCTCTTGGTATTTCAATGCAGGCACTGACCTGTGAGAGAAAAACATCAGCTCACAAACACAGAGACTGAATTCCCCACATTTAATCTCGCTGCACTTTCCAGAAAGTCACAAAATTCAATTCATTCTTGCTAGGACAGAGAAAAAATAAGTAACACTAAGTTTTTGTCTTGGTTAAATAAAATTAAGTGTTTAATTAATATAGTAAAAATCTGTCCTGATTCCTCTAACTAACACCACAGCGTGAAATAGGAACAGAGACAAAGCTTGTCAGTGATGACTAATTTTGCAAGTGATCTTCCCATTATTAATTTCCACGCTGCCCCCATTGGAGGTCTGGGCATCTCCAATGTCATAGCTCTGCATTCACCTTCCCCTTAGAATTGTTATCGGACATTCGCCTTTCTCTGCAGCATGGGGCACGGGTCACTTGCTGGAGGATTCCCTGCACGTTGAAGTCTTTAAATCACGATTTGAGGACTTCGATAACTCAGACATAGGTTAGGGGATTGTTACAGGAGTGGGTGGGTGAGATTCTGTGGCCTGCGTTGCGCAGGAGGTCAGACTAGATGATCATAATGGTCCCTTCTGACCTTAAGTCTATGAATCGATGAATCTATTCCCAAATTTGGAAAATTGTGCAGCTCAGAATGTGAATAGTGACCCCGTCTCCTTCCTGCACCTGCTCTACATTGCTCCACAGCAGCTTCTCCACCTGCAGAGTCACCCCAGCACTGCAGTGCAGCTGCCCAGGGTTCAGCAGGAGCCCTTGGCAAGGACCGTGGGTGCAGCTAACAGCCCGGTGTGCCTGGCCGTGAGGCAGCTGTAAAAAAGCAACACCCCCCCGGCCAGAAGTAGAGACTGAATTCCCCAACTTTAACATCATGACCCTGTGTAGAAAGCCACACGTGTCAGTTGTATTTTCACAGGGAGATGCAAAAATCAAGTGACACCAATTTTTAAGTTGAGTAAATAAAGTTGAGGCGATAGTTATTAACTTCCCAAAAATATACTAAAGATCCCTCAACATAACACCTGAAGGTGAAATATGAACAGAGACAAACCTTGTCAGCAAAGGCTCATTTCCCAAACTATCCTCAAAATGTTACTAATTCCCACCCCTCCTCCGCAGGAGCTCTGTGCAGTGTAACTGTTCTGCAGGCAGCTTCCCATTCAATGCTGTTGGGGGACATTCCCAGGCCTGGAAATGTACCAACGACAGAATTTGAAGAGCAAACCTGGCTCCCCACACCAGGCGGGATTTGAGTGTTTTGTCTTTGTCACTTAGTCTTTGTCAATAGTACAGACGCCAGGGGCAGGACTCCAGGCTCTGCTTGAGGGATCCTGGCACAGGGGCTGGCAGGGAGGAGGGGGAGAAAGGATTGTAGATTCTCACCTGCACTCTGGAGAGGAGGTAATAATTGAAGGGGGCATTTCCCACTCCTCCCCTCCTCAGTGTCCCGGGGCTGGAATTCTACATTCCACAGGGCCAAATGAGGGGGTGATGCCATGTGGTTAATGAAAACCAGCGCTCCAGGTGAGATTTGAACTCACAACCTCAGCATAGCTTCTCTCAGCACTGCCCTATAAGTACTGTGCACTAACCAATTGTACCACTGGAGCACCTGTTGAATTGTATTTTCTGAAACCCCCCTAGGCTGATAAAGCCAAGGCGTGACCCCCAAAACATTCTCAGTGGGGCTGGGAGCAGGTAGCGACAAGTGTTGTACTTGGTGGGGTGGATTCTTCTTAAGGGTTCCAGGCCCCATTTGACCCTTTTGTTCTTCCCTGTGTAATAACAGAGCTGGTTAAGACTCAATGGAGAGTCTTGCTGTAGCCCAACAGATCTGAAATCACTGATAACCAGCTCTAAGCATTAGTCCTGCTTTGGGACAGTGTCTCTCCTGCAAGAAACTGCCAAGTCTGAGCTAGCAGTGAGGCTCCCTCACTAACAGCTGAAATCAGGGAGAGCTGTGTGAAGTGCAGGGCCCCAGAGGTGCCTGAACAGGGGGGAACAACACCCCAGGGCTTTTAAAAATGGGAGGGCTCTGCCTTGCCACTTTCTAATGACCATAAGGGCGAGTGAGGGTGGGGAGGGGACGGAGAGCAGTGAGCGGGAGGAGGGGTCTTGGGGATGAGGCAGCGTAGGAGCCTCTTGGGAAATATCTCCTGCCCCACTGCCAAAGGAGCCCTTGAGTGGGAACGGTCAGAGGCCCCACTCGGGGCTGGCCCTGCTTTCCTACCTGCTTTTCAACTGCTGCAAAAACATCCCGAGCAGAGAAGCAGTGGGCCAAAATACTTTAAGCAGCTGCCAAAGTAGCTCAGTTGGGAGAGTGTTAGACTGAAGATCTAAAGGTCCCTGGTTTAACCCCAGCCTCCGGCAGCTTGTTCTCTGGAAGCACAGCGGTGCCTGCACCCAAGGTGAGCAGGGCTGGCCTAGGGCAAAGCAATTTTGGGGGCCCTTTCCATTAAAAAAGTTGCAATACTGTATTCTCATGGGGCCCTGAGAGATGAGAGCTGTCTTTCCGAACGTGGTGGCCCTCAGGAATGGTGCCAGAGGACTGCTGGGCAGTGACAGGCAGGCATTGGGGATGAAAACTCCTCTGCGCAGTTGAGCAAGGGCACTACCAGGGAAGGGGCATCTGTGAAAGTGGCCATGTGGAAGGTGGCAGGGATTTGGGGGCTCAGGAGGAGGTGCTTGCTGTTCAGTGCCTTGGAGCAGCTGGACTTGGCCATGGTGGGTGTTCAGGAAATGCACATTAACAACTCTAGGGTAGCTCAATAGGCAGAGGTTGATTGGAGGAAAGGCCTCCTGGACAGGGAAGAATGATGGGGCTGGAGTCTTGTTCTTCACATTCACGGTGCGAGTACAGAAGGTGGTGGAGCTCTGACCAGGGAGGGCATTGCTGGTGGCTTTGTGCTCTGTGGCACTGATTACTGCTATATTAGTGTGTATGGTCCCCAGTTAAGGCATGAGAGAGAAGATCAAAGGCTCCCTTCCTCTGGACTGCATGATGTTTGTTGTTGGGGGGGATTTTAATTGTGTCAGCCGGCCTGAGCACCGCTGGTCCTGTTTTCCCAACCTTCAGAGGAAACATTTTTACAATGAGCACTACCTGGCACAGGTCTGTAGTGAGGTCGGCTTAGAGGAGCTCACTCCAGCCACAGAGGGGGTTCACCTTTCTGCGGGGACAGACCAGGACTCGCACTGACCGGATTTATGCTTAGCTTCTGTGTCTTTAGCATGTTGCTTCTCAGATTCTTTCTTGTCCTGACTTGTTAGACTTTGACACTTAACAGGCCAGAGTTTGTGCACCTTCCTATTATCCTCACTAGGATCTGATTTCCAAATTTTGAGGAATGACTTTTTGCCTCTAACGGCCTCCATTACTCTGCCATGTACCTAGAGTGGCGTTCTGCTGGTCGTCCTATTGTTGTTTCTGATTTAGGGCAAACGTTTCATCTGAGCCTCTAATTGCGGTGTTTTTAAACGGTCTGCATGCTGCTTACAGGCACCTAACACTTGTGACAGCAGCTCCTTTTAATTCCCATCTAACCATCTGTACTTATGCCGATAGGTCGACTTTAGGTCTTTAACTTTGAGCGGTAGCTGAGAAGATGGTAAATCGGGCAGAAACCCATTCGACAAACCTCTTCATTTCCTTGTTATTTCCTGACTTCTTCATTCATGGCCTTTTCCTTATTTCCTGGCTGAGGCAGAGGCCTGCCAGGGAGCTTCCTGGCACCTCTGGCTGCCTGGGCTGAAGGCAAGAGGCAGGCCTGGCCGTGGCGAGGGCCTCCTGTCCAGGAATGAGGCTGCAGTGCTTCCTGGTCCCCTTTTCCCACCCACACCGGCAGGCGGCTGCTGCGGGAGAACACGAGGGAGGCTCTGGGGGCACTAGGCAGCGCTGTGTGTGTGGCTGTCAGGGGAACGAGCCGAGGCTCCCGACTCGACCTGCCATTGACTCGCGTAGCTCTGCGCGCCGTCAGCCGGGGCGAGGCGGGCCAGGCCGCGGACGTGACTCAGGCTTGGGCCGCATGGCCGTGCTTTCCTGACGAGGCATGAGGCAGGCCAAGAGCTTTGCACAGCGTACAGGGAAGTGGGAGGAGGCGTCTCTGAGCCGGCGTGTCTCCTCCGCTTCTCCCTTGCCACTTGGGCGGAGGCGGGAAGGGAGCGAAATGTTCCCGGCTGAAGGTTTTGCGCTCGGCCTTGAGGATTAAACCTGAGGCTCTGGCATGGCTGCTGGGAGATGCGCTTTTGCAGCGCGGCCCCCACACTCTTGTAGGCAGCAGGTGAATCCACTGTGTCCAGGAGGGAGCCTTCAACGTGGCAAAAGGGGGACATCACGGCTCCCAGCAGACCTTGAGGAGCCCATGAGGAGCCTCAGTGACATCCCTGGGGGAGCATAACCCCCCCTCCTTTCCATTAACAGCTGCACTCACTGACCCATGATACCACAGAGACACCTACCAGCAGCTGGTATGCCAGGGCCGCTGCCCAGCACCCTGCAGCGCTTCCTGCCAGTGCCAGAGCTCACCAGGCGCTAGCCTGGAGCCAGGGCCGCTAGGCGCTGCTGAAGAAAAGCCAGCAGAGGGACACAGTGGGAGCGTCCTGTGCCCATAACACAGAGTTCGATCAATCAAAACCCTATTCTGCCAGCACCAGGCCTCCTGCTTCTTACACTGGGCCTGCAAGCGAGGGGGCGGCTGGCACGGTGCCAAGAGTCTAACCTGTGAGGCAGGAGGTGGCTGACGCCTGCAGCCTGCTGGGGAGCTCCCAGAAGTTATTAAGGGACAGAGACTCCTCAGTGCCCTTAGTGACAAGGGTTTGGGGGTCACCGAGGCCAGTAAGGGGGTCACTATGTCGGCCTTATAACCCTGGGTGTCAGGTTGCTGTGCAGCTTTGATCTAGAGCTCGGATCCCAACAACCAACCAGCAGCCCACAGCCTCCCCCTGGGTCTGCCCCACCTGGTTACTCCTTACAGGCCGACCTTACCCCCCTTCCAGCCCCGGATTCACCCCCTAATCATCCTACTGCCACTCAGAGCCACAGCCGTGGAGGTGCTGAAGGAGGAGGGGTGACGCTAGGGTGGGGTTCTTCTCTAACGATGGCTGGCAGAAAGGTGGTGCTCAGCTCTGTCAGCCACCTGCCCAGTTGCCTCGCTGCCAGGGGGTGCAGACATTTCTCTAAGGCACATAAAGGGGCTATTTAGTGTTGAAGCAAATGTGAAGAATGTGCATTTATGAGAGGAAATTTCCATCTCATCAACAGCTGTACATCAGGGCTCCAGTGGCCTAATGGATAAGGCATTGGCTTCCGAAGCCAGAGATTGTGGGTTCAAGTCCCATCTGGGGTGAAGATCTACTTCTTTCCTCTATATTGCAAGGAAAGGGCCTTATTTTCAACCAGGAAGCTGGGAGATGTTTCTTTGTTTGAGCACAAAGTCCTGGATCTTGGGAACAATCACCAAGGATATTAGAAGGCTCAGTCTGGTGACCTAATGGATGCAACCACATACCCCCATCCCAGGGCAGCCCCATCTGAGAAGCAGGATCCATGGAGCAACATTCCCCTCCTGCCCTGACAGGTGGGCTGTGCAGATGATGGTGGAGGGCAGCAGGATGGGAGGTTGCAGTAGCGCTGCCTGGGCTGTATCTGCACCAAGGATAAATGGAAGGGGTCATGCAGCCTGTGCCTGACACTCCACAGTGCTACATTCACTCCAGGAACAAGTCAAATCCTGCACCAAGGGTGGTGAATTCCCATGTGAGCACACAGTGCCCCTGTGCACCACACATGCTGCACACACATCAACTGCAGCAAAAGAGACACAAACTGCACACGGAGGAGACAGCTGGCTTGTTTCCAGGTTGCTTTTATTTCCAAAGGTACTGACGTGTGATCTCTCTTCTTTTTCCGTGGGCAGAAACGCAATGGAGGAGAATCTCACATCCCTTAGCTGCCAGGTGACAGTGGCAGGAAGAAAACGCATTGCAATGAAATTTTAAAAACACTCATAAATAATTTAACAATGAGAAGTAATTAAATAAAAAAAATCCAATGGGGACACATGCTGGTGGCTTGTTCCCACCCCAGAGAGTGAGGAGCAGGGCGTGTGTGAAAGGCAGGTGGCTAAGTCTGAGGGAACATATTCATATTTCGTACAAGTTAAACAAATTATAGCAGACAGCTACAAAATACTCCATTTGGTAACATCAATACAGAATATATAAATCTACAAGCAATACAGCCATACACAGCTAAGACAGGGTGTCCAGAGTTCCCACGGCCAAATAGCTGGAAGTCCCTTCACAGTCACTGCTAAACAAAACACCATTGTACAGAACCAAGAGCAGCCCTGCTGTGCCGTTAGGAAGCCTGCAGGAGACTCAGCAAATCACTCTATGATTCTGTGCTTCTGCTTAGTAGTTACCAAGTGTAATCAATGAAAGGGTGGGTGGGCACCCAGCCAGCCAGCCAGTAGCTATAAAATCCCTCTAAGGCCTGGTCTACACTATGACTTTAGGTCAAATTTAGCAGCGTTACCTCGATTTAACCCTGGACCCATCCACACGACGAAGCCCTTTTTTTCAACTTAAAGGGCTCTTTAAATCAATTTCTTTACTCCACCTTTGACGAGGGGATTAGCACTGAAATCGGCCTTGCTGGGTCGAATTTAGGGTAGTGTGGACACAATTCAACAGTCTTGGCCTCCGGGAGCTATCCCAGAGTGCTCCATTGTGACTGCTCTGGACAGCGCTCTCAACTCAGTTGCACTGGCCAGGTAGACAAGAAAAGGGTCGCAAACTTTTTAATATCATTTCCTGTTTGTCCAGCGTGGCATGCTGATCAGCACAGGGGACCATGCAGAGCTCATCAGCATGATGTGCACATTGCCGGGGCACATTGCCTGGCCCGTACTTTGTGAGAAGTCTATGACCATGTCTATGTCCTCATCACTCTCATCACCGCACTGCTGTTGCCTCCTTGCCTGGTTTTGCTTTTGCAGCTTCTGGTTCTGAATCTGCGCTGAGAAAAGGCGTAAAACAATAGTCTGCTGTTGCTCTGATGGAGGGAGGGGTGACTGACAACATAGCTTACAGGGAATTAAAATCAACAAAAGAGGTGGCTTTGCATCAAGAAGAAACACAAACAACTATCATACAGAATGGCCCCCTTAAGGATTGAACTCAAAACCCTGGATTTAGCAGGTTGTTGATTTCACAAAACAAATCAAGTCAATTTCTTGTTTTGATCCATCTAGCTTTTAAATCTTAGGCTGGTAGCAAACGGTGCAGTATAACTGTTAGTCATCATCATCTTCTAGGTGCTTGGCAGAAGATGGAAATGACCTGGCTGAGTCACTCCTTTGTCTGCCCAGGCACTCCAACTGATTTCACGAGATTGGTTAAAAGAGCACTGAGGAGAATGGCTACTAATCATAGCACACACTGCTACCAAAAGGCAATGAGCTGTTGCTGTGTAGCAATGCAGTCCCATGTCTGCCGGAATCCAGGAGACGACGGTGACAGTGAGCTGAGCGGGTTCCCTGCTTGCAGTGGTATGGCGTCTGCTCAGGTAACCCAGGAAAAAGGTGTGAAATGATTGTCTGCTGTTGCTTTCATGGAGGAAGGGAGGGAGGAGAGAGAGGGGATCTGAGGACAGGTACCCAGAATCACCCATGACACTGTTTTTGCCTCATCAGGCATTGGGATATCAACCCAGAATCCCAATGGATGGGGGAGACTGCAGGAACTGTGGGGTAGCTACCCACAGCTACCCAAATTGCAATGCTCTGGAAGTCGATGCTCGCCTCCGTACTATGGATGCAGTCCACTGACTTAATGCTCTTAGAGCACTTTGTGTTGGGACACACACAATCAACTGTATAAAAACAATTTCTAAAAAACCAACTTGTATAAATGTGACCTAATTTCATAGTGTAGATAGACCCCAAGACACTTGATCACAGCCTTGGATAGGCTAAGAGACTACTTACACTTTGGACTGGTCTACACTGGGGAGGAGGGGTGTCAATGTAAGATACACAACTTCAGCTACAGGAATAGTGTAGCTGAAGTTGATATACCTTATTTTGAATTATCTCCTGTTCTCACAGCACAGGATTGACAGCTGTGGCTCCCCCATCCACTCCACTTCCACCTCTTACCCTAGTAAAGTTTCAGAGTCAACAAAAGCACATTTGGGGATTGATTTATTACATCCAGACAAAACACAACAAACCAAAGCCCAAACAATCAATTGTCACCCACCAACCGAGTGGATAGTGTGAATATACCCTTTGATCAAGGGTCAACTGAAACATAGTTGGGCATTGATTTATTACATCCAAACAAAAGACAACAAATCAAAACCCAATAGACCAATTATTACCACCCCCAAGTCAGTGGGACTATACCCTTTGATCTGAGCTCTAAAGAGCCAAGCATCAATTCTGACACCCTTGGATGTTACACAACCCCTCTGCCCCCACCGCTTTCTACCTCGCCATGACGAGCTCCCAGACACGCACCAAACACCATTCACATGACTTTGAGAACTAGGTAACTCTAAGTGAGGATCACTTCACAGAAATGACGCCAATGGAGAACTTCAAAGCAAGAACTATTAAGGCACAATTCTGTTCAAAGCCAGAGAAGTCTTTCAGCCTCCTTCCTCTTGCTGGTTTCTCTCCTTCCTTCTGTTCAATGACAGTTCCCTGTACACTCCTAGTTTGCACAAACCCACCCACTGACCTGTGACTAACAATCTCTCACTGCTAACTCTTATAGGAAAACAGGCCAAAGAAAGTGTATGCAAGCGCTATACACAGCCCCGGTGCTCTTTTCGGTTCCTTCCACAGAACTTTCACTCCATAGCAGTCCAGTTCCTTGCTGTTGCTTGTCTAACCGCTGCATGCATGTGCTATACCGTACCCTGAGCTGATTCCCGACTTTTGTGTTCAAAACAGCTTTGCCTGTCCATGTCTCTATGGATCAGCAGCACCTTTTTTCCTCTCTAAACCACCTCTTTCCACCCTCCCCCTTCCACACTTCACACTCACCTCATCACAAACTCACCCACGGCCCCTTTGGCTTCTCAAGCGCCGTCGAAGGAGAATGCAAGGCATGTGGTGGGCAGGCCAGGGATTTCTTTGTCCCCCCTGCAAAAGGGGTCACCCTCCCCATCAGGAATCGAACCCCAGTCTCCCACGTGACAGGCGGGGATACTCACCACTATACTAACGAGGAAAGGGGCACGTGGAGTGGCCCCCGCTCCCACAGACCAGCTATGGTCAGCGTACACCTACACCGTCGCATGGGCCCCAGCAGGCAACAGCACCCCTGGCCCTCTTCTGCTTCCCAAAGGCTTTGGCCGCAGCAACAGCCCTGGGAAAAGCCCTGGCCCTCCTCACCTGCCCTTGCCCAGCACGACGTCTTTTCGGGTCTACACAGCTCCTCACACAACACCCGCCTGGGACCTTGCCCTCCCCTACCAGCATGGGCGGCAGGTTATATCTGTGTGCGGTGCCCGGGCTCCAGGAATATTCAGGGCTGGGGGCCCTGCTCCAGCAATAGTTGGAGCTGGGTCTCTCCCCCGTCCCTGCCTGGATTGGCCCCCGGCCCCCACGGGCCTCCCCACCCCCGCCACAGCGACCCTGCCTGGAGCAGGTCTCAGCCCCCGCCTGCCACCCGCCCGCCGCGTCGCGTCCCTGCCTGGCAGAAAGCAGCCGCGCTCTCCCCAGCATGCTCTGTGCTGCCGGAGGGCTCCCGGCAGAACTGCTGTCTGCTGCCGCAGGGTCCTAGTGCCTGCCAATCACTAATGGCAAGGCAGGCTGCCCTTACCCTGCCCTCGCCCTGAGCCTCCCCAATGCTCCAAACCCCTCATCCCCCGCCGGAGCCCTCATCCCCTCACCTGATCCTCCTCCCCAGCCAGAGCCCTCATCCCCGCACCCTGATCCTCCTCCCCAGCCAGAGCCCTCATCCCCCGCACCTAATCCTCAGCCCCAGCCCTGAGCGCCCCACATCATAAACCCCTCATCCCCTGCACCTAATCCTCTGCCCCAGCCCTGAGCCCCCAGCATGAACCTCTCATCCCCGCACCCTGATCCTCCTCCCCAGCCAGAGCCCTCATCCCCCGCACCTAATCCTCAGCCCCAGTCCTGAGCCCCCCCCGCAGCATGAACCCCTCATCCACAGCCCAACCCTCTTCCCTAGCCCTGAGCCCCCTCCTGCATCATGACCCCCTCATCCTCAGCCCCACAGCCCTCACCCTGCACTCCCGCCACTCCCCCAACACCCGCCCCGAGCATGCACCACCTCCCCTTCCTACTCCCCACCCCAGACCAGAGCCTGCACCCAAACTCCGTCCCAAGGCCTGCACCCCTCACCCCCTCCTGCACACCCACCCCCTGCCCCACCCCGGAGCCTGCACCCAGCACCCAAACTCCCTCCCAAAGCCTGCACCCTGCACCTCTCCTGCACCCTAATCCCCAGCCCAGGATCTGCACCCCAGACCTCCCCCGCCGAGCCCCCTCCCAGAGCCTTAGGCAGGTGGGGGCGGAGTTTGGGGGGCAGAGTTGGGGGGCGGGGTCTGGGCACCAGCAAAATTTGTACAAACTTGCCCCCCTTGCCTACCAGCGCAGCCGCGCCTTGGTTCCTCTCAAAACCGCCTCTTGCCACCCTCCCCCTTCCACACTTCACACTCACCTCATCACAAACTCACCCACGGCCCCTTTGGCTTCTCAAGTGCCTCTGGAGGGACGCAGCTTCCCAGGCACACAGATCCTTCCCTTCAACGCGCACTGGACGGACATTCCCAACACAGCCCTTTCCAGGAGGGAATGCGCTGCTTCTGGACCCTGGCGCCCAGCAAGAAGTCCTGGTACTCTTTTTCTGACCGATGGACCCCACTGACTTGCCTTTACCAAGCAGAAACTAAGGACCGGCTGAAGAAACTGTTGAAAACGGGACCGGGGTGGGGGGGGGTAATAGGCTCCTATATAAGAAAAAGTCCTCCCAGACCGGCCTGTCCCTTTAAACATGGGACATCTGGTCACCCTGGAGCAGCCCCGCACTCCTGCTCCCCGGTTGGTGCGTTTGTAACCCGGGGCTGAAACCGACGCGAGAAAGGGAAGTGAGCGAGTTCGGAGCTCTCCGGCGCCACCTGCTGGGAGCAGAGGGCAATGACTGAGTGACGTCCTGGCTAATTTAAATATCACCTGGTTCTCTGCCGGGTGGCTCCACTGGAGAGCTGGGGCGTGGCCTGAGCGTGGCAGCACCTTATTTGCATATATTAAAAGCGGCAGTTTGGGGCCATTGGGGTAAAATAGGAGTAAGTTTTGGGGTTGGGCCCCACATGTTTAGTGCAGGCTGTGGGGAGCCGGGCTGAGCGGAGCCTGCCCCGATGGGGTGTGTGGTCACCCTGAGCTGGGAGCGTGTTGCCAGACATGGGGAAGGGGCTGCGGGGTGGTGGGGGGATTGGGGGGAGCAGAAAGTGTTTTCCCCGGTTTCTGGGCGGGGTTCTCGTTAACTAAAGAAGAGCAGCGGTGGGGGAGGGGAATTGCGACTCTGCGTTGGGGGTGGCTGTGGGGCACGACACGAGCCCCCCGGCGCTGGGTGCTGCTGTGGGGCATCGGACTGGGGGGGGGGCGGGGCTGTCTGGGTGCTTGAGATGAGGGGCGGTTCCTGGTTGGCTGGTGCCGGGCTGCCTATTGTTTTCTGACAGCTGATCTCCCATTGGCCCTAGCCCGGGGCGGGTCTCTGAAAGCTGGTCTCCCATTGGGCCCTCCCCAACTGACGTTTCTGACAGGCTCATCTCCCATTGGTGACGTTGTCTGACAGCGATGCGGGGCGGAGCCGCCAGGGCCTTGTGCGCTCAGAGCTCAGCGCCGCCCGCGAGAAGCGGCGCGAGGCCGCGCGGGGCGGGTCCCGCTGCCGGGCGGAGGGACCGAGACCGCAGCCGCGGCGCCGCCTCCCGCCCGGCGAGAAGCCGCAGCACCGGGGGGGGGGGTCACAGGGCGCGAGGCGCTTCCGCGCGCGGCTGTTTCCTGCCGGTCGCGGGGTGACGGGTCCTGCCCGGGGCGGCCGCGGGGTCCCGATGGCAGCGGGGGGCTCTGGCGTCCGCCCGCCCGCGGCGGCTGGGAGCTGCGGGGCCCCCTGCACTGGCCGGGGGCTGCGGCTCCTCCTCACCCCCCCCCCCCGGTGACTGGGAGCTCCGGGCTCTGCCTGCGGTGTCTGAGCGCCGGGGGCTCCTCTCCTGCCCGGGGCGGCCGGGAGCTCCCGGGGCTGCGGCGCTGCAGGGTCTGTGAGCAACGACGTGGGGCTGCGGGGCCCTCCCGCCATCAAGGCCTGTTGGGAAACCCTGGGTCCATCCGCAGTGGCTGGGAGCTCTGGGGTCCGCTCGTAGGAGCTGCAGGGTCCATACCCAGTGGGGTGGGGCTGGGGGCTCCCCGCCACCCTTGGCTGGTGGGAGCTCCTGGGTCTGCCTGTGGGTGCTGGGGGGCGATGTGGGGTTTGGGGTGGCGGAGGGGGCTCCAGGCTGCAGGGTGGGGCCGAGGGATTCAGAGTGCAGGAGGGGGCTGTGGGTTGAGGCAGGGGGTTGGGGTCCAGGACGGGGTGATGGCTCTGGGGTGGGGGCAGGGATGATGGGTTCCAGGTGTGGGAGGAAGCTCTGGGCTGGGGCAGGAGGTTGAAGTGCAGAGGGGTGAGGGCTCTGGGGTGCAAGAGGGGGCTCTGGGAGTGGGGGGGTTCAGGGCTGGGGCCGGGGGGGGGGGTGCAGACTTACCTCGGGCGGCTCCTGGTCAGCGGTGCAGCGGGGGGGACCTACTGGCCACTTCCAGGGCACAGTGCGGTGCCCTAGGACACGTAGGGACCAGCCTGCCTGAGCCCCGCAGCATGGCTGACCGGACTTATAACGCAGTCACCCGACTGGGAGCTCCAGGGTCCCCCTGTCACATGTGGTACCTGGGAGCTCTGGGATCCCCCCACAGTAGCTGGGAGCTGTGGGGTCCATCCGTGGTGGCATGGGCCTGTGGGAGCCCCTTCCGACACTGGTGGCTAATAGCTGTGGGGCCCCCACCGGCCGACAGCTCCAGTCTTGCTGCCCCAGGGCTGAGGCGGAAAATGTCACTGAGATCTCTGACAGTCACAGATTCTGTGACCCCCTTTATATAATCTGAGCCTTAATCGTTGTTGACTGTCTCTCTCAATCTAGTGGTCTGCTCTAGCGCAGATGGGACAGGGAAGACAGACGCTCACCCCCCAGCACAGGTTTGGGCAGAAATGGCTCTTGGGCTATTTGCTGTGCATGCAGAGGACTTGTCCAGGCCGTTGGAGCAGCTCAGCCAGATGAGGAGCTGGAAGAAGGAGACCTGAGCAGCCTGGACATCCCACTTTTTCTCCACAGCCACTGCCTGTCAGCAGGATTCCTCCTTCTCCTCAGTGAGACCAAATCTAAGCACCTAGATAGCTGGTCTGTCTGCTGCACCCCAATCCCTCATGCCTGAGCCTCCCTGCCAAAGTCCTGCACCTGGCTCCAGAGAATTGTCTCACATCTCGCTGGGAACTCGACTTCTTGTGCCCAGAGAGTCTTGGCCCCCCTCAGTAGAGGACCTGAGAAACACAGTGTCTGCCTTTTACAAAGAAGTACTTGGAAAGGTTTTGTTCCTGTGACCACATGGCCTAATGGGTAAGTTGTCTGACTTTGGATCAGACGATTGAGGGTTCAAGTCCCTTCGTGGTTGTGTTTGTCCAGTTTTACCTTTGTGCTGAAAGTCCTGCTCCCTTCAGGGCTAGAACCTCTTCTTGGCCGCTCAGGCCAATGCTCTGGCTTCAGCTAGAGCCCCGGGAAGGAGTTGGGGGTTGGGTGTCACAAAGGCTGGGGCATGAGCCCCAGGTGCTTCCAGTCTTGCCTTTGCCCTTCCTGACTTGCCAAAGAAAATGGGCGGCTGCCCGGGCTAGAGTGTGGAGCAGTTTCCCTCTTCCAAGTGTGCGCCTGTCCCTGTGCTGGAGGGTACTTGCTAAATAGCACCTTGGGAGCCTGGGTGTTTCTCTGCTTGTCGCCAGCTGGGGAAAAGCCTCTTGGGGTAAAATCTCCTGCCCCACTGCCAAAGTCAGCACCATGAGTGGGAACGGTAAGAGGCCCCACCAGGGGCGCTGGCCCTGCTTTCCTATCATCTTCTCATGTTGGCCACATCAGCAGCTGGCTGTGGGTGGTTTTCAGTGGGTGTTCGGCATGGCAGGGAGCAGGAGCAGCCTGGCTGGGTGTCTCTGTGGCTGTCTGCTGGCCACACATAGGCATGGTTCTCCCCTCCTCTTGCCCTACCCTTGGTTGCTCTGTGGCTTTTAAGCCTTCCCTTGGAGTTGTCAGCACCAGCCACCTCTGTCCTAGGTGCCCAGAGGAGGAGAGGTGCTGGGCTCCAGCCTGGGACTCTGCCTCCCTCCTGCCTTTCCTGACTATGAAACCTGGCCCTGACACTCCTTTCTTCAAGCGCCATGTGGGCAAGAGGAAAAGTGTGGTAGAAAGCACAAGGGCCAAACTTGTGGGCATCAGAAATCCCAAACACCCAGTCAAACCATAGCCACTTCTAGACCCCATTCCAACCAAAGACCTGGCTCCAGTGGGTATGAGTCACTCAGCACAAGGTTAACAATTCATTCTTAGACAGCTGGAGATAGGAAAGCACTTGGATCTCCAGGGATTTACCACAAGGTCCCACTGAGATTTGAACTCAGATTTCAGCATGCCAACCCTTACACCATGGGACCAGCTTGTGCTAGTTTCTCTGAACATTGGTGACCCTATCATAGAATACCAGGGTTGGAAGGGACCTCAGGAGGTATCTAGTCCAACCTCTGCTCAAAGCAGGGCCAATCCACAGACAGATTTTTATCCTAGATCCCTAAATGGCCCTCTTGAGGACTGAGCTCACAAACCTGGGTTTAGCCATCCAATACTCAAACCACTGAGCTCTCCCTCCCTCACAGGCCCAGCTTGTGTAAGGGACTGTTGGCCCTTTACTAAAACTGAGTGGGGTTTTTTGGTTGGCTAGTTCCCAGTCCCAATAGAAGGGGGAAGGGTCAATGGGAAATCAGGACCCTGAGACTGACAGGCCCCTGGGGCAATGGTCACCAACTGGTAGGGAACAAGTGAGAATTTGTTAATGAGTAAAATTCCTGGTGAAAATTGGCAAAGCTGTGGAGAGTTTGAAAAGTTCCAGTGAATTTACACATGAAGATACAAACAGAGAGACAACTAGAGAGAAAGAGAACATAACAGACTGCACAGGCCCACACAGACATAAACAAAAACCAAACCCACACAGCACACAGAGCCATATACACCTAAGGGAAAGCCACACAAAACATAGAACAAATCCACACCAAAAAATACAGCAAAAGCCCACAACAAGAAAGCACAAAAACCACATACCAAAAGAATACTTAGCAAAAAACAATCTGCATGCAAAAGTCACACACACACACACACACAAAACTATGCATGGCATCCACAAAAATCACACAGGACCCACATGCACATTAACACGACAGACAACAAAAACCCAACATACAGAAAGCCAGGCAGGGTTTGAGTCTCACAGCGAAGAGGGTGAGCACATAGGTGGTTTGGGGAGCAAAGACTGAGGGGGAGTCGGGGGCAGTGCTCTGGGCTCTGCTCGGCCCCTCCTGACACAGGCGGCTGGTGAAGAGCAGAGCCTGGTAGATCTGTGGAATCTGCCCTGCTCTCTGTAAAGCAAGGGGACCTCGGTGTCTTCTGAACTGCAATTGTATTTTCTGCAGGGCAAAATGATTGGCAGAAGCCATTTGCTTAAAGGAAACTAGTGCTGTAGGTGAGGTTTGAACTCACAACCTCAGCATGACTTGACTCAGCACTGCTCTGGAAGTACTGGACACTAACCCATTGCACTATTGGACTCTGTTTTCAGGAGCTTGTCTCCATGTTTTATGGATGGATTAGCGGAGTGTGTGGGGGGTTGCATTAGCTAAAACAAATCCATATTAAAGGCTGCATGATGGCAGCAGCAGAGGTGGGGAGCCTCCTTCCATGTGCTAGAGCTGGTTCCCCCTTCCATTTCTGAGGGGAAGGTTGGTGCTGGAATGTCTCATGGGTGAGATTAACGGGACTCTTGGGAAGGGAGGGGAAGTCTTTTCTATCCCTGCCTAGCTCCATTGGTCTCCTGTGGCCCTTTCGGCTCTCTGCTCCCCTGTTGGGGAGATGCAGAGACAAGCCCCCATCTGGGTGAGTCACCGAGAGGCTGTGTCCCATGGCGTGTGTGGGGGAGAGGGGTAGGGGTGGGATGGGGCTCAAGGGGAGAAGGTTGTGTGTGACAGTGTGTGGGGGAGAGGGAGGGTGTGTTCCTTAGGATAGAAATACTGGAAAACACAGGGCCAGTGACAGTGAAGCCCCATGTCTGAGTGTTATGACCCTGTGTGGTGCTGCCGTTCACCTTCCCCTCCTATGGTCTCAGCTTTCATTGAATCCAGCATTTTTTCACCTGTCATCACCACAGAGGTGTCCCACATGCCTTAGCTACCGAGTGTCCCTCTTAGAGACGCCGAGGACTGGAACTGATTTCAGCTGCTGGACAGCTCTGCTAGGTCTTTATTCATTTGCACAGGAAAATGCTGAGTGTTTAAATTCATTTCAAGCCCCACCCACCCCAATTCAGCGAACTCCTGAACATACTGGAGATGGGTCTGGAAATTGATTTTCATTTGAAAAAGTTTTTAAAGGGAATAACTTGGATTGGAACTACAAACCTATTATCCTAGAAGGAAACATTCACCCACTGACCTACACTCACAACAGAGAGTGTCAGGGATAGCCTAGAGCAGGAACAGTTTTTAACCTGGGGGTTAGTAAACTTTATCTCTGTACAAACACCACAGCTTACAAACTCCCCACCCCCGCTCTGTGTCACCAGAGCACAACAACAACTCTCCTTGGGGCACACACAGCTCCCCAGCTCCCTGCCCGTCAGTCTCTCCAGCATTGCTCCAATCCCTTAAAGCAGGGTCTCAACCTCAATTTACCTTAGCGCCAGTGCCAGTCCTTCAGTCCTCTCAGTGGGCCAATAATGTCACTCATACCACCCAGACCCTGCCCCCCAAAACTCTTCCCCTCACCTGCCTAAGGCTCTGGGAGGGAGTTTGGGTGGGGGGAGGAGATCTAGGGTGCAGGCCCTGGGCTGGGGCTGGGGATTGGGTGCAGGGTCTGGGCTGGGGATTGGGGTGCAGGGTCTGGGAGAGAGTTTGGGGGGAGGAAGGGGTATGTGAGGAGGGGGTGGCGGTGCAGGCTCAGGAAGGGGGTTTGGAGTGTGGCGCTGACCTGGGGCTCCAAGGCGGGGCGGGCTGGGGGGCCTCCGCATGCTGCTGCCCCCAGACACCGCCGCCACAGTGTCCCATTGGCTGCAGGGGCTCGGGGCGGGGGCAGCACGCAGAGGCACAGCCCCACCCTGCCCTGCCATGGGGAGGGGCCAGCAGCCTCTGGAGCGAGCAGACAGATGCTGCTCAGCTCTGCTGCACTGCCGGGGCCCCTGGGGGGGGGAAGCACCTGGGGGCAGCAGGTGGGGCCAAGTGAGTGACCTGGTCCCAAAACTGCTGGAGCCCCACGGGCGAGACCTGGGAACCAGGGCTGCCAGCCAGGCAAACACCTTTAAGAGGAGGCGACCCTCTGCCTGTCAAAACCTGATCTTCCTCCTTCAGTTCAGTGACAGCCTGAATTGTTCCTTATCCCGGCAGAGCCAGAGGATTGAAAGCAGCAACATCAAACCCCTGTGTAGCTCGCAGGAATGGACATAAACACTCCCTGGTATCTGAGGAGATGTTCAGCTATGCCCTTGGTCAACTACAAGTCTACAGAGAAAGGAGGTGGCGCCAGATATAAAGAGTGAAACACGACACATCATAGTTATGCCCATGGTGGCTGCAAAATCTTTTGATGTACTTCTTCTTATCAGCAGTGTATTGTTTTCTCTGGAGCCTAGGCCTTGACCAAGAAATTTGTACCTTGATAAAATAATCGACTGCCCCTGGTGAAGACGATGGACTTGACACCCACTGGGGTGTCCCTACACAGGTACAAGTACTAACAACAGTGGCTGCCTTTTAGCCATAGATTTTAATCAGGGCAATAAATACAAACCTCTGTTAAATCATTTCTCAGCCTGAGTCCTTCACCCACATTCCCTAGAGCATTGGGCCACCATGTGGACGTTTCATTTCCCGCCTCAATTTCACACAGACACAATTTCCTTTGCACAGAGCCATGAACAGCAAAACCTCCCTGTGTCTCTGGTCTGAGCCAGGGCATTCGATTCCAGTGAACCCTTCTCTCCTGCAAATGGCGATGGTCAGACAGAGGGGTCGTGGCACCTGCATCCCTGCAGGGAGATATTGGCTCGGCTCTTTCTTTCTGCTGCTGTTGTTAGTCCAGGAAACATCAAGGGTGGAATGCAAGGCTGAGTTCACGCACCAGCCCTCAGTGCCCCAGAGAAATCCTGCCCCCTGCTATTGGAACGATGTGCTGGAGATTTGACTAGGAAAGGGACTGTCTGAATTGTCAGAGTGGGGAATGAACAACAATCTACAGCAATGTCGTTCACACAAACACACTCTAATCATGCTCCAACCGGAAGGGAAATGGGCAGGAATTCTCGCTGTTCAGCCAAGGACACTTACACTGATGTGTAGTCATGAGTGTGCTGGAGAAGCTGGTCTGAGCAAACAATTTGAAGTGACAATTCAGTGAGAACAGAATCATTATGTAGCAAAATAAGTGCATGTTAAGTAGTTGTGGCCGAGTGGTTAAGGCGATGGACTAGAAATCCATTGGGGTCTCCCTACGCAGGTTCGAATCCTGCCAACTACGCAAGCACTGTGCTGTTGTTGTTATTATTGTAGTCTTAGTACCTGAGCATCACAAGTGCGAACTGGAGCCAGATCTAGTTTCACTCTGTCTAAACTTAAAATCCTGCTGTGGCACTGCTATAGCACTTTGGAGTAAACAGTGACTGGACGGTTTTCCCCATCCCTGTAATAGCTACATGGACAGAACAATTCTTCCTTTTCTTTAGCACTATCTAACCCGGGCTTAGGTCACCTTAACTATATGGGTTTGTGGGGGGGGGTCACACCCTGGGAGACATCGCTTTGCCAGTTCAGTGCCCAGCGTACACCAGCCCTTAGATCCCTCTGGGTATTTCAATGCAGGCACTGACCTGTGAGAGGAAAACATCAGCTCACAAACACAGAGACTGAATTTCCCACATTTAATCTCGCTGCACTTTCCAGAAAGTCACAAAATTCAATTCATTCTTGCTAGGACAGAGAAAAAATAAGTGATACTAAGTTTTTGGCTTGGGTAAATAAAATTAAGTGTTTAATTAATATAGTAAAAATCTCTACTGATTCCTCTAACTAACACCATAGCGTGAAATAGGAACAGAGACAAATCTTGTCAGTGACGACTAATTTCACAAATGATCTTCCCATTATTAATCTCCACATTGCCCCTATTGGAGGTCTGGGCATCTCCAGTGTCATTGCTCTGCGTTCACCTTCCCCTAGAATTGTTCTCGGACATTCGACTTCCTCTGCGGCATGGGGCTCAGGTCACTTGCTGGAGGATTCCCTGCACCTTGAGGTCTTTAAGCCACAATTTGAGGACTTCAATAACTCAGACATAAGTTAGGGGATTGTTACAGGAGTGGGTGGGTGAGATTCTGTGGCCTGCATTGTGCAGGAGGTCAGACTAGATGATCATAATGGTCCCTTCTGACCTTAAGTCTATGAATCTATGAATCCAGTCCCAAATTTGGAAAACTGTGCAGTTCAGAATGAGAATAGTGACCCCGTCTCCTTCCTGCACCTGCTCTACATTGCTCCACAGCAGCTTCTCTACCTGCAGAGTCACCCCAGCACGGCAGTGCAGCCGCCCAGGGTTCAGCAGGGGCCCCTGGCAAGGACAGTGGGTGCAGCTAACAGCCCAGTGTGCCTGGCAGTGAGGCAGCTGTAAAAAAGCAACACCCCCTCCCAGAAGTACAGAGACTGAATTCCCCAACTTTAACATCATGACCCCCTGTGGAAAGCCACACGTGTCAGTTGTATTTTCACAGGGAGATGCAAAAATCAAGTGACACCAATTTTTAAGTTGAGTAAATAAAGTTGAGGAGATAGTTATTAACCTCACAAAAATATACTAAAGATCCCTCAAGATAACACCTGAAGGTGAAATATGAACAGAGACAAACCTTGTCATGGGGATTGGAACTTATTTCAGCTGATGGCCAGCTTTGCTAGGTTTTTGTGCATTTGGACAGCAAAATGTTGAGTGTTTACATTAATATCAAGCACTCCTGTATAGAGGAGCCCCTGAACATAATGGAGAATGGAAATGAAAATATTTTCCTTTTTTTTAAAAAAAGAAAGAGGGTTATAAGAGAACACTGGGGTTTGAACTGAGAACTATTTGAACTGCAGTTAAGCACTCTACCACTGAGCAATATCCCCATGACACTAAGGGATGGTCTACACTAAGAAGCGGGGTCGAATTAGGGTACGCAAGTTCAGCTACATGAATAGCGTAGCTGAATTCGAAGTACCCTAGTTCGAACTACTCACCCGTCCAGACGCCGCGGAATCGAAGTCCGCGGCTCCAAGGTCGACTCCGCCACCGCCGTTTGCAGTGGTGGAGTACCGGAGTCGACCGCGGCGCTTCCGGAGTTCGAACTATCGCGTCCAGATTAGACGCGATAGTTCGAACTCCGAGAAGTCGAACTCACCGCGTCGACCCGGCTGGTAAGTGTAGACTAGCCCTAAGAGTGTGGAATTGTGATGTCCAGGACTTTGAAGGACAGACCCTGCTTCATTGAGCTCCTTTGCCATTCCCAGACCACAGGTGGTTTTAAAAATGGGGTTTGATTAAACTTCTTAAATATGGCAAACACCACAGCTTGCACACCCACCGATATAGCTTCTCCCACTGACATAGCTGCCACCTCTTGGGAAGTGGATTAACTGCACCCACAGGAAAACTCTCTCCCATCAGCATAGAGCAGTGGTTCTCAAACTGAGAGTCAGGACCCCAAAGTGGGTCATAACCCTGTTTAATGGGGTCGCCAGGGCTGGAATTAGACTTGTTGGTGCCTGGGGCTGAAACCAAAGTCTGAGCCCCACCACCCAGGGCTGAATCCCTCAAGCTCTGGTTTTGCCCTCCCTAACTGGGGCAGGGCTCAGGCTTTGTCTCCTCTGCCTGTGCTCAGTGTAGAGGGCTTGGTGCGTCTTTCTAGTGTACTGTAGTAAGTTTTTTGTTTTTTTTTTTTTTTTTTTTGCAAAAAGGGGTTGTAGTGAAAGGAAGTTTGAGGAACCCTGGCATAGAGCCTCTGAATATGTCTAGACTTGGCTCCCTGTGGCAGATCAGACACTGAAAGTACAGCCATGGAGACACCACACACCAGCCTTGCCTAGCAGGCAAAAATCAAACCTCCACAGAAAGATGCCTATTGCTTTCTAACCCATCTACCGAAGCCACAGCCACTTAACAAAGGGGCTTTTCTTCACTATGGTTCTGGTCTCACTGAAGGGTTATTTCCAATAGTTTGCTCAGACCAGCATTAGGGGAAATGGTGCCCTGGGCAAAGCTTGTACTTTGGCACTTCCCCATTGCCCCTGGACGATCCCCACTCCCCCTTTACCGCTAGCCCCTGCATTCCCAGCCCTTGCACCTCCTTCACCCCTAACTCCTGCCCCTCCTGTACCCCCTTTGCCCTTAACTCCCTGTGCCACCAGCCATTGCACCTCTCCTGCAGCCCCTTCACATGGCTCCAGTGCTGGGGACCCCACACTTGTTCTCCCTTTCCCTGGGCTTTGGCATCACTAGCCCCTGCTTAGCGAGTAGGGTTCAGTGGTCCCCAAAAAATGGGGCATGACTCCTAGGGGGACACAGAGGAACATTCATGGAGTCAATGAAATCAATTGAGTTTCTTCAGTCTCTCGCAGCAGACATTTTCCTTGTTTTTAAAGGCAAAAATCCTGATCTTTCCAACGGGAGCTGCTGCTTCAGTGTTCAGTTTGGGGAGGGATTTGGCTGCACTCAGAGATCTGCCCGCGGGTTACAATCTGCGATCCGAAGGGTCGAACGCAAACAGCGTTTAGATGGGACCATTAGTGCCGCCCCCGTGTGGCCAAAGATTAGAACTGACGAGCAGAGTTTACAGCTGGAGCCTGGGACGCTCCTGAACAAACTGGGCACAAAGCCTCTCGCGTGGGATCCTCGCTGTGCAGCAGGAGGCGGAGGGAAGCTGATTGTCAGGGCTCAGGGCAGCTCCCTGCCAGGCTGAGCCGGTGTCTGTGCTAAGCTCGGCATCAATCAGGTGATTCTGGGCAGTTCGGGGTCCCGGGCTCCCACAGGGGTGAAGCAGGTCACCCTGGAGCAGGTTAAAGCTGCAGGGTGACAGTGGGGTTGCTGCCCCTGTGAACAGCTGCTGTAGCACCGCCTGGGCAGGACAGGGAGAGCCAGTTATACCCCCCCCCAAGCCTGTATCGGGGGATGGGAGCACTCACACCCTGGGGACCCACCCACCAGAGATCTACGGGGGGGAGAGTGGCACCCACACACCCAGGATGTTGTAGGGGGGGACAAGGGCATCCACACACCGGGATCCTCTGCAGAGGGACGGACACCCACACACCCAGGATTCTGTATGGGGGGCAGAGATACCCGGACACCTGGGCGGGGAAAGGGGGCACCGAAACATCCGGGATCTTACCTGGCAGGACAGCGGCGCCTGCAGCTCGACATGAGACGGGGGCGGGGGGTGCAGAAGCATTTCCCAGTTCCAGGCTGTCCCCATCTGGCCAAGGCACAGAGCTCACAAGCAGAGTTTAAAGTTCCAGCTGCCAGGCTATGAAACAAGCCGGGCTCCATGGCTGGTGCCTGTGATCCCAGCTCCTGGGGAGGCTGAGGCTGGCGGATTGCTTGAGCTCAGGAGTTCTGGGCTGCCGGAGGCTGTGCCGATCAGGTGTCCGCACTAAGTTCAGCATCAATATGGTGATCCCGGGGAAACTTGGGGTCTCCAGGTTGCCTAAGGAGGGGTGAACCGGCCCAGGTCAGAAACGGAGCAGGTCAAAACTCCTGTGCTGATCAGTAGTGGGATTGCACCTGTGAATAGCCCCTGCAGTGTAGCCTGGGCAAGAGAGTGAGACACAGTCTCTTTTTAGACACCCCTACCCCGCAGAGCCTGGAGTGGGGGATGGGAGCACCCACACGCTGGGGAATCTGACTTGCGGGTTAGAGACGCACCCAAGCAACACGGATCTTGAAAAGAGGAACAGCGACACCCACACACCACAGAGCCTGGATGGGGGCAGGGGAACCACACACGGGAGCTAGTTCATGGGGTGGGGGACACACCCATATGCTCCGTTGCACCATTCTTAATGAGAAGAACAGGGGCATCCGCACAACGGATCCTTAACGAGCTGGGGGACACCCACACACTCCACTATTAACCAGGAGGGACAGGGGCACCAGACACCCCCAGTAGCATGGAGAACCCCCACATCCACCGGATCCCTCATGGGGGGTAAGACAGAGGGGATTATAATGGGGCCCAGCGCACCCACGCACCAGGGATTGTTAAGGGTTGAAGGGACAGGGACACCCACACACACTGAGATCACGTCCTTGGAGGAACGCAAACCCTCCACAGAAGGACCTGGTCTGTTCCATGATGGCAGCCCAGCCTGGGTGAGTCAAAGTCTCTTTTTATACAGCCATGCCCCAGAGATCCTGACTAGGGGGAGAGAGACACCCACCCACCAGAGATCCTTAATGGTCTAGGGTGCACCCACACACCAGGGATTCTTATGGGTGGGAGGAATGGAGACAGCCAGACACACTGAGATCACTTCCTCCCAGGAGCCTGGGCCAGACAGGGAGACACAGTCCCCCTTTACAGATCTGCCAGACAACCTTCCTCCCACTCCCTCCACACAATGTTCTTATCTGGAGGTGAAGCCAGGGAAATCCCATGGAGGATTCTTATCTGGGGAACTGGGGGGACCCACTTACCACCAGAGATTCTTAAGGGCAGGAGGAACAGGGACTCCCACCTCTGCAGCATGGGGGTGGGTCGCCTGCTGGGATCATCTGGGCATATTTCACCTCGTCAGCTCCCTGCCATTGCCTTGGGGGCCCCTTGCTCGCTGCCTCTGGTACCCAGTTTAGCCTCCGTCCTGAGGGCTGAAACGCTTTGATCTGTCTAAGGTCTGTGGGATCAATACGTGTCATGGTGTAATTCTGTGTTATTCGGGGGTCAGACTAGCTGAGCTAATGGCCCCTTCTGCCCTTAAACGCCATGAAAACATTTCCCTGGTTTCTCCTTGCGCCTGACAGACACCACGGTGAGGGGCCCAATAGAAGATCCTGGACACAGCGCTCTGGCTCTTACTTTACTTGGGGACGTCAGCGCTTTCCTAGCAAAGCTGCTGCTAAAGTGCTGGATTTGGGGAACGGTTCGGCTCCGGTTCAGAGATCTGCCTGCGGGGTGTGAACCTGCCACGAGGAGTGGGAAACGCAACCAGCAACGGGAGGCATTGGCTGAGCTCCGGGCTGCCCCCGTGTGGCCAAAGCTTAGAACTGAGCAGCGGAGTTTAAAGCTGGCGCTGGGAGGGAGCTGAACACGCGGGGCACGAAGGCTCCTGCGTGTAATGCTTGTTGGGTGGGCAGCTGAGCGTAGCTGATTGCCGGAGTTCAGGGCTGCACCCCGGGGTGCTGAGCAGGTGTCTGTGCTCAGGTTGGCCTCGCTATGCTGGTTTCTGGGAAGTTTGGGGTCGCCAGTCCCCCTAGAGAGAGAGGAGCCTGCCCAGGAAAGGAGGCTTTCAAAACTCTGGTACCAATTGGCAGTGGGACTGCCCCTGTGAAGAGCCGCTGTAGCCCCGCCAGGGAGAGCCGGTCTCTCTTTATGCAGCCCCCCCCCCATTCCTCAGGATGAGGGTTGTGCTCAAAGATCTGTGCCCCGTGTTTTCACCTCCATGTAGAAGCGCACAGTGCAAATAACCCTCAGCGCATGAGCTCAGCTCCAGGCTCCACTTCCACCTGCTCAGAGCGCAGAGCTCCCAGGCTGAGCCTGAAGTTGGAAGCGGGAGACCTTGTTACCAGCCGGGCCCTGTGGCTGGTGCCTGTGATCCCAGCGCCTGGGGAGGCTGAGGCCGGCGGGTTGCTTGAGCTCAGGAGTTCTGGGCTGCAGGGGGCTGTGCCAATTGGGTGTCCGCACTAAGTTTGGCATCAATATGGTGATCCCGGGCAAGCTTGGGATCCCCAGGTTGCCTAAGGAGAGGTGAACCGGCACAGGTCAAAACTCCTGTGCTGATCAGTAGTGGGATGTAGTGCCAGAAATTGCTCCCTGTAGGACTTTGCTACCTGCAGCAGTTACTGAGACCTGAGGTTGTTCTTATTTGCTGACTTGTCCTAATTGGCTAAAACTTGACAGTGGTGGGGGATGGAAGCATAAAGGCTTCGTCCTCCAAGCGACCCTACCTGGTGTCCATCTGTATCTATTACCTCTTAACACAGGATTGTAAACAACAGAGTGAGGTCATTTAAACATCATTTATTTTGCAGCTTCATTTACTGTGCTAACAATGTAGCATCCTGACACCGATACTTCTGCCCACGTGCCCTGTGGGTTGGATTCATTTTAGTGGGACGCGGGACTTGTGGAGGATAATTTAAACTCTTAATTTCCTTATGGTTTCCCTGCAATATATTTTTCTGCTGGTGCAATTTCTGACCATTGCACGTCTATTGTATGTTTACAATAGCACAAGTAAGTCACACAAGTGACATAGTCTAGGGGCTTGGCTACACTTGCAAGTTAGAGCCCATTAAAGCAGCCCCGGGTGCCCTAACTCCTGAGGTGTCCACACTCGCAAGGCACATGGAGCACCTGGGCTCTGCAGGTGGAGCACTCTGGGTAATCCACCTCCATGAGAAGCATAAAGCTCGCTGAGCCCTGCTGAAATACCCGGGCATCAGTGTGGATGACGTGTTGCATCACTGCACTGTGTTTGGCCTCAGGAAATGTCCCATAATCCCCTGAAGTCAAGTGCCCACTCTGGTCATTGTTTTGAAATCGGCTGCAGGCATGCGGATATCCCCTTTCAAAGCTCCGTTTCTGACAGCCGGCTGCTTATCTGCTCCGGGACAAAGCAACCATTAGTGTGGAATGCTGCTGTTGTGAATGTGTGTGAGAGAGGGGGGTCTGCTGCTGTCCGAACACACAAGACAGCATGCTGACACACTCTCAGCCCCCCAACACACTGTCGCTCCCCCCACGTACACACAACACACTCCCTGTCACACTCCATCCCCATCCCCCATTTGAAAAGCACGTTGCAGCCACTTGCACACTGGGATAGCTACCACAGTGCACTGCTCTCTGTGGCATTGCCAGAGCTGCTAATGTGGCCACTCCAGTGCGCTTGCAGCTGTCAGTGTGAACACACGGCAGTGGTTTCCCTGATGTGGTTTAACTCCCAGCGCTCTACCTCTGCAAGTGTAGCCAATCCCTAAATTTCCCAAACCAACTGAACTCAGTAACTGCCCTCCACCACCACATGCAGGGAGTAGGGGCACCGTGGAGCACACGCCGCACTTACTGGCTCTGCCTTGTGCATGCTGGGGTGGCCACCTCCCCATTGATGAGACCTGGTCCCACCATCTCCGCGGAGCTCCAGTCTGCCCTGCTGCCATCCCTGTCTGTGTTGTCTTCTCTAGCAGTTGACTGGAAGGTGAGCACTGGCCGCATGCCATGTAGCCGTGTTGTCTCGAAGGGCGAAAGCAGGAGGAATGGTGCCTTCATAGCCCACCCAATATTCCCTAACATAGTTAAGGAAAATATTTCTCAATGAATTCTCAGTAAAAGATCAGTAGCAGCCAGTGTCCGCATCAGTCTACGAGCATTGGTATTTTCTTGAAATTTGTCAGACCAACCTATCTAACACCTAACACACATTTGAAGTTCTTCTTTTCACACTGTTGCTCATTCTCAGGTTCTGCTTTGTCTCCAGACAGATCCATTCTCTTTCAGGACGGCCTTGTTCTTTCTGTCTGTTTCACTCACTGAGGTGTCGGAGTAAACACTCCCCTTCCTTCTATTCTCAGACAAACACTAGTATTAAGTGTTTGCTACTGATGGGTCTAGAAAGCATTTGTCAAGTGGAAGATGCTGTTTCTCAGAGATTGCTCCCAAGATCCAGCACTTTGGGTTCAAATGTCTCCCAGTTTCCTTGGTGAAAATAACACCAAGGCTTTGTTGCAATATACAAGAAGGAAGGAGTTTTGTCACCCCAGATGGGACTTGAACCCACAATTTCTGGCTTAGGAAGCCAATGCCTTATCCATTAGGCCACTGGGGCCCTGGAAAGCAGTAAAAAGAAGGATGGAAATTCCATCTTAGGATTGCACATTCCTCACATTCACTCAGAAGCCAAATACCCCATTTAATGGCCTTACAGAAACGTCTGCATCCCCTGGCAGCGAGGCAACTGGGCAGGTGGCTGACAGAGCTGAGCACCACCTTTCTGCCAGCCATCGTTAGAGAAGAACCCCACCCTAGAGTCACCCCTCCCTCCTTCAGCACCTCCACGGCTGTGGCTCTGAGTGGCAGTAGGATGATTAGGGGGCGAATCCGGGGCTGGAAGGGGGGTAAGGTCGGCCTGTAAGGAGTAACCAGGTGGGGCTGACCCAGGGGGAGGCTGTGGGCTGCTGGTTGGTTGTTGGGATCCGAGCTCTAGTTCAAAGCTGCACAGTGACCTGACACCCAGGGATATAGGGCCGACATAGTGACCCCCTTACTGGCCTCGGTGAACCCCAAACCCTTGTTACTAAGGGCATTGAGGAGTCTCTGTCCCTTAATAACTTCTGGGAGCTCCCCAGCAGGCTGCGGGCGTCAGCCGCCTCCTGCCTCACAGGTTAGACTCTTGGTGCTGTGCCAGCTGCCCCCTCGCTTGCAGGCCCAGTGTAAGAAGAAGGAGGCCCGGTGCTGGCAGAAGAGGGTTTTGATTAATCGACCTCTGTGTGATGGGCACAGGACGCTTCCACTCAGTAGCATAGCTGGGGGGGAGCAGGGGGAGCAGCTAAGGGCGCCGGGTTCCTCCGGTGGGGGTGTGGAGCAGCCGTTCGTTTTCCTGTTCGCACTCCTCTGCGGTGTGAAAATCGGGGAGGGGAGGCAGAAGCCCCACTTCCCTCCCAAAATGACACCCAGTGGGGGAAGCCAGGACAACAGGGTGGGGCGGCAAGTGGTGGCCAGACTCTCACCGCCAGGGTCTAGTCTAGCTCAGGGTCCAGCTCAACCTCCTCCCCGCGCCACTGGCCCCCAGTCCCCTTCCACCACCAGGTCAACCCGGGCACTAGGGCAGGAATGGGGTGAGGCAGCAAGTCAAGCTGAGCAAGGCAGGCAAAAGCGAGTCTTGTCTTCATGGGCCACTCACAATGACATCCTTTTTGTGTGCAACTGCTGCAAAAACCTCCCAGACAGAGAAGTAACAGTGTTACCAGATTTGCCCCTTACTTTGGGGAATGCTCATTTATTCAGGTTACTTTTCTGGGGAAGGGTTTCTGTGATTCTGTCAATGTGCTGCTTGTGTCACTTTGTGTGTTCATTTGGAGCTCTACTCCTCCCTTCTACAAGTCCCCCCCCCCCCAATGGAGCTATCCTGCAGGACCTAGGTTCCCTAGGGCTGGGCCTAGTGGAGGTGGATAAACAGTAGATGGGATCTATCTCAGTGTTACTAAGGCTTTTGATACAGTCCCATAGGATATTCTCACAAGCAAACGAGGGAAATGCGGTCTAGATGCAATCAGTGTCATGTGGGTGCACAGCTGGTTGAAAGCCCAGACTCCAAGAGCCCGTCTCCATGTCTGGCTGTCCAACGGAGAGGGTGAACCTAGTGGGTCCGGCAGGGATCAGTCCGGGGTCCGGTACTAGTCAATATTTTCATTACTGATTTGGAAGATGGAGTGGAGAGCATGCTTCTAAAATTGGCAACTGACACCAAGCACTTTGGAGCACAGGATTGGAATTCAAAACACCCTTAACAAATTGGAGAATTGGTCTTCTTGAGCCAAACTCCATGGCTGGGCCCCTCTCTCTAGACTGGGCTGAAGTGAAACCCCAGAGCCAAACACTCCTCCTCCTGGGCCGTGCGCTCCACCCTTGAATGGTCAGATGCTGCTTAGCGCTGTCAGAGCAGCTCTGGCTGGGGGATTCTCCCAGCACTCTCCACTAGCGGGAAAGTACTAAATCCCCAGCAAAGGAACCCAGGAGTCCTAACTCCCAATCCCCTGGCCCAGTCACTCCAGCGGAGCACACTCCCTCTCAAAGGCAGGGGGAGCGGCCATGAGGGCTGCTTGTAATTGCCAGCTGTGGGAGGGAGTGTGCAGCAGTGGTTAGCGAAGGGGCCTAGAAAGAAGGACTGCTGGGTCCCACCCATCCTTCTGACACTTGGTGTGACCCTGAGCCACTAGCTTCCCCTCCCCAGGCCTGATTCTCATCAGTGGGGTTGGGGTCACAGTCCCGACAGCCCAGGGGGGTTGGGAGGCTCCAGGAAGGTGTGTAAAGTGCTGGGATGTCAGGATCCTGGAGGCGCTGTCACCCCTGCCCTAGGGCGGTGTTCTACACCCCCTGCTGCTGGCCAAGTTTCTCCTTTCCCTGGCAATGAGACAGACTCTTGTTTTCCCAGCCAGCCGATCGCCCAGTGCCATCACCCTGGCTGCTGGCTGGGCAGGGTAACTCCTCAGGTCACCACCCCCCTCTCCAGCCTGCCTTGGCTTGGAGAGTGAGGAGAAGGGCGAGGGACGACACTGAACATCCTCCATCCAGCGCTCCGTCACCAGAGCAAGTGAGTGGCATTAGGGCTCCTCGGTGGCGCCCCCTGTCTGTCTGGGGAGAGGCAGAAAGAGGGGGAGAGAATCTCTCCCAAAGGAGATTGGATTTGTAAACAGCCCCCACGAGCTCCTCACTCTCAGACCGGGGAGGGGCTTCTCCAGAGCCGTCTCCAGTGTGTTTGGCAAGGTCCCAGCAATGGGGCTCCCAGCCCTTCCCTTGTGGGAGACTGTTCCCCAGGCTGAGAGTCTCTGAGCAGGGCCAGACCCGGGGAGCTGCTGAGCATGGAAATCGATGGGAACCGAGGGGGGCCTGGCCTTGCTATGCCGAGGGACTTTGAAGTGGGGAATGGTTTCCCAGGAGAAGTCCGGACTCCTGGGTTCTGTTCCTTCTCTAGCCTGGGCGGGGTTGTGGGGGGGAGGTGTGAGTGTGTCCTGGGCTGGCAGGAGGGAGCTGCTTGTCCAAAGTGACCGATGGTCTTTGTGACTGACCCCAGTGCTCGAAAAGGACGAGACTCCCCGGTTCTTGCAGCCCCAGGGATGAGGAGGGGGAACGTTGAGGGGGAGCAGATCATGCAATGAACTCCTGCCAATGTGTGTAGCTTGCACTCCCTGCACCCCTGTGGGGGGAGGAGGAGCTGCTCTGGCTGGGGCAGGGATGGGGAGAGACCAAACAGGCTGGTTAGTGAGAGACTGCCCTGACCCCAGACTCCCAGGCTCCTTAGGATGTTCAGGAAGAAGGCTCTGCCAGTGGCCCCAGAGCCTGAGGAAGCAGCTGCCATCTTCCCCAGGAGCGGAGCGGCCCCTCCGTCCCCACTGGCGGGGAAGGAGCTCCCGGCCGGACCAGGAGGTGGAAGTTCCCAGCCTTCTGGAAGAGGAAACCTGCTCCCGGCGCAGGCGCTGAGGTGGGAGAGGCACCGGCCAGGCCAAAATGGAGCTGGGCCAGGATGCGGCTGGGCAGGCAGGACCCAGCCCAGGAGCAGAACCGGGCAGGGTGGCTCCAGGGCTTGTTGTGTGGGCAGCAGCGGCCCCAGGAGCCCAGCCCCCATTTCCAGCAGGAGGCATCGCCCTGCCCGGTCAGTGGGACCTTCCAGCCTTCCCAGGGCAGGAGGTGGAGGATCCCTCTCCCAGCCCCAGCAGCTCGGCCCGCTCCCCTTGGGACAGCAGCAGCGCCTGCGACTCGGACAGCAGCGAGGCCGACGGACGCTTCTGCTTTGTTCCAGGTGAGGAGCCAGGCTGGGCTCAGGGAGGGGTGAGGAGGGGGCTGTGAACACCCCAGGCCCAGGCCCTCGAGCAGTGCTATGGGGGTGGGTCCCCAGCTCAGGTGTCTGGCCTGAGCCACTGAACCCCACTGTCACTAGATGCTGCCACTGTAATCCTTGGTGCTCCATTGGGTGGGGGGTGGGAGGCACCTCCCAGGGAGTCCAGGACAGTGGGGGGGGGGGGTGTCTCTTTGCTATGGGCTCCTGAAGGAGTTGGGGGCTGACAACACTGAGGCTACTTGGAATCAAATACATTTGAGATACAAATACATAGCCCATGTTCATAACTTCAGCTACAAAAATGGTGCACACATCCAGCCAGCGTCATTATCACCAGCAAATCATAACCTTGTCCTAGACACCTCACACGCCAACCTTTGCACAATATTTGCTGCACATACATAACAGTGGTAGCAACAATGATCTCTACGGTCCCAGTTCATATTAATAACGTCACAGCAGGCTATAGAGAAGTGGGAGGGAGGCGTCTTCCAGCCGTCGTGTCTCATCCGTTTCTCCCTTGCCGCTTGGGCCGAGGTGGGAAGGGAGCGAAACGTGCCCGGCTGAAGGTTTTGTGCTCGGCCTTGAAGATTAAGCCCGACCCCCCGGCATGGCTAGGTCAGGGTTGTCCTGGGCTCTGTGGGGGGAGGGCTCAGCTGGGAGAAGGGGCAGACGAGGGGATTTTGTCTCTGATAGATGAGGGCTTTGTCAGCAGGAAGCTGTAGGTCACATGCTGGGGGTGACAGTGGGGTTTGAGCTGGGGCAGCAGCAGCAGGGAAGCAACGTGTGTGTGTGTGGGGTGGGGGGATTCACTTGGTAAAAATGAACCTGCCAAGCTGCTCCCTCTGCTGGAGCAAAAGCCTCTCATTTATCTCCTCAACTCCCCTCCATGAAAATCTCCACCCCTCCCCCCGTGCTGAGAGACTCCCTCACTCCCATGGAGATTTGTAATTGTTCTAACTCTTCCTTGGCCTTGTCCAAATAGTTTTTCCAGAAAAATGATCAAGGACATTTCAAAAGAGAAAAACAAAACAAACCAGAGAAAGCCCCACCACACCCAGTTTGGGGCTGAATTTTTCTACTGTAATTTTGAGACAATAAAACTCACCCCTCTATTGGCCAGAAACCAAAGCTAGACCTCCTCCGCCGTGACTTCTGCTACCGAACCACCAATGCACTGACTCCTCTTGTGAGACATTTCTCTGCACTGCTGCTAATCCAGTTACTGACTCCAGGAAACATTTTCCTTAGCCTGGCTCCATGTGTCACTGGTTTCTATAGCAAAAGCCAGTCCCTGGCCCTGTGGTCCAGACATCCTCATTCACATCAAGCTTCAAGTTGAGAATCATTTCCCCTTCCCGCTCTGTGGGAGGGGAGACTTTTAAACGCACTCTCTGTGCGACTGCACATGGCTAAGCAAAGAGAACAAACCCCCAATCCCCCCTGTGCTTTGGGAGCCAGGTTTGCGGTGGGAATCCTGTAGTTCAGATGACTTCACGCCTGGGCATTGTGATTCTTTACCAGTTTCTCTGGCATTGGGGTAGTTTTGTGCTCACAGCTGTGATGGCCGAGTGGTTAAGGCGTTGGAGTTGAAATCCAATAGGGTTCCCCTGCGCAGGTTCAAATCCTGCTCACAGCGAGGCTGGAGTTTTAGCCAGTCCCTCACCTGGGCAATACCTCTGTCCAACCCCCTGAGACACTCTCAATTCTCTCCCCACCCCAAGGAAATCCTGTTCTGCTCCTTTCATAGAGATCCCTGGGACACCCCCTCACACTGTGTCCCTGAGGGGTCAGGCAAACTCTCAGCAACTGAAGCCTCTGCCACTCACCTGGTGCCCCATAGATCAGCCATAGCCCTGGTTCTGCTCCTCTCTCTAGAGTGTGACAGGAGCCAAGTCAGCAACTCCATGGGAGCTACGGGGCTGCAGAACCAACAGAGAAAAAATAGGTGCTCAGCACCCGCTGGCAGCCAGCTCCCCTCCCCCCCACTACAGGCCTTGCTGACAAGCTCCTCCTCTTCCCCTTCAGCACCTCCCACCTGCCAGAGATCAGCTGTTCAGTGGGGTGCAGGAGGCGCTGGGCGGGGAGGGGGAGGAGCAGGGAGAGGAAGAGGTGGGGGAGGGAGAGGAATGGGGCAGGAAGGTGCAGGCTGGGAAGAGATTGGACAGGGGTGGGAGCTTGGGGGAAGGGGTGGAGTGGGGGCAGGGCCTTGGAAGGAAGGGGAGGAGTTGTTGCGGGTGGCCCTGATGGGAAGCACTAACTATCACAGTGACAATAGAAGTGACCAGCCTTGCGGGGGAGGCTGAGGGAGATCCGCACTCACCAGGTCTCTTCTCTCCCCCACGGTGAGCCAGACACTGCTCTCTCCTGGCTCTCACTCTAGCAGCTGGACGCCAAGGAGCCATTTCCCCACAGGAAGTGCATTGAGTGCCCCTGTGGTGCTGGGGGGCTGGCGCTGCTGCTGCCTGTGGGCCTGGCAGGGGGGCTGATGTCTGCACAGACTCTCAGCTGCCAGGCCGGAGGGGGCACTTGGGACCTTACCAGATTGGCTCAGTGAAGACGGGGGGTTGACAGAGCAATACAGACGCTCTCCAGAGCACGGAGCAGCAGCCACCCATGCAGCCAGGCAATGAGCATTTCCCACAGCCTAGAGCCGAGGGGGAGGCGGCAGCTGCTGTTCCAGCTCCTCGGGGACAGGCCCTGTCAGCCAACAGCCACTTCTTACTCCCCACAGCTAAGGGCGTCGGGTTCCTCCGGTGGGGGTGTGGAGCAGCCGTTCGTTTTCCTGTCCTTTTTGTGTGTAACTGCTGACAAAAACATCCCAGACAGAGAAGCAACAGGCCAAAAGACTTCTATGCAGCTGCTAAAGTAGCTCAGTGGGGCGAGCGTTAGACTGAAGATCTAAAGGTCCCTGGTTCAATCCCAGGCTTTGGCAGGCCCTTTCTTTGGTCTTTGTGCAGTGGTGCCTTGTTTTCTGGGAGCACAGCAGTGCCCTGCATCCAAGGTGAGTTCCTGAGCTTGGGCTCTGCAGTAGGAAAACATAGAATGGGCTTCTGCCCCTAGTTGGCCCACCTGACCTTTACCAAGGAGAGATGGGAGCTGTCTTTCCCAACACGGCAGGGAGAGAGCAAGGCAGGGTGACCCTCAGGAATGGTGCCAGAGGGCTGCTGGGCAGTGACAGGCAGGGATTGGGGATGGAAGCTCCTCTGCGCAGCTGAGCAAGGGCAGTACCAGGGAAGGGGCATCTGTGAAAGTAACCCAGCAACACCTCTCCTCCTCTGGGCACCTAGAGCAGAGGCAGCTGGTGCTGACAGCTCCAAGGGAAGGCTTAAAAGCTACAGAGCAACTGAGGGCAGGGCCAAAGGAGGAGAGGACCATGCGTATGTACGGCCACAAAGACACCCAGCCTGCTCCCTGCCATGCCAAACCCCCACTGAAGACGTGCTTAATCCACTTGCTGATCAGGAGGAAAACCTGTCAAAATCTATGTGCAAGGAGAACACACTTGGCTTGGAAGGAGAGAGGAAAAAGAGCGAGTGAAAAAAATAACCAGCGAGAGAGAGAGCGAAAAGAACGTGAAAGGCAGAGAAAGAAATAAAGGGAGAGAAAAAAAATTAGAAAAAGAAGGAAAGAAAGGAAGAGCATGAAAGGTAGAGGGGAAAAAAGAAAGCAAGAACATATAAGCTAGAGAAAGAAAGGAATGAAAAAGAACGAATGAACCACAAGCGCTAGTTGAAGCTGGAATGGGAGAGTCAGAGAAAGGACAGACTGACCCGTTAAGTAAGGTTGCACCCGATTCTCCATGTTGGGGGCACAGTCCTCCCATTTCCGTCCTGGCCCTGCTTGGGTTGACCATCCATAGGTGTCTACTGGCACTTCCATGCTGCGAGGAGGTGACAAGCCCACCCCCCCATACCCTCCCCTCTGGACACGGGTTCTCCCCAATCATGACTCCCTTCCTGCACGCTCCTGGGAATGGGGGAAGGTGGGGGGAAGCCGTGTGCTAAGCAGCACCGTGGGTGTGTCTCTCTGGGGCGAAGGAAGAGGATATTTTTAGTACCAGAAGGAAAGAGCAGGGGGCGGGGGCATTTGTGGAGCCGGGGCGCACACCAGAGAGAGGAACTGAACACAGCCCAGCGTGAGCCCAGTACCAGTTGGAGCCGAGACGCCCATACCTGGAGGACCATCTCCAGAACCTACCTTGATGGTGCCGTCCATCACCGCTCCCACATGGAGCTTCCCATCTAGACCTGCCTGGACGAGGTGAGGTGGTGCATTGGCAAAGGGGGTGGTTTGAGCAGGGGCTGTGTGTGTGTGTGTGTGTGTGTGTGTCTAATTTTGGGAAGTGAGGTCACAAACTGCTGGGGCTGGTTTCCTATTGGTGTGACCGATTTTTGCAAAGCTTCCTCCCCTCCCCCGCCCCACATCTTCTTTTGGCACTAGGGCTTTCTGCGCTGCCGTTGACAAGGCAGAATCAAGGCCCCCATTGGGGCCAGGTGCTGCCCAGACACAGCAAGATACAGGCCATGCCCCAGAGAGTTTACAGGCTCCATACCCAAAAAGTGGGAGGAGAAACAGACCCAGTGTCACACAGCAGCACTGAGAATAAAACCCAGGTCTCCTGGCTCCTCCTGCTCTAACCACTAGACCCCACTCTGCTCCCAGAGTTGGGGCCAGAACCCAGGCGTCCTGGCTCCCTAAAAGGGGGGAGTGGGGTCTAGTGGTTAGAGGAAAGGAAGATGGGTGTCAGGACTCCTAGGTTCCAGTTCCAGTACTGGGGTTAGAGTGGAGTCTCGTAGCTTAGCACAGGTGGGACTGGGAGCCAGGACTCCTGGGTTCTTCCCATCCCCCCTTCCCCCCCAAACCATCTTGCACAGCAGGAGGGAGCTGGGCAGGAAGTGGTGATGAGGTGAAAACTACCAAGAAATGCAAATCCTAAAAGGAGACTGTGCCAGGAACCGAGTGGTGCACAAACCATGGCCTCATCTCCACCTCTAACCCCGCCCCCCTTGGCTGGCACTGGATTGTGCCCCCTGTGCCCCCCCAATCCACCCCCTGCGAGCCCTGGGGGGCAGGGAATAGCCATGGTGCTGGGCCCCCCATCCAATTGAAGTATTCAGTGTTGCAGTGACCCAAGGTGTGTGCACAGAATGGGGATGGAGTGTGTGTGTGTGTGTGTGTGTGTGTGGATGGATGGATTGATTGATTGATTTCTGCATGTATTTGTGTATGTGTGGTTTTCTGTAAGGGTTTTGTGTATGGGGGGGTGTTATTACAGCTGTGGGGGTTGTGTTTGTGGCTGTGCAAGTGTGTGTGTTCATGTGGCTGGATTTGTGCATGTGTTTGCATCTGTTAGCAGTTGTGTTGATGTTGGCTGGATTTGTGCGGGTGTTTGTGTATATTAGCAAGTGTGAGTGAGCGTGTGTGGCTGGATTCATGCATGTGTTTGTGCATGTTTGCAAGTGTGTGTGTGTGTGCGCGCGTGTGCTCTGCTGCCCTCTTTCTGCGCAACAACCGTTTCTCTGTATGTCACAGCCCCCATACCGTCGACCCCGGTGGTGATTTCCCCATCTTACAAGGGCTGGCTGGCCTGACCCTTCTCCCCTCTGCGGAGTGTGGCAGGGGCTGCAGCTCACCCCCAGTGGGGCAGGAGTGCCAAGGTGCAGGCACTGGGCTCCGATGCACCTGGAGAGCAGCTCAGGTGAGGTGGGGCAGGGCGTGTGGTGTCCGTTCTGTGTTGCCTGGTGCTGGGCCGTTGCACAATCCCCAGCCACGCCGCACAGCACGCCCCGAGAGGGGGCAGGTGGCCAAGCAGACGATCCAGCCCGAGGGGGTGAGGATGTGTGGTTGGGGGGAGGAAAAGCCTTGGGCTGCACTGGGGGAATGCAGAGCAGGGGTGACACCCCTAAAACCTGCAGCAAAGGGATGGACAGGTGGGGTGGGTGGATAGAAGAGGCAGCGGGACTAAAATCTAAAAGGGGAGTGTGGGGTCTGGTGGTCAGAGCGAGGGGTTGCTGGTCAGAATTCCTGTGTTCTATCTCCAGCCCTGGGAGGGGAGTGGGGTCCAGTGGTGAGAGTGTGTGTCGGGGGGGAGCCAGGACTCCTGGGTTCTCTCCCTGGCTCTGACTCTCTCTTGTGCAATCCCTCGGCAGTTACCCAACTCGCCAGCGTGTGGGAGCGAGGGGCTGGGGCTGGGGTGACACGGCCTAGAGTCCTGTGCTGCCCCTTTGTTACCCACCCCGGGGCAGGGTGGGGGATGGCCTGGGAGACCCACTAAGAAAGGCGCTTCTGGTGGGTCTGTGTGTGGGTCACGCTGCTCCCAGCTGGATAGACCCCTCTAGGTCAGAACCAGTCTCAGCCCAGGTCAGACCCTGGGAGCGGAGCGGAGCCCAGCCCAGCCCAGCCCAGCCCAGCCCAGCCCAGCCCAGCCCAGCCCAGCCCAGCCCAGCCCAGCCCAGCCCAGCCCAGCCCAGCCCCCTCTGTCGCCACGGCGATGTCTATTGGTCTCCTGGAAAGGTCCATTCTCATGGGTAGCTGTCCAGTGACAGTGAGTTCCACAGGCCTCGGCACATGCTGTGTGGGGCAGGAGGTTCTTGTGTTGGGAGCAGTGGGAGTGAACTGCGTGCAGTTGTGTCTCTGAGCATGATTGTGAATATTCTGGTGTGTGTGGCTGGAGGTGTGATTGTTTCTCTCTTTGGGGGTTGGGCTAGCATGTCCCTCTGGGTGTGTTGTGTGTGAGTGTTCTTGGGATTGTGTGAGTGTCTTTGTGCGTCAATATGTGTGTGTGTCACTTGCTGCAGGATACAAAATTCTGCAAAGCCGCCACCACACACACCCCCCCACACAGAGTGGGGCTCAGCCCCACCAGCTGGGGGCAGCAGGGACACACACATCTCTCCTGGGCCAGCTTGGACAATTTCCCATCACGACCCGGCACAGTGCTGGTGCCCCCACACGGGGGTGGGCAGTGACTGGGCGGGGGGGGCAGATGTGCTGGATTCAGAAGGAAGCACTTTGGGAAAATCAGTCAAGGCCCTTAGCAGAGCTGGGACACAGACCCAGTGAGCCCTGCACCACCCTGGGAGGGAAGTGGGGTCGAGTGGTCAGAGCAGGGAGGGGGCTGGGCACCAGGACCCCTGGGTTCTACCCCTGGCCCTGGGAGTGGAGGGGATCTAGAGCAGGAGGACTGGGAGCCAGGACTCCTGGGTTCTATAGGGGAGACTGTTTTTTTTCCTGGGCTCCCCTCCCTAGAGATCCCAGCCCAGCCCCCTAGTGGAGAGTGAGTGGCAGCGGGGGAAGTTGCTCTCCCACTTCTGAAACATGATTCAAAACCATCCCCCATGGGCTGTGACATCATGGAACACCGCAGACAGTAGAAGCCCCGCCCACCAGAGAAGGGGGGGGTCTAGTTGCACCCACAAAACGCCCATTCATGGTTGCACAGAAACCCCACACCCACACAGCCCCCTGCTAGGACAGGATCTGCTGCTCCCACCATGAGCTGTTCCCCGCCAGGCACCACACCCCATTCACACGCCTTTGGTCAATATGTAGCTCAGTGGCAATCACTGTCCCGAAGTGACTCCGGCGCAGGCACCCACAGCACGAACTCCCCACACCGGATTCTGTCCACACGCAGAGAATTCTCTCCGCCGGGCTCCTTCGGTTCCTCTCGCTGCTCCCCGTCCTGCCGCCAGACACTGCTCATCTGCATAGCCCCGCCCATGGACACGTGACACCTTCTGTCGTTTTGGTCTCAGGCGAATGAGTTGCCTGCAGGGAGTGAGCACGTCACCGCACGTCACAACCCCAGCGCACGTCACAGCCGCCGGGCGGGGATTGTCTGTGAGCCCCATGCTGGGGGCGGGGCTTCAGGGAGAGACCCAGCCCCATAGACAGCCTGGGGCAGGAGCTATTGGGGAAGGGATGAGGGGATGGGGAGAAGGGGGAGGGAGAGACCCACCCCCATAGACCCATACGGGCAGGGAGATATTGGGGGCAGGAGGGGAGAAGGGGGATTGGCAGAGACCCAGCCAGGGGTGCAGGGGCAATGGGGTGGGGTGGAGGGAGACATGTCGGGTGGGGGGGGGGTGTGTGACATGTTGGTCCAGGGAATGTGAGTCACTCCCAGGACATCGTGTGCAGGGGGGAGCACAGGGGCAGGGAGAGAGCCCCAGCCCCACAGAGCCCCAGAGGGATATTGGGGGCAGGGGAGGGGATGGAGGGGGGAGAGACCCAGCCCCACAGAGCCCCAGAGGCAGCGGGATATGGGGGGGGGGCGTAGGAGAGGGGATGGCAGAGGAGACACCCATCTCCATAGACCCCCAGAGGCAGGAAATGAGGGGAGAAAGGGGGAGGGAGGGATCCAGCCCTATAGACCTGTAGGGGCAGGGAGATATTGGGGGTATTTCCATATGGCTCCATCCAACAGCCCTCCCCCCCCGAGTGGGGCCATGGTCTCTGCCAACCCCCCTTCTCCCCTCCTGACCCCAATATCCCCTGCCCCTACGGGTCTATGGGGCTGGGTCTCTCCCTCCCCCCTTCTCCCTTCCCCCAATAGCTCCCTGCCCCAGTCTGTCTATGGGGCTGGGTCTCTCCCTGAAGCCCCGCCCCCAGCGCGGGGCTCACAGACAATCCCCGCCCAGCGGCTGTGACGTGCGCTGGGGTTGTGACGTGCGGTGACGTGTTCACTCTCTGCAGGCGACTCATTCACTGGAGACCAAAACGACAGAAGGTGTCACGTGTCCATGGGCGGGGCTATGCAGATGAGCAGTGTCGGGCGGCAGGACGGAGAGCAGCGAGAGGAACCGAAGGAGCCCGGCGGAGAGAATTCTCTGCGTGTGGATAGAATCCGGTGTGGGGAGTTCGTGCTGTGGGTGCCTGCGCCGGAGTCACTTCGGGGCAGTGATTGCCACTGAGCTACCTAGTGACCAAAGGGGTGTGAATGGGGTGTGGTGCCTGGCGGGGAGCAGCTCATGGTGAAAAGAAAGCAGCAGATCCTGTCCTAGCAGGGGTCTGTGGGGATGTGGGTTTTTTTTGCAACCGTGAGTGGGATTGTTGTGGGTGCAACTAGATCCCCCCCTTCTCTGGTGGGGTGGGGCTTCTACTGCCTGCCTGGGGGAGGGAGGGGTCCATGATGTCACAGCCCATGGTAGAGGGGAGGTTGAATCATGTTTCTGAAGTGGGAGAGCAACTTCCCCCGCTCCCACTCACTCTCCACTAGGGGGCTGGGCTGGGATCTCTAGGGAGGGGAGCCCAGGAAAAAAAACAGTCTCCCCTATGGAACTCAGGAGTCCTGGCTCCCAGTCTCCCTGCTCTAGACCCCCTCCACTCCCAGAGCCAGGGGTAGAACCCAGGGGTCCTGGTGCCCAGCCCCCTCCCTGCTCTGACCACTAGACCCCACTCCCCTCCCAGGGTGGTGCAGGGGTCACTGGGTCTGTGTCCCAGCTCTGCTAAGGGCCGTGACTGATTTTCCCAAAGTGCTTCCTTCTGAATCCAGCACATCTGCCCCCCCTGCCCGATCACTGCCCACCCCCGTGTGGGGGCACCAGCACTGTGCCGGGTCGTGATGGGAAATTGTCCAAGCTGGCCCAGGAGAGACGTGTGTGTCCCTGCTGCCCCCAGCTGGTGGGGCTGAGTCCCAGTGTGTGTGTGTGTGTGGGTGGGGGGGGGTGGGTGTGGGTGTGTGGGTGTGGGTGTGTGTGTGGCGGCTTTGCAGGATTTTGTATCATGTAGCAAGTGACACACACACACACATTGACGCACAAAGGGACTCTCAATCCCAAGAACACTCACACATAACACACCCAGAGGGGCATGCTAGCCCAACCCCCAAAGAGAGAAACAATCACACCCCCAGCCACACTCACAATCACACACACACACACCAGAATATTCGCAATTGTGCGCAGAGACACGACCGCACACAGTTCACTCCCACTGCTCCCAACACAAGGACCTCCTGCCCCACATAGCGTGTGCCGAGGCCTGTGGAACTCACTGCCACTGGACAGCTACCCATGAGAATGGACCTTTCCAGGAGACCAATAGACATGGCCGTGGCGACAGAGGGGGCTGGGCTCCCAGGGTCTGACCTGGACTGAGACTGGTTCTGACCTAGTGGGGTCTATCCAGCAGGGGCAGCATGACACACACACAAACCCACCAGCGCCTTTCTTAGCAGGTCTCCCAGGCCATCCCCCACCCTGCCCCGGGTTGGGTAACAAAGGGGCAGTACGGGACTCTGGGCCATGTCGCAACCCGGCCCCAGCCCCTCGCTCCCACATGCTGGTGAGTTGGGTAACTGCCGAGGGATTGTACAAGAGAGAGTCAGAGCCAGGGAGAGAACCCAGGAGTCCTGGCTCCCCCCCGACACACACGCTAACCCCTGGACCCCACTCCCCTCCCAGGGCTGGAGATAGAACCCAGGAATTCTGACCACCAACCCCCCTCCCCCGCTCTGACCACTAGACCCCACACTCCCCTTTTAGATTTTAGTCCCGCTGCCTCTTCTATCCACCCACCCCACCTGTCCATCCCTTTGCTGCAGGTTTTTGGGGTGTCACCCCTGCTCTGCACTCCCCCAGTGCAGCCCAAGGCTTTTCCTCCCCCCAACCACACATCCTCTCCCCCTAGTGCTGGATCATTTGCTTGGCCCCCTGCCCCCTCTCGGGGTGCGCTGTGCGGCGTGGCTGGGGATTGTGCAATGGCCCAGCACCAGGCAATGCAGAACGGACACCGCATGCCCTGCCCGCTGTGACGTTATTGATATAAATGGGGACCATATAGAACATGGGTTGCAACCAAGGTCCTGTAGTGGCACCAAATCCTAAGTAAAGGGGGTCATATAAGGTGTCTAAGACCAGGTTCCGGGTTGCTGGTTATAATTATGCTGTCTGTATGTCTGTATCATTTTTAGTTGAAGTTATGAATGTTGGCTCTATGCTGTCAGTATTTCAAGTTTGTGCTGTGCTTCTGGGGGAAGCCTCCCAGACAAGCTGGTGTTAGCTCTGCCTAGCCTATTTGATGGCCCATTAAGGACCATTAAGGACACAATGGACCCATGGAGAGAAGGCAGACACGCCTTGTGACTCAGCAAAGTATGCAGGGACTGGCCCATATGACTCCAGACTCCATATTTTTGCCTGTAAATTTCCACAGTGAAGACAAAGAGATTCTTACACCTGGAAAAGTCTATATAAGCCTGATGCTTCATCTCCATCTTGTCTTCAATCCTGCTTCTGACCTCTGGAGGGACTTTGCTACAAACTGAAGCTTTACACAGGGGACTGAACGACCCATCCCGGTGGGGGATGTATTCCAGAGACTTAATCCAAACCTGCAGTTTACTCCAGCACTGCTGCAAGCCTGAACTAAGAACTTTGCCATTACTGTATGTAATTGATTGCATTTAACCAATTCTACCTCTCTTCTCTACCTTTTTCCCTTTGTAAATAAACCTTTAGATTTTAGATTCTAAAGGATTGGCAACAGCGTGATTTGTGGGTAAGATCTGATGTGTATATTGACCTGGGTCTGGGGCTTGGTCCTTTGGGATCGAGGGAACCTTTTTCTTTTATTGGGGTGTTGGTTTTCATAACCATTTATCCCCAGGACGAGTGCACTGGTGGTGATACTGGGAGACTGGAGTGTCTAAGGAAATTGCTTGTGTGACTTGTGGTTAGCCAGTGGGGTGAGACCAAAGTCCCTTTTGTCTGGTTGGTTTGGTTTGCCTTAGAGGTGGAAAAACCCCAGCCTAGGGCTGTAACTGCCCTGTTTAAGCAATTGGTCCTGATTTGGCACTCTCAGTTGGGTCCCGCCAGAATCGCTCCGTCACAGTGGCGTAGTCGTGCTTGGATCCACAGAACCAGGTCAATTAAGCTTTGGGTCAGAACCCCATGCTGTCCAAATTTTAACTTTGGGATTGAGAGTTTGGTTGGTTAAAGATCAGTGACCATGAGACAGAAAGCATCAGGAAAAGCAAGGAAACTGCAAGCCTTGAGAGACAGCCTGCAGTTTGATTATGAGGAAGAACTGGCAGAAATTGAATGGAGAAAGAGGCTGATGAGAGAAAGAAAGAAGTTGCTAAGAGAAGAAAAGCTCGTAAGAGGCGTCTGGAGCTGCTGGCTGCTGAGGAGAAAACTCGACAGATGCAACAGGAGACAGCTAGACTCCAACTCCAAGTCAAAAAAGCAATGGAAGAACAGCAGAGACTGTATCCTCTTGAAAGTCCAGTTTGTAACAATTTTGGTATGTTGTATAATTCTGAGCAGTTGTCTGGGGGTAACCAAATGTACCCCAACAATGCCACCTTTTATGTCAATGCTGTTACTGTGGGTTCAGTAGGGGGTGGCCCCATAAATTGTGCCAGTGCTATGTATGAGAGTGTAAAAGTCAATGGTAAAAGCTGTTTAGGGCAAACTATGGCTTCTAACATCACTCTTGTTAGAGCGGATCTGGTCAAAGAGGAAGATTATTTACCAAATCAGAGTGTGAATGTTGTGATCCTCTGTGAGTTTACTGTCCGTGTGCCTTTAGCCAGAATCCACCTTGAGTGGAATGGGGCTCAGCATGAATCGATAGCTGGCGTCAGGAAGTTATTGCCTAAAGATCTTTTAATTGGGGAAAATGTTAAAGATTTGTTCAGTCCAGGTAGCCAGTCACAGGAGAGGAATGATCTTAAACCTGTGTCTATTGTGGGCAATGATTTGCCTGAGGTGGGTTGCTCCAAAGGTTTGTCTGTGCCAAGAAGCAGTGTGTCTGGGAATGAAGTTTCTGAATGTCTGTCTGATGTCTCAGAAGTGAATCTGGAGTTAGATCAAGAGCAGAAAGATCTCATTGGTGAGGAAAATGTTTCTCAGGAGCAGATTAAAGTAGATGGTCAGGTTAAATCCCTAACTGAGGAAGGAGAGGGTAAATTTGTAATGGGTAATGAATTGTTGGCTAGTGCAGCTTGTAGAAGTAAACCTGAAATGGGTAACTGTGATTTGCTAAAAGTAGCTCAGTGTAGTGAAAAGAGCAGCAGCTTATCTGTTGGGAGAGGCAATGTGCCTAAAAGGGGATTGTGTAGAAATCCGCCTGTGGGGCCTGAAGTGAGTCTAAGTGTAAGTGAGACCCAGAAAACGGCTGTGGTTGCTCAGGGAAGTGTTCCTGTAGAGCAAGCCCTAGGTGAAGAGGGGAAGGGCAGAATTTCTGAGAGGGGTGAATTGCTGCTTAGAGAAGCTCCTAGGGAAAGGAATCCTCATGGTAGCCTGTGCAAGCAGTTTACTGCAACTGAAGGGTGTAAAAGTGATTTAATCAAGAAAGTTTCAGTTCCTAACAGCCAGAAATTTTCTGTTGTGAATGGATCCACTGACTTTCCTTTTGAGAGATCCAGTGTGGGCAGCTTTGAAAAGGTCTCAGGTGGAGTAGAAGCTGTTAAGGAAGTTGAGCAGCCCTATAACCACCTGGCTGTGTGTAGCCAGCTTGTTGGGGAGACAATGCTGTTGGGACAGGAATGTCTCCATGCTGAATCGGTAAGTGAGCAGTCTGTGCTTCAGGGTCTGAGGACAGATTCAGTTACTGGTTTTTCAAAGCAGAACAGTTTTATGGCTGAATGCTTGAGGAGGCAGGGGAGAGCAAGCCAGCTCTCACCCTCAGACTCTTTGGATTTGTGTGGTATCTCTGTAAGACAAAGTCCAGCCGTGGAATCCATAGCAGCTAAGAAGTTAAAAGCTAGTGTCTGTGTTGATGCGAATTACTTGGCTGGCAGGGAGAAGAAAGACTTGCTAATAGCTGTTAGCACAGAGGGCCCACCCCATCAGCCGGTGATCTCTGTTAAGCAAGAGAAATCAGGGTTTAATCCCGAAGAACAAGAAGGAAAGAGAAGACTGAATTTTGCAAAGGGAACCCACAGGTTAACCCTAAAATGCCCAAATTCCAATGGTATTGAGCCAAGGGTGTGGCATGACAAACATGATTGTAAATGGACACTTGCAATGAATTTGTTGTTATTGCTAATGCTAATTTTTGTAACTAATGTGTTGCTATGGCCAAGAACTGTAACAATGTACAATGTGCCTAATCTTTTGGAAAATCCCTCAAACATGTTGAAAGGAATAAATGAAAACACACTTTATGTTAAAGGGCCTTGCTATACTGATGTTTCACAGTTAATGCATGTAAACAGTGTTGGAACTTTTCACAGGGGAAAATACATTCCAGACCTGATGTGCTGTATGAAAGGGGAAACTGAGGCACACTACCATATTGCTTTCATGGCTAAATGCCAAGATTCCTGTACTATGAACAACCTCAATATCTACATTGGTTTAATGTTATTTGGGTTCAAAACATTGGCCAGAACTGGTATGGATAAAGTAGCCATTTTCTTTAGCTCTTGGCAAGATCACATGAAACATACAGGAACCATGCTGCAAAAGCTAACCAAGTTATACCTTGAGTTTGTAAAGAGATCCATTCATGTTATTGAACATGACTTTGATAAACCATTTCGGTTATACACTGGTACGGCCTCTAGCCCAACACTAGCTGTAGTGAGACAGACCCAAGGAAAGGGGGCTCTTGGGATGCAGTCAGCGATGTTTTGTCATCCCTTCCTGCATCAATTTTGCGTTGGGGGTGTGACGTTATTGATATAAATTGGGACCATATAGAACATGGGTTGCAACCAAGGTCCTATAGTGGCACCAAATCCTAAGTAAAGGGGGTCATATAAGGTGTCTAAGACCAGGTTCCGGGTTGCTGGTTATAATTATGCTGTCTGTATGTCTGTATCATTTTTAGTTGAAGTTATGAATGTTGGCTCTATGCTGTCAGTATTTCAAGTTTGTGCTGTGCTTCTGGGGGAAGCCTCCCAGACAAGCTGGTGTTAGCTCTGCCTAGCCTATTTGATGGCCCATTAAGGACCATTAAGGACACAATGGACCCATGGATAGAAGGCAGACACGCCTTGTGACTCAGCAAAGTATGCAGGGACTGGCCCATGTGACCCCAGACTCCATATTTTTGCCTGTAAATTTCCACAGTGAAGACAAAGAGATTCTTACACCTGGAAAAGTCTATATAAGCCTGATGCTTCATCTCCATCTGGTCTTCAATCCTGCTTCTGACCTCTGGAGGGACTTTGCTACAAACTGAAGCTTTACACAGGGGACTGAACGACCCATCCCGGTGGGGGATGTATTCCAGAGACTTAATCCAAACCTGCAGTTTACTCCAGCACTGCTGCAAGCCTGAACTAAGAACTTTGCCATTACTGTATGTAATTGATTGCATTTAACCAATTCTACCTCTCTTCTCTACCTTTTTCCCTTTGTAAATAAACCTTTAGATTTTAGATTCTAAAGGATTGGCAACAGCGTGATTTGTGGGTAAGATCTGATGTGTATATTGACCTGGGTCTGGGGCTTGGTCCTTTGGGATCGAGGGAACCTTTTTCTTTTATTGGGGTGTTGGTTTTCATAACCATTTATCCCCAGGACGAGTGCACTGGTGGTGATACTGGGAGACTGGAGTGTCTAAGGAAATTGCTCGTGTGACTTGTGGTTAGCCAGTGGGGTGAGACCAAAGTCCCTTTTGTCTGGCTGGTTTGGTTTGCCTTAGAGGTGGAAAAACCCCAGCCTAGGGCTGTAACTGCCCTGTTTAAGCAATTGGTCCTGATTTGGCACTCTCAGTTGGGTCCCGCCAGAATCGCTCCGTCACACCCGCCTCACCTGAGCTGCTCTCCAGGTGCATCGGAGCCCAGTGCCCCGCACCTGGGCCCTCCTGCCCCATAGGAGGTGAGCTGCAGCCCCCGCCACACTCCGCAGAGGGGAGAAGGGTCAGGCCAGCCAGCCCTTGTAAGATGGGGAAATCACCACCGGGGGCGATGGTATGGGGGCTGTGACATATAGAGAAATGGTTGTTGCACCGGCAGAGGGCAGCTGACCATTCGCACACACATACACACACACACAATTGCAAACATACACAAACACCCACATAAATCCAGCCAACATCAACACAGCTACTAACAGATGCAAATACATGCACAAATCCAGCCACATGAACACACACACATTTGCACAGCCACAAACACAACCCCCAGAGCTGTAATAACACCCCCCCCCCCACACACAAAACCCTTGCAGAAAACCACACAAACACATGCAGAAATCAATTCATCCATCCATCCACCCACCCACACATACACCATCCCCATTCTGTGCACACACCTTGGGTCACTGTGACACTGAAGACTTCAGTTGGATGGGGGGCCCAGCACCATGTGTCTTTCCAAGCAAGGTTGAGCAGTTCTCCATGTGTGGCTTCATGCAGGTGATGGCTGATTCCCCCAACTTACAGCCAGTGGTGAGCTCCAGCCAGTTCACACCCATTCACAAGAACCGGTTGTTAAGTTTAAAAGCCTTTTTAGAATCGGTGGTTCCAGGACAACTGGCTCTAAAAAGCTTTTAAATTTAACAAAGGCTCAGGCAGCTGTCTGCTTGGCCCCAGCTCACCTCCCCCTCTCCCCTGAGTGCTCTGCCCTCCTTCTCCTCTGCTTCCTGCGAATCAAATGTTCATGGGAAGCCAGAAAAAAGCAGCAGGCAGGTAAGCTGGGTGCAGGGGTGGAATGGCTCCCTCTGGCCCTGGCCAAGTGCCCCAGCCCGGTCCCAGCTAAGCACCCCCAGCTCGGGCCCGGCCCGGGGAGTTGGGCCTCGCGCCTCGGGCCCCGGTGCTGGCTGAGCAGCTCTGGCCCCGGTGCCGGCCCGGCCCAGGGAGTCGGGGCCCGCAGGGCCGGTTGAGGTCCCGGCGGAGTGGACCCGGTCCCGGCCCCAGGCAGTGTGGTAAGGGGGCAGGGAGCAGGGAGGGGGGTATTTGGTTGGTTGTGGAGGGGTGGATAGGGGTCAGGGTGGTCAGAGGGCAGGGAACAGGGGGATTGAATGGGGGCAAGGATCCCGGGGGGCAATCAGGAAGGAGCAGGGGTTGGATGAGGTGGTGGGGGCACTCATGGACAGAGAGAAGGGGTGGTTGGATGGGGCAGGGGTCCCGGGGGGCCATCAAGAATGAGAGGAGGGGTTGGATGGGGCTGCAAAGGGCAGTCAGGGGACAGGGAAAGGGGGGGATGGGTCAGGGGTCCTGGGGGGGTGTCAAAAACATGGGGGGGTTGGATAGGGCATGACCTCCTGGGGGGGCACGACCCCCTCGTGAGGTGAGAAGGAGGGAACCGGTTGTTAATATTTTGGCAGCTCATCACTGCTTACAGCATAGTGACAACCATACTACACAATTCTCATAACTTCATATGCATGAATGGTATACATCTATGGGTAGAGAAATGACTTTCAGCAGATCATATCCTTTCCCCGATACCTTACAAGTCATGCTCTATATGTAAGATCACAATTATATGAAAATGAGGAATATGGGGGTTACAGCCGCTCCCCCAAAGGTCTAGAATGTCACACTAAGATTCTATTTTCATTTACGTAACCAACTTTGACCTCTCTGCCTAACACTTATAATCACTTACAATCTATCTTTCTGTAGTTAATAAACTTATTTTAATGTTTTATACTTACTTGTGAAATTGTTCAAAGTGCTTGGGAAAGCTGCTCAGATTAAAAAGGCTGGTGCATGTTCACTTTCTTTTTGAGGAAGTGGTGAATTAATTAATGAGCTTGCACTTTTCAAGAGGTTTTGAGCAGTGTAAGATGGTACATTTCTGAGGTGCAAGGCTGAGGGCTGGGGAGATATGCTGGTGTCTCTCTATGTATAATTGAGGAGTGGCTTATAAAGCATTCATGCAACTTAGTTGGGTGCATTGCTGCATGTTGTTGGCTGAGTGATCACAGCACATGGAGGGGGTTTTGCTGCTTGTCACTAGTGCAGCATTGTAAGACACAGCCCAGGCTGGAGAGATAAGAGGACAGAGCAGTTCCACAGTTTGGGATTGTACCCCGCGGATCCCACCACACAGAGACCCTGCTGTGACCAGCCGTGGTAATACTGTGCTTAGTGCTCTGCCTTGTAGCTTCAACAGCTGCACATGCAAGATGAGTTACAGTGACCTTGACCTTGTTTCCATGTTTATCCAAAGCCTCCTTTTGACAGTTGTCAGCAAAAAGACCCGTTTCTTTTGCAAGCATTTGTATGGCTAGCCAGAGTCGGGCTTCTCCGTTAACAAAAAAGATTGACCAAAAGGGGACAAGAGGAGGCACGTTCAGCAAGGCAGCACTAGATGCTGGATCCTGAATCTGCTCTTTATCCAGCAGCTCTCTTGGCAAGCTCTGCCATGGTGCCACGCTCTGGGACTCCTCCCCGAACTGCTCCATTTTTCATCAACAATAACATGAAAGGTGAAAGGACTGTCACTCTCCATTTCCTGCAAGCCCTGCAGAGAACCCTCTAGAAGGGGCTCTGTGCACAGATATCCCCAGTGAATTGCATGGCTGCACAACACAGGCTCTCCTGTCACAGCAGATTGCAGCGGAAGCAACCTCCTTGTCAATGCCAATAGCCTTTTCATCAACACCAGACTGAGGATTTGACTCTCTCCAATGCTCCGTTGGAAAGAAGCCTTTTCCTTCACAAGCAATTACTTGGATTGTCAAGAGAGGTCTCTTCTGTTTCCTAGGAAGACACAGGAAAATGTGAGCAGAGGAGACAAAAGCTATAGAACAAGGCACCACTAGGAGTTGAACCCAGGATCTCCTGTTTACTAGACAGGTGGTTTAGCCTATTAAGCCATGGTGCCTTCCCCAGCAGGCCATTTGCAACCACTCCACTTGATGGTCCAAGACTACACCTTCAAATTCCAAAGTAAAACTGTTCCCCATTTCCCTCAAGACTTGCAGACCTTGAGCAGGCTGGCTCAGTGCACAGAAAGCCACAGCTGAGCTGACAGAGGGCTTCTAACATGTGCTTCTCCCACAAGCTGCTGTGATCGGATACTGATTAGTGCTCTGTGTTTCAGTCACAGCAGCTTCAGCTCAACTCTGAGTCATGGTAACCTTTCCATCAGCTCCAGATTTACCACTTAACACTTTCCAAGACTTAGCTGCAAGGAAGGGTCTCTGTGTCTTGAACAAGCACTTACAGGGATTGTGCAGTGAGGTCTTTTCTTTTCATTAGAAGAAATAAAAGAAAGGAACCTGACAAACAAACTAGGTTCAGCAAGGGAGAACTGGCAGGTCAAGCCAGGATCTCCTGGTGAGTAGGAAGGCTCTTCAGCCAGCTCTGCCCAAAGGCCACTATCCAGAGGCCACTTCCCACAGAGTCCAGTTATGGTTACAGACCCATCCTGAAATTAGAGCAGGATATTTTAAAGCTTTATCTCACAGTAAAGTAACATAATTCAGCCATGTTGGCACAGAGGAGAAAGCACTCTGTCATTTCACAGTTATTGCTACTGATCTCACTGACAAACTTCCTTTTCTCGGGGCTGCTCCCAGCACTTTAGGGAGTTTTTCCTCTTCTCCATTCCAGCTGTGGTGATGGGACTGCAGCAGCTCCCCGGATGGCCGGCTTTGCTCTTTCACTTATATCCTTCTCTTCTTTAGCTGAAGCTGTGTTTGCCACCAGTTTAATCCGTAACTGAGACCTCAGGTACCAGCAGCTACTTACAAAGGCTCAATTCCCATTGCCATCAATGGGAGGTTATCCAGGGCTGCAGGATTTGGCCCATGGACAGTCAAGGTGCTACAGCAGCGACATTCTTACGTGGTGAGTCCTGCAGCCTATTACCAAACTGCTCTGCCATAGTCTGCAGGGGGCCTGACTTTTTGAGAATCTGGCAGAAGAGAGACCCTGGAGCAGAGAAGGAAAATGTCCTCAGCAGTCACAGCTGGTAGGAGCAGCAAAGACTGAGTATCAGACACACTTTTTCACCAGGACAATAAATGTGCACAACCCCCTGATATATTGTCAATTCACGCCCACACCCAAGGAAGCCCTATTCTGCTCTATTACACTCTCATGGGATGAGAGGGAAGGTCCTCTCATGGGTAAATAACTGGTTACAAACAAGGTAGGAATAAATGATCAGTTTTCAAAATGCAGAGAGGTCAATAGTGGTGCCCCCCGGGGGTCTGGGACAAGTACTATTCAACATATTCATAAATGATCTGGAAAAAGGGGTAAACAGCGAGGTGGCTAAATTTGCAGATGATCCAAAACTACTCAGGAAAGTTAAGTCCAAAGCAGCCTGCGAAGAGTTACTAAAAGAGCTTACAAAACTGGGTGAAAGGGCAACAAAATGACAGATTTGTTGATAAATGCAAAGTGATGCACATTGGAAAACATAATCCCAACTATACATATAAAATGATGAGGCCAAAAATAGTTTTTGCCACTCAAGTGAGGGATTTTGGAGTCACTGCGGATAGTTCTCTGAGAACATCCACTCAGTGTGCAACGACGGGCAAAAAAGCAAAGAGAATCTTGGGAATCATAAGAAAGGGATAGAGAATAAGACAGAAAATATCATATTGCTTATGGCCGACCACATGCATTGGCCTCCCCTCAGGCAGGGGACTTATAGGCCCTTCTGCCAGTTGGTGTTGGCAGCAGCAAGGGCTGGGTTCAATGTCTAGGGGAGAGCAGCAGAGAGGGAGGAGGAGAGAGAGTCCCAAGAGCAGAGTGCAAACCAACCAGCTGAGGGTCTCACAGGAGTCCTGAAATAACAGTAGCTCCAGGTCTCATCAGGGGCCCAGATGGTGGAGTAAGTGGGGCAATTTGCCCTGGTCCCCTGCAGGGGCCCCACAAGAGTTTTTGGGGCTCCTGGAGCGGGGTCCTTCACTAACTCCGGGAGCTCTGGAAAACTCTCGTGGGGTCCGGGCCTCGGAGATTCTTCCACTCTGGGTCTTCGGCGGCGGGGAGTCCTTCATGAATGAAAAGTGACTTCATTGAAGTGTTGAAGTGCCTTAATGGAGAGAAAAGGTTGGGTATGAAAGGGCTCTTTAATCTTGCAGAGAAAGGCATAACAAGACCCAATGGCTGGAAGGTGAAAAGAGACAAATTCATATTACAACTAAGGCACAAATATTCAACAGCGAGGATGATTCACCACAGGAACAAGCTACCAAGGAAAGTGGTGGATTCTCCATCTCTTGATGTCATTTAATGAAGACTAGCTGCCTTTTTGGAATGTGTTGCCCCCAAAAGTAGCTATTGTGTCATACAGGAGGCGTGTGATATGCAGGGGGTCAGATTAGATGCTCTAATGGTCTCTTCTGGCCATAAAGTCGACTAATTTCTGAAAAACTGAGTGTAGCATTGGGAGCAGTGTCTGATGTTTTCCTGTCTAGCCGGCTTGCTGCCTAGAACGAACACTCCTTGAGTGGGGTGATCCACAGGGAGTAGCTCAAACCTCCAAAGTGCCTGGCCAGGGGCAGGACATTAGCCCAGCAAGGGAGGGGTGTGGCAGTGACATCACAAAGGCCTTTTGCAGGACCTCAGACTATTGGCCAAAGGTGGTGGGGAGGTGGTGACCTCACAGAGAGATGCTGACATCAGCCAGGCAGGACAGGGGCGAGGGGCCAGGGAAACCTCAGAGACCCCTGTGGCTTTGCTTCAGCAAGTCTCCTTCTCCAGGTCTCTCTTTGAGGACTGAGAGAGTATTCAGGTTCACGGACGTGAGCGCCAGGAGGAACCTCTTTCAAGTTTTCTCCTTCCCTTTTAGTGATTTTACTAGAAAACAGGTGTCCCTGTTTAGAAGGTAAGAGCCTCCTTGATGGAAGGGGTGTCATGGGGGCGTCACAGTTCGGATGCCAGTGCCCCCCCCCCACACAATGTATGGAAGTTCCCACCACCCTGCTCTGTGTTCGCAGGGCGGGAGACAGCAGCATCCATGGCAGTGATTTGCTCCTGGCTGCTGGAGCAGAGCAGCAGGCTCAGCTGTGAGAACTTCCCAGAGCGATGAAAGGGGAGGGGCCCATGGCTCTGTAGCAGGAATGCAGGGAAGGCGAGTTCATGGCGGGCATTGTGGGATACTGGAGGAGGCCAGTTATGGTGATATAATGAACAGCAGCGTCTACTCTGTCACTTTAAGTTTGCTGCAAAAAGCTCTAGACCTCTCATCAAAGTCGTTTTATTTTGTCACCAAAACAGGGCAGTTTTGTCGCCAGACGTGGCATTGCAGTGTGTACACCGGCCACAAGCTGCCGACCGAGGGAGCGTTGTGTGTTTTTCACACACCTGAGCAATGTAATTCTGCTGAAACAACTTTGTAGTGCAGACCTGGCCAAAGATTGACTAACACACAACTTGCAAGGAAAACCTCACCTGCTCCTCTGCTTTGCAGAATCCAAACACAAGTAAAGCTTGTCAGGCCCCTGTAAAGATGGCAGGAGTCAGGTGGGGGCAGGGCCGGCTCTGCCTTTTTGCCCCCCCCAACCAAAAAAACAGGGGGTGGGGCCACCGGAGCAACAAAACAGGGGGGGAAAAACGGCCCGGGTGGAGCGGCAAAGCGGGGGTGTGTGGGGGGATATGGCGTGGCTGAAGTGGCAAAGTGGGGGACACGACGTGGCTGGAGTGCCAAAGTGGCGGGGACAACACAAAAACGGTGGGGCTGAAGCAGCAAAGCTGGGAGACGGCACAGCTGGAGCAGCAAAGTGGGGGCGGGGACAACACAAAAACGGTGGGGCTGGAGCAGCAAAGCCGGGGTGGGGAAAAACAACGGCGCGGCCGGCAAAGCAGGAAAAACAAAAAACCCCACAGGGTGGCCGGAGCCAGTGGACTCCCTGTGCTGCAGAGTGCGCGCCCGGTCTAGTGGGGGGGGGGAAGGGGAGGGAGAGAGAAGGGGGGCGGCCAGCGCTTCAGCGGGACACTCACCACACGGCCCCGACCGCCGCGCCGCCTGGCACCCTCACTCCTTCTCTAGACTAACCAGTCCTAATATACTGTAACATGGTTATATTCCACCTCCTTCACTGGTTACACCCAACAAAATGAATTATACAGCAGACAGAAACAATCACAGACCCAGACAGAGACCATGCAAATAAACATACAAAACAATACAGAAGGGAGGATTTCACAACTACATCTATACAGACATAAGGGTTTTCCAGCTGCGTCTATTGATAAGTGAGTTCTTGCCAGACAGGATGCTACCAAACTAAGTTTCCCTTTCTCTGGAGGTGATGGAATATCAGGACAGGATTGTATTCCTCACAGCCCAATAGCACCTTATTTCAGTGTGACTAGTTGGGAATGTGAGGATGTGACCATACACTTCCCACCTTATGGCTGCCTTTGCTGCTTAGCCGAAGAACCAGGCCTCAGACTGTCACAGTAAGAGAAGGCCATTACACAGACAGACAGTGATTTTTTATTCTCTCTTTTATATCTTTATAACTAGCTAAGTGATAAAAATACACCTAAATTCTGAAAGTACAGGCCTCTGCAGACAAGCCTGAATATCTGTATCCTAACAGTCCTCGAGGTCAGGCAGCCTCTGGGTAAGGGGGTGGGGACTCAGATCCTTCCCCTGGCCAATTCCACCAGGGTCGTGTATAAACCAGGGAAGTTCCCCACAATAGCCAGACCAGATGCCCCCTTTACCCTTGCCCTCTGTCCTCATTGCTTCTCTGTCTCTCTTCCCCTCATCTCTGCTGCTCCCCCTCTGGGCTTTCTCAGCACCTGCCCCCACAGCGCTTCCTGGCAGCCAGAGACTGCACTTTCTACACCTGCTCCTGTGGATGTGGCCTCTCTCCTGATTGCTAAGGAAAGGAACCTTTCCAGGAAATGGCCACAGCTTCTGGGAATCCCTGTGTGGCTGTGAACAGAATTTGGCTCCTGGCACACAAGGGAACTTAAAAGCTGAGCACCCAGACAGGGGCTTGAACCCTGGACCCTCAAATTAAGAGCCTGATGCTCTACCGACTGAGCTATCTGGGCTTGTTGAAAAAAACCTTCACCGTTCAGCACAAGAGTGAGCAGGCAGGCAAAAGGGAGGCAAAAAAAGTCCCAGGATCCCCTCCTCTTTTTCTGCACAGCCACTGCCTGTCAGCAGGATTCCTCCTCCTCCTCCTCCCTCCTGTGCCTCAGTGCGACTAAATCTCCGCACCTAGACAGCCGGTCCGTCCGCTGCACCCCAATCCCCCATGCCTGAGCCTCCCTGCCAAAGCCCTGCACCTGGCTCCAGAGAATTAAGTCTCACGTGTCGCTGGGAACTCAACTTCTTGTGCCCAGAGAGTCTCGGCCCCCTCAGCAGATGACCTGAGAAACACAGTGTCCGGCTTTTCCAAAGAAGAGCTTAGACCCCCTCATCATGTGGCCTAAAGGATAAGGCATCTCCCTGTGGATCGGATGATTCAGGATTTGAGTCCCCTCGTGGTTGTGCTCACTTTGTGCTGCAAGTCCTGCTTTCTTCAGGGCTGGAACCTCTTCTTAGCCGCTCAGGCCGATGCTCTGGCTTCAGCTAGAGCCCCGGAAAGGAGTTGGGGGGTGGGTGTCACAAAGGCTGGGGCATGAGCCCCAGGTGCTTCCAGTCTTGCCTTTGCTGAAAGTCCCCAGGGCAATGGGGAGAGGCCAAAGCTCCAAGTTAGCCGCACTGACAGGCCAGGCAGTGTAATGAGGGAGTCACCAGGCCAGGGGGTCCCATCCTCCGTGGGAGCTGGAACTGCCTGGGCCAGAGTGGGGCAGAGCTAAGGAGAGAGCAGGAGCCCGAGAAGAGCCGGGGAGCAGAGCTGCACTGGTGTAGTGCCAGAAACTGCTCCCTGTAGGACTTTGCTACCTGTAGCAGTTACTGATACCTGAGGTTGTTCTTATTTGCTGACTTATCCTAATTGGCTAAAACTTGACAGAGGTTTCTCTAGCAAAGGCCAGTCCCTGGCCCCTTGGTCCAGACATCCTCATTCACACCAGGCTGGGGTGACCAGATGTCAAAGATGAAATATCGGGACGCGGGGGGCTGAGCAAAAAAATAAAAAGCCGGCGGCAGAGCTAAAAAAAAAAACGCCAGAGGCTCCCCACCACCACCAGGCAGCAGTGGCACAGCCCCGTCTCCACCCAATTCTTGGCTCCGACCCCCGATACACCCCCAGCTCCCCCATCCCCTCGCTCCTGGGCCCAGCCTGGGCTCCGAGCTCTGCAGCCGAGCTGCACTCCAGGTCCCTCCTGCAGCTACCGGGCAAGGGGCGAACCAGGCAGCCAGGCCCGGGTCCTCCCGGCAGGAGGATGTCTGCCCCACGTGTGTCTCCACCCACCACCCACATGGGTCCTGCCTGCTCCGTGCTGCCCCCAGCCCCACTGCGCTGCCCTGCTCCCTCCATGCTGCGCTCCCGGCCATGGCCATGGCCCGTCTGCAAACCTGGGAGGGAGGAGGATGCCGCTTGCTTGGGGAAGAGGCAGGGCCAGGGCGAGGATTTGGGGAAGGATCCAATGGGGCAGTGAGGGGGTGGGGCTGGGGGCAGGGCCAGGGCGAGGATTTGGGGAGGGATCCAATGGGGCATTGAGGGGTGGGGCTGGGGCAGGGCCAGGGCGGGATTTGGGGAGGATCCAATGGGGAAGGAGGGGTGGAGTCGGGGGCGAGTGTCCCTCCGGGCTCTGCCTGTGTGCCGGAGCAGAGGGCAAAATTGTTCGTTTGTCCAGTGTCCCGACCAAACATCGGTCAGGACGTGGGACAAACAAGCAAATATCGGGACAGTCCCGATAAAATCGGGACCTCTGGTCACCCAACATCAGGCTTCAAGTTGAGAATCATTTCCCCTTCCCGCTCTGTGGGAGGGGAGACTTTTAAACCTGCTCTCTGTGCGATTGCACATGGCTAAGCAAAAAGAACAAACCCCCAATCCCCCCTGTGCCTTGGGAGCCAGGTTTGCGGGGGGAATTCTGTAGTTCAGATGACTTCACGCCTGGGCATTGGGATTCTTTACCAGTTTCTCTGGCACTGGGGAAATTTCACACTCACAGCTGTGATGGCTGAGTGGTTAAGGTGTTAGAGTCAAAATCCACTACAGTTTCCCTGTGCAGGTTCGAATCCTGCTCACAGCAAGGCCTGTGTTTTAGCCAGTCCCTCACCCAGGCAATACCTCTGTACAACCCCCTGAGACACTCTCAATTCTCTCCCCAAGTAAATCCTGTTCTGCTCCTTTCAGAGAGATCCCTGGGACACCACCTCACACTGTGTCCCTGAGGGGTCAGGCAAACTCTCATCACCTGTAGCCTCTGCCACTCACCTGGTGCCCCATAGATCAGCCATAGCCCTGGTTCTGCTCCTCTCTCTAGGGTGTGAAAGGAGCCAAGTGAGCGACTCCATGGGAGCTACGGGGCTGCAGAACCAACAGAGAAAAAATAGGTGCTCAGGGCCCACTGGCAGCCAACTCCTCCCTCCCCCGCCCCACTACAGGCCTTGCTGACAAGCTCCTCCTCTTCCCCTTCAGCACCTCCCACCTGCCAGTGATCAGCTGTTCAGTGGGGTGCAGGAGGCGCTGGGCAGGGAGGGGGAGGAGCAGGGAGAGGAAGAGGTGGGGGAGGGAGAGTAATGGGGCAGGAAGGTGCAGGCCGGGAAGAGATGGGACAGGGGTGGGGGGGTGGGGGTTGGATGGGGCCAGGGCTTGGGGTGGAAAGGGGGGATTTGTCCTGGGCCCTTGACCCCTCTAGGGCCAGCTATCACAGTGACAATACAACTGACCAGCCTTGCGGGGGAGGCTGAGGGAGATCCGCACTCACCAGGTCTCTTCTCTCCCCCACGGTGAGCCAGACACTGCTCTCTCCTGGCTCTCACTCCAGCAGCTGGATGCCAAGGAGCCATTTCCCCACAGGAAGTGCATCGAGTGCCCCTGTGGTGCTGGGGGGGCTGGCGCCGCTGCTGCCTGTGGGGCTGGCAGAGGGGCCGATGTCTGCACAGACTCTCAGCTGCCAGGCCGGAGGGGGCACATGGGACCTTACCAGACTGGCTCAGTGAAGACGGGGGGTTGACAGAGCAATACAGACGCTCTCCAGAGCACGGAGCAGCAGCCGCCCATGCAGCCAGGCAATGAGCATTTCCCACAGCCTGGAGCCGAGGGGGAGGCGGCAGCTGCTGTTCCAGCTCCTGGGGGACAGGCCCTGTCAGCCAACAGCCACTTCTTACTCCCCACAGCTAAGGGCGTCGGGTTCCTCCGGTGGGGGTGTGGAGCAGCCGTTCGTTTTCCTGTTCGCACTCCTCTGCAGTGTGAAAATCGGGGAGGGGAGGCAGAAGCCCCACTTCCCTCCCGAAATGATGCCCAGTGGGGGAAGCCAGGACAACAGGGTGGGGTGGCAGGTGGTGGCCAGACTCTCACCGCCAGGGTCTAGTCTAGCTCAGGGTCCAGCTCAACCTCCTCCCCGCGCCACTGGCCCCCAGTCCCCTTCCACCACCAGGTCAACCCGGGCACTAGGGCAGGAACAGGGTGAGGAAGCAAGTCAAGCTGAGCAAGGCAGGCAAAAGCGAGTCTTGTCTTCATGGGCACCTCACAATGACATCCTTTTTGTGTGCAACTGCTGCAAAAACATCCCAGGCAGAGAAGCATCAAACCCCAACAGTCCTACGCAGCTGCCAAAGTAGCTTGGTTGGGTGAACGTTAGCTTCAAAACCTTAAAGTCCTTGGTTCAATCCTGGCCTTTGATGGGTACTTTCATCTCTCTTTATACAGGGGCAGCTTGTCCTCTGGAAGCTCCTTTACCTGAGGCAAGTACCTGGCTTTGAGCTCCCCAGCAGGACCACAGAGTGGGGGCTTCCACCTGCAGAGCCGGCTCCAGGCTTTTTGCTGCCCCAAGCAAAAAAAATTTGGGGTGCCCCCCACCCCAGCCCTGGGCTCTCACCCCCCACCCCCCAGTGTCCCCCCACCCACAACCCCTGCTGCCCCAGTGCTGGGCTCTCTCCCTCACCGCACCCCACCCCACCCCTACTGCCCCGGCCCTGGGCACCCCCCCACCAGTGCTGACTGCCCACTCCCCCCTCACCTCCAGCTGGTCGGGCGCTGGCAGGGTCGGGGTAAGCAGTGGGGCTCCTGGGCCGGGCCTCAGCCCAGGGTCCCTCCAGCCAGGGCTCCCGCCTCCAGGACCAGCTGGGACCTGGGAGGGCAGAGCCGGGGGACTGTCCTGGCAGGAGGCTGAGGAGCCAGGGCAGGGTAGCCCCAGAGGGAGTGGAGCCCCAGAGAGCGGGACGTGGGCCCCGCATGGCAGCGCCCCGCCCCCTATGACCCCGCTGCTGCTGCTGCTGCTTCTGGCCCCCCTGCTGTGGTGTTGGGGGGCAGCCGCCCTGCAGCACCTGGTGTCCCCTGCTTGGAGCCTGCCTGGACAAGCCACAAGTGTTGGACAGACAAAGCTACACAGGAGCTTTTCAGAGGGAAAGACAAAGACGCCACAATTATTATGAGAACAGTGCGATTTATGGCCAGTAACTAATATTTTAATCCTTATACACACACACATTATACCTAATACCTATACACACACACACACACCCCCATCCATCAGATGTTCTGCAGCTGCTGCATAGTTACCAGCCCTGAACACAGCTTGAGTTTGTGACTTGAGTTTGCAGCTTGGGTTCGTAGCTTGTGGCGGTAACTGGCCAGGAAAGCCGGGCACAAGGACGAGCTGGGTCTCTGTGGGGCCTGCACCGACATCCTTCCATGTTGGCAGCAGAATGTTACCCTCCAAAGTCTCCCATCTCACCTGTCCTTTTTGTAGGCTTTAGTTTGAATCCAGAGCCTGTAGGTCTTGCTGTGTCACTGCCTCTGGGTTTGGTGAGCGATCACCCGTCAATTGCAGGCGTGACTTTCAGCCCGGGACCTGGCATTGATCTTCCTTCTATTGCACCTTTTCTTTTTAGGGTGGCCTCTTCTTACTTTGTTAGGGCTCCTGTCTGCATCTTCAGCCGGTGGGGTTTGAACTTTATTTCATCAGGACAGGCTGGGGCTGGAGGTTGATTCCATCATCCACACATGCCTCATTCACACATCTAACCTAAACTAATAAGAGTACAGCAGGGTTTGCAAAAATGAAGGTTGGAGGAAGCTATTACAAAATGAAGTGAGCGTTTTAAAACGGGGTTTGAATTACAATATGGCAAACAGAAGTTACAATATAGACAAGTGTAGTGAATGGTGAACAGAAGTTACATGGATAAACTGAACAATTAAAAACAATTTCATTCATCAGTTTTACAGGGGCTGCAGGTCGGGAGTGAGAGGCATCAGCAGAGCTGTCAGTCTGGAGGTCAGGACTGGGATAGCAGGGGCTGCGGGTCGGGAGTGAGGGGCACCAGTAGTGCAGTGACTGCAGAGCTCAGTGGGAGCCCAGGGGGCTGCAGTTCGGGAGTGAGGGGCACCGGTACAGCTGGGGGAAGCCCAGGGCGCTGCGGGTCGGGAGTGAGGGGCACCAGCAGAGCTGTGATTCTGGAGGTCAGGACTGGGATAGCAGGGGCTGCGGGTCGGGAGTGAGGGGCACCAGCAGAGCTGTGAGTCTGGAGGTCAGGACTGGGATAGCAGGGGCTGTGGGTCGGGAGTGAGGGGCACCAGAAGAGCTGTGAGTCTGGAGGTCAGGACTGGGATAGCAGGGGCTGCGGGTCGGGAGTGAGGGGCACCATGAGAGCTGGGGGAAGCCCAGGGGGCTGCAGGTCGGGAGTGAGGGGCACCAGCAGAGCTGTGAGGCTGGAGGTCAGGACTGGGATAGGATGATGGGCAGAGGGTGATTGGTGGAAGGGCCCATCTCTCTGGTCCTCGGCCAGGGAAGAAGGATGGGGCTGGAGTCTTGTTCTTCACATTCATGGTGCGAGTACAGAAGGTGCTGGAGCTCTGACCAGGGAGGGCATTAGGAACCCATTATCATGCAGGGAAACATTCAACCGCTGATCTATAATCTCAACAAAGAGTGTCCTGTATAGCCCAGAACAGGGCCAGTGCCAGTCCTCTAATCCTCCCATGGGCCAATAATGTCACTCATACTGCCCAGAACCCATCCCCCAAAACTCTGCCCCTCACCTGCCTAAGGCTCTGGGAGGAAGTTTGGGTGGGGGGAGGAGATCTAGGGTGCAGGACCTGGGTTGGGGCTGGGGATTGGGGTGCAGGCTCTGGGGGGAGTTTGGGTGCAGAAGGGGTGAGAGGCTGGTCTCTGGGAGGGAGTTTGGGTGGGGGAGGGGTTTCGGGGGTGCAGGCTCTGGGATGGAGTTTGGGTGCAGGGTGCAGGCTCTGGGCTGGGGCAGGGGGTAGCGGGAACAGGAGGAGGGGTGGGGTTGCAGGCTCTGGGCGGGAGCTTGGGGGCAGGCGGGAGGGGACATGTGGGAAGGGGGAGGGGGTGCAGGCTCTGGGAGGGGGTCAGGGATGCAGCACTTACCTGCGGCTCCAAGGTGGGGCAGGCTGGGGGGGCCTCCATGTACTGCTGCCCCCAGGCATCACCCCCACAGCGTCCCATTGGCTGCAGGGGCTCGGGGTGGGGGCAGCGTGCGGAAGCACAGCACCACCCTGCCCTGCCATGCGGAGGGGCCGGCAGCCACTGGAGCGAGCAGACAGGTGCTGCTCAGCTCTGCTGCACTGCCGGGACCCTGGGGGGGAGCAGGTGGGGCCAAGAGAGTGACCTGGTCCCAAAACTGCTGGAGCCCCACGGGCGAGACCTGGGAACCAGGACTGCCAGCCAGACAAACACCTTGAAGAGGAGGCGTCCCTCTGCCTGTCAAAAACTGATCTTCCTCCTTCAGTTCAGTGACAGCCTGAATTGTTCCTTATCCCAGCAGAGCCGGAGGACTGAAAGCAGCAACATCAAACCCCTGTATAGCTCGCAGGAATGGACATAAACACTCCCTGGTAGCTGAGGAGATGTTCAGCTTTGCCCTTGGTCAACTACAAGGCTAAAGGGAAAGGAGGTGGCACCAGGTATAAAGAGTGAAACACGACACATCATAGTTATGCCCATGGTGGCTGCAAAATCTTTTGATGTACTTCTTCTTATCAGCAGTGTATTGTTTTCTCTGGAGCCTAGGCCTTGACTATACCTTGGCCAAGAAATTTGTAATTTGCTAAAATAATCGACTGCCCCTGGTGAAGACAATGGACTTGACACCCACTGGGGTGTCCCTACACAGGTACAAGTACTAACAACAGTGGCTGCCTTTTAGCCATAGATTTTAATCAGGGCAATAAATTGAAACAAACCCCTGTTAAATCATTTCTCAGCCCGAGTCCTTCACCCACATTCCCTAGAGCATTGGGCCACCGTGTGGACATTTCATTTCTGACCTCAGTTTCACACAGAGACAAAATTTCCTTTGCACAGATCCATAAACAGCAAAATCTCCCTGTGTCTCTGGTCTGAGCCAGGGCATTCCATGCCAGTGAACCTTTCTCTCCTGCAATGCGATGGTCAGACAGAGGGGTCATGGCACCTGCATCCCTGCCAGGGAGATATTGGCTCCGCTCTTTCTTTCTGCTGCTGTTGTTAGTCCATGAAACATCAAGGGTGGAATGCAAGGCTGAGTTCATGCACCAGCCCCCTGAAAAATTTCAGTGCCCCAGAGAAATCCAGCCACCTGCTATTGGAACGATGTGCTGGAGATTTGACTAGGAAAGGGACTGTCTGAATTGTCAGAGTGGGGAATGAACAACAATCTACAGCAATGTCATTAACACAAACTCACTCCCATCATGCTCCAGCCAGAAAGGAAATGGGCAGGAATTCTCGCTGTTCACCCAAGGACACACTTACACTCATGCGCAGCCGTGAGTGTGCTGGGGAAGCTGGTCTGAGCAAACAATTTAAAGTGACAATTCAGTGAGAACAAAATCATCATGCAGTGAAATGGCTGCATATCAAGTAGTTGTGGCCGAGTGGTTAAGGCGATGGACTAGAAATCCATTGGGGTCTCCCTGCGCAGGTTCGAATCCTGCCAACTACGCAAGCGCTGTGCTGCTGTTGTTATTATTGTAGTCTTAGTGCCTGAGCATCCACAGTGCGAACTGGAGATAAATCTAGTTTCACTCTGTTTACACTTAAAATGCTGCTGTGGTGCTGCTATAGCACTTTGGAGTAGACAGTGACTGGAGGGATTTTCCCATCAATGTAATAGCTGCATGGAGAGAACAATTCTTCCTTTTCTTTAGCACTATCTAACCCGGGCTTAGGTCACCTTAACTATATGGGTTTGATGGGGGGGTCACACCCTGGGAGACATTGCTCTGTCAGTTCAGTGCCCAGCGTACACCAGCCCTTAGATCCCTCTTGGTATTTCAATGCAGGCACTGACCTGTGAGAGGAAAACATCAGCTCACAAACACAGAGACTGAATTTCCCACATTTAATCTCGCTGCACTTTCCAGAAAGTCACAAAATTCAATTCATTCTTGCTAGGACAGAGAAAAAATAAGTGATACTAAGTTTTTGGCTTGATTAAATAAAATTAAGTGTTTAATTAATATAGTAAAAATCTGTACTGATTCCTCTAACTAACACCATAACGTGAAATAGGAACAGAGACAAACCTTGTCAGTGACGACTAATTTCACAAATGATCTTCCCATTAGTAAGTAATTGCCACACTGCCCCTATTGGAGGTCTGGGCATCTCCAGTGTCATTGCTCTGCGTTCACCTTCCCCTAGAATTGTTCTCAGACGTTCGACTTCCTCTGTGGCATGGGGCTCGGGTCACTTGCTGGAGGATTCCCTGCACCTTGAGGTCTTTAAGCCACAATTTGAGGACTTCAATAACTCAGACATAGGTTAGGGGTTTGTTACAGGAGTGGATGAGAGAGATTCTGTGGCCTGCATTGTGCAGGAGGTCAGACTAGATGATCATAATGGTCCCTTCTGACCTTAAGTCTATGAATCTAGTCCCAAATTTGGAAAACGGTGCAGTTCAGAATGAGAATAGTGACCCCGTCTCCTTCCTGCACCTGCTCTACATTGCTCCACAGCAGCTTCTCCACCTGCAGAATCACCCCAGCCCTGCAGTGCAGCCGCCCAGGGTTCAGCAGGGGCCCCTGGCAAGGACCGTGGGTGCAGCTAACAGCCCGGTGTGCCTGGCAGTGAGGCAGCTGTAAAAAAGCAACCCACCCCCCCAGAAGTACAGAGACTGAATTCCCCAACTTTAACATCACGACCCCCTGCAGAAAGCCACACGTCAGTTGTATTTTCACATGGAGATGCAAAAATCAAGTGACCAATTTTTGAGTTGAGTAAATAAAGTTGAGGAGATAGTTATTACCGTATTTTTGCATGTATAAGACGCCCCCATGTATAAGACGCCCCCACTTTTCTAACCCCAAATTCAGGTTTTTGTTTTTTTTTCTCCCCTGCTTTGCCGCTCCGGCCATGCCCCAGGTTTTTTTGTTTTGTTTTCTTTTCCCTCCAGCCGCACTGCAGCTGTCCCCCCCGACTTTGCTGCTCAGGCCCAGGAAGAGGACGCGGAGGTAGGGGTAGAGGGAAGGACGAGGGCCGTGCGCCCGGCTGGTCTCCGGCGGCAGCCCTGCCCGGCTCCTGCCGCGTCCCTCCCCGGCCGCGCGACTCCTGCCGCCCGGCTCCCCGGCTCTCCCGGTCCCCAGCCGCCCGGCTCTCCCGGTCCCCAGCCGCCCGGCTCCCCGTGTCCCCAGCCGCTGCAGTACCCGGACCGCACTACCGGAGCCGGGGTGGCGGGGAGCCGCCCGGCTCCCCGCGTCCCCAGCCGCCTGGCTCCCCGGGTCCCCGGCTCCCCGCGTCCCCAGCCGCCCGGCTCCCCGCGTCCCCAGCCGCCCGGCTCCCGCGTCCCCAGCCGCCGCAGTGCCCAGACCGCACTACCGGGCCGGGAGCCAGGCGGCTGGGAGGCGGGAGCCGCCAGCTCCCTGGTCCCCAGCCGCCCGGCTCCCCGTCTCCCCAGCTCCCCGCGTCCCCAGCCGCCCGGCTCCCCGTCTCCCCGGCTCCCTCGGTCCCCAGCCGCCCGGCTCCCTCGGTCCCCAGCCGCCGCTGTGCCCGGACCACACTACCGGAGCCGGGCAGCCGGGGACGCGGGGAGGTGGGGAGCCAGGCGGCTGGGGAGCCGCCCGGCTCCCCGGCTCCCCAGTCCCCAGCTGCCGCGGTGCCGGACCGCACTACCGGGCCGGGCAGCTGGGGACGCGGGAGCCGGGAGCGGGCGGCTGAGAGCCGCCTGGCTCCCAGCCGCCCGGCTCCCCGGCTCCCCAGCCGCCCGGCTCCCCCAGTCCCTAGCCGCGCGGTGCCCGGACCGCACTACCGGGCCGGGCAGCTGGGACGCGAGAGCCGAGGCGGGCGGCTGGGGAGCCGCCTGGCTCCCCAGCCGCCTGGCTCCCCTCCCCGCGTCCCCAGCCGCCCGGCTCCCCGGCTCCCCCGGTCCCCAGCCGCCGAGTGCCCGGACCGCACTACCGGAGCCGGGCAGCCGGGGACGCGGGGAGCCGCCCGGCTCCCTGGCTCCCCAGCCGCCCGCTCCCCGGCTCCCCGCGTCCCCAGCTGCCCGGCTCCGGTAGTGCGGTCCGGGCACTGCGGCGGCCGCGACCCCACCTACCCGGATGCCCGGCTCCGGACACTGCCCGGCCCCGCGCTCCGAGCTCCAGCCGCGGATGGATAGTAGCGCCACCAGCCACGTGCAGGCAGCACGGTAAGGGGGCAGGGAGGGGGTGTTGGAGAGAGGGCAGGGGAGTTCCGGGGTGGGGGGGATGGATAGGGGTTGGGGGGGTCAGAGGGCAGGGAACAGGAGGCTTACTTCCGTGTATAAGACTACCCTCAATTTTTAGGCTAAGGATTTTAGGAAAAAGTATAGTCTTATACACGGAAAAATACGGTAATCTCACGAAAATACACTAAAGATCCCTCAACATAACACCTGAAGGTGAAATATGAACAGAGACAAACCTTGTCAGCAAAGGCTCATTTTCCAAACAATCCTCAAAATGTTACTAATTCCCACCCCTCCTCCACAGGAGCTCTGTGCAGTGTCACTGTTCTGCAGGCAGCTTCCCATTAAATGCTGTTGTGGGACATTCCCAGACCTGGAAATGTACAAATGACAGAATTTGAAGAACAAACCTGGCTCCCCGCACCAGGCGGGATTTGAGTGTTTCGTCCCTGTCACTTAGTCTTTGTCAATAGTACAGATGCCAGGGGCAGGACTCCAGGCTCTGCTTGAGGGATCCTGGCACAGGGGCTGGTGGGGAGTAAGGATGGTAGATTCTGACCTGGAGAGGAGGTAATAAGTGAAGGGGGCATTTCCTGAGGGTCCCCAGGGCTGGAATTCTACATCCCACAGGCCAAATGAGGGGGTGACACCACTTGGTTAATGAAAACCAGTGCTCCAGGTGAGGCTTGAACTCACAACCTCAGCATAGCTCCTCTCAGCACTGCCCTATAAGTACTATGCGCTAACCAATTGCGCCACTGGAGCACTTGTTAATTGGGATTCTCCAAAACCCCTAGGTTGATACAGGCGAGGCGTGACCCCAAAACATCCTCAGTGGAGTTGAGAGCAGGTAACGACAAGTGTTGTACTTGGTGGGGTGGATTCTTCTTAAGGGTTCCAGGCCCCATTTGACCCTTTTGTTCTTCCCTGTGTAATAACAGAGCTGGTTCAGACTCAATGGAGAGTCTTGCTGCAGACCAACAGATCTGAAATCACTGAGAACCAGCTCTAAGCATTAGTCCTGCTTTGGGACAGTGTCTCTCATGCAAGAAACTGCCCAGTCTGCGCTAGCAGTGAGGCTCCCTCACTAACAGCTGAAATCAGGGAGAGCTGTGTGAGGTGCAGGGCCCCAGGGGTGCCTGAACAGGGGGGAACAACACCCCACGGCTTTTAAAAATGGGAGGGCTCTGCCTTGCCACTTTGTAATGACCGTAAGGACGAGTGCGGGGGGGAGGGGTGGAGAGCAGTGAGCGGGAGGCGGGGTCTCGGGCGAAGAAGCAGCGTAAGACTGGGTCCTTGGGAATAAGGGGTGGGGCAGGGGCGTGGCCTCGAGTGGAAGGGGTGGGGCTACTGTTTGGGCTCTGGTGGCCGCTACTTTTAGGCAGGGCAAGTGCGGGGGGCAAGTGGGGCAATTTGCCCCACAAGCCCTGGCCAAGAATCCCTTCCCTGGCTAGAGGCACTGTTGCATCGCAGGCGTATATGAGCAAAGCTCTTCAGTCAGTTTGATTGGCAGCAAAAGGTCCTTTATTTCTTTCCAGCATACATCTTTATACTCTTGAAGCAGGCAAGCAAGCAATTGCTAATTGGTTAACAAAAATTTACACAGCCGCAGCTGTAACCCCATAGGGTAATTATCATCCTAACACCTGTTTGACTTATCATCCTATTTACTGCCTACCAGCAGATAAAAACTAGCCTCGACCTTGAAGTCTAAACACTTCAGCTCTCACATACTTATCTGCCAAGTTCCCACATCTCCCGCCTTTTCTCAAAATAAAAAAATAAAAAAAAGAAAAAAGGCATAAGCAAAACATTCCCAACTCATAACATCATAACACTACAATCTATCACAAACCAAAATTAAAACTTTATAAAACCAACCTATATAACCATGCAATTCTTAACATAACCCCAACAACACCAAACAAAAACAAAGCACAACAAATAAATGGTGTAAATTCTACAGGATTCCCCCCTTCTCTATAGCACACCAACTTGTGGCAAACTTCTATTACCAAATCATCCCTCAGATGTCAGGTGATCAAACTGACACTGAGGGAGGGGGGGGGTCCTAGAAAAACACAACATAAACCACATAAAACGCAAAAAACAATTCTGGCCAGAAACAAACAAAGAAACAAACAAACAAACATAAAACACATAACATAAATTTAACTCTGTAAACAAATGCATGGTATATCAAGTACTAAGCAGCTAACATCCATATTCCTCAATTATCTAAAATACAAAAACAAATATACCCCTACTGGGCAATCAATCATTACTTAAAATACACAAATACCCTTATTAATTTCAGACAAAACAGAATCACTTCATCAATTAAATCATTTACAGTAATACAATTGCATCTTGGCTTACTTCTAAATTCAAAGCTATTCACAGCTTAAGGGTTCTTACTATTAACTTCTACCTTTTATCACACCCGACCAAAATCACCTCTTATATACCCTTAGCCTAATACAATTACAATAACATAACACAATATACAATCTTCAACTAATGCAACAAAATTATTTATGACCAAACAATTGCAAACTAATTTCTTTGCTTAAATTTATTTACAAACATTTCAAAAACACCAAAAACTTTTCTCTTTAGCATCTTTACAAAATTCAACTGCTATTCCCTCCAGCAACCACAGAGTTAACTTTGTACTCTGCCTAACATTACTCGCTAGTAGTTAATTACCTTTTCTATCAACTACACCCTCAAGGTTATCAACCAGTATTCCAAGCTTGTTGTCTGTTGCCCGCCGCCTGGCCCCGATCCTTTTTTCCTCTTCAAGTTCTCTATCTATCGCGTGCCTGCCTGGGCCCGATCCAAAGCACTTTACATAAAGGTATTTTGGGTCACATAAATTCAAAGCCATTCTCCCAAATTACCTAAATTTATGCCTAAATAACACCATAAACTCCCCCCCCCCTTTGAGAATACTCAACAAACCTTTTGGCTGAGTTTTCTCAAACTTTAAAAACAAAAAACAATTAGGCTCTAAAAAACAGGGGTAGTAATGGGGGGGGGGGTAATACCATTTACAATCCAATTAGGGAGGGCAATACATGCTAAAAAAAATTCCACAACACAGGGCGCAGCCTGTAAAATAAACCCCAAAATCCAATCAATACCACATTTTTTAGCAGGAGTCCCACATTTTTTCCTGCCAGTGTGCAATTCTTTGCTTCTTTACCAGGGTCAGTTCTCAATGCCCTTTTAGTCAGGAATTTCTAGACATTGGCAATATCAATGATGTGAGTGTTTTTTCTTCTGGTCCACCACCATCGTGGTTCAAGTTCTACGGGGGAAATTATCAGGATATCATCCTATACATTCAGGCAAAGCAAAAATTATTTCAATCAATTAAATCATTCAGGGAGGATCAAACAAAAAGGATCCTGGCACAGCTAACAAGCAGTTGTCCTCCAGGGGCTCAGGGTGTGTACATCTTGTTGCTTTCTCAGTCATTCCATCCACCATTGCAGCAGTCATCTCTAATACTGACACTGTTGCAGTTTCTTCAGTCCTACTGTTTGCAGCCTCAAATCCTGAATGAGCAGTGGTAATATCTTGGACTAGTTCAGGAAATAGTTTTCCAGGCACTGCTTCTAAAGGCTTTAAAGTTTCAGCTGAGGTTTCCATAGATGTTACAGTTTCTGCAATGATTTGTTCTTCAATTGCTGCAGCTGTAACAGGCACAAATGTTTTTTGAGCCCCAGAGCTTTCAATACTAAAAATGGGTGAGCCAGTATCTGCCAGCTGCACAGCTAAATTCTCTTGCTCCTCTTCGTCTCCCTTTCCACACACAGGCAGTTCTTGAGGACACATGGCGCTCTGTAGAGGGGCCCCATTTACAACTGCCCCTGGGCATTCTGATACTAGGTTAGATGGCGCATCTCCTACATCATTCTGCATGGGGGCCTCAGCTGCAACCGCTTCAGTGGGCTCTGATTCCAAGGTAAACACAGGATCTTCTACCTCTGTCGTCCCAGGTGCCTCAGTTACCCCACTCTGCATTGCATCCCCAATAAAAGCTTCCTGAGTGATCTGCCGCCCATCGGATCCCTGAAGCCGAGCGGTTCGGGTGGGCTTGCGCAAAGTGATGTCCATAGCAAAGGCAGTTTGGGGAGGGCCAGTGGATCCAAACCCTCGAGACCCGCGGTCAATCGGGGTCGATCGGGGCACACATCCCTTGAAAGGTATTAACTGAGCAAGACGTGTACCAGCAGTTATAGTCACAGGGGGACAAAGGGCACGTACCATTATCCCAATATTCCCCGTATAGTCGGCATCAATAAGGCCAGGCAAAACAAAAATACCTTGTTTTGATGTTGACGAGCGGCCAATCAAAAGGGCACTCAGGCCAAATCCTAATGGACCATCGGTGTTGGAAGGAAGAACTTGAACCTCGTCAGTCTCTAAAACTACATCTGTCGCTGTGGCCAAATCCACTCCGGCACTGCCACGCAGGTTGCTCGGGAGGTGTTCCAGGCAGCGGGTTGGCGGGTGGAGGCACTTGTGTCGTCGCGCTCCTCCGAGGGCGCTCCGTGATCCGTTCCGGCAGCGGTGTTCCATCCTTCTTATGCGCCCAACAGTCGGCGCGATGTCCAAACTTATCACATCGTGTGCAAGCGCCAGTTGCAGCTTCAGGTAACACATCAGAGGCCCGCTGCTCATTTTGCATAGGGCAGTCCCGCCGGAAATGCCGGGTTTTCCGCAACAAAACAGGGCCGGCTGGCCGGGTCGGTTTTCTAGCCCCCCGCTGTCGCCCGAGCAGGGGTTGTAACGCCACGGCCAGTGCAGAGGCCTGTGCCTTAGCATGAATTGCTGCCTTATCCGTCTCCTCAAGCATAGCGGCCCTACCACATGCCTCAATCATTTCCATCAGGGTCACAGTCTTGGGCAAGGTGGCTAATATACGGCGGCAAGTGGGATTTGCATTCTGGGTTGCAAGATCAAGTCCAACTGCAGTTCTGGCCTCTGGCGTCAGATTAGGAGATCTATCAATAGCCTCTCGAAGGCGATCCAAAAAGGTGGAATACGGTTCCGATGGGCCTTGCATAATTTTAGCGTAGGGAGGGCTCGGCTTTCCCATCTGGGGCACCGCTTTAAAGGCAGCCAAAGCCAGTTCCTGCGACTGCTGCAGGATCCGGGGATCGAGGCGGGCTTGCAAATGCGGGTCAACAAGCGACCGGCTCCCAAAAACATATCAGCAGTGGCCCGCGCCGAGGATCATCATCCGGTAAATCCAAATTGCGGACAAGAGCCAAGTCAACTCTCTTAGCCCAATCATCTTTCCACAACAATTTCTGTGTAGGTGTAAGAAGCATGTCAGCTAGCTTAATCGCATCATACGGACACATTGCTTGGCCAGCAAATACCTGTTCAATGATAGACTGTACATACGGATTATCTAGTCCATAAGCCATGATCGATTTCTGTGCCTCACGGATCAACTTCCAGTCCAAAGGGCCCACCGTCTATAATTAGGGTGTTGAGGGTCTGGCGTAATCACCGGAAAGGCCTCAGGTGTTAGACCTTCAAGGATGGCTTCTCTTAAAACCCCATGCCAGCGCTGTACCGGATCCGGAGGGTCCCCAGTTGGAGGGTCCCCGGGGCCAGGTGGGGCGGGGGGGCGAGTCGAATGAAAGCGCTTGTGAAGATGCGATCGCGATGATCCAGGTGGAAGACTTTCCAATTGGTCCAACTTGTCACATATATGCTGCAGCTGTCGACCCTGGCGCTCCATCTCCTTATAGAAGGCATCAGACTGAGTAAACTGAGTAAACGTAGTCAAATCGGGATATGGGTTCGATGGCACATGTTCCACCCGAGCCTCCTCTGTCCCCCCGCAATCGTGGCACCCCCAGGCCCCGTGGACACGGCATGGCTTTGGAGGGGGTGCATACGGCAAGGCTGTCTCCATAGGCTCGGGCGTATCGGGGGGTAACGGGACCGTAGCAGGATCAATCATGTCGGGGCCGATAGCCACATTGGAGGGTAGTGGGGCCGTAGCAGGGGCAACATCATCCATAGGGTAGGGGTTGGAAGCCAAAGGTATCACCGTGTCCTCACCACCGAAAAACTCTCTGGCTCCAACCGGCAACACAGAAGGCATTCCGGGCGTTGGGCGGCAAAGCTCAGAAAGGGCCGCCTGCACTCCTGCCTCGGCCGTGAGAGTTTCTACTATCTCCTTCGCCTTATTCCATACTGGACTCAGGGAGAAGGCCTCCTTATCGCCCTGAGCCACCGACTTCCAAAGCTCGGAGCCTAGCCGCTCCCAAACAGTTTTATCAAAAATTGTACTTGGTTGAACAGAAAGTCCCCTTCTCCGTCCCCACCGCAGCAGACGGGATAACGTATTAGAGGGGAGCTTCTCTCCCTGCCGCTCCGCGATGCGCATCAAACATTCATGCACCGTCCTTTCTTCCGCTGATGCAGTGGTTCCCATATTAGCTGCTCACCTCTGGGCTGGGGTGTGCCTCCCTTTTCAGACGCCCTGCGGCTTGCCACTCGACACTGAGCTCAGGTGCGCCCCTCTTTTCGGACGCCCTGCGGCTCCTAGCCGCTCGACACTGAACTCAGGTGCGCCCTTCTCTTCGGACGCCCTGCAGCCGCCGCTCGACACTGAGCTCAGGTGCGCCCCTCTTTTCGGACGCCCTGCGGCTCCTAGCCGCTCGACACTGAGACTCAGGTGCGCCTCCTTTTCCTCCTTTCAGTTCAGGCCACCAACACTATCCTCATTCAATCACGTCGGGGTCACCATTTGTTGCATCGCAGGCGTATATGAGCAAAGCTCTTCAGTCAGTTTGATTGGCAGCAAAAGGTCCTTTATTTCTTTCCAGCATACATCTTTATACTCTTGAAGCAGGCAAGCAAGCAATTGCTAATTGGTTAACAAAAATTTACACAGCCGCAGCTGTAACCCCATAGGGTAATTATCATCCTAACACCTGTTTGACTTATCATCCTATTTACTGCCTACCAGCAGATAAAAACTAGCCTCGACCTTGAAGTCTAAACACTTCAGCTCTCACATACTTATCTGCCAAGTTCCCACAAGGCACCTTTTTAATTTTTACTCACCGGGCGGTGATCCGGGTCTTTGGCAGCACTTCAGCGGCGGGTCCTTCAGTGCTGCCGAAGACGCGGAGCGAGTGAAGGACCCGCCGCCACTGAAGACTCGGACGCCGCCCAGTGAGTACAAGCGCCACAGCGGGAGGCGTGTTTTTTTATGTCCGCTCCCCCGCTTTGCCGCAGGCCCCCGCATCCTCTGGGCGGCCCTGCTTTTAGGGAGCCTGCCCCGCTCCTGGTGGGACCACAAGACGTCCCAGAGCAGAGAGGGTGGCCAGCAGAGCAGTGACAGGGGGGAACGGCAAGTGGCCAGCAATGTGGCCAGACAGAGGAGGGAGAAAGGGGCTTTCCCCCCGGGAAGTGAGAGGTGAACTCTGGGTTTTCACTGACCCAGGGCAGCAGCTGTGGGTGAGGTGCAGTGAAGGTGTGTGTTCGTGTATGTTTGCAATTGTGTGTGTGTGTGCTCTGCTGCCTTCTGCCGGCGCGACAACCGTTTCTCTGTATGTCACAGCCCCCATACCATTGACCCTGGTGGTGATTTCCCCATCTTACAAGGGCTGGCTGGCCTGACCCTTCTCCCCTCTGTGAAGTGTGGCAGAGGCTGCAGCTCACCCCCTGTGGGGCAGGAGGGCCAAGGTGCAGGCACTGGGCTCCGATGCACCTGGAGAGCAGCTCAGGTGAGGCAGGGCAGGGCGTGTGGTGTCCGTTCTGCATTGCCTGGTGCTGGGCCATTACACAATCCCCAGCCATGCCGCACAGCGCGCCCTGAAAGGGAGTGGGGGGCCAAGGAGATGATCCAACACGAGGAGATCATTCTCATTGGTAGCTGTCCAGTGGCAGTGAGTTCCACAGGCCTTGGCACACGCTGTGTGGGGCAGGAGGTCCTTGTGTTGGGAGCAGTGGGAGTGAACTGTGTGCAGTTGTGTGTCTGTGCACGATTGTGAATATTGTGGTGTGGGGGGGTGATTGTGAGTGCGGCTGGGGGTGTGATTGTTTCTCTCTTTGGGGTTGGGCTAGCATGTCCCTCTGGGTGTGTTGTGTGTGAGTGTTCTTGGGATTGTGTGAGTCCCTTTGTAAGTCTGTGTGTGTGTGTGTCAGTGTCACTTGCTGCAAAGCCATTTCCTACTGGATACAAACAGTGTCTCACCCACCCACCCACACACACACACACAGAGCGGGGCTCAGCCCCACCAGCAGGGGGCAGCAGGGACACACACGTCTCTCCTGGGCCAGCTTGGACAATTTCCCATCACGACCCGGCACAGTGCTGGTGCCCCCACACGGGGGTGGGCAGTGACCGGGCGGGGCTTTGGGGGCGGGCACAGCGGGGGGGGGCTGGGGGAAGGACTCATTCAGGTCTGTCCGGGGGTGACGCTACCCCTGGGCAATTCCCTGGTGGCACCCACCCCTAAGGCTGGCCCTGGCTATGGGCTTCAGAGGGAGTGAGCAGACCAGGCAGCCATGGAGAGCTCCAGCCCCTGTTCTCCCCTCCCAGCTTCTAGCAATCAGAGGCCAGGGACATTCTTATGACAGGTACTGCTCAATAACGAGCCAAAGTACATTCATATTCCTCATCTGAGTCAGATGCCACCCACCGAAGATTGATTTTCCTGTCTAGTGGTTGAGGTTCTGCAGTGTCTGCATCAGAGTGTTGCTCTTTGAGGGCTTCTGACAACATGTTTCACACCTCGTCCCTCTTGGATTTTGGAAGGCTCTTCAGATTCTTAAACCTTGGCTCGAGCGCTGTAGCTGTCTCTAGAAATCTCCCATTATACCTTCTGTGTGTTTTTTGTCAAATTTGCAGTGAAAGTGTTCTTAAAGTGAACATGTGCTGGGGCATCACCCAAGACTGCCATAAAATGAAATATATGGCAGAATGCGGATAGAACCATGGAGCAGGAGACATACAGTTCTTCATCAAGGTCTTCAGTCACAAATTAATGCATTATTTTTTTAACAAGCGTTATCAGCATGGAGCATGTCCTCTGGAATGGTGGTTGAAGTATGAAGGCATATGGTTGTTAGCATATCTGGCACGTTAATACCTTGCAATGCTGGCTACAAAAGTGCCATGAGAGAGCCTGTTCTCACTTTTAGGTGACGTATATAAGACACGGGCAGCATTATCTCCAGTAAATGTAAACAAACTTGTTTGTCTTAGCGATTGGCTGAACAAGAAGTAGGACTGACTGGACTCTAAAGTTTTGCATTGTTTTCTTTTTGAGTGCACTTCTGCAACAACAACAACAAAATCTACATATGCAAGTTGCACTTTAATGATAAAGAGATTGCACTACAGTACTTTATATTTTACAGTGTAAATATTTGCAATAAAACTATATATAGTGAGCACTGTACACTTCGTATTCTATGTTGTAATTGAAATAAATATATTTGAATATGTAGAAAAACAAAATATAATAAATTTCAATTGGTATTCTATTAACAGTGTGATTAAAACTGAGATTAATTATGATTTTTCTAAAGTTAATTGCGTAAATTAACTGTGATTAATTGACAGCCCTAGATTTAAATGTTTCTGTCCCATGCAGGATGAGCTGGAATATCCGTGTGCAGGGAAAGAGCCTGGGGGGAATTGTGCTGGGAAATTATTTCCTGTTCTGACATGTTCCCAGTTGCCCTTTTTGCCCTAACAGGCTGCAGCGCAACATCCATGTTTTGCTCCAGCTCATTCCGTCCTCCCAGGGGCCAGGGAAGGGAAATGGCTGCAGTGGAGCCAGTTGAGGGAGGGATTATCAGGGAGTTGCTGGCGGGTTCCCTTGGCGGGGAGAAAGGGCAGTAAATACACAGGGGGTGGGAACTTCCGGGAAGGTTGGTCTGGGTGGGAGAGGGCAGGAAATCCCCAGGGTGGGGGACAGGGTGTGATAAACCTGCTGGGATTTGTTTACTGTGAAGCTCCAGCATTTCTCAAGTGTGGCCACCAGGGGCTTTTATTGTGGCCACAGCCTCCTGGGCTGTAACTGAGGGGGAGTCGGGGGCAGCAAAGCAGCGGCTCTTCCCCCGGGCTGCCTGCAGGGGCTGGTCCCTACCCCCTTCCGGAGTCATAAACACGGCAGGAGCCGGCAACCAGTGGGAGTTCCCCTCCTCCCCACGTGCGGTGGGGCTCAGGCTTCAGCTCTGGGATGATGGGCGACAGGCTCAGTCAAGATACATGGAACGTAGCCTGGGAGGGGAGAAGTCTGTGTAACTCAACCAGTTATTGATATACATGTGACCTCAAATATTACCAATCTGTGTGTCCCCCCCACACACAACCCCCCCCCCCCAACCAACCATCTCCCAAACAGACCCTCAGTCCAAAAAGCATTCATCCCTCATATTGTTGAAAAGAGTCATAACAAACAGAAGAAACCCAGCTTTTAAAACAATCCTCCAGCAAGACAAACTCACATGTGTAAACTCAGAAAACACCCCCAAAAATTTTTAACAATATGTTGTCATAAAAAAACCAAAGTGCTAAAAATACCTGATTTTTCACCTCCGGAAGGTCCTCATGTGGATCAATAACTGGTTAAAAGACAGGAAACAAAGGGTAGGAATAAATGGTCAGTTTTCAGGATGGAAACAGGTAACTAGTGGTGTGTGTACTGGGACCAGTACTAGTCAACATATTCATAAACGATCTAATAAACAGTGAAGTGACAAAATGTGCAGATGATCCAAAACTACCGGCTTGCTTCCTAGAACAAATGCTCCTTGAGTGGGGTGATCCACAGGGAGTAGCTCAAACCTCCACAGTGCCTGGCCAGGGGCAGGACATTAGCCCAGCAAGGGAGGGGTGTGGCAGTGACATCACAAAGGCCTTTTGCAGGACCTCAGACTATTGGTCAAAGACTATTGGTGGGGAGGTGGTGACCTCACAGAGAGATGCTGACATCAGCCAGGCAGGACAGGGGCAAGGGGCCAGGGAAACCTCAGAGACCCCTGTGGCTTTGCTTCAGCAAGTCTCCTTCTCCAGGTCTCTCTTTGAGGACTGAGAGAGTATTCGGGTTCACATACGTGAGTGCCAGGAGGAACCTCTTTTGAGTTTTCTCCTTCCCTTTTCGTGATTTTACTAGAAAACAGACGTCCCTGTTTAGAAGGTAAGAGCCTCCTCGAGGTCTGAAACCTGTTCAGTCTGATCCATCTGGTGACCGTTGAATTCTAGGCATGGAAAACACGAGCTTAAGCAGGCAGAATTTTATTGCGCACCTGGGATTTTGTCCCTTAGAATCACTGGGGTCATTAGGGTTTGTCCTTTTTGTTTCACCTTTTCCTCCATCCATCCCTTCCTCCTTTCTCTTTGTCTCTTGCTTCTTTTGTCCTTTCTCCTGTTCCCCTCCCAACACCAGGAGCGAGGTGTGTGTGTGTGCGCGCGTGTGTGTGTGTTGCGGGGGAGTGCTCGGCAGCTCCCACTGTGGGAGGTCCACCCAAAAATGTCGGGCTGAAATAGTGCTTGGGCAGTGATCCCCACCGGTGACCTGGGCCATCCTTTGGGCTCTCTGGTGAGAACCCTCAGCTTCTTGTCCTCAGTCTCTACCCTGATTGGCTGAGCAGGGGGGTTATTGACAGGGAGGAGACTCAGGTCCTTGTTGTTCTCTTTTAAGACCAAGTAAATAAGTCATAACCACTTATATGTTTGATGAATTTTGCTGCTTCTCTGCATTAATTGTCTCTGAGCAGTTCATGATTCTCTCTAACCTTGCAGTTCATAGAATCATAGAATCTCAGGGTTGGAAGGGACCTCAGGAGGTATCTAGTCCAATCTCCTGCTCAAAGCAGGACCAAACCCAACTAAATCATCCCAGCCAGGGCTTTGTCAAGCCTGACCTTAAAGACCTCTAAGGAAGGAGATTCCACCACCTCCCTAGGTAACGCATTCCTGTTCCTCACCACCCTACTAGTGAAAAAGTTTTTCCTAATGTCCAACCTAAACCTCCCCCTCTGCAACTTGAGACCATTACTCCTTGTTCTGTCATCTTCTACCACTGAGAACAGTCTAGATCCATCCTCCTTGGAACCCCCTTTCAGGTAGTTGGAAGCAGCTATCAAATCCCCCCTCATTCTTCTCTTCTGCAGGCTAAACAATCCCAGTTCCCTCAGCCTCTCCTCATAAGTCATGTGCTCCAGCCCCCTAATCATTTTTGTTGCCCTCCGCTGGACTCTCTCCAATTTATCCACATCCTTCTTGTAGTGTGGGGCCCAAAACTGGACACAGTACTCCAAATGAGGCCTCACCAGTTCTCCTCAAATACTTGCTGAATAATTACTGTGCACTGTTGTTGGTGTGGAGCTCATCTGAGAGCACTTTATTCAGGCCATTCAATGTCTGAAATTCAAGATCCGATGGTTAGTTTGAAAATCAGGGCTCTTGGGTCCTATTCCCAACTCTGCCACTGGCTGGCTGTGTGACCTAAGACAAGTCAATTCTTCTTTATCAGCCTTAGCTTCTCCCTCTTTCAAGGAGTGATAATAATGATCCGCTCCTACCTATCTAAACACACTCACTCTTCCCGAACACACTCACTGTCTCTCCCCACACACAGTCTCCGCACTGCAGTTGAAAAGCAGCTGGCAATCTAGTAGGATGCCCATGGAACATTACACCATGGGACCAGCTCATGCTGCTGTCTCTGTGCATTGGTGACCCTCACGGGGCCGGCTCGAGTAAGGGACTGTTGGCCCCTTACTAAAACTTAGTGGGGGTTTGGTTGGCTAGTTCCCAGCACCAATAGAAGGGGGAAGGGCCAATGGGAAATCAGGCCCCTGAGACTGACAGTCCCCTGGGCAATCGGGAGAGGCCAAAGCTCCAAGTTAGCTGCACTGACAGGCCAGGCAGTGTAATGAGGGAGTCACCAGGCCAGGGGGTCCCATCCTCCGTGGGAGCTGGAACTGCCTGGGCCAGAGTGGGGCAGAGCTAAGGAGAGAGCAGGAGCCCGAGAAGAGCCAGGGAGCAGAGCTGGGCAGGTGTAGTGCCAGAAACTGCTCCCTGTAGGACTTTGCTACCTGCAGCAGTTACTGAGACCTGAGGTTGTTCTTATTTGCTGACTTGTCCTAATTGGCTCAAACTTGACAGTGGTGGGGGATGGAAGCATAAAGGCTTCATCCTCCAAACGACCCTGCCTGGTGTCCATCTGTATCTATTACCTCTTAACACAGGATTGTAAAAAAATAGAGTGAGGTCATTTAAACATCATTTATTTTGCAGCTTCATTTACTGTGCTAACAATGTAGCATCCTGACACTGATACTTCTGCCCACGTGCCCTGTGGGTTGGATTCATTATAGTGGGACGTGGGACATGTGGAGGATAATTTAAACTCTTAATTCCCTTACAGTTTCCCTGCAATATAAGTCTCTGCTGGTGCAATTTCTGACCATTGCACGTCTATTGTATTTATTACAATAGCACAAGTAAGTCACACAAGTGACATAGTCTAGGGGCTTGGCTACACTTGCAAGTTAGAGCCCATTAAAGCAGCCCCGGGCGCCCTAACTCCTGAGGGGTCCACACTGGCAAGGCACATGGAGCGCCTGGGCTCTGTAGGTGGAGCGCTCCCGGTAATCCACCTCCATGAGAAGCATAAAGCTTGCTGAGCCCTGCTGAAATACCCGGGCATCAGTGTGGACGACGTGTTGCATCACTGCACTGTGATTGGCCTCAGGAAATGTCCCATAATCCCCTGAAGTCAAGTGCCCACTCTGGTCATTGTTTTGAAATCGGCTGCAGGCATGCGGATATCCCCTTTCAAAGCTCCGTTTCTGACAGCTGGCTGCTTATCTGCTCCGGGACAAAGCAGCCATTAGTGTGGAATGCTGCTGTTGTGAGTGTGTGTGATAGAGGGGGGTCTGCTGCTGTCCGAACACACAAGACAGCATGCTGAGACACTCTCAGCCCCCCAAACACACTGTCGCTCCCCCCACGTACACACAACACACTCCCTGTCACACTCCACCCCCGCCCCCCATTTGAAAAGCACGTTGCAGCCACTTGCACACTGGGATAGCTACCACAGTGCACTGCTCTCTGTGGCATTGCCAGAGCTGCTAATGTGGCCACTCCAGTGCGCTTGCAGCTGTCAGTGTGAACACACGGCAGCGGTTTCCCTGCTGTGGTTTAACTCCCAGCGCCCAAGTGTAGCCAAGCCCTAAATTTGCCAGACCACCCGAACTCAGTAACTGCCCTCCACCACCACATGCAGGGAGTAGGGGCACAGTGAAGCACACACCACACTTGCTGGCTCAGCCTTGTGCATGGTGGGGTGGCCACCTCCCCATTGATGAGACCTGGTCCCACCATCTCCGCGGAGCTCCAGTCTGCCCTGTTGCCATCCCTGTCTGTGTTGTCTTCTCTAGCAGTTGACTGGAAGGTGAGCACTGGCCGCATGCCATGTAGCCATGTTGTCTCCAAGGGCGAAAGCAGGAGGAATGGTGCCTTCATAGCCCACCCAATATTCCATAACATAGTTAAGGAAAATATTTCTCAATGAATTCTCAGTAAAAGATCAGAAGCAGCCAGTGTCCGCATCAGTCTACGAGCATTGGTATTTTCTTGAAATTTGTCAGACCAACCTAACTAACGCCTAACACACATTTGAAGTTCTTCTTTTCACACTGTTGCTCATTCTCAGGTTCTGCTTTGTCTCCAGACAGATCCATTCTCTTTCAGGACGGCCTTGCTCTTTCTGTCTGTGTCACTCACTGAGGTGTCGGAGTAAACACTCCCCTTCCTTCTATTCTCAGACAAACACTAGTATTAAGTGTTTGCTACTGATGGGTCTAGAAAGGATTTGTCAAGTGGAAGATGCTGTTTCTGGGGCATTGGTCCCAAGATCCAGTACTTTGGGTTCAAACGTCTCCCAGCTTCCTTGGGGAAAATAACACCAAGGCTTTGTTGCAATATACAAAAAGGAAAGAATTTTTCACCCCAGATGGGACTTGAACTCACAATCTCTGGCTTTGGAAGCCAATGCCTTATCCATTAGGCCACTGAAAAGCAGTGGCAAAAGGGATGGAAATTCCCTCTCATGATTGCACATTCCTCACATTCACTCAGAAGCCAAATACCCATTTAATGGCCTTACAGAAACGTCTGCACCCCCTGGCAGCGAGGCAACTGGGCAGGTGGCTGACAGAGCTGAGCACCACCTTTCTGCCAGCCATCGTTAGAGAAGAACCCCACCCTAGAGTCACCCCTCCCTCCTTCAGCACCTCCACGGCTGTGGCTCTGAGTGGCAGTAGGATGATTAGGGGGCGAATCCGGGGCTGGAAGGGGGGTAAGGTCGGCCTGTAAGGAGTAACCAGGTGGGGCAGACCCAGGGGGAGGCTGTGGGCTGCTGGTCGGTTGTTGGGATCTGAGCTCTAGATCAAAGCTGCACAGTGACCTGACCCCAGGGTTATAAGGCCGACACAGTGACCCCCTTACTGGCCTCGGTGACCCCCAAACCCTTGTTACTACGGGCATTGAGGAGTCTCTGTCCCTTAATAACTTCTGGGAGCTCCCCAGCAGGCTGCGGGCATCAGCCGCCTCCTGCCTCACAGGTTAGACTTTTGGTGCTGTGCCAGCCGCCCCCTCGCTTGCAGGCCCAGTGTAAGAAGCAGGAGGCCTGGTGCTGGCAGAAGAGGGTTTTGATTGATCAACCTCTGTGTTATGGGCACAGGACGCTTCCACTCAGTAGCACAGCTGGGGGAGGAGCAGGGGAAGCAGCTAAGGGCGCCGGGTTCCTCCAGTGGAGGTGTGGAGCAGCCGTTCGTTTTCCTGTTCGCACTCCTCTGCGGTGTGAAAATCGGGGAGGGGAGGCGGAAGCCCCACTTCCCTCCCGAAATGACGCCCAGTGGGGGAAGCCAGGACAACAGGGTGGGGCGGCAAGTGGTGGCCAGACTCTCACCACCAGGGTCTAGCCTAGCTCAGGGTCCAGCTCAACCTCCTCCCCGCACCCCTGGCCCCCAGTCCCCTTCCACCACCAGGTCAACCCGGGCACTAGGGCAGGAACGGGGTGAGGCAGCAAGTCAAGCCGAGCAAGGCAGGCAAAAGTGAGTCTTGTCTTCATGGGCCACTCCCAATGACGTCCTTTTTGTGTGCAACTGCTGCAAAAACCTCCAGGACAGAGAAGTAACAGTGTTACCAGATTTGCCCCTTACTTTGGGGTACGCTCATTTATTCGGGTTACTTTTCTGGGGAAGGGTTTCTGTAATTCTGTCAATGTGCTGCTTGTGTCACTTTGTGTGTTCATTTGGAGCTCTACTCCTCCCTTCTACAAGTCCCCCCCCAATGGAGCTATCCTGCAGGACCTAGGTTCCCTAGGGCTGGGTTTCTCCAGCCCAAGAACCGGCTGAACACACACCCACCCACACATAAATTAACAGAGCAAGTTTGAGCGGACCGGGTCAGTCAGCACTGTCAAGCTGACCCCTTATATGTCCCTGGACTCACTGGGCTGGATGAAGCAGCACTTTCAAGCTGACTCTCCTTACATGCCCCTGGGCTCCATGGACTGGGTCAAGCAGCACTTTCAAGCTGTTACCCTGATGTGTCCCAGATTCAGCACGGCCCTGTCCCCACTCTCACATCACCATTGTACTGGCAGTAACTTACTTGATGAGCAAACCCCACAGTATTCTGGGCGCTGCAGGGATCTTTAGCTTAGGTAAAAGCAGCATTGCTGCAGAGTGAATGGGGGAAGCTAAAAACACAAAAGAGTGAGGTTCAGCAAGAGAGAGAGAAGCAACCAGCTTAACCATACAAATTATTTATTGAATACTGGTGATAACTACACAAGGAGGCTAAACCAGCATAACATACATTATTAAAGGTTAATACCTAAGGTAGACAGGAAAATTGAAAAGAGAGAGAGAGAGAAGGGGATCTCACCACTCCATGAGGCTTGAACTGGTCGGGGTTCCCAGGTGATGGTGGTAGCTGAGGGGCCTGAGGGAGGAGACAGGCAGAGTCCCCAGCACGATCATCCAGGAGAAGATGGAGTTCCAGTGGAACTGATGCCTAGTTTGGATCTAAGCATCAGAACCCTGAGGCTTTGGCTACACTTGCACTTCAAAGCGCTGCCACGGCAGCGCTGCCGGGGCAGCGCTTTGAAGCGCTAAGTGTAGTCAAAGTGCCAGCGCTGGGAGAGAGCTCTCCCTGCGCTGTCCGTACTCCACCTCCCTGTGGGGAATAACGGACAGCGCTGGGAGCCGCGTTCCCAGCGCTGGGGCTTTGACCACACTGGCGCTTTGCAGCGCCACAATTTGCAGCGCTGGAGAGGGTGTGTTTTCACACCCTGCTGCAGCGCTGCAAATTTGCAAGTGTAGCCAAGGCCTTACTGGAAGGTAAGTAGGGATTTTTGTAGAGAAAATACAGTGCTTCAAGGGAGAAGACTAGATTTGTTTATAGGTAAGCTGATGACTCAAGGGTTTTCTTTAGAATAGACAAAAGGAGCTGATCACTCTTGGCTATGGGTGGTGTTTTCTTCCAGGGAGCTCACAATGCCACTAGGCGACTTCACTATTTGGATATCAGTTAGGGATTCATTACTAGAATTGGTCTGGTAATTGCTGAGCTGGGTGTGTGCAGACATAGGTTCATTAGCATCTGGAGCAGAGATTCCCATGATGCAGTGCTTCCCTGCTTTTTCTGGTCCCAGAATTCAGTGTGGTTCTTGGTTCTCCATTCTGTATGCAAATTGAGATGTCTTCCTGTCCCATCTTTCATGCAGATGAGGCTAGGGGAGTTGTCTCTGCTCTCCATTCTGTATGCTAATGGGGATGTCTTAATCTTGTCACCCTTGTCAGGAGGAGTCTAGGTGTGTCTCCCAATACCCTTCACTGCTCTCTGCAAGTTTTTTTTTCTCTGATGGGTTTTGGTTTAAGCAGAGGCTGGGGGTTGGGGGGAGTCTTTCATGAGTCAGGCTGGATATTGCACCCTGGTTCCCCAAAAACACAGAGGTGTCTGGTATCAGAGGGGGGTCATCTGTGACAGGCTGGACCACTGACCTATCAGCTCTTAACTCTGAAACTTTCAGTAACTCTGTTATCAGTGCCTGTGAGTATAATTTAAAAAGCCATACTGGGCTGGACCAAAGGCCCACCTAGCTCTGTGTTTTATCCTCTGACAGTCGCAAATACCAGGTGCCCCAAAAGTTAATCAAGAAGGCACCACTGGGAGTTGAACCCAGAATCTCCTGTTTACAAGACAGGTGCTTTAGCCAGTTAAGCGATGGTGCCTGCCTGTGGCTAAAACACAGTGTCTGCCCACACCTGACTCCCTGTCATCCCCACGGGGGCCTGACAAGCTTTGCATGTGTTTGGATTCTGCAAAGCAGAGGAGCAGGTGACGTTTTCCTTGCAAGCTGTGTGTGTGTGTGTATGAATCTTTGGCCAGGTCTGCACTATACAAAGTTATTTCAGCATCATTATATTGCTCAGGTGTGTGAAAAACACACAACACTCCCTCGGTCGGCAGCTTTTGGCTGGTGCACACACTGCAATGCCACGTCTGGCGACAAAATTGCCCTGATTTGGTGACAAAATAAAATGATTTCAATGAGAAGGCTAGAGCTTTTTGCAGCAAACTTAAAGTGACAAATTGTCAGTGTAAATGCTGCTGGTCATTATATCACCATAACTGGTCTCCACCACTATCCCACCATGCCTACCGTGAACTCGCCTGCCCTGCATTCCTGCTACAAAGGCTGGGTCCCTCCTGTTTCATAGCTCCAGAAAGTTCTGACAGCTGAGCTGTTATCTACACCGGGATTAGGTTAATAAAACTGCATTGTCAGCCTAAGTAATGTAATTACACCAACCTAATTTCATAGTGTAGACCTGTCCAAAGAATCACACACACACCTTGGGAGCAAAACTTCACCTGCTCCTCTGCTTTACAGAAACCAAACAGGAGCAACACTTGTCAGGGCCCAGTGGGGATTGGCAGAGAGTCAGGTGTGGACAAACAGGATGCTTTAAATAACAGCAGGTACCATGGCTTAGCTGGTTAAAGCACCTGCTTTGTAAACAAGAGATTGTGGGTTCAACTCCCAGTGGTACCTTGAAGAGTGGCTTTTGGGGCACCTGGTATTGGCTACTGTCAGAAAAGAAGATTCAGAGCTAAATGGACCTATGATTTAAATTACACTTGCAGGCACTGATAATAGAGTTACTGAAAGTTTGGGTGTTAAGAGCTGATAGGTCAGTGGTCCAGTCCCTGCAGTGTGGTTTTACCAGTTCCACTTGCTAAACTCCCTCCCAACCTCTATAAAATTACAATGCAGACAAATGGGCTTGAGCCCAACCTCTGAGGCCCCATGAGGGGTGAGGGTTTCTGAACCAGGCTTCAGCGTGAACACAAATATCTGCCCCACTGTTTTTAGCCCCTCAGCTTTAACTCCAGGAGCCCAAGTCAGATGACCCAGCCCAGCCCTGCTGCCATCTTTATCCCAGGAGAGATGGACTCTAAAGGGACGTCTCCATTGCAGTGTAAGCCCAGGTGTGGCACGCTGTGCTCAAAGCAGCACCCTGCAAGCCCCATATTCACCACTCTCATATAATGATGACATGGTTTGTACAAAGTCTGCCTGGTGAAGTATCATTTCAAAAGTCTTGATCTGTTGAACATTAATATTGTGTTGGATTGTGTGTGCTCGCATTGGTTGGGAAGTTATGAAGTTTTGCTCTGTGTGCGTTACTGAGATATGTTATGAGGTTGGGAAATGCCCCCCACCAGCCTTTCAGGTGCGACAAGGGAGGAGCCAGACTCACTGCTGGCCCATTGAAGGGATCCACACTCCCAAGGACTATCCCAGGAACCGTGTACAATGCAGGCTTCTCCGAGATAGCACAGCGACAATGGACACTGCTTGACTCACATCGTAGCAAAGGAGCTTCCTAGCAAGTTGGCAGAAACTATGAAAGAGGGGAAGAGACATCATGACTTGGCCTCTCTCCCCCACAACTCAGCAGCTGGAAACACACCTGGAGGACAAAGACTGAACTGAACTGACTCAGAAATCAGAAGAGAATAATAACAATAATACTTGCAAACCAAAGTCCCCAACCAGACTAGTACTGGTTTTTCAGCAGAAAATTTTCAGTTTGGGGAATTTTATTTTCTGAGTCAGACCTTGCCAAGGGAAGCAGGGAGAAAATGTTTGAGTTGCCTCCTTCAGAGCAGCTTGGCCTAGACACTAGCTCTGGTTCACTGCTCTGGCCTTGCTCGGGTTGATGGTATTTTAATAATTTGGGCAGGTCCCAGGGTGTTTGGGGGAGATGATGAGGATGTTCCCTTTTGAGATAAAAACTAAGAAATACAGGACTAGAGAATTTTTTTTTAAGAAATCTGGGATTTAGACATTTTATTTAAAGCAAGGGAGTTCTGAGTTTCTGAGAAGGTTTTTGTTTGCAAGAAGGAACATTGTTTGATCTGTCATTGTACCAAAGGGGTACATGTTTGTCTACAAAGGAGGGGCGATGACTAAAAGCATCCGATGAGGATGGGATTCGAACCCATGCGTGCAGAGCACAATGGATTAGCAGTCCATCACCTTAACCACTCGGCCACCTCATCTGAGCTGGCAAGAAGAAGACAAGAGGAGAAATCTAAGGCCAGCAGAGCTAGGGACAATAAGGAGTTTTTAAACACTAAGCGGAAGCAGGGGCTGAATGAGCTCCCCCCTCACATCTAGTGAGGAGCTGGGGGAAAGACTTCAGGAACAGACCGTGTTTGCACAGACACACCTACTCTGCGTAGCTATGCAGCATGATGGAGCCACTTTCCCAAAATGACCAGTTTTGGCTGCTGGTGGGTTACAAATCACTTTAGCATTGAGTGGAATGAAATGTTATTATCCTTCCTGTATGAGTGAGGGGCAGCAGAACATACCTAGTCCGTCCTGATGGAGGGCTGGGTGGGTGAGGAATAGCTTTTATTGGACTGCATAGAAGCCATTGAGAACATCATCCTAAACCAGGGGTCCCCAAACATTTCACTCTGTGCCCTCTTATCCATGGCTGTGGACCCTCGGAAACCACAGTCAGAAACCGAGGCTGGGAGTGGGGCCGTTGCTTGCTGGGGAGAGGGGTGCAGAGAGGGGTAAGGGGGTCGAGGCTGAGCTGGGAGCCAGAGCCCCAGGCTGAGGGTGGGGTTGGGGAAGAGCTGGGACAGAGTGGGGCTCAGTGCTGCTCCCTCCATGGGGGCTGGCTCAGGCCCTGAGGTGCCCCTATGAATGTTCCTCTGTGTCCCCCTAGGAGTCATGCCCCACATTTTGGGAACCACTGAACCCTTCTCACTAAGCAGGGGCTAGTGATGCCAAAGCCCAGGGAAAGGGAGAACAAGTGTGGGGCCCCCAGCACTGGATCCGTGTGAAGGGGCTGCAGGAGAGGAGCAATGGCTGGTGGCCCAGGGAGTTAAGGGCAAAGGGGGCACAGGAGGGGGCAGGAGTTAGGGGTGAAGGAGGTGCAAGGGTTGGGAGTGCAGGAGTTAGCAGTAAAGGGGGAGTGGGGATCGTCCAGGGGCAATGGGGAAGTGCCAAAGTACAAGCTTTGCCCAGGGCACCATTTTCCCTAATGCTGGTCTGAGCAAACAATTGGAAATGACCCTTCAGTGAGAACAGAACCATAGTGTAGAAAAGCCCCTTTGTTAAGTGGTGGTGGCTGAGGGCTTAGGGAGATGGGTTAAAAAACAACAAGCATCTTTCTGTGGAGGTTTGATTCTTGCCTGCTGGGCAAGGCTGGTGTGTGGTGTCTCCATGGCTGTACTTTCAGTGTCTGATCACCCACGGTGTCACAGGGAGCCAAGTCTAGACATATTCAGAGGCTCTATGCCAGGGTTTCTCAAACTTCCTTTCACTGTGTTAGGCCTGAATAAAGATGTAGCACAAAAACCAGTTATGTCAATCTGACTGAAGTCAGCATGTTTCATAAAGCCCTGGGAAAGAATAAGATAAGTGAAGGGGCTGGGACCAGCTGTGTTATGTTGAGAGACAAACTGTCTCAAGTACTGATAAGAAACACAAGCATCTCACAGTTCTGACTAACTCCCTGGTTTAGTGTTCGGTGTGTTTTAACTCCCTCACATTCCTAACCTTTGGCGCTTGTTGAGATATTAACAATTCAATGCTGTAGAGACTAGGCATGCGTGTATATTAAAAGGTGTCTAATTTCTAGTTGTTAGACAAAGGGGGTGGATTGCTCTAGTGAATGATCTATGACGTAATAAAACTGTCTATATAAGCTAATACTAAGCTGTAAAGGGGGGGCTGGTTCTTTTCGGATACGAGCTGTTCTTTACTGATACGTGCACTTGTCAATAAAGAACTTTTGATCGGACCTTGCTGGTGTTGCCTGGTCTCTCTGCGGTCAGACAACGAACTTCGCTGTCGGGGTTCGAGTCCCCGACATCTTTGGCGACTCCGGTCGGGACTTTGTCTGACTCTCCGGCGGGGGATCAGACTCTGAGGCAACGCAGCGCGCATCCTCTGGTTTAGAGGAGCCTTGCCTGGTAATCTGATCTCTGCGTCGGCGATAAGGCGAGTTCTGTGAACCAGCTGAAGCTCGTAGAAATCCAGCAACATCCACCTACCCGTTGAGTAGGGTTAAGGTTGCCTGGGTTAGAGTCCCAGTGCAGATTGTCGGGGTTCAAGTCCCTGACAACTTAGGTCTGGGTTAGAGTCCCAGTCCAGGTCTGGGTTAGAGTCCCAGTCCAGGTTTGCACAGGATCCAAGTAGTCTGGGTTAGAGTCCCAGCCTGGGTTTGAGTCCCAGTCCAGGTGTTCGAGTCCCCTGGAGAGGTAAGTGAGCGCTCGACGCGGGAGGTGGGGGTTAGAGTCCCCTTACAAAATGGAACAAGTTGGCAGTAAGTGTCTGGGGGATGCCCCATTGTCTCTAATACTTAAAGATTGAAAGAAGATTTCTGGAACCAGGTAGCTTTTGGAGCTGTATGTTTAAAGCTGTATGGAGAGCTCTTGTAAAAATCCCCCAGCATATGCCCCAGAGCCACACTGGGAGGAACTCCATGGGGATGTCTGTCTCTGTTGGTCTCACGCCATCTGAATTTATTGACTGTGCAGCAAGATAAGATGCATCGTGGTAATAGGAAATAATGGCCTTGGTGTGTGTGTGTGTGTGTGTGGAAAATGGGGGAGGGACAGTCTAAATATTCCACCTCACCCCCTAAGGGTACCCCAGCATGTTACATGTACGTACATTATGGTCCTAAAACCTGCAGGTATTTAGAGAATTGGAATCTTTACACGCGTGAAAATCTATCTAAACAATGCCCATTAGAAGGTACCTTTAATCTAGATAAGATCATATATCTCAAAGGAGCTTTTAATCACCAAAGAAAAGCCTCTGACACAGTGTGAGCAATTTGTCTAGGAACGGGTTAATTTGAAATTCAGCCTGACTTGGTGAAACAGGAGAAGCCACAGGCTGGAATCTGAACTGGACTCTCTGAAAGAGACACTGGAGGAGATTCCAGGGTGTAAAAAACAGCTCTCCCAAGAGCGGAAGCATGTTGGAAATTCTGGACAAGCTGTATACAGGATAATCTCCCGTCTGCCTATTCCCCTTCTCTGAACGTTATACAGACGTGGCCAGTTTGGACGTGTGAGTATTAAAGTGGCTTAAGGGTTGAAGTATTCATGTTCTTCCTGAGTAATGTGGGAGTGTTCCCAACACTCTTCATTGTTGTTTTATTATTTCTAATGAAGCTTTAAAATTTGATTATATGGTGTGTTCCCCCAACGTCCTGCAGTAGATAAATTGGTAACAAATTTGTCACAGTTTGGTGAGCAATTGAGAATAGGGGAGCCCTATAGAATTTACACCATCTATCTGTTTTACCCTTGTTATTTTATGTTTGTTTTGTTTGGTACTGTTGGTCTTATATGTTGAGGATTGCATGATTAAAGGTGAGCCCACTCTCAACTGCAGTGAGTCTGAGAACTGGAGAGGGGTTTAGCATTTTTCTCTCCACCCTGGTTGACCGGAAGGGTGGCAGGTGGATCTGCCCCCAGTCGTAGCAGGACTGGGCAATAGAGTAGTTGGAGAAAAGGGACGAGATATGTACTTGATAACTAGAATTGAGCAATTAAGAGCATGGAACATGAACCAGGCGGCAACTCAAACCTGCGCCAGGGCAAGTTGCAGGCCTTGAGACAGGATTTCCAGTTAGAAAAGGAAGCCCTGGCTAAGCAAGTACTAGTCCTTCAGGGACTTGTTAAAATTTAACCATTTGTGCTCAGCATATGTTGTAACAGCAGTGTGTTTGCTACAAGAGGAAATTGAATAGTTCAACGCCAGTGGGCCATGTGTTTTGCCCAGGTGGCAAGCCTCACAGGGGAGGACTCAAGTAGTTTTGTGAGTAGAAATGTTTTAGGGCAAAGACCAGAAGGGTGGGGGCTAGTTACGAAGCCCACCCTCCTGGCTACACTGGTAGTGACGGTTCAGCGAGGAAAAAAGGATCGGGCCCAGGCGGCCAGGCAACAGACAGACGAATTGTTAAACAGGTTGAAAACTTTTCGGGTGTAGTGAAAGAACAGAGTAAGTAAGTATACGCATAGGGGTTCATATACTCAGAAGAATATTTGGAATGGTGATCTGAGTTGGTAAGTGGTTGTTGAAAGGACAAGCAAGTGATTTAAGGCACAGTGAAAAGTTAACTCTTTAGTTGCTGGAGGGAACAGCAGTTGAACTTTGTAAACATACTAAAGAGAAAAGTTCTTGGTGTCTTTGAAATGTTTGTAAATAAATTCAGGCAAAGAAATTATTAGATTGCAATCATTTGGCTATGAACAATTTTGTTAAATTAGCTGAAGAATGTATACAGTGCTATGTAATTAAAATTGTATTAGGCTCTAAGAGCACTGTGAGTGATGATGTTTTCTTTCAGTGTTTACAAGCAGGAGTTACAAGTACAAAGCGAGCCAGTGAGCATCTGTATTAATGCAAATTATCTAATTAATATGGGGTAATTCCCTTGTTTTGCCTAAAATCAACAAAAGTCTTTGTATATTTTTAGTAATGATTGCCTGCCCAGAAGGGGTAGACTTCTGTTTCTGTCTTTCAGATAATCAGAGAACACTGATGCCGGCTGAACAGCATTCAACGTACCATGATTTGCTGGCACAGTAAAAATTGTGTTTTGTGTTCTATGTTCTGTCTTGTGGTGTTTGTCCTGTGGCCAAAATTGATGTGTTTAATATTTTTATGGGATGGTCTGATTTAAAATCAAGCAGCAGTGTTGGATTAAAATGCAGATATTTGTTTTGTTCAACTTAGAATACAAAGTGTTTGGATGCATCAGAAAAATGTGATATACTAAAGTCTTATACATTTTCTTAAGTAGGAGAAAGATACTACATTGGCCAAACCTTTTAATTGACAATTGTTATTGAAATTTGCATATTAACAGTCTTTGAAAGCAAGGGCATGGAAAGTTAACCCACTCCCCATATTGTACATGGGATCCTTCTGGCTACCTCAGACTTCTAGCCAGAGGGCTGGGGATGGTGGGAAGCTATTGGACTAGAGTTTGTATTGAATGAACTCATCAAAGTGGGTGTGCTTGTCCTGGTTTGTTGTTTTAAAGCTCTGTCATAAGGTTATTTTAGTTAAAGGGTATATGTGGCATATATTAAATAATAACACTAAGGTACTGTATAACAGCAATGTGTATGTGTTCATTGTTAACAAAAGGTACATAAGTAAAAAGTAAAAGTTTCTTTTGTAGGTTACAAAAAAAAAAAAAAACAGCCGAGGAGGGAAAAGGAAAAAGGACAAGTTGACTGAGAAAAAAATAGTTAACATGCTTGGTTTAAAGATGAGACGTCAAGGACACTCCTCACAGCTAAGACTTGGCTAACCCTCAAAAGGAACAAAGGGGGGACTTAAATTTGCCCATGCAGCTATAAAATTTGTAAACTCTGCAAAGATACTAATGCAATGTGTTAGGTTTCTTTTCTCACAGGTAAAGAAGAAACAACCCAACGATCCTAGCAGCCTGCCCCTCCTTGGAACCAGGAGACTGGGTCTACATAAAGATCCATCAACGAAAGACTGCCTTGGCTCCATGCTGGAAAGGCCCGTATTGAGTCCTGCTGACTACCAACACCGCTGTGAAGTGCCAAAGACTGACTGTTTGGACCCAGGATTCTCTCTGCAAAAAGACCCCTCCACCTCACAAGAATTCTCCTACTGATGATAAGCCTATTCTTTTTTCTAGTTCTATTGTGCTTCTGAACAGCATGGCAAAAGGACAAGGTGACGTGCTGGTTGAACCTCTCCCTTGTCCACGGACAAATCTATTGTGCCTTTGAATTTTTCTAAAAGAAGCAAAACCATTACAGGGTGATGTACTGATAATCTCTCCCCTGTAGAATGCTAAACTACATCTGTTGTGGGAAAGACGAAGAAACACTCACTCCACTGACATTGCCAAAGTCCAGGAATTCCTGACCAGAAAGGACATTGAGAACTGACCCTGGTGACGAAACAAAGAATTACACACTGGCAGGACTAAATTTGTGGGACTTATGTTTGGAACTGTGGTATTAATTGGATTTTGGGGTTTATTCTACAGGCTGCGCCCTGTGTTTTGGATAAATCCTTCAGCATGTATTGCCCTCCCTCATTGCATTTTGAATAGCATTGTCCTTATCCAGTTTTCAGATCGCTTTTACATACCCAGATTGCTCACAAGGGGCTGCCATTAGATTAGCACAACAGAGGGCCTGGGTTATTTCCTCTGGAAAGAAAGAGAATTGACCAAATCCCTGTGGTCTAGGGGCCAATGGTACACTGCCATTTGGAATATTCTTAAAGGCCAAGAAAATGATGAGAAATTGGGCCAACTAGAAAAGGCCACTAGACTTATTTTTGATGCTCAGCTATCTTAAGTACAGGCTGGAGTTGGTGAGTTACATGTCATTTCCACCCTTAGTTCTGTGACCCAGAAGTTACTGACAGAGATGGTACTAAATATCACTGAGGCTGGAATGGCATTGCAGTGGGATCTAGTATGTTTAAATTGATCCTGAGCACTGGACTTGGCCCACTGCCCTTACAGACACACAGGAGTACCATCTGATCTGTGGTCATGAAGACATACTTGGACACTTTCTGGATGGAAGTGTGGACATTCACAGTGCTCCTTCCAAGCATTTGGACCGGTTAGGGTGGGTGTGGGCTCCCACATACCAGATCCTGCCGGGTCCATGGGGAGGAGGCGTGTGGGACTGAATTATTTACCGAGACATCTGGGACATTAGACCCCTTGGTATACCTAACTGATTTATAGTCAGTGCCCCAGACCAATGAACTGTTACCCCTGAAGGCGATTTGAAGCTTCGTCTGCAACTGAAGAAACCGTAACCCGGTTGTGCCCTGCCAAGTGATCATTTGTTGTCCCAAGAGTCCCGTTGGTCCTCTAGGGACAAAGGGGGGATTGTTAGGCCTGAATAAAGATGTAGCACAAAAACCAGTTATGTCAATCTGACTGAAGTCAGCATGTTTCATAAAGCCCTGGGAAAGAATAAAATAAGTGAAGGGGCTGGGACCAGCTGTGTTATGTTGAGAGACAAACTGTCTCAAGTACTGATAAGAAACACAAGCATCTCACAGTTCTGACTAACTCCCTGGTTTAGTGTTCGGTGTGTTTTTAACTCCCTCACATTCCTAACCTTTGGCGCTTGTTGAGATATTAACAATTCAATGCTGTAGAGACTAGGCATGCGTGTATATTAAAAGGTGTCTAATTTCTAGTTGTTAGACAAAGGGGGTGGATTGCTCTAGTGAATGATCTATGACGTAATAAAACTGTCTATATAAGCTAATACTAAGCTGTAAAGGGGGGGCTGGTTCTTTTCGGATACGAGCTGTTCTTTACTGATACGTGCACTTGTCAATAAAGAACTTTTGATCGGACCTTGCTGGTGTTGCCTGGTCTCTCTGCGGTCAGACAACGAACTTCGCTGTTGGGGTTCGAGTCCCCGACAACTGCAACCCCCTTCAGCTAAAAAAAAAACAACCTTACTATATGGCCCTGGAAAGAGGGACCAAGCCCCTCCACACCAGGCAGGGGCAGGGGGGAGCCAAAGCCTGAGCCCTGCCCCAGTTAAGGGAGGGCAAAACCAAAGCTTGAGGGATTCAGCCCTGGGTGGTGGGGCTCAGACTTTTGGCTTCAGCCTCAGGCACCAACAAGTCTAATGCCAGCCCTGGCAACCCCATTAAAACAGGGTTATGACCCACTTTGGGGTCCTGACCCACAGCTTGAGAACCACTGCTCTATGCTGAGGGGAGAGAGTTTTCCTGTGGGTGTAGTTAATCCACTTCCCCAAGAGGTGGCAGCTATGTCAGTGGGAGAAGCTATATCGGTGGGTGCGCAAGCTGTGGTGGTTGCCACATTTAAGAAGTTTAATCAAACCCCATTTTTAAAACCACCTGTGGTCTGGGAATGGCAACGGAGCTCAATGAAGCAGGGTCTGTCCTTCAAAGTCCTGGAGATCACAATTCTATACTCCTGTTGTCATGGGGGTATAGCTTCGTGGTAGAGTGCCTGACTGCAGCTCAAGTGGTCCTTCGTTCAAACTCCTGTGTTCTCTTATAACCTTCTTTCTTTTTTTTAAAAAAAGGAAAACATTTATTTTTCCATTCTCCATTCTGTTCAGGAGCTCCACTATACGGGGGTGCTTGATATGAATGTAAACACTCAACATTTCGCTGTCCAAATGTATAAAAATCTAGCAAAGCTGTCCATCAGCTGAAATCAGTTCCAATTCTCTAAGTGTCTAGTTTATGTTTTCATCAGTTAAACAAAGGTATCATACGAATGTACATTCGCAGATCCCTCTTCTCCAGGAGCTATGTTGTGCAGAAGAACAAGAACCACATCCAGCTGCAGTTCAGGAATCTGATGACCAAAGAGCCACGAAGTGTTCTGAGGGCTGGAGAAAAATGCCTTCTAGTGAGCTATTGAAGGAGCTCAACCTGTTTAGCTTATCAAAAGAAGATTGAAAGGTGACTTCATTGAAGTGTTGAAGGGCCTTAATGGAGACAAAAGATTGGGTATTAAAGGGCTTTTTAATTGAGCAGAGAAAGGCATAACAAGACCCAGTGGCTGGAAGGTGAAAAGAGACAAATTCATATTAGAAATAAGACACAAATATTCAACAGTGAGGATGATTCACCAGAGGAACAAGCTACCAAGAAAAGTGCTGGATTCTCCATCTCTTGATGTCATTCAATGAAGACTAGCTGCCTTTCTGGAATGTGTTTGCCCCAAAAGTAGCTCTTGTGTCATACAGGAGGCATTTGATATGTAGGGGGTCAGATTAGATGCTCTAATGGTCTCTTCTGGCCATAAAGTCAACAAATTTCTGAAAAACTGAGTGTAGCATTGGGAGCAGCGTCTGATGTTTTCCTGTCTAGCCGGCTTACTGCTTAGAACGAATGCTCCTTGAGTGGGGTGATCCACAGGGAGTAGCTCAAACCTCCAAAGTGCCTGACCAGGGGCAGGACATTAGCCCAGCAAGGGAGGGGTGTGGCAGTGACATCACAAAGGCCTTTTGCAGGACCTCAGACTATTGGTCAAAGGTGATGGGGAGGTGGTGACCTCACAGAGAGATGCTGACATCAGGCAGGCAGGACAGGGGCGAGGGGCCAGGGACCCCTCAGAGACCCCTGTGGGTTTGCTTCAGCAAGTCTCCTTCTCCAGGTCTCTCTTTGAGGACTGAGAGAGTATTCGGGTTCACGAACGTGAGCGCCAGGAGGAACCTCTTTAGAGTTTTCCCCTTCCCTTTTCCTGATTTTACTAGAAAACAGACGTCCCTGTTTAGAAGGTAAGAGCCTCCTCGAGGTTTGAAACCTGTTCAGTGTGATCCATCTGGTGACTGTTGAATTCTAGGCATGGAAAACACGAGCTTAAGGAGGCAGAATTTTATTGCGTGCCTGGGATTTTGTCCCTTAGAATCACTGGTGATATTAGGGTTTGTCCTTTTTGTTTCACCTTTTCCTCCATCCATCCCTTCCTCCTTTCTCTTTGTCTGTTGTTTCTTTTGTCCTTTCACCTGTTCCCCTCCCAACACCAGGAGCGAGGGGTGTGTGTGTGTGTGTTGCGGGGGAGTGCTCGGCAGCTCCCACTGTGGGAGGGCCACCCAAAAATGTGGGGCTGAAATAATGCTCGGGCAGTGATCCCCACTGGTGACCTGGGCCATCCTTTGGGCTCTCTGGTGAGAACCCTCAGCCTCCCGTCCTCAGTCTTTACCCTGATTGGCTGAGCAGGGGGTTATTGACAGGGAGAAGACTCAGGTCCTTGTTGTTCTCTTTTAACATCGAGTAAATAAGTCAGAACCAGTCATATGTTTGATGAATTTTGCTGCTTCTCTGCATTAATGGTCTCTGAGCAGTTCATGATTCTCTCTAACATTGCAGTTCTCCTCAAATACTTGCTGAATAATTACTGTGCACTGTTGTTGGTGTGGAGCTCATCTGAGAGCACTTTATTCAGGTCATTCAATGTCTGAAATTCAAGATCCGATGGTTAGTTTGAAAAATCATGGCTCTTGGGTCCTATTCCCAACTCTGCCACTGACTGGCCGTGTGACCTAAGACAAGTCAATTCTCCTTTCTCAGCCTTAGCTTCTCCCTCTTTCAAGTAGGGATAATAATGATCCTCTCCTACCTACCTCAACACACTCACTCTTCCCCAACACACTCACTATCTCTCCCCACAGACAAACAGTCTCCACACTGCAGTTGAAAAGCAGCTGGCAATCTAGTAGGATGCCCATGGAACATTACGCCATGGGACCAGCTCATGCTGCTGTCTCTGTGCATCGGTGACCCTCACAGGGCTGGCTTGAGTAAGGGACTGTTGACCCCTTACTAAAACTTAGTGGGGGTTTTGGTTGCCTACTTCCCAGTCCCAATAGAAGGGGGAAGGGCCAATGGGAAATCAGGACCCTGAGACTGACAGTCCCCAGGGGCAATGGGGAGAGGCCAAAGCTCCAAGTTAGCCGCACTGACAGGCCAGGCAGTGTAATGAGGGAGTCACCAGGCCAGGGGGTCCCATCTTCTGTGGGAGCTGGAACTGCCTGGGCCAGAGTGGGGCAGAGCTAAGGAGAGAGCAGGAGCCAGAGAAGAGCCGGGGAGCAGAGCTGCACAGGTGTAGTGCCAGAAAATGCTCCCTGTAGGACTTTGCTACCTGCAGCAGTTACTGAGCCCTGAGGTTGTTCTTATTTGCTGACTTGTCCTAATTTGCTAAAACTTGACAGTGGTGGACAATGGAAGCATAAAAGCTTCGTCTTCCAAACGACCCTGCCTGGTGTCCATCTGTATCTATTACCACTTAATACCGGATTGTAAAAAATAGAGTGAGGTCATTTAAACATCATTTATTTTGCAGCTTCATTTACTGTGCTAACAATGTAGCATCCTGACACCGATACTTCTGCCCATGTGCCCTGTGGGTTGGATTCATTTTAGTGGGACGCGGGACATGTGGAGGATAATTTAAACTCTTAATTTCCTTACGGTTTCCCTGCAATATACTTCTCTGCTGGTGCAATTTCTGACCATTGCACGTCTATTGTATTTATTACAATAGCACAAGTAAGTCACACAAGTGACATAGTCTAGTGGCTCGGCTACACTTGGCCACTAATGTGGCCACTCCAGTGCGCTTGCAGCTGTCAGTGTGAACACACGGCAGCGGTTTCCCTGCTGTGGTTTAACTCCCAGCGCTCTACCTCTGCAAGTGTAGCCAAGCCCTAAATTTGCCAGACCAACCGAACTCAGTAACTGCCCCCCCCCAACATGTGCAGTGAGTAGGGGCACGGTGAAGCACACACCACACTGGCTGGCTCAGCCTTGTGCATGGTGGGGTGGCCACCTCCCCATTGATGAGACCTGGTCCCACCATCTCCATGGAGCTCCAGTCTGCCCTGCTGCCATCCCTGTCTGTGTTGTCTTCTCTAGCAGTTGACTGGAAGGTGAGCACTGGCCGCATGCCATGTAGCCGTGTTGTCTCGAAGGGCGAAAGCAGGAGGAATGGTGCCTTCATAGCCCACCCAATATTCCATAACAGAGTTAAGGAAAATATTTCTCAATGAATTCTCAGTAAAAGATCAGAAGCAGCCAGTGTCTGCATCAGTCTACGAGCATTGGTATTTTCTTGACATTTGCCAGACCAATCTAACTAAAACATAACACACATTTGAACCTCTTTTCACACTGTTGCTCATTCTCAGGGTCTGCTTTGTCTCCAGACAGATCCATTCTCTTTCAGAACAGTCTTGCTTTTTTGTCTGTTTCTCTAATTGAGGTGTCGGCGTAAACACTCCCCTTCCTTCTATTCTCAGACAAACACTAGTATTAAGTGTTTGCTACTGATGGGTCTAGAAAGCATTTGTCAAGTGGAAGATACTGTTTCTGGGGGATTGTTCCCAAGATCCAGTACTTTGGGTTCAAATGTCTCCAAGCTTCCTTGGTGAAAATAACACCATGTTTCTTTGCAATATACAACGGGAAAGGGATTTTTTTACCCCAGATGGGACTTGAACCCACAATCTCTGGCTTAGGAAGCCAATGCCTTATCCATTAGGCCACTGGGGCCCTGAAGAGTAGGAGAATGAGGGATGGAAATTCTCTCTCATGGTTGCACATTCCTCACATTCACTCAGAAGCCAAATACCCCATTTAATGGCCTTACAGAAACGTCTGCATCCCCTGGCAGGGAGGCAACGGACAGAGCTGAGCACCACCTTTCTGCCAGCCATCTTTGGAGAAGAACCGCACCCTAGAGTCACCCCTCCCTCCTTCAGCACCTCCACATCTGTGGCTCTGAGCGGCAGTAGGATGATTAGGGGGTGAATCCGGGGCTGGAAGGGGGGTAAGGTCGGCCTGTAAGGAGGAACCAGGTGGGGCAGACCCAGGGGGAGGCTGTGGGCTGCTGGTTGGTTGTTGGGATCCGAGCTCTAGTTCAAAGCTGCACAGTGACCTGACACCCAGGGTTATAAGGCCGACACAGTGACCCCCTTACTGGCCTCGGTGACCCCCAAACCCTTGTTACTAAGGGCATTGAGGAGTCTCTGTCCCTTAATAACTTCTGGGAGCTCCCAGCAGGCTGTGGGCGTCAGCCGCCTCCTGCCTCACAGGTTAGACTCTTGGCGCTGTGCCAACCGCCCCCTCGCTTGCAGGCCCAGTGTAAGAAGCAGGAGGCCTGGTGCTGGCAGAAGAGGGTTTTGATTAATTGACCTCTGTGTGATGGGCACAGGACGCTTCCACTCAGTAGCATAGCTGGGGGGGAGCCAAGGGAGCAGCTAAGGGTGCCGGGTTCCTCCGGTGGGGGTGTGGAGCAGCCGTTCATTTTCCTGTTCGCACTCCTCTGCGGTGTGAAAATCGGGGAGGGGAGGCAGAAGCACCACTTCCCTCCCGAAATGATGCCCAGAGGGGGAAGCCAGGACAACAGGGTGGGGCGGCAAGTGGTGGCCAGACTCTCACCGCCAGGGTCTAGTCTAGGTCAGGGTCCAGCTCAACCTCCTCCCCGCGCCACTGGCCCCCAGTCCCCTTCCACCACCAGGTCAACCCGGGCACTAGGGCAGGAACGGGGTGAGGCAGCAAGTCAGGCTGAGCAAGGCAGGGAAAAGCGAGTCTTGTCTTCATGGGCCGCTCACAATGACGTCCTTTTTGTGTGCAACTGCTGCAAAAATATCTCGGGCAGAGAAGCAACAGGCCAAAAGGCTGCTATACAGCTGCCAAAGTAGCTCAGTTGGGAGAGTGTTAGACTGAAGTTCTAAAGGTCCCTGGTTCAATCCCAGGCTTTGGCAGGCCCTTTCATCCCTCTTTGCCCAGTGGTGGCTTGTTTTCTGGGAGCACAGTGGTCCCTGCACCCAAGGTGAGTCCCTGAGCTTGGGCTCTGCAGTAGGAAAAGATATTGTGGGCTTCTGCCCCTAATTGGCTGGCCTGACATTTAACAATGAGGGACAGGAGCTGTCTCTCCTAAGTGAGTTATTGGTGGACCCAATATGGCAGGAAGAGAGTGCTAGAGGGGGTGCTGGGCAGTGACAGGCAGGTATAGAGGATGAAAACTCTTCTGTGCAGCTGAGGGAGGGCAGTACCAGGGAAGGGGCATGTGTGAAAGTGGCCCTGTGGAAGGGAGTTGGGGGCACAGGAGGAGGCACTTGATGTTCAGTGCCTTGGAGCAGCTGGGCTTGGACATGGTGGGTGTTCAGGAAATGCACATTAACAACTCTAGGGTAGCTTGATGGGCAGAGGGTGATTGGAGGAAGGGCCCATCTCTCTGGTCCTCCAGGCCAGGGAAGAATGATGGGGTTGGAGTCTTGTTCTTCACATTCGCAGTGCGAGTACAGAAGGTGCTGGAGCTCCGACCAGGGAGGGCATTACTGGTGGGCTTTGTGCTCCATGGCACTGGTTACTGCTATTTTAGTGTGTATGGTCCCCAGATAAGGCATGAAAGGAAAGTTCTATGAAGGAACTGGCTCCCTTCTTCTAGACCGCACGGTGTTTGGTGTCGGGGGGGATTTCAATTGTTGCACCGGCCTGAGGACTGCTGGTCCTGTTTTCCCGACCGTCAGAGGAAACTCTTCTATGATGAGCACTGCCTGGCGCAGGTCTGTAGTGAGATCGGCTCAGAGGACGTGTTTCTCCGTAATGCAACGAGTGGAGGGCGGGCGGTAGCCTCCTATTCCTCTGACCTGAGCTCACACCAGCCGCAGAGGGGATACACCTTTCTGCGGGGACAGGCCAGGAGTCGCATTGACCGGATTTCCGTGAAGGAGAGCACGTCGACAGCCCAGTGCAGGGTGGTGCCAATGGACTGTTCGGATCATGCAACTCTCACCGTGTGCTCAATGTGGGCAATTCCCTGACCCAGGGCAGAGGACATTGGAAACTGAACATCCAGAGCTTGCAAGATAAAGGAGCAGGGGGGTGAGGCCTGGCAGTGTTGGCAGAACAGGAAAGCATCAGAGGGTTCTGTGGCAACCAGGGGGATTGGTGGGAGTCGGTGAGGGAGGAGTTGGCTGCTTTGTTCCGGTGGCTGGGGAAACACCACAACATTAAAGAAACCAACAGTGCCAAGTCCTGCAGCGTCACCTGTGGGATTTCCACAAGAGCATCCAGGCAGGGGAGCCAGTCAGCGTGTGACTGTACAATCGGATCAAGCGACAGCTGCCCGAGTTCCAGGAGATGAGGCTGCAGTTGGCTGATATGAGCGGGAGCACCGAGTGAAGGGAGGAGCAGACTCCCCTGACATTTTTGCAGCCTGCAGGGAATGGAGACAAAGCAGGGGGATGCAGGGACTCAGGGCAGGACCCATGGATCCGGTAGAGCAGGACCACAGTCGCTGGAGGAGGAGAGAGAGTCCCGCGAGAGGAAGCTGATGGTGGGAAGCAATAAGTGCAGAGTGCAAACCAGCCAGCTGAGAGTCACAGGGGTCTAACAAATGAAATAGCAGCAGGTCCCATGGTGTAATGGGCAGCACTCAAGACTTTGAATCCTGGAATCTGAGTTCAAATCGCAGTGGGACCTCGTGGTGATATGTTGCTTTGCTACAAAGCACTGGAGCTCAATGTGCTTGGCTACCTTCTCTCAGGGTGAACTAGAGTGAGGTTTTTCCCTCCTGCTGGGTGACTGATCCCCACTGGAGATAGGTCTTTGGTCCGGCTGGTTCAATGGGCTGGCGGCTATAGGTTGGGGTCCTAGAACTTAACAGTCTGGCTAGAGATTCCTGCGGGTTGACCGGATGGTTGTTTCTCGCTGCTTCACCTGATGTCCACAACTTTGATCTCTGTACCTGCAGCTGCCACACTCTTCCTCTTTCCCACATGGCATTTAAAGGAAGGAGGGCCAGGGCCAGGCTTCACAGTCAGGGCTAGGCAGGAGGGAGGCAGAGTCCCAGGCTGGAGCCCAACACACCTCTCCTTCTCTGGGCACCTGGGGTGTTGTTCCCCCCTGTTCAGGCACCCCTGGGGCCCTGCACTTCACACAGCTCTCCCTGATTTCAGCTGTTAGTGAGGGAGCCTCACTGCTAGCGCAGACTGGGCAGTTTCTTGCATGAGAGACACTGTCCCAAAGCAGGACTAATGCTTAGAGCTGGTTATCAGTGATTTCAGATCTGTTGGTCTGCAGCAAGACTCTCCATTGAGTCTGAACCAGCTCTGTTATTACACAGGGAAGAACAAAAGGGTCAAATGGGGCCTGGAAGCCTTAAGAAGAATCCACCCCACTGAGTACAACACTTGTCGCTACCTGCTCTCAGCCCCACTGAGAATGTTTTGGGGTCACTCCTCGCCTGTATCAACCTAGGAGTCTCAGAGAATCCTATTTAACAGGTGCTGCAGTGGCGCACTTGGTTAGCGCACAGTACTTATAGGGCAGTGCTGATAGGAGCTATGCTGAGGTTGTGAGTTCAAACCTCACCTGGAGCACTGGTTTTCATTAACCAAGTGGTGTCACCCCCTCATTTGGCCTGTGGAATGTAGAATTCCAGCCCTGGGGACCCTCAGGAGGGGGCTAATAAAAATGCCCCCTTCACTTATTACCTCCTCTCCAGGTCAGAATCTACCATCCTTACTCCCCACCAGCCCCTGTGCCAGGATCCCTCAAGCAGAGCCTGGAGTCCTGCCCCTGGCGTCTGTACTATTGACAAAGACTAAGTGACGGGGACAAAACACTCAAATCCCGCCTGGTGCGGGGAGCCAGGTTTGCTCTTCAAATTCTGTCGTTCGTACATTTCCAGGCCTGGGAATGTCCCACAACAGCATTTAATGGGAAGCTGCCTGCAGAACAGTGACACTGCACAGAGCTCCTGCGGAGGAGGGGTGGGAATTAGTAACATTTTGAGGATCGTTTGGGAAATGAGCCTTTGCTGACAAGGTTTGTCTCTGTTCATAGTTCACCTTCAGGTGTTATGTTGAGGGATCTTTAGTACATTTTTGTGAGGTTAATAACTATCTCCTCAACTTTATTTACTCAACTTAAAAATTGGTCACTTGATTTTTGCATCTCCCTGTGAAAATACAACTGACACGTGTGGCTTTCTACATGGGGTCATGATGTTAAAGTTGGGGAATTCAGTCTCTGTACTTCTGGGCGGGGGGGGGTTGCTTTTTTACAGCTGCCTCAGGGCCAGGCACACTGGGCTGTTAGCTGCACCCACTGTCCTTGCCAGGGGCCCCTGCTGAACCCTGGGCGGCTGCACTGCAGTGCTGGGGTGAATGCAGGTAGAGAAGCTGCTGTGGAGCAAGTGCAGGAAGGAGACGGGGTCACTATTCTCATGCTGAACTGCACAGTTTTCCAAATTTGGGACTAGATTCATAGATTCATAGACTTAAGGTCAGAAGGGACCATTATGATCATCTAGTCTGACCTCCTGCACAATGCAGGCCACAGAATCTCACTCACCCACTCCTGTAACAAACCCCTGACCTATGTCTGAGTTATTGAAGTCCTCAAATTGTGGCTTAAAGACCTCAAGGTGCAGGGAATCCTCCAGCAAGTGACCCGAGCCCCACGCTGCAGAGGAAGTCGAATGTCCGAGAACAATTCTAGGGGAAGGTGAACGCAGAGCAATGACATTGGAGATGCCCAGACCTCCAATAGGGGCAATGTGGAAATTAATAATGGGAAGATCATTTGTGAAATTAGTTGTCACTGACAAGATTTGTCTCTGTTCCTATTTCACGCTATGGTGTTAGAGGAATCAGTACAGATTTTTTACTATATTAATTAAACACTTAATTTTATTTAATCAAGCCAAAAACTTAGTGTCACTTATTTTTTCTCTGTCCTAGCAAGAATGAATTGAATTTTGTGACTTTCTGGAAAGTGCAGTGAGATTAAATGTGGGAAATTCAGTCTCTGTGTTTGTGAGCTGATGTTTTCCTCTCACAGGTCAGTGCCTGCATTGAAATACCAAGAGGGATCTAAGGGCTGGTGTACGCTGGGCACTGAACTGGCAAAGCGATGTCTCCCAGGGTGTGACCCCCCCACAAACCCATATAGTTAAGGTGACCTAATCCCGGGTTAGATAGTGCTAAAGAAAATGAAGAATTGTTCTGTCCATGCAGCTATTACAGGGATGGGAAAATCCCTCCAGTCACCGTCTACTCCAAAGTGCTATAGCAGTCCCACGGCAGCGTTTTAAGTGTAGACAGAGTGAAACTAGATTTATCTCCAGTTGGCACTGTGGATGCTCAGGCACTAAGACTGCAATAATAACAACAGCAGCAGCGCAGCGCTTGCGTAGTTAGCAGGATTCGAACTTGCGCAGGGAGGCCCCAATGGATTTCTAGTCCATCGCCTTAACCACTCGGCCACAACTACTTGACGTGGGTGTGTTTCACTGCATGATGATTTTGTTCTCACTGAATTGTCACTTCAAATTGTTTGCTCAGACCAGCTTCCCCAGCACACTCATGGCTGCATTAGTGTAAGTGTGTCCTTGGCTGAACAGCAAGAATTCCTGCCCATTTCCCTTCCGGCTGGAGCAGCATGAGAGTGTGTTTGTGTGAACGACATTGCTGTAGATTGTTGTTCATTCCCCACTCTGACAATTCAGACAGTCCCTTTCCTAGTCAAATCTCCAGCACATCGTTCCAATAGCCGGGGGCAGGATTTCTCTGGGGCACTGAAATTTTTCAGAGGGCCGGTGCGTGAACTCAGCCTTGCATTCCACCCTTGATGTTTCATGGACTAACAACAGCAGCAGAAAGAAAGAGCGGAGCCAATATCTCCCTGGCAGGGATGCAGGTGCCATGACCCCTCTGTCTGACCGTCGCCATTGCAGGAGAAAAAGGTTCACTGGCATCGAATGCCCTGGCTCAGACCAGAGACACAGGGAGGTTTTGCTGTTTATGGATCTGTGCAAAGGAAATTTTGTCTCTGTGTGAAACTGAGGTCAGACATGAAACGTCCACATGGTGGCCCAATGCTCTATGGAATGTGGGTGAAGGACTCGGGCTGAGAAATGATTTAACAGGGGTTTGTTTCAATTTATTGCCCTGATTAAAATCTATGGCTAAAAGGCAGCCACTGTTGTTAGTACTTGTACCTGTGTAGGGACACCCCAGTGGGTGTCAAGTCCACTGTCTTCACCAGGGCAGTCAATTATTTTAGCAAAGTACAAATTTCTTGGTCAAGGCTTAGGCTCCAGAGAAAACAATACACTGCTGATAAGAAGAAGTACATCAAAAGATTTTGCAGCCGCCATGGGCATAACTATGATGTGTCGTGTTTCACTCTTTATATCTGGCGCCACCTCCTTTCCCTTTAGCCTTGTAGTTGACCAAGGGCAAAGCTGAACATCTCCTCAGATACCAGGGAGTGTTTATGTCCATTCCTGCGAGCTACACAGGGGTTTGATGTTGCTGCTTTCAGTCCTCTGGCTCTGCCGGGATAAGGAACAATTCAGGCTGTCACTGAACTGAAGGAGGAAGATCAGTTTTTGACAGGCAGAGGGACGCCTCCTCTTAAAGGTGTTTGTCTGGCTGGCAGTCCTGGTTCCCAGGTCTCGCCCGTGGGGCTCCAGCAGTTTTGGGACCGGGTCACTCCCTCGGCCCCACCTGCTGCCCCAAGGCGCTCCCCCCCCAGGGGCCCTGGCAGTGCAGCGGAGCTGAGCAGCATCTGCCTGCTCGCTCCAGTGGCTGCTGGCCCCTCCCCATGGCAGGGCAGGGTGGGTCGGTGCCTCCGCGCGCTGCCCCTGCCTTTTCACCCCTGTGACCAATGGGACGCTGTGGGGGTGATGCCTGGGGGCAGCAGCATGCGGACGCTCCCCAGCCTGCCCCACCTTGGAGCCCCAGGTAAGCACCACACTCCTGACCCCTTCCTGAGCCTGCACCCCCACCCCCTCCTCATATACTCACTCCCACCCCCAAACTCCCTCCCAGAGCCTGCACCCCAATCCCCAGCCCCAGCCCAGGGCCTGAACCCTAGACCTCTTCCCCCCACCCAAACTCCCTCCCAGAGCCTTAGGCAGGTGGGGGGTGGAGTTTTGGGAGGCGGGTTCTGGGCAGTATGAGTGACATTATTGGCCCACTGGGAGGACTGGAGGACTGGCACCGGCCCTAAGGTAAATTGAGGTTGAGACCCTGCTTTAAGGGATTGGAGCAATGCTGGAGAGACTGACGGGCAGGGAGCTGGGGAGCTGTGTGTGCTCCAAGGAGAGTTGTTGTTGTGCTCTGGTGACACAGAGCGGGGGTGGGGAGTTTGTAAACTGTGGTGTTTGTACAGAGAGAAAGTTTACTAACCCCCAGGTTAAAAACTGTTCCTGCTCTGGGATATACAAGACACTCTTTGTTGAGAGTATAGCTCAGTGGGTGAATGTTTCCCTGCAGGGTAATAGGTTTCTAGTTCCAATCCAAGTGATTCTCTTAAAAAGCTTTTTCAAATGAAAATCGATTTCCAGACCCATCTCCAGTATGTTCAGGAGTTCGCTGGCGGGTGGGCGGGAGGGGGCTTGAAATGAATTTAAACACTCAGCATTTTCCTGTGCAAATGAATAAAGACCTAGCAGAGCTGTCCAGCAGCTGAAATCAGTTCCAGTCCTCGGGGTCTCTAAGAGGGACACTCGGTAGCTGAGGCACGTGGGACACCTCTGTGGTGAGGACAGGTGAAAAAATGCTGGATTCAATGAAAGCTGAGCCCATAGGAGGGGAAGGTGAACGGCAGCACCACACAGGGTCATAACACTCAGACACGGGGCTTCACTGTCACTGCCCCTGTGTTTTCCATCATTTCTATCCCAAGGAACACACCCTCCCCCTCCCCCACACACTGTCACACACAACATTCTCCCCTTGAGCCCCATCCCACCCCTCCCCCTCTCCCTCTCCCCCACACGCCATGGGACACAGCCCCTCGGTGACTCACCCAGATGGGGGCTTGTCTCTGCATCTCCCCAACAGGGGAGCAGGGAGCCGAAAGGGCCACAGGAGACCAATGGAGCTAGGCAGGGATAGAAAAGACTTCCCCTCCCTTCCCAAGAGTCCCGTTAATCTCACCCATGGGACGTTCCAGCACCCGGTGGGCTTAAAGCTCCAACCTTCCCCTGAGCAATGGAGGGGGGAACCAGCTCTATCACATGGAAGGAGGCTCCCCACCTCTGCTGCTGCCATCCTGCAGCCTTTAATATGGATTTGTTTTAGCTTATGCAACCCCCCCCCCCCGCTAATCCACCCATGAAACATGGAGACAAGCTCCTAAAAACAGGGTCCAGCGGTGGAATGGGTTAGGGCCCAGTACTTACAGAGCAGTGCTGAGTGGAGTCATACTGAGCTTGTAAGTTCAAACCTCACCTACAGCACTAGTTTCCTTTAAGCAAATGGCTTCTGCCAATCATTTTGCCCTGCAGAAAATACAATTGCAGCTCAGAAGACACCGAGGTCCCCTTGCTTTACAGAGAGCAGGGCAGATTCCACAGATCTACCAGGCTCTGCTCTCCACCAGCCGCCTGTGTCAGGAGGGGTCAGGCAGAGCCCAGAGCACTGCCCCCGACTCCCCCTCAGTCTTTGCTCCCCAAACCACCTGTGTGCTCACCCTCTTCACTGTGAGACTCAAACCCTGCCTGGCTTTCGGTATGTTGGGTTTTTGTTGACTGTCGTGTTGATGTGCATGTGGGTCCTGTGTAATTTTTGTGGATGCCATATAGTTGTATGTGTGTGTGTGTGTGTGTGTATGATTTTTGCATGCAGATTGTTTTTTGCTAAGTATTCTTTTGGTATGTGGTTTTGTGCTTTCCTGTTGTGGGCTTTTGCTGTACTTTTTGGTGTGGATTTGTTCTATGTTTTCTGTGGCTTTCCCTTATGTGTATATGGCTCTGTGTGCTGTGTGGGTTTGGTTTTTGTTTATGTCTGTGTGGGCCTGTGCAGTCTGTGATGTTCTCTTTCTCTCTATTTGTCTCTCTGTTTGTATCTTTGTGTGTAAATTCACTGGAACTTTTCAAACTCTCCACGGCTTTGCCAATTTTCACCAGGAATTTTACTCATTAACAAATTCTCACTTGTTCCCTACCAGTTGGTGACCATCGCCCCAAGGGCCTGTCAGTCTCAGGGTCCTGATTTCCCATTGGCCCTTCCCTCTTCTATTGAGAAAAACCCCACTCAGTTTTAGTAAAGGGCCAACAGTCCCTTACACAAGCTGACCCTGTGAGGGAGGGAGAGCTCAGTGGTTTGAGTATTGGCCGGCTAAACCCAGGTTTGTGAGCTCAGTCCTTGAGAGGGCCATTTAGGGATCTAGGATAAAAATCTGTGTGTGGATAGGCCCTGCTTTGAGCAGGGGGTTGGACTAGATACCTCCTGAGGTCCCTTTCAACCCTGGTATTCTATGATAGGGTCACCAATGTTCAGAGAAACTAGCACAAGCTGGTCCCATCGTGTAATGGTTGGCAGGCTGGAATCTGAGTTCAAATCTCAGTGGGACCTTGTTGTAAATCCCTGGAGATCCAAGCCCTTTCCTATCTCCAGTGGTCTAAGAATGAGTTGTTTACCTTGTGCTGAGTGACTCATACCCACTGGAGCCAGGTCTTTGGTTGGAATGGGGTCTAGAAGTGGCTATGGTTTGACTGGGTGTTTGGGATTTCTGATGCCCACAAGTTTGGCCCTTGTGCTTTCTACCACACTTTTCCTCTTGCCCATGTGGCGCTTGAAGAAAGGAGTGTCAGGGCCAGGTTTCATAGTTAGGGCAAGGCAGGAGGGAGGCAGAGTCCCATGCTGGAGCCCAGCACCTCTCCTCCTCTGGGCACCTAGGACAGAGGCGGCTGGTGCTGACAGCTCCAAGGGAAGGCTTAAAAGCCACAGAGCAACCAAGGGCAGGGCAAGAGGAGAGGAGAACCATGCCTATGCGTAGCCAGCAGACAGCCACAAAGACACCCGGCCAGGCTGCTCCCTGGCATGCCGAACCCCCACTGAAAACCACCCACAACCAGCTGCTGATGCTTTGTGGCCAACATCAGAAGATGGTAGGAAAGCAGGGCCAGCCCCCCTGGTGGGGCCTCTTACTGTTCCCACTCCAGGTGCTCACTTTGGCAGTGGGGCAGGAGATTTTACCCCAAGAGGCTTTTCCCCAGCTGGCGAGAAGCAGAGAAACACCCAGGCTCCCAAGGTGCTATGTAGCAACCCCCCTCCAGCACAGGGACAGACGCACATTTGGAAGAGGGAAACTGCTCCACACGCTAGCCCGGGCAGCCGCCCAGTTTCTTTGGCAAGTCAGGAAGGGCAAAGGAGAGACTGGAAGCACCTGGGGCTCATGCCCCAGCCTTTGTGACGCCCAACCCCCAACTCCTTCCTGGGGCGCTAGCTGAAGCCAGAGCATTGGCCTGAGCGGCCAAGAAAAGGTTCCAGCCCTGAAGGGAGCAGGACTTTCAGCACAAAGGTAGAATTGCACAAGCACAACCACCAAGGGACTCAAACCCTCAATCCCCTGATCAGAAGTCAGATGCCTTATCCATTAGGCCACAGGAACAAAACTGTTCCAAGCACTTATTTGGAAAAGGCAGACACTGTGTTTCTCAGGTCCTCTACTGAGTGGGGACTCTCTGGACACAAGAAGTCGAGTTCCCAGCGAGATGTGAGACTTAATTCTCTGGAGCCAGGTGCAGGACTTTGGCAGGGAGGCTCAGGCATGAGGGATTGGGGTGCAGTGGACAGACCAGCTGTCTAGGTGCTTAGATTTGGTCTCACTGAGGAGAAGGAGGAATCCTGCTGATAGGCAGTGGCTGTGGAGAAAAAGAGGGATCTCCAGGCTGCTCAGGTCTCCTTCTTCCAGCTCCTCATCTGGCTGAGCTGCTCCACTGGCCTGGACAAGTCCTCTGCATGCTCAGCAAATAGCCCAAGAGCCATTTCTGCCCAAACCTGTGCTGGGGGGTGAGCTTCTGTCTTCCCTGTCCCATCTGCGCTAGGGCAGACCACTAGATCGAGAGAGACAGTCAACAACTATTAAGGCTAAGATTATATAAAGGGGGTCACAGAATTTGTGACTTTCAGAGATCTCAGTGACATTTTCCGCCTCAGCCCTGGGGCAGCAAGACTGGAGCTGTCGGCCGGTGGGGGCCTCACAGCTATCAGCCACCAGTGTCGGAAGGGGCTCCTACAGGCCCATGCCACCACAGATGGACCCCACAGCTCCCAGCTACTGTGGGTGGATCCCAGAGCTCCCAGCCATGGGGGGTTGTGCCGAGCAGGTGTCTGCACTAAGTTTGGCATCAATATGGTGATCCCTGGGAAGCTTGGGGTCCCCAGGTTGCCTAAGGAGGGGTGAACCGGCCCAGTTTGGAAACGGAGCAGGTCAAATCTCCCGTGCTGATCAGTACTGGGATCGCGCCTGTGAGTAGCCCCTGCAGCTTAGCCTGGGCAAGACAGTACCACGGTCTCTTTTTAGACACCCTCCATCCCCCGCAGAGACTGTATGGGGGGGATGGGAGCACCCATTGTGGGGACCCTGAACTGGTGGGAGGGAGGCACCATGTACCAGGGATCCCGAAACGCGGAACAGGGACACCCACACACCAGGTGTCTTGCAGCAAGAGCTGCAGTCTTGATTTACAAACTGCAAGTGATGGGGAATTTACCACCTCCCTTGCAGAGCTTGTTCCACTAGATAATTAGCCTCACGGTTATAAAATGGTTATTTCCAGTTGGCATTTTCTGACATCGACCACAAGCCCAGGGGGTCTTGTTCAGTGTTTGTCTGGTGAATTAAAGAACACTTTAAATCACATATTCCCCCCTCTGGGAATTTGTAAAATGTATTTAAAACAGTGATTAAATCGCCTCTTAACCTCCAGGCAATGAAATCAATTGAGCTTCTTCAATCTCTCGCTGTAGACAGAAGAGAACATGCACATTTTCCTTGTTTTTAAAGGCAAAAATCCTGATCTTTCCAATGGGATCTTCTGCTTCAACTGTCAGTTTGGGGAAGGATTTGGCTTCCTAGGTTATAATCTCCCGCTCGGTTATAATCTGCAGTCTGAAGGGTCAAATTTAGACGAGGCCATTAGTGCTGCCCCCGTCTGGCCAGAGAGGGGAGCTCACAAGCAGAGTTGAAAGCTGGAGCTGAGAGGGACCTGGCAGGACACGCGGGGCACGAAGCCTCTCACGTGGGATCCTTGCTGTGCAGTAGGAGGCTGCGGGCAGCTGATTGTCAGGGCTCAGGGCTGCACCTGCCATGCTGAGCCGGTGTCTGTGCTAAGCTCGGCATCAATCAGGTGATTCTGGGCAGTTCGGGGTCCCCGGGCTCCCACAGGAGGGTGAAGCAGGTCACCCCTGGAGCAGGTTAAAGCTGCAGGGTGACAGTGGGGTTGCTGCCCCTGTGAAGAGCTGCTGTAGCACCGCCTGGGCAGGACAGGGAGAGCCAGCTATACCCCCTCCCCCAGCCTGTATTGGGGGATGGGAGCACTCACACCCTGGGGACCCACCCACCAGAGATCTACTGGCGGGGAGAGTGGCACCCACACACCCAGGATCTTGTAGGAGGGGCAGAGTTACCTGGACACCTGGGCTCCTGGATGGGGGATGGGGGGCACCAAAACATCTGGGATCTTACATGAGAGTAGAGAGGAGCCTGCACCCAGACATGAGACGGGGGCGGGGGAAGCAGGATGATTTCCCAGTTCCAGGCTGTCCCTGTCTGGCCAAGGCACAGAGCTCACAAGCAGAGTTTAAAGTTCCAGTTGCCAAGCAATAAAAGCAGCTGGGCTCCATGGCTGGTGCCTGTGATCCCAGCGCCTGGGGAGGCTGAGGCTGGCGGATCACTTGAGCTCAGGAGTTCTGGGCTGCAGGGGGCTGTGCCGATCGGGTGTCCGCACTAAGTTCAGCATCAATATGGTGATCCCAGGGAAGCTTAGGGTCCCCAGGTTGCTTAAGGAGGGGTGAACTGGCCCAGGTCAGAAATGGAGCAGGTCAAAACTCCCATGTTGATCAGTAGTGGGGTTGCACCTGTGAATAGCCCCTGCAGCATAGCCTGGGCAAGACAGTGGGACACAGTCTCTTTTTATACGGACACCCCCCGCAGAGCCTGGAGGGGGGGGATGGGAGCACCCACACGCTGGGGATTCTGACTTGGGGGGAGGGACACCCCCCTGCAACACAGATCTTGAAAAGGGGAACAGTGACACCCACACACCACAGAGCCTGGATGGGGCAGGGGAATCACACGGGAGCTAGTTCATGGGGTGGGGGACAAACCCATATGCTCCATTGCACCATTCTTAATGAGAAGAACGGGGGCATTCGCACAACACAGATCCTTAACAGGCAGGGAGACACCCACACACTCCACTATTAACCAGGAGGGACAGGGGCACCAGACACCCCCAGTAGCGTGGAGAACACCCACATCCACCGGATCCCTCATGGGGGGTAAGACAGAGGGGATTGTAATGGGGCCCCATGCACCAGGGATTGTTAAGGGTTGAAGGGACAGGGACACCCACACACACTGAGATCACGTCCTTGGAGGAACGCAAACCCTCCACAGAAGGACCTGGTCTGTTCCATGATGGCAGCCCAGCCTGGGTGAGTCAGTCTACTTTTATACAGGCACGGCCCAGAGATCCTGACTAGGGGAACGAGACACCCACCCACCAGAGATCCTTAATGATCTAGAGTGCACCAACACACCAAGGATTCTTATGGGTGGGAGGAATGGAGACAGCCAGACACACTGAGATCACTTCCTCCAAGGAGCCTGGGCCAGACAGGGAGACACAGTCCCCCTTTACATATCTGCCAGACAACCTTCCTCCCACCCCCTCCACACAATGTTCTTATCTGGAGGTGAAGCCAGGGAAATCACATGGAGGATTCTTATCTGGGGAACTGGGGGGACCCACTTATCACCAGAGATTCTTAAGGACAGGAGGAACAGGGACTCCCACCTCTGTAGCATGGGGGTGGGTCGCCTGCTGGGATCATCTGGGCATATTTTACCTCATCAGTTCCCTGCCATTGCCTTGGGGGCCCCTTGTTCGCTGCCTCTGGTACCCAGTTTAGCCTCCATCCTGAGGGCTGAAACGCTTTGATCTATCTAAGGTCTGTGGGATCAATACGTGTCATGGTGTAATTCTGTGTTATTCGGGGGTCAGACTAGATGAGCTAATGGCCCCTTCTGCCCTTAAACGCCATGAAAACATTTCCCTGGTTTCTCCTTGCGCCTGACAGACACCACGGTGAGGGGCCCAATAGAAGCTCCTGGACACAGCGCTCTGGCTCTTACGTTACTTGGGGACGTCAGCGCTTTCCTAGCAAAGCTGCTGCTAAAGCGCTGGATTTGGGGAACGGTTCGGCTCCGATTCAGAGATCTGCCTGCGGGGTGTGAACCTGCCACGGGGAGCGGGAAACGCAACCAGCACCGGGAGGCGTTGGCTGAGCTCCAGGCTGCCCCCGTGTGGCCAAAGCTTAGAACTGAGCAGCGGAGTTTAAAGCTGGCGCTGGGAGGGAGCTGAACACACGGGGCACGAAGGCTCCTGCGTGTAACGCTTGTTGGGTGGGCAAATGAGTGTAGCTGATTGCCGGGGTTCAGGGCTGCACCCCGGGGTGCTGAGCAGGTGTCTGTGCTCAGGTTGGCCTTGCTATGCTGGTTTCTGGGAAGTTTGGGATCGCCAATCCCCCTAGGGAGAGGGGAGACAGGTCAGCCCAGGAAAGAAGGCTTTAGAAACTCTGGTACCAATTGGCAGTGGGACTGCCCCTGTGAAGAGCCGCTGCAGCCCCGCCAGGGAGAGCCGGTCTCTCTTTATGCAGCACCCCCCCCACCATTCCTCAGGACAAGGGTTGTGCTCAAAGATCTGCGCCCCGTGTTTTCACCTCCATGTGAAGCGCACAGTGCAAATAACCCTCAGCACATTAGCTCAGTTCCAGGCTCCACTTCCACCCGCTCAGAGCGCAGAGCTCCCAGGCTGAGCCTGAAACTGGAAGCGGGAGACTCTGTAACCAGCTGGGTCCCGTGGCTGGTGCCTGTGATCCCAGTGCCTCGGGAGGCTAAGACTGGTGGATCGCTTGAGCTCAGGAGTTCTGGGCTGCAGGGGGCTGTGCCAATTGGGAGTCCACACTAAGTTTGGCATCAATATAGTGATCCCAGGGAAGCTTGGGGTCTCCAGGTTGCCTAAGGAGGGGTGAACCAGCCCAGGTTGGAAACGGAGCAGGTCAAAACTCCCATGCTGATCAGTAGTGGGATCTTGCCTGTGAATAGCCCCTGCAGCGTAGCCTGGGCAAGACAGTGAGACACAGTCTCTTTTTTATACAGACATCCCCCACAGAGCCTGGAGGGGGGGATGGGAGCACCCACACGCTGGGGATTCTGACTTGGGGGGAGGGACGCACCCAAGCAACACGGATCTTGAAAAGGGGAACAGAGACACCCACAGATCCCAGATGGGGGCAGGCAGGGGAAACCACACACTGGAGCTAGTTCATGGGGTGGGGGACAGAGACACTCACCAGAGATCCTGGATGTGAACACCCACATGATGGGGATCTTGAACTGGGAGGAGGGAAGCACCATGTACCAGAGGTTCTGAAGGGGGAACAGGGACACCCACACACCAGGTGTCTTGCAGCAAGAGCTGCGGTCTTGATTTACACAGGGCAGTGATGGGGAATTAACCACGTCCCTTGCGGAGCTTGTTCCACTAGCCTCATTGTCAACACTATGAGTTTATATCGAATTTAACAGTGTTAAATCGCATTAACCTTGCACCCATCCACACAACGAAGCCCTTTATATCGATATAAAGGGCTCTTAATACCGGTATCTGTACTCCTCCCCGACAAGGGGAGTAGCGCTGAAATCGGTATTGCCATGTCGGATTAGGGTTAGTGTGGCCGCAATTCGATGGTATTGGCATCCGGGCGCTATCCCACAGTGCACCATTGTGACCGTTCTGGACAGCAATCTGAACTCGGATGCACTGGCCAGGTTGACAGGAAAAGCCCTGCGAACTTTTGAATTTAATTTCCTGTTTGCCTAGCGTGGAGCGCTGATCAGCACAGGTGACCATGAAGTCCCAGAATCAAAAAAGAGCTCCAGCATGGACCATATGGGAGATACTGAAACTGATCTCTGTATGGGGAGCTGAATCTGTTCTATCAGAAATCAGTTCCAAAAGACAAAATGCCAAAGCATTTGAAAAAATCTCCAAGGCCATGATAGACAGAGGCCACAACAGGGACTCAATACAGTGCTGAAACTTAAGGAGCTGAGACAAGCGTACCAGAAAGCCAAAGAATGAAATGGACGCTCACGGAGGGAGGGGCGACTGACATCTGTAGCTATCCCACAGTTCCCGCACTCTCCGACAACCATTTGAATTCTTGGCTGAGTTCCCAAAGCCTGAAGGGTCAAAAACATTGTTGCGGGTGGTTCAGGGTTTATGTCGCCCCCCCCCTCCCCCCGTGAAAGCAAAGGGAAAAAAATCATTTCTCGCCTTTTTTCAATGTCACCGTATGTCTACTGGATTCTGCTGTCAGACGCGGTGCTGCAGCGCTACACAGCAGCATCCTCTTCTCTTCCCTTGCGGACGGCAGATGGTACACTAGGACTGGTATCTGTCCTCGCCGTCCTGTGAGTGCTCCTGGCTGGCCTCGGTGATGTCACCCGAGGGCGCCTGGGCAAAAATGGGAATGACTCCCAGGTCATTCTCTTCTTTAAGCTTTGTCTAAAGGAGATTCAGTCCTGCCTGGAATATCATAGCAGCTGGAGGCTGCCCTCCCCTCCCCCCTTTGAGCTCTACTTGCAGAGGCAATAAAGTCAGTGTTGTTTCAAATTCCTGCATTCTTTATTACTTCATCACACAAATGGGGGGATAACTGCCACGGTAGCCCAGGAGGGGTGGGGGAGGAGGGAAGCAATGGATGGGGTTGTTGCAGGGGCACCCCCTAGAATGGCATGCAGCTCATCATTTCTGCCAGATGTCGGGGGCTCTGACCTGGAGCGGCCGTTTGCTTCTCTGGTTCTTTTGTAGGCTTGCCTGATAGTCTAGACAGGACTGACTGTCCCTTTAGACAAAACTTAAAGAAGGAAATGACCTGGGGAGTCATTCCCATTTTTGTCCATGTGCCCCCAGCCAACCTCACCAAGGCAAGCCAGGAGAACCCATGACAGCAGCAAATGGTACAGTATAACTGGCAACTGTCATTGTCAACTTGCAAAGCAGCAGTGGGACAGTATGGCTGGTAACCATCTCTGCTAACTTGCAAAAGGCAAGGGGATGCTGCTGTGTAGCGCTGCAGTACTGCGTCTGTCAGCACCATCCAGTAGACATACGGTGACAGTGAAAAAAGGCTGAACAAGCTCCATGGTTGCCGTGCTTTGGCGTCTGCCCAGGCAATGCAGGGAAAATGGCACGAAATCATTGTCTGCCGTTTCTTTCATGGAGGGATGATTGAGTGACGACATTTACCCAGAATCACCCATGACACTGTTTTTGCCCCATCAGTCATTCGGATCTCAACCCAGAATTCCAATGGGCGGGAGAGACTGTGGGAACTATGGGATAGCTATGGGATAGCTACCCACAGTGCAACGCTCTGGAAATCAACACTAGCCTCAGTACATGGACGCACACCTCCGAATTAATGTGCTTAGTGTGGCCGCGTGCACTCGACTTTGTACAATCTTTCCAAAAAACAGTTTATGTAAAATTGGAATAATCCCATAGTGTAGACATACCCTGTGATTAACAACTTTGGTGGCTAATTGAAAGGCTGATGGTTCAAACCCAGGTGAAGATGGAGGTTGTTTTTTTTTAGTGATGAGAATCCAGTATATTTTAACAGGCAGAAAAGTGCCTCAATGCGGGTCTAGCCTCATTGGGCAAGCATAAGTAACACTTTTGGTAAATGCATTGGTGGTATAGTGGTGAGCATAGCTGCCTTTCAAGCAATTGACCTGGGTTTGATTCCTAGCCAATGCAGGGATGTGATGTTTTCTCTGCTGGGAATTGGTTTAATTTCAGTCACATTGTATCAGTTTACCAAGGGAATGAGAGAATCAATGTGCTGCAGGTCATTAAACACCCAGTGGAGGAAGAAAGGGGTGGGACTATACAATGAGCTGTTGGAGTCATCCTGGTATTACAATGTTTGTTTTATTTATTTTAAAAAAATCCTTTACTTCCCTCTCTCTTTTAGACTCAGAGCCTTTAAGGTCAGAAGGGACCAGTGTGATCATCTAGTCCGACCTGCTGCACCTTGCAGGCCAAAAGACTCCACCCACCCACTCCTGTAACAGACCCAGGAGGGGAGGCAGCTCTGTGCTCTGCCCCTACCCCAGGCAGCACATGGAGGCCCTCTGCTCCCCTCCCCCAGTGGGTGTGCAGAGATGTGCCAGCAGCACTGAGGTGGCACCCTGCCCTCTCTGCCTCCATCCCTCCGTGCCGCTCCCAGAAGTGGTTGGCATGCACAGGATTCTACCTCCCAGCAGCCAACCGCACCTCCCCAGGCTTTGCAGAACGACTGGTGGTGCTCTACTAACCCCACTTAGCCGCACTGAGGCACTTAGCTTCTGCCCTGCCTTCCTCAGCTCGACTTTCCTCTTTTTCCCCATTCCTGCCTCACTCCCTCCTTTGGCAGGTCACACAGAGGAGGCCAGCAGGAAGAGCCGGCTGCCATAGGCCAACCTCAAAGTGCAGAGGAGACCAAGCCACAAGGCTTCAAAAGGTGCCTGGCCCAGATCCACTAGCTTTCCCCTGCTGATGCCAAGGCTTTTTCTCAGCTCATTTCACCACACTCTGCCCTGCAGGGGTTGGGGTTATCGCAGGTGTTACCCAAAATTGGGCCAGCTAGTCAGTGTAGGGAGCACTAATGACCCACCAGAGTTTGGCAGAAAGCAGCACGTTTATTATATTGATAGCCAAGCTCAAAAGAAGGGGGGGCAGGGGGTGTCACACTCACACTCCCAGGACAGGCACAGCACTGGAGATGTCTGGATTCTGCAAGGTAAGTGTCCCACAGCGCCATGATGGATGGTGTGATGAAGGTAAGTCTTCCTGAGGCACAATGAAATGCAACGCTGTGAACCACTGGCCACGCGGTTCAGGCAAAGAGCCTTCACTAGAGGTACAAGCTTGTGAGTGCTTTCCTGAGCACAGGGCCCCTTCCACTTTTAAGGACCTGCACCTCGTGGCCTGCGACTAGAGATGACTTGGCTGCATCTGGTTGGTCACACTCCACCTTGGGCAGTGTCCATGCTCTGGGTGTGTGAGCGCTGCCTAATTAGCGTCCCAGACACCTTGTCTACCTGGAAGCTCTTCTGCTCTTCAACCAGTCCCTTCATCCCACGAGCATTCCAGGAGGGAGCGGGAGGGGAAAAGCCACTTCACAGGCATTCAGAGAGGGAGAGGAGACAAAAGTGGGAGCAGGGGAAGTATAACAGACCTTCTGAGCATAGAAATCACTGCTGCTCCTACAACAGCAGGGACAGGCCACTAGGAGCTGGGACAATTAAGCCAGCATATTTCTGCCTGGTTTTGAACCAAGGACCTTTTGTGCATTAGGTAAACATGATAACCACTACACTACAGAAACTCTGTCGCAGGGCTTTGCCCCTTCCTTCATAAGAACGTAAGAATGGCCATACTGGGTCAGACCAAAAGTCCATCCAACCTCACATCCTATCTGCCAACAGTGGCCAATGCCAGGTGCCCCAGAGGGATTGAACCTAACAGGTAATGATCAAGTGATCTCTCTCCTGCCGTCCAGCTCCACCCTCTGACAAACAGAGGTGAGGGACACCATTCCTTACCTATCCTGGCTAATAGCCATTCATGGACTTAACCTCCATTAATTTATCTGCAAAAAGAACAAGGAGTACTTGTGGCACCTTAGAAACTAACAAATTTATTTGAGCATAAGCTTTCCTGGGCTAAAACCAACTTCATTGGATGCATGCAGTGGAAAATACATCAAGAAGATATATATATATATATATACATATATACATATATATACACACACACAGAACATGAAGAAATGGGTGTTGCCATACACACTATAACGAGAGTGATCAGTTAAGGTGAGCTATTATCAGCAGGAGAAAAAAACCTTTTGTAGTGGCTTTCATGGCCTTTGAGAAAGCAAGACAGAGCCTTGGAAGACCCAGCAGGGTTTGTGGCACAGGAATTGTTCTCAGATTCCACTGAGACTTCAACTCAGATTGCAGGATTCAAAGTCCTGAGTGCTGCCCTTACACCATGGGACCAGCAGAGCACCTGTTGATTACTATAGACTTCCAGCAGGGAGGACTCTGTGGGCAGGGGCGGCTCTAGGCATTTTGCCGCCCCAAGCACGGCAGGCAGGTTGCCTTCGGCAGCTTGCCTGCGGGAGGTCCCCCGAAGTCGCAGAACCAGCAGATCCTTCGCAGGCATGCCCCCGAAGGCAGCCTGCCTGCCGCCCTCGTGGTGACCGGCAGAGCACCCCCCGCGGCTTGCTGTCCCAAGCATGCGCTTGGCGTGCCGGGGCCTGGAGCTGCCCCTGTCTGTGGGGACAATTTTTTCTGGCAGGGAGGACTCAGTGGGAACATGCCTCTCTGGCCAGCCCTGCATTTGCTGAAAAAGTCAGCACACAGCACTTTGCTGCAGGCCCAGAGGCCTTTCTTCCTCCAGACTGAGGCCAGTGGACAGGTGAGGCAGTAGCACCTTCAGTCCCAGGCTCTTCCTGGGAAAGGCCATGTCCTGAAAAGGAAAAACTAAAGTCAAGGAGAGTCCTTCTGAAACTCTTTGGGGATGTCACAGGAGGACAGTGTTTCTTTGCCTGACCAGGGACTTGAACTCTGGACCCTCAGATTAAAAGTCTGATGCTCTGCCAACTGAGCCAGCCAGGCTCACATTTAAACAAAGGCAAATTTCATGCAGAAGAGAAACTAGTCAATAAAAATGAGGGCAGGAAACAATACAGAAAACCAGCTACTCTCGCTCTCTTAGCAGTCCTAGCCCCAGCCTGCTCCTCCATCCAGAGCCCTGAGGCCTTATTCTTTTTTCGTTAAATATCAAATCCAGGAGAAACCACAGTTATACAAAGCAAAACGAAATCACAAACAGAAATGTCATTGGAAATACAGATATAAAAAAGGAAAATGCAATTCCCATCACTTTATCATGTCTGGGCCATTCCTGTATTGAGAGCACCCGCTAAGATCCTTGTGTGCTTACGAGAAACCTGGAGGAACTCATACCACAGCCTGAACATGAAACTCAACTGCTTCCAGGTGCTGCAGTAAAACCCTTTCCCTGCTGTGACGTTGCACTCCATAGGATTTTATGAAAATATGCTAATGAGTGTGAATATAAAGTGACTGGACTATGCTTCATTCAAAAGGTCTCTTGTAAGGTATCATTACAAAGCTTATAATCTACTCTGTGTGTGTTCATCCTATTTGTATGAACCGATCATTCTTGGATCTGAAACTAGAAATATGAACTATAACTCTGAGGTCCTGTTGTAATGATGCAAAGTGTGGGCCATTAATAGTGGTTTGGACTCTTGATGGCTCCCATTAACCAGGACAATTGACTGGAGATGGCTCTGTCCTGCACCATCTGTGAGTCAGGCCAGGAAGAATGAAGGCTTGGGGGTCTCACAGGACATATGACCATGTCACCTGGTACAGGAATCCATCTTAAACCTGGGGCTCTTCCTCAGGAGAGAGAGAAAAAATTCCTGCCTTGTACCAAAGCTGTATAAGGGGGTTGAACTGAACAAACATGGCTGCAGTCATGAGACATCCCCTAGCTACCACCTGAGCTGGTACAAGGACTATACCAGGTGAAAAGATGGGGCCCAGACAAGAAATAAGTCTAGTCTTTGCAGATGGGACCTTTCCCTCCAGTGCTGGAGGATTCTCCCTTCTCATCTACCCTTGTCCCAAGCAGCACAGCGGGTGGGAATCTTAAATGTACAGAGGAGACTTAGGAGCAGAAACCCCCCCAGACCTTCCATGCAATTGGCACTTGCCCCTCACTGAGCAGGATTGAAACTCCTGCAGGGAGACTGCTGGGCCACATCCCCTCTGGGCATGAGCAAAGCAGGAGGGTGAAAAAAAGAACCTGGAGATGCTAGGGACTAAACCCAGGGCCTCATACATGCAAAGCATGTGCTCTACCACTGAGCTACATCCCCAGATGGGCTATGTGTGCTATAGGTTACACTCAGAGCCCTCTTGTTTCCAGAGCACCTAGTGGCCTAAGAGCAGCATAGGGGACACATTCCCTGCTCTGCGTCCAAATCTGCTGTCCTGGAGGCTGCTGGTTCTTAGGGGTCACTTTGCAGCAGGGCCAGATTCGATGTGTGGGGCAGAGAGAGTGGGTGCCCTGGACTCAGGGTGCAGAGATACACTCAGCCCTCTCCCCAGCATTGGGTGGGGGGTGCTGCCACCCCCTGCTGGAAGGTCATGTGTTGGGGGGGGGCGCTGTGAGTCGCTCAACACCTGACCCTGGTGGCAGAAGTGCTGTGGGGAGCTCCAGGTGTTTCTAGGATCTGCTCTTTCCACCTGCCTGTGAAGTCCAACTTTCCCCAGCACATTCACTGCGGTGCAATTGGGTCACTGTTTCCATGGCTGCACAGCAAAGAATCGCTCCCAGTTTCCCTTCTATCTGCGGCAGGATTAGCCTGTGTCAGTGGTTAATGAGGTGGCTTTTGTTGATCATTGTGATTAATTCCCCACCTTGACAATACACACCGTCCCTTTCCCATGCAGATTCCCAGCACCTCAGTGAAACAATGGACAAGGGCACATCCAGCCCTGGCCGTGAGATGTTCCCTCCCCTCTTTCTTTATGCCCCTGGTGTTATTTCATGGATTGTCTGGGATGGGGAAAAGCTGAGTTCACTCCAGGTGGAGGGTAAAAAGGACCCTGAAAATCTCAGGCCCCAACCCCTGCTACCAGGATCACTGAGGTGCTGGAGATTTGAGTAGGAAAGGGACTGTCAAGGTGCGGAATGAATAACAATCTACAACTAGATCCACCTCATTAATCACTGACACAGGCTAATCCTGCTGCAGATAGAAGGGCTCTTCCAAGGCTCTATCTTGCTTTCTCCAATGCCATGAAAGCCTGTCTTTTGCCCGCTAGCTGTTGTGACTTGAGCACAAGAGGGGACGTTTGATCCAGAAGCCTGGCCATGCCTGGAGTCCTGTAGGTAGGGATGCGAGCTCCATTTCCTCTGAGTCCTGAAGCTGGGCTGCAGCCTGGCCTAGCAGGCAGCCCTATTGGTTGACCTACTGGCCCAAAGTCACTTGGGCAGTGTTGGTCTTCCCCAGGGATGCTGAAGGGCCTAAGGGAGGGAGGCTTAATAATCCTACCTATCAGTCAGGGCGGAAGAGGAGGGCTGCAAGAGTGGGCAGGTTGATGGCTGGGCCTTCTAGCGTTTGGTTGGGGTTGAGGTGGGGAACGCGAACTGGGAGAAATGGTTGCTGGCCTGTGAGGAGTGGCTCAGCCGGTGGCGTAAGTGGACCTTGTCATTACCTACAAGGTTGTGATGCTCAAGACCCATCTGTGGGGAATTTCCTCAGCCAGGTATTTCCCTCTGCTCCACGAGTGCTGCTGAGACCGAACACGATGGCCTTCCACTTCTTGTGGGGCCATAGGACGTCCCTGCCTAGTCAGGAGAAGTGCGGCTTTTCTGCCGTATTAGAAGAGGGGTTGGGCCTGGTGGGCTTTGAAGCCTTGTACGGCTCTACTGTTTTGTGTTTCAATTTTCAGTGGTGGCTGAGCTGGAGGTCAGGTCAGGCCCGAGGGGAATGGCAGGGTAACCATAAAGAATGCAACTGACTCTTCCGATATGGCCGTATTTTCTTTTTACCCCACTGGGTGCAGCACCGGGTATGGGATGGCGAATGGTGGGGGAAGGGGGAGGCCCCCCTTCTAGTTTTCTTCTACCCACACCTTACACCCTACACGATTTTCAGTGGGTGGCTAGGTGGAAAGTGCTTGCAGGATGGCTTCATCCGCAACAGCGGCCGCCCTCACAGCAGCGGCGGCCACAGCGGCGAGCCCCACCCCCCTTTGACTCAGTCTGAACAGAGGTCAATGTACCACTGGGTGAGCCAGGCCAATTTTAAGGAGCTTCCTCTGAAGGTGAGCAACTGTCCCCAGAACTTACTGACAGGAGCTTTAAAGTATTTGCAAATGTGCACGGCCGGCATGTGCAGAGCAAAGGCTGCCCGGGGCACTGTGTCAGGCTCTGGCACCGCTTGAGACAATGGACCATCTTCAGCCACCAGGCGACCCAGGATCTAAGGCAGGAATGGGGTGAGGAAGCAAGTCAAGCTGAGCATGGCAGGCAAAAATTCATCTCGCCTTCGTGGGCGCTCGCAATGATGCCCTTTTTGTGTGCCAGGGCTGACAAAAACCTCCCAGACAGAGAAGCAGCAGGCCAAAAAAGCCCTCTACACCAACGTTCCACACAAAGATGAACTACAAGCCACCAGGAACAGTATCCCCGATAATGTCACGGCAAACCTGGTGGCTGAACTTTGTGACTTTGTCCTCACTCATAACAGATTTGGGGACAATGTATACCTTCAAGTCAGCAGCACTGCTATGGGTACCCGCATGGCCCCACAGTATGCCAACATTTTTATGGCTGACTTAGAACAACGCTTCCTCAGCTCTCATCCCCTAATGCCCCTACTCTACTTGCGCTACACTGATGACATCTTCATCATCTGGACCCATAGAAAAGAAAACCCTTGAGGAATTCCACCATGATTTCAACAATTTCCATCCCACCATCAACCTCAGCCTGGACCAGTCCACACAAGAAATCCACTTCCTGGACACTACAGTGCTAATAAGCGATGGTCACATAAACACCACCCTATACCGTAAACCTACTGACCATTATACTTACCTACATGCCTTTAGCTTTCACCAGAGCACACCACACAATCCATTGTCTATAGCCAAGCTCTAAGATACAACTGCATTTGCTCCAACCCCTCAGACAGAGACAACACCTACAAGATCTCTATCAGCTGTTCTTACAACTACAATACCCACCTGCTGAAGTGAAAAAACAGATTGTCAGAGCCAGAAGAGTACCCAGAAATCACCTACTACAGGACAGGCCCAACAAAGAAAGTAACAGAACCCCACTAGCCGTCACCTTCAGCCCCCAACTGAAACCTCTCCAGTGCATCATCAGGGATCTACAACCTATCCCTCACTCTCACAGATCTTGGGAGACAGGCCAGTCCTTGCTTACAGACAGCCCCCCAACCTGAAGCAAATACTTACCAGCAACCACACAACAAAAAACACTAACCCAGGAACCTATCCTTGCAACAAAGCCCGTTGCCAACTCTGTCCACATATCTATTCAGGGGACACCATCATAGGACCTAATCACATCAGCCACACTATCAGAGGCTCATTCACCTGCACATCAACCAATGTGAGATATGCTATTATGTGCCAGTAATGCCCCTCTGCCATGTACATTGGCCAAACCAGACAGTCTCTACGTAAAAGAATAAATGGACATAAATCACATGTCAAGAATTATAACATTCAAAAACCAGTTGGAGAACACTTCAGTTTCTCTTGTCACTCATTTACAGACCTAAAAGTCGCAATATTACAACAAATAATCTTCAAACCCGACTCCCACGAGAGACTGCTGAAGTGGAATTAATTTGCAAAGTGGACACCATTAAATTAGGCTTGAATAAAGACTGGGAGTGGATGGGTCATTACACAAAGTCAAACTATTTCCCCATGTTTATTTGTCCCCCTACTGTTACTCACACCTTCCTGTCAACTGTTGCAAATGGGCCATCCCAATAATCACTACAAAAGGTTATTTTCTCCTGCTGATAATAGCTCACCTTAACTGCTCACTCTTGTTATAGTGTGTATAGCAACACCCATTTTTTCATGTTCTCTGTGTATATATCTTCCTGCTGCATTTTCCACTGCATGCATTTGATGAAGTGGGTTTTAGCCCACAAAAGCTTATGCTCAAATAAATTTGTAAGTCTCTAAGATGCCACAAGTACTCCTCTTTCTTTTTGCAGATAAATGAATGGAGGTTAAGTCCATGAATGGCTATTAGCCAGGATGGGTAAGGAATGGTGTCCCTAGTCTCTGTTTGTCAGAGGGTGGAGATGGATGGCAGGAGAGAGATCATTTGGTCATTACCTGTTAGGTTCAGTCCCTCTGGGGCACCTGGCATTGGCCACTGTTGGCAGATAGGATGCGGGGTTGGATGGCCGTTTGGTCTGACCCAGTATGGCCATTCTTATGTTCTTATGAAGGGAGGGGGAGATACCTATGACAGAGTTTCTGTAGTGGAGTGGTTATCACGTTTGCCTAACACGCAAAAGGTCCCTGGTTCAAAACCAGGCAGAAACATGCTGGCTTGTTTTTCCCAGCTCCTACTGGCCTGTCCCTGCTGTTGTAGGAGCAGCAGTGATTTCTATGCTCAAAAGGTCTGTTATAATTCCCCTGCTCCCACTTTTGTCTCCTGTCCCTCTCTGAATGCCTTTGAAGTGGCTTTCCCCCTCCTGCTCCCTCCTGGAATGCTGGTGGGATGAATGGGCTGGTTGAAGAGCAGAAGAGCTCCCAGGTAGACAAGGTGTCTGGGACGCTAATTAGGCAGCACTCACACACCCAGAGCATGGACACTGCCCAAGGTGGAGTGTGACCAACCAGATGCAGCCAAGTCATCTCTAGTCGCAGGCCATGAGGTGCAGGTCCTTAAAAGGGGAAGGGGCCATGTGCTCAGGAGAGCACTCACAAGCTTGTACCTCCAGTGAATACCCTTCGCCTGGACCGTCTGGCCAGTGGTTCTCTGCGTTGTATTTCATTGTGCGTCAGGAAGATTTACCTTCATCGCACCGTCCATAGCTGCGCTGTGGGACACTTACCTTGCCGAATCCTGACATCCCCAGTGCTGTGCCTGTCCTGGGAGTGTGAGTATGCAAGTGTGAGTGTGACACCCCCGCCTTCTTCTTTTGAGCTTAGCTGTCAGTATAATAAATGTGCTGCTTTCTGCCAAACTCTGGTGGGTCATTAGTGCTCCCTACGCTGACTAGCTGGCCCAATTTTGGGTAACACCTGCGATAAACTCAACCCCTGCAGGGCAGAGGGTGGTGAAATGAGTTGAGAAAAAGCCTTGGCATCAGCAGGGGAAAGCTAGAGGACCTTGGCCAGTCACCTTTTGAAGCCTTGTGGCTTGGTCTCCTCTGCACTTGGAGGTTGGCCAATGGCGGCCGGCTCTTCCTGCTGCCTCCTCTGTGTGACTTGCCAAAGGAGGGAGTGAGGCGGGAATGGGGCAAAAGAGGAAAGTCGAGCTGAGGAAGGCAGGGCAGAAGCTAAGCGCCTCAGTGCGGCTAAGTGGGGTTAGTAGAGCACCACCAGTCATTCTGCAAAGCCTGGGGAGGTGCGGTTGGCTGCTGGGAGGTAGAATCCTGTGCCTGCCTCTTGGCTTCCCAGGGATGGCTACTTGCAGCCCAGGAGAAGAAAGACGGTTCTGGGTGAAAGGAAGACAAGCAAAGCTCTGTGAGGAAATTTGGGTGTGGGGTGCTGGCTCTGCGCTGGGGGAGGGGGTTGGGGTGCAGGAGAGGTGGCGCTTACCCCGGGCAGTGCAGCTCCCAAAGTGACCGGTACACACAACCCTCTGGCAGCAGCTCCTAGGTGGGCCGTGCCAGGGGGTCTCTGTGCACCGCTGCCTGCAGGCACCGCCCCCAGAGCTCCCATTGGCTGCAGTTCCTGGCCAATGGCCGCTGCAGAGTTGGTACTCGGGGCAGGGGCAATGAATGGAGACACTCTCCCCGCCCTGGGGATGGGGACATGCCGGACACTTCTGGGAGTGGCACGGAGGGACGGAGGCAGAGTGGGCAGGGAGCCACCTTAGTGCTGTTGGCACATCTCTGCACACCCATTGCGGGAGGGGAGCAGAGGGCCTCCATGTGCTGCCTGGGGTAGGGGCAGTGCACAGAGCTGCCTCCCCTCCCGGGTCTATTACAGGAGTGGGTGGGTGGGGTCTTTTGGCCTGCAAGGTGCAGCAGGTCGGACTAGATGATCACACTGGTCCCTTCTGACCTTAAAGGCTCTGAGTCTAAAAGAGAGAGGGAAGTAAAGAATTTTTTAAAAATAAATAAAACAAACATTGTAATACCAGGATAACTCCAACAGCTCATTGTATAGTCCCGCCCCTTTCTTCCTCCACTGGGTTTTTAATGACCTGCAGCACATTGATTCTCTCATTCCCTTGGTAAACTGATACAATGTGACTGAAATTAAACCAATTCCCAGCAGAGAAAACATCACATCCTTGCATTGGCTGGCAATCAAACCCAGATTAACTGTTTGAAAGGCAGCTATGCACACCACTATACCACCAATGCATTTAGCAAAAGTATTGCTTATGCTTGCCCAATGAGGCTAGACCCGCATTGAGGCGCTTTTCTGCCTGTTAAAATGTACTGGATTCTCATCACTAAAAAAAACCAACCTCCATCTTCACCTGCGTTTGAACCATCAGCCTTTCAATTAGCCACCAAAGTTGTTAATCACAGGGTATGTCTACACTATGGGATTATTCCAATTTTACATAAACTGTTTTTTGGAAAGATTGTATAAAGTCGAGTGCACACGGCCACACTAAGCACATTAATTCGGAGTTGTGCATCCATGTACTGAGGCTAGTGTCGATTTCCGGAGCGTTGCACTGTGGGTAGCTATCCCATAGCTATCCCATAGTTCCCACAGCCTCCCCCGCCCATTGGAATTCTGGGTTGAGATCCCAGTGCCTGATGGGGCAAAAACAGTGTCGTGGGTGATTCTGGGTAAATGTCGTCACTCAATCCTCCCTCCATGAAAGAAACGGCAGACAATCATTTCGTGCCATTTTCCCTGGATTGCCCGGGCAGACGCCAAAGCACGGCAACCATGGAGCTTGTTCAGCCTTTTTTCACTGTCACCGTATGTCTACTGGATGGTGCTGACAGACGCGGTACTGCAGCGCTACACAGCAGCATCCCCTTGCCTTTCGCAAGTTAGCAGAGATGGTTACCAGCCATACCGTCCCATCTGCTGCTTTGCAAGTTGACGATGACAGTTGCCAGTTATACTGTACCATTTGCTGCTATCATGGGTTCTCCTGGCTTGCCTTGGTGAGGTTGGCTGGGGGCACATGGACAAAAATGGGAATGACTCCCCAGGTCATTTCCTTCTTTAAGTTTTGTCTAAAGGGAGAGTCAGTCCTGTCTAGATTATCAGGCAAGCCTACAAAAGAACCAGAGAAGCAAACGGCCGCTCCAGGTCAGAGCCCCCGACATCTGGCAGAAATGATGAGCTGCATGCCATTCTAGGGGGTGCCCCTGCAACAACCCCATCCATTGCTTCCCTCCTCCCCCACCCCTCCTGGGCTACCGTGGTAGTTATCCCCCCATTTGTGTGATGAAGTAATAAAGAATGCAGGAATTTGAAACAACACTGACTTTATTGCCTCTGCAAGTAGAGCTCAAAGGGGGGAAGGGAGGGCAGCCTCCAGCTGCTATGATATTCCAGGCAGGACTGAATCTCCATTAGACAAAGCTTAAAGAAGAGAATGACCTGGGAATCATTCCCATTTTTGCCCAGGCGCCCTCGGGTGACATCACCGAGGCCAGCCAGGAGCACTCACAGGACGGCGAGGACAGATACCAGTCCTAGTGTACCATCTGCCGTCCGCAAGGGAAGAGAAGGGGATGCTGCTGTGTAGCGCTGCAGCACCGCGTCTGACAGCAGAATCCAGTAGACATACGGTGACATTGAAAAAAGGCGAGAAATGATTTTTTTCCCTTTGCTTTCATGGGGGGAGGAGGGGGCGACATAAACCCTGAACCACCCGCAACAATGTTTTTGACCCTTCAGGCTTTGGGAACTCAGCCAAGAATTCAAATGGTTGTCGGAGAGTGCGGGAACTGTGGGATAGCTACAGACGTCAGTCGCCCCTCCCTCCGTGAGCGTCCATTTCATTCTTTGGCTTTCTGGTACGCTTGTCTCAGCTCCTTAAGTTTCAGCACTGTATTGAGTCCCTGTTGTGGCCTCTGTCTATCATGGCCTTGGAGATTTTTTCAAATGCTTTGGCATTTTGTCTTTTGGAACCGATTTCTGATAGAACAGATTCAGCTCCCCATACAGAGATCAGTTTCAGTATCTCCCATATGGTCCATGCTGGAGCTCTTTTTTGATTCTGGGACTTCATGGTCACCTGTGCTGATCAGCGCTCCACGCTGGGCAAACAGGAAATTAAATTCAAAAGTTCGCAGGGCTTTTCCTGTCAACCTGGCCAGTGCATCCGAGTTCAGATTGCTGTCCAGAGCGGTCACAATGGTGCACTGTGGGATAGCGCCCGGATGCCAATACCATCGAATTGCGGCCACACTAACCCTAATCCGATATGGTAATACCGATATTAGCGCTACTCCTCTCGTTAGGGAGGAGTACAGAAACCGGTTTAAAGAGCCCTTTATACCGATATAAAGGGCTTCGTTGTGTGGATGGGTGCAAGGTTAATGTGATTTAACACTGCTAAATTCGATATAAACTCATAGTGTTGACAATGAGGCTAATCATCTAGTGGAACAAGCTCCGCAAGGGACGTGGTTAATTCCCCATCACTGCCCTGTGTAAATCAAGACCACAGCTCTTGCTGCAAGACACCTGGTGTGTGGGTGTCCCTGTTCCCCCTTCAGAACCTCTGGTACATGGTGCTTCCCTCCTCCCAGTTCAAGATCCCCATCATGTGGGTGCTCCCATCCAGGATCTCTGGTGGGTGTCTCTGTCCCCCACCCCATGAACTAGCTCCCGTGTGTGGTTTCTCCTGCCTGCCCCCATCCGGGATCTGTGGGTGTCTCTGTTCCCCTTTTCAAGATCCGTGTTGCTTGGGTGCGTCCCTTCCCTCAAGTCAGAATCCCCAGCGTGTGGGTGCTCCCATCCCCCCCTCCAGGCTCTGCGGGGGGGGGGGTGTCTGTATAAAAAGAGACCGTGTCTCACTGTCTTGCCCAGGCTAAGCTGCAGGGGCTACTCACAGGCGCGATCCCACTACTGATCGGCACGGGAGATTTGACCTGCTCCGTTTCCGACCTGGGCCGGTTCACCCCTCCTTAGGCAACCTGGGGACCCCAAGCTTCCCTGGGATCACCATATTGATGCCAAACTTAGTGTGGACACCCAATTGAAACAGCCCCCTGCAGCCCAGAACTCCTGAGCTCAAGCGATCCACCAGTCTTAGCCTCCCGAGGCACTGGGATCACAGGCACCAGCCACGGGGCCCGGCTGGTTACAGAGTCTCCCGCTTCCAGTTTCAGGCTCAGCCTGGGAGCTCTGCGCTCTGAGCGGGTGGAAGTGGAGCCTGGAACTGAGCGGATGCACTTAGGGTTATTTGCACTGTGCGCTTCACGCGGAGGTGAAAACACGGGGCACAGATCTTTGAGTACAACCCTTGTCCTGAGGAATGGGGTCGGGGGGGGGGGCTGCATAAAGAGCTCTCCCTGGCGGGGCTACAGCGGCTCTTCACAGGGGCAGTCCCACTGCCAATTGGTACCAGAGTTTTGCCGGCCTCCTTTCCTGGGCTGGCTCCCCTCTCCCTAGGGGGAACTGGCGACGCCAAACTTCCCAGAAACCAGCATAGCGAGGCCAACCTGAGCACAGACACCTGCTCAGCACCCCGGGGTGCAGCCCTGAACTCCGGCAATCAGCTACGCTCAGCTGCCCACCCAACAAGCGTTACACGCAGGAGCCTTCGTGCCCCGCATGTTCAGGTCCCTCCCAGCGCCAGCTTTAAACTCCGCTGCTCAGTTCTAAGCTTTGGCACACGGGGGCAGCCTGGAGCTCAGCCAACGCCTCCCATTGCTGGTTGCGTTTCCCGCTCCTCGTGGCAGGTTCACACCCCGCAGGCAGATCTCTGAATCGGAGCCGAACCATTCCCCAAATCCAGCGCTTTAGCAGCAGCTTTGCTAGGAAAGTGCTGACGTCCCCAAGTAACGTAAGAGCCAGAGCACTGTGTGCAGGATCTTCTCTTGGGCCCCTCACCGCGGTGTCTGTCAGGCGCAAGGAGAAACCAGGGAAATGTTTTCATGGCGTTTAAGGGCAGAAGGGGACATTAGCTCAGCTAGTCTGACCCCCGAATAACACAGAATTACACCATGACACGTATTGATCCCACAGACCTTAGATAGATCAAAGCGTTTCAGCCCTCAGGAAGGAGGCTAAACTGGGTGCCAGAGGCAGTGAACAAGGGGCCCCCAAGGCAATGGCAGGGAACTGATGAGGGGAAATATGCCCAGATGATCCCAGCAGACGACCCACCCCCATGCTGCAGAGGTGGGAGTCCCTGTCCCTCCTGCCCTTAAGAATCTCTGGTGGTAAGTGGGTCCCCCCAGTTCCCCAGATAAGAATCCTCCATGTGGTTTCCCTGGCTTCACCTCCAAATAAGAACATTGTGTGGAGGGAGTGGGAGGAAGGTTGTCTGGCAGATATGTGTAAGCGGGGGAATGGTCCCGCTATTGTGGGGAACTTTCCTGGCTTCTGTGCTACCCCGGTGAAGTGGGCTAGCGAAAGGATCTGAGTCCTCGCTCCCACTTCCTTTACCCAGAGGCCTCCCTGCCCTTGAGGACTCTCCTGTCTGGCAGAGTTCTCGTAGCCCCAACAATACTGGACCCAGGATTCCTGGGGGGCTCAACCCCCAACCCTGCTGTGGCCACCTAGGACAGGGGCTAAGGTGTCCCCACTCCGGGGTACCCTCTCTGCACTGGGCACCTCCCTGACCCACTGATTATTCCAGACAATTTAAAGCAAATACAAGTTGTTTACTTAACAATCAATTTGAAGAAAAGAATAAGAATAAATGGGAACGGTTATAGGGAAACACATCACCCTGCTCTGTGGCAGGGAACATTACAAACAATGTCTCTGGACATCAAGGCCCTTTGCAGTCTGTTCCTTGTAGGTCCCAGGCCTCCTTCTCAGGCCCTGGCTGTGCTGCAGGGATGCTGTGGGTGGGACACTTGAAATGGTGGTGACCACACACCTCCGGGCTTTGGGTGGTGGGATCCTTCTTCCCAGTGCCAGCCCCCCAGTCAGGTTAAGGTCCCCCTCCCAGCCTGGCCTGCATGGACCCTTGGCTGGGGGTGTCTTTTTGTGCTGGGCCCTTTGCCCAAGGTCCCCCCTTGGCTGGCCCCAGTTGCTCACTACACCTGGCTCTCTGGCTGCAGCTCCGCTCCCAGCACAGGATCTGCTCTCCCTGGGCTGTGCCTCTGGCTCTCTGGCTGCAGCTCCGCTCCCAGCACAGGATCTGCTCTCTCTGGGCTGTGCCTCTGGCTCTCTGGCTGCAGCTCTGCTCCCAGCACAGGATCTGCTCTCTCTGTGCTGTGCCTCTGGCTCTCTGGCTGCAGCTCTGCTCCCAGCACAGGATCTGCTCTCTCTGGGCTGTGCCTCTGGCTCTCTGGCTGCAGCTCTGCTCCCAGCACAGGATCTGCTCTCTCTGGGCTGTGCCTCTGGCTCTGTGGCTCCAGCTCCGCTCCCAGCACAGGGTCTGCTCTCTCTGTGCTGTGCCTCTGGCTCTCTGGCTGCAGCTCTGCTCCCAGCACAGGATCTGCTCTCTCTGCGCTGTGCCTCTGGCTCTGTGGCTCCAGCTCCGCTCCCAGCACAGGGTCTGCTCTCTCTGTGCTGTGCCTCTGGCTCTCTGGCTCCAGCTCCGCTCCCAGCACAGGGTCTGCTCTCTCTGTGCTGTGCCTCTGGCTCTCTGGCTCCAGCTCCGCTCCCAGCACAGGGTCTGCTCTCTCTGTGCTGTGCCTCTGGCTCTCTGGCTCCAGCTCCGCTCCCAGCACAGGGTCTGCTCTCTCTGCGCTGTGCCTGTGGCTCTCTGGCTCCAGCTCCGCTTCCAGCACAGGATCCGCTCTCTCTGGGCTGTGCCTCTGGCTCTCTGGCTGCAGCTCTGCTCCCAGCACAGGGTCTGCTCTCTCTGGGCTGTGCCTCTGGCTCTCTGGCTGCAGCTCCGCTCCCAGCACAGGATCTGCTCTCTCTGGGCTGTGCCTCTGGCTCTCTGGCTCCAGCTCCGCTCCCAGCACAGGGTCTGCTCTCTCTGCGCTGTGCCTGTGGCCCCTATGGATCTGGCCCGGCTCTGCTCTCCAGCTCAGCTTGGGCCCCTGCTTTCTCCTTAGCTCGGCCCCACTCCGTCTGACTCCGGCACATTCCTGCTCACATGGAGGACGGGACCCACCCTGGCCTTCTGTCTTCCTGATTAGCCGGCCTGCCCTGTCAATCAGGCTGACCTGGAGCATTGGCCTCTTGCCATTGTTCCTGGGGACTGTCAGTCTCAGGGTCCTGATTTGCCATCGATCCCTCCCCTTTTAGTGCTGGGAGCTAGCAACCAAAACACCCCCACTGAATGTTAGTAAGGGGGCAACAGTCCCCTTACATATGTAAAGGGGGACTGTGTCTCCCTGTCTGGCCCAGGCTCCTGGGAGGAAGTGATCTCAGTGTGTCTGGCTGTCTCCATTCCTCCCACCCATAAGAATCCCTGGTGTGTGGGTGCACCCTAGACCATTAAGGATCTCTGGTGGGTGGGTGTCTCTCTCCCCCTAGTCAGGATCTCTAGGACGTGCCTGTATAAAAAGAGACTTTGACTCACCCAGGCTGGGCTGCCATCATGGAACAGACCAGGTCTTTCTGTGGAGGGTTTGCATTCCTCCAAGGACGTGATCTCAGTGTGTGTGGGTGTCCCTGTCCCTTCAACCCTTAACAATCCCTGGTGCGTGGGTGCGCTGGGACCCATTACAATCCCCTCTGTCTTACCCCCCATGAGGGATCCGGTGGATGTGGGTGTTCTCCACGCTACTGGGGGTGTCTGGTGTCCCTGTCCCTCCTGGTTAATAGTGGAGTGTGTGGGTGTCCCCCAGCTCGTTAAGGATCCGTGTTGTGCGGATGCCCCTGTTCTTCTAATTAAGAATGGTGCAACGGAGCATATGGGTGTGTCCCCCACCCCATAAACTAGCTCCCGTGTGTGGTTCCCCTGCCCGCATCCAGGCTCTGTGGTGTGTGGGTGTCGCTATTCCTCTTTTCAAGATCCGTGTTGCTTGGGTGCGTCCCTAACCCGCAAGTCAGATTCCCCAGCGTGTGGGTGCTCCCATCCCCCACTCCAGGCTCTGCGGGGTAGGGGTGTCTAAAAAGAGACTGTGTCTCACTGTCTTGCCCAAGCTACGCTGCAGGGGCTATTCACAGGTGCAGTCCCACTACTGATCAGCACAGGAGTTTTGACCTGCTCTGTTTCCGACCTGGGCTGGTTCACCCCTCCTTAGGCAATCTGGAGACCCCAAGCTTCCCCAGGATCACCATATTGATGCTGAACTTAGTGCGGACACCCGATCGGCACAGCCCCCTGCAGCCTAGAACTCCTGAGCTCAAGCGATCCGCCAGCCTCAGACTCCCCAGGAGCTGGGATCACAGGCACCAGCCACAGAGCCCGGCTTGCTTTGCAGTTTGGCAGCTGGAGCTTTAAACTCTGCTTGTGAGCTCTGTGCCTTGGCCAGATGGGGACAGCCTGGAACTGGGAAATGCTTCTGCTCCCCCCGCCCCCGTCTCATGTCGAGCTGCAGGTGCCGCTGTCCTGCCAGGTAAGATCCCGGATGTTTCGGTGCCCCCTTTCCCTGCCCAGGTGTCCGGGTATCTCTGCCCCCCATACAGAATCCTGGATGTGTGGGTGTCCGTCCCTCTGCAGAGGATCCCGGAGTGTGGATGCCCTTGTCCCCCCCTACAACATCCTGGGTGTGTGGGTGCCACTCTCCCCCCCAGTAGATCTCTGGTGGGTGGGTCCCCAGGGTGTGAGTGCTCCCATCCCCCGATACAGGCTGGGGGGAGGGTATAACTGGCTCTCCCTGTCCTGCCCAGGCGGTGCTACAGCAGCTGTTCACAGGGGCAGCAGCCCCACTGTCACCCTGCAGCTTTAACCTGCTCCAGGGGTGACCTGCTTCACCCTCCTGTGGGAGCCCGTGGACCCCGAACTTCCCAGAATCACCTGATTGATGCCGAGGTTAGCGCAGACACCGGCTCAGCCTGGCAGGGAGCTGCCCTGAGCCCTGACAATCAGCTTCCCTCCGCCTCCCGCTGCACAGCGAGGATCCCACGTGAGAGGCTTTGTGCCCAGTTTGTTCAGGAGCGTCCCAGGCTCCAGCTGTAAACTCTGCTGGTCAGTTCTGATCTTTGGCCACACGGGGGCGGCACTAACGGTCCCATCTAAACGCTGTTTGCGTTCGACCTTTCGGATCGCAGATTGTAACCCGCGGGCAGATCTCTGAGTGCAGCCAAATCCCTCCCCAAACTGAACATTGAAGCAGCAGCTCCCATTGGAAAGATCAGGATTTTTGCCTTTAAAAACAAGGAAAATGTCTACAGCGAGAGACTGAAGAAGCTCAATTGATTTCATTGACTCCATGAATGTTCCTCTGTGTCCCCCTAGGAGTCTTGCCCCACTTTTTGGGAACCACTGAACCCTACTCACTAATCAGCGGGTAGTGATGCCAAAGCCCAGGGAAAGGGAGAACAAGTGCGGGGCCCCCAGCACTGGAGCCATGTGAAGGGGCTGCAGGAGAGGGGCAATGGCTGGTGGCACAGAGAGTTAAGGGCAAAGGGGGCACAGCAGGGGCAGGAGTTAGGGGTGAAGGAGGTGCAAGGGTTGGGAGTGCAGGAGCTAGCGGTAAAAGGGGAATGGGGATCGTCCAGGGGCAATGGGGAAGTGCCAAAGTACAAGCTTTGCCCAGGGCACCATTTCCCCTAATGCTGGTCTGAGCAAACAATTGGAAATGACTCTTCAGTGAGACCAGAACCATAGTGTAGAAAAGCCCCTTTGTTAAGTGTGGGTGGCTGAGGGCTTAGGGAGATGGGTTTGAAAACAATAAGCATCTTTCTGTAGAGGTTTGATTTTTGCCTGCTAGGCAAGGCTGGTGTGTGGTGTCTCCATGGCTGTACTTTCAGTGTCTGATGTGCCACAGGGAGCCAAGTCTAGACATATTCAGAGGCTCTATGCCAGGGTTTCTCAAACTTCCTTTCACTACAACCCCTTTCTGCAAAAAAAAAAAAACAAAAAACAAAAAACCAAAAAAAAACACCAAACTTACTACATGACCCTAGAAAGACGCACCAAGCCCCTCTACACTGAGCACAGGCAGAGGAGACAAAGCCTGAGCCCTGCCCCAGTTAGGGGAGGGCAAAACCAGAGCTTGAGGGATTCAGCCCTGGGTGGTGGGGCTCAGACTTTTGGTTTCAGCCCCAGGCCCCAACAAGTCTAATGCCAGCCCTGGCGATCCCATTAAAACAGGGTTATGACCCACTTTGGGGTCCTGACTCACAGTTTGAGAACCACTGCTCTGTGCTGAGGGGAGAGAGTTTTCCTGTGGGTGCAGTTAATCCACTTCCCAAGAGGTGGCAGCTATGTCAGTGGGAGAAGCTATATCGGTGGGTGTGCAAGCTGTGGTGTTTACCACATTTAAGAAGTTTAATCAAACCCCATTTTTAAAACCACCTGTGGTCTGGGAATGGCAAAGGACCTCGATGAAGCAGGGTTTGTCCTTCAAAGTCCTGGAGATCACAATTCTCTATTCAGCTCATTGTGCTGGTATAGCTCAGTGGTAGAGTGGTTGATTGCAGCTCCAGTGATCCTCAGTTTAAACCCCAGTGTTCTCTTATAACCTTCTTTCCTTTTTTTTAAAAAAAGGAAAACATTTTCATTTCCATTCTCCATTCTGTTCAGGGGCTCCTCTATACGGGAGTGCTTGATATGAATGTAAACACTCAAGATTTCACTGTCCAAATGCATAAAAACCTAGCGAAGCTGTCCATCAGCTGAAATCAGTTCCAATCCTCTAAGTGTCTAGTTTATTTTTTCATCAATTAAACAAAGGTATCATATGAATGCACATTTGCAGATCCCTCTTCTCCAGGAGCTATGTTGTGCAGAAGAACAAGAACCACATACAGCTGCAGTTCAGGAGTCTGATGACAAATGTTCTGAGGGCTGGAAAAAATGCCTTCTAGTGAGCTATTGAACAAGCTCAACCTGTTTAGCTTATCAAAAGAAGATTGAAAGGTGACTTCATTGAAGTGTTGAAGGGCCTTAATGGAGAGAAAAGGTTGTGTATTAAAGGGCTCTTTAATCTAGCAGAGAAAGGAATAACAAGACCCAGTGGCTGGAAGGTGAAAAGAGACAAATTCATATTACAAATAAGACATAAATATTCAATAGCGAGGATGATTCACCACAGGAACAAGCTACCAAGGAAAGTGGTGGATTTGCCATCTCCTGATGTCATTTAATGAAGACTAGATGCCTTTCTGGAATGTGTTTGCTCCAAAAGTAGCTATTGTGTCATTCAGGAGGCCTGTGATATGCAGGGGGTCAGATTAGATGCTCTAATGGTCTCTTCTGGTCATAAAGTCGACCAATTTCTGAAAAACTGAGCGTAGCATTGGGAGCAGCGTCTGATGTTTTCCTGTCTAGCCGGCTTGCTGCCTAGAACGAACGCTCCTTGAGTGGGGTGATCCACAGGGAGTAGCTCAAACCTCCCAAGTGCCTGGCCAGGGGCAGGACATTAGCACAGCAAGGGAGGGGTGTGGCAGTGACATCACAAAGGCCTTTTGCAGGACCTCAGACTATTGGTCCAAGGTGGTGGGGAGGTGGTGACCTCACAGAGAGATGCTGACATCAGCCAGGCAGGACAGGGGCGAGGGGCCAGGGAAACCTCAGAGACCCCTGTGGCTTTGCTTCAGCAAGTCTCCTTCTCCAGGTCTCTCTTTGAGGACTGAGAGAGTATTCGGGTTCACGCACGTGAGCGCCAGGAGGAACCTCTTTCGAGTTTTCTCCTTCCCTTTTCCTGATTTTACTAGAAAACAGCCGTCCCTGTTTAGAAGGTAAGAGCCTCCTCGAGGTTTGAAACCTGTTCAGTCTGATCCATCTGGTGACAGTTGAATTCTAGGCATGGAAAACACGAGCTTAAGGAGGCAGAATCTTATTCCGTACCTGGGATTTTGTCCCTTAAAATCACTGGGGTCATTAGGGTTTGTTCTTTTTGTTTCACCTTTTCCTCCATCCCTCCCTTCCTCCTTTCTCTTCGTCTCTTGCTTCTTTTGTCCTTTCTCCTGTTCCCCTCCCAAAACCAGGAGCAGTGTCAGGGTGTGTTTGGGGCGGGGGCAGAGGGGATGGGCGGCACTGGGGAGGGGGTTGGGGCGGGGCAGAGAGGGGATGGGCGGCACTGGGGGAGGGGGAGCTCGGGGGGGGTTGGGGGCGGGGCAGAGAGGGGGATGGGCCGCACTGGGGGAGGGGGAGCTCGGGGGGTGTTGGAGCAGGGGCAAAAGAGGGGGATGGGCAGCATTGGGGAGCCTGGGGTGTTTGGGGCGGGGGCAGAGGGGATGGGCGGCACTGGGGAGGGGCCTCGGGGGTGTTTGGGGCTGGGGCAGAAGAGGGGAAAGGGAGGTCGGGGGTGTTGGGGCGGGGGCAAGAGGGGATGGGCGGCACTGGGGAGGGGGAGCCTGGGGTGTTAGGGGACGGGGCAGAGACGGGATGGGCGGCACTGGGAGAGGGGAGCTTGGGGGTGTCTGGGGCGGGGGCAGAGAGGGGATGGGCGGCACTGGGGAGGGGAGCTGGGGATGTTGGGGACAGGGGCAGAGAGGGGATGGGCGGCATCGGGGAGGGGAGCTCTGGGGTGTTGGGGGCGGGGTCAGAGAGGGGAGGGGCGGCACTGGAGGAGGGGAGCCTGGGGGTGTTGGGGCGGGGTCAGAGAGGGGAGGGCGGCACTGGAGGAGGTGGAGCTCGGGGGTGTTGGGGGCGGGGTCAGAGAGGGGATGGGCGGCACTGGGGAGGGGAGCTGGGGGGTGTTGGGGACAGGGGCAGAGAGGGGATGGGCGGCACTGGGGCAGGGGAGCTGGGGGTGTTAGGGGTGGGGACAGAGAGGGGATGGTCGGCACTGGGGAGGGAATCACGGGGTGCTGGGGGCGGGGCAGAGAGGGGATGGGCGGCACTGGGGAGGGGAGCTGGGGGTGTTAGGGGCGGGGACAGAGAGGGGATGGGCGGTACTGGGGAGGGAATCACGGGGGTGTTGGGGCGGGGTCAGAGAGGGGATGGGCGGCACTGGGGAGGGGGAGCTCGGGAGGGGGTTGGGGCGGGGCAGAGAGGGGATGGGCGGCAGTGGGGAGGGGGAGCTCTGGGGTGTTAGGGGACAGGGGCAGAGACGGGGATGGGTGGCACTGGGGAGGGGGAGATCGGGGCGTTTGGGGAAGAAGAGGGGATGGGCGGCACTGGGGAGGGGAGCTCAGGGGTGTTAGGGGCGGGGCAGAGAGGGGATGGGCGGCACTGGGGAGGGGAGCTCGGGGGTGTTTGGGGCAGGGGCAGAGAGGGGATGGGCGGCGCTGGGGAGGGGAGCTGGGGGTGTTAGGGGCGGGGGCAGAGAGGGGATGGGCGGCACTGGGGAGGGGGAGCTCTGGGGTGTTTGGGGCAGGGGCAGAGAGGGGATGGGCGGCGCTGGGGAGGGGGAGCCTGGGGGTGTTGGGGCGGGGTCAGAGAGGGGAGGGGCGGCACTGGGGAGGGGAGCTCGGGGTGTTAGGGGACAGGGGCAGAGATCAGGATGGGCGGCACTGGGGAGGGGGAGCTGGGGGTGTTTGGGGCAGGGGCAGAGAGGGGATGGGCGGCACTGGGGAGGGGAGCTGGGGGTGTTTGGGCCAGGGGCAGAGAGGGGATGGGCAGCGCTGGGGAGGGGAGCTCGGGGGTGTTGGGGCAGGGTCAGAGAGGGGATGGGCAGCGCTGGGGGAGGGGAGCCTGGGGGTGTTGGGGGCGGGGTCAGAGAGGGGATGGGCGGCACTGGGGAAGGAGCTCGGGAAGGGGTTGGGGCGGGGCAGAGAGGGGATGGGCGGCACTGGGGAGGAAGGTCGGGGGTGTTTGGGCCAGGGGCAGAGAGGGGATGGGCAGCGCTGGGGAGGGGGAGCTCAGGGGTGTTGGGGCGGGGTCAGAGAGGGGATGGGCAGCGCTGGGGAGGGGAGCTGGGGGTGTTGGGGCGGGGTCAGAGAGGGGATGGGCGGCACTGGGGAGGGGAGCTCGGGAGGGGGTTGGGGCGGGGCAGAGAGGGGATGGGCGGCACTGGGGAGGGGAAGGTCGGGGGTGTTGGCGGTGGGGTTAGAGAGGGGATGGGCGGCACTGGGGAGGGGGAGCCTGGGGTGTTGGGGGCAGCGGCAGAGAGGGGATGGGCGGTGCTGGGGAGGGGAGCCTGGGGTTGGGGCGGGCAGAGAGGGGATGGGCGGCACTGGGGAGGGGAGCCTGGGGGTGTTGGGGGCAGGGGCAGAGAGGGGATGGGCGGCGCTGGGGAGGGGAGCCTGGGGGTTGGGGCGGGGCAGAGAGGGGATGGGCGGCACTGGGGAGGGGAGCTCGGGAGGTTGGGGCGGGGCAGAGAGGGGATGGGCGGCACTGGGGAGGAGCCTGGGGGTTGGGGCGGGGGCAGAGAGGGGATGGGCGGCACTGGGGAGGGGGAGCTCAGGAGGGGTTGGGGGCGGGGCAGAGAGGGGATGGGCGGCAGTGGGGAGGGGAGCCTGGGGGTTGGGGGCGGGGCAGGGATGGGGATGGGCGGCAGTGGGGAGGGGAGCCTGGGGTTGGGGGCGGGGTAGGGAGGGGAGGGGCGGCAGTGGGGAGGGGAGCTCAGGGGTGTTGGGGCGGGGGCAGGAGGGGAGGGCGGCAGTGGGGAGGGGAGCCTGGGGTTGGGGCGGGGCAGAGAGGGGAGGGGCAGCAGTGGGGGTGGGGAGCCTGGGGGTTGGGGCGGGGCAGAGAGGGGATGGGCGGCAGTGGGGAGGGGAGCCTGGGGGTTGGGGGCGGGGCAGAGAGGGGATGGGCGGCAGTGGGAGGGGAGCTGGGGGTTGGGGGCGGGGCAGAGAGGGGATGGGTGGCAGTGGGGAGGGGAGCTGGGGTTGGGGCGGGGCAGAGAGGGGATGGGCGGCAGTGGGGAGGGGCGCCTGGGGGTGTTTGGGCTGCTCAGGAGCCGCCTCGCGAACGCTTCAAGGCCACGTGACGCCCTCTCGGAAACTCCGCCTCCCGAGACAGCCAATAGGAAGAGGAGGCAGAGCCCTGACCAATGGGAGCGCGAGAAGAAACCTGCCTCCCCGCCCAGTTCCAGTGTGAGGTTGGGGGCTGCAGTGACCAGATCCCCAGCAGGGTGCAGCGGGGCTGCAGTGACCAGACCCCAGCAGGGTGCAGCGGGGGCTGCAGTGACCAGAGCCCCAGCAGGGTGCAGCGGGGGCTGCAGTGACCAGAGCCCCCAGCAGGGTGCATCGGGGGGGGGCTGCACTGACCAGACCCCGCAGCAGGGTGTATCGGGGGGGGCTGCAGTGACCAGAGCCCCCAGCAGGGTGTATCGGGGGGGGCTGCAGTGACCAGAGCCCCAGCAGGGTGCATCGGGGCTGCAGTGACCAGAGCCCCAGCAGGGTGCATCGGGGGGGGGCGGCAGTGCCCAGTGCCCCCAGCAGGGTGCAGCGGGGGGGGGCTGCAGTGACCCGAGCCCCCAGCAGGGTGCAGCGGGGGGGGGCTGCAGTGAGCCGAGCCGCCAGCAGGGTGCAGCGGGGGGGGGGCTACAGTGACCAGACCCCCCAGCAAGGTGCATCGGGGGGGGGCTGCAGTGACCAGACCCCAGCAGGGTGCAGCGGGGGCTGCAGTGACTAGACCCCAGCAGGGTGCAGCGGGGGTCTGCACTGACCAGATCCCCCAGCAGGGGGGCTGCTGGCCGTGGGGTTCCCTGCAGTCTGGTGCCAGTCACAGGGAGACCCGCAATAGCCTGACCCCCCCACCCCGGTCCGAGCTCCCGCCCTGCCCCCAGCCCACTGCCTCTTGAGCAGCCCCCTGCGGTGTCACCACTACCCCCGGCTGTGTCCCCGCAGCTTCCCAGCCCCCAGCTCCTCCGGTGGCCCCACACTTCCTCCCTGCAGCCTGCCCCATTCCCCTGAGTCCCAGCTTCACCCCGACATCTCTCCAACCCACCTCCCCATCGCAGCCTCTGCCCCCAGTGCCCCGGCCCAGCTCCCGGGGCTTGAGGCCCCCACCCCCCGGCCGCTCCACTCCCCACAATGGGCAGCTGCTGGCGCTGAGGAAGGGGGGTCTGGGCCAGGCAGGTGCTGGGCCGATCCTGGTGAAAGAGAGAGGAGCCGGCAAGGCTGAGAGGCCCCTCCCTTGTCTGGGGGGTGGGACAGGGGTTCCCACAATTTGGCCAGTGTCACCCTCCCCCAGCCAGAGGAGACGTCCGCTCCCAGCAGGCCGTGCTCCATCTCCACCCCGCAGGGGGGAGCCCCTAGTCCAGCAGTGCCCCCCACCCCGCCCCCATCAGCAGCCAAGCTGGGAACCTGCCCCATCTCCCCTGCGAGGGCTGCAGGACTCCCTGCCCCCGCAGCACCAGCCTCCCCCCATGTCCCCGGGGTGGGGTGGGGGAAGGGGGGATTCCTTCTTCCCATTGCCCAGATCCCACCCCCACCCCGGGCTGCCCAGACGGGAGCCAGGGGCTGCAGCAGTTGGCTGCTTCCCCAGGGCTACCAAGGAGCCGCCAGGAGAAGGGACGAGATTCTCCACGGCACTGCAGCCGTTCACACTGGGACCCGTCTCACACGGGGGAAACTGAGGCACCAGGGAGGGCGAGATGGGCTGCACCAGCTCAGATTGGGAGTCTGCGGGAGAGCCAGGAATAGAACCCAGGAGTCCTGGCTCCATGGGCAGCTTGGGACTCCTCCACTTGGGGAGGCTGGGCGGGCCCGGACTGTGGCCCTGCCCCAAGGCCTGCTGCCACTCAGCCTCCTCCTGCCAAAGCCCCGCCCACACGCCCTCCACCCCGCCCACACTCCCCTTCAGCCCCGCCCACACACCCTTCAGCCCCGCCCACACCCCCTCAGGACCCCTTTGTTCCACTCCTGACCCCCGCCCACCTCTCACGTCTCTTTCCCCGAGGCCCTGCCACTTGTGCCTCTTCGCCCCCACCCCAAGGCCCCCCCGCCTGCCTCTCTGCCGTTTGCACCCCCGGCCTCTCCCCCCACGGCCCCATGTGGCCGGATGGAGCTTGGGAAAGGGCGAAGTGAGGATGGGGCCTTGCGGGGGAGAGGACGCGCGGGAGCAGGGCCTCTGGGTGGAGCACGGGCCAGGTGCCTCCCCGGGCCCCTTATACCCACCGCCCCTGCCTGGCTCCCGGCCTCCCCGGCTCTAACCACTAGACCCAGCGGCACTGGGACAATTTGTATAGTGGGAGGTGCTGAGAGCCAGTGAACAAACCTGTAAACCCTGCACAGGATGGAAACCACTTCAAGCCGGGGGGGGTGCACAAGACTGGCCCCCACTCCCTTCCCAGAGCTAGCGGTGGGACCCGGATACCCTGGCTCCCAACCCCCACTCTAACCACTAGCCTGCACTGCCCTGCCACAGCTGGGGAGAAGAACCAGGAGTCCTGACTCCCAGCCCGGCCGTGGGTGGAGCAGGACGTACTGGCCATGGGCTCAGCTGGGCATCGCTTACCATTAGGCTGGATGGTATCCCAGTGCTGACCTCCAGCCCCACAGCTCTGCTGGTGCCCCTCACTCCCGACCCGCAGCCCCTTGGTTCCCCCCAGCACTGACGGTGCCCCTCACTCCTGACCCGCAGCCCCTGCTATCCTAGTCCTGACCTCCAGACCCACAGCTCTGCTGGTGCCCCTCACTCCCGACCCGCAGCCCCTGCTATCCCAGTCCTGACCTGCAGACTCACAGCTCTGCCGGTGCCCCTCACTCCCGACCCGCAGCCCCTGCTATCCCAGTCCTGACCTCCAGACTCACAGTTCTGCTGCTGCCCCTCACTCCCAACCCGCAGCCCCTGCTATCCCAATCCTGATCTCCAGACCCACAGCTCTGCTGGTGCCCCTCACTCCCGACCCGCAGGCCCTTAGGCGTCCACCAGTTCTGACGGTGCCCCTCACTCCCGACATGCAGCCCCTGCTTTCCCAGTCCTGACCTCCAGAATCACAGTTCTGCTGCTGCCCCTCACTCCCGACCCGCAGCCCCTCCTATCCCAATCCTGATCTCCAGACCCACAGCTCTGCTGGTGCCCCTCACTCCCGACTTGCAGCGACTGGGCTTCCCGCAGAGCTCCCCAGTCACTGTGCTGCCGGTGCCCCTCACTCCCGACACGCAGCCCCTCCTATCCCAATCCTGATCTCCACACCCACAGCTCTGCTGGTGCCCCTCACACCTGACCCGCAGCCCCCTGGATTCCTCGCTGAGCTCCCCAGTTACTGCGCTGCCGGTGCCCCTCACTCCCGACCCGCAGCCCCTTAGGCGTACACCAGCTCTGACGGTGCCCCTCACTCCCGACCCGCAGCCCCTGCTATCCCAGACCTGACCTCCAGACTCACAGCTCTACCGGTGCCCCTCACTCCCGACCCGCAGCCCCCTGGGTTCCCCCCAGCTCTAGTGGTGCCCCTCACTCCTGACCCGCAGCCCCTGCTATCCCAGTCCTGACCTCCAGACTCACAGTTCTGCTGCTGCCCCTCACTCCCGACCCGCAGCCCCTCCTATCCCAATCCTGATCTCCACACCAAGAGCTCTGCTGGTGCCCCTCACTCCCGACCCGCAGCCCCCTGGATTTCCCGCTGAGCTCCCCAGTTACTGCGCTGCCAGTGCCCCTCACTCCCGACCCGCATGGGTCACCCCTGGAGCAGGTTAAAGCTGCAGGTTGACAGTGGGGTTGCTGCCCCTGTGAACAGCTGCTGTAGCACCGCCTGGGCAGGACAGGGAGAGCCAGTTATACCCCTCCCCCGCCCCAGCCTGTATCGGGGGATGGGAGCGCTCACACCCTGGGGCCCCTGAGTTGGGACGGAGGGAGGCCCCCGTGCACCAGGGATGCTGTAAGGGCGAACAGGGGCACCCACCCACCCACCAGAGATCTTCTAGTGGGGGAGAGTGGCACCCACACACCCAGGATCTTGTAGCGGGGGACAAGGGCATCCACACTCCGGGATCCTCTGCAGACGGACGGACACCCACACACCCAGGATTCTGTAGGGGGGGGCAGAGGTACCCGGACACCTGGGCGGGGGAAGGGGGCACCGAAACATCCGGGATCTTACCTGGCAGGACAGCGGCGCCTGCAGCTCGACATGAGACGGGGGCGGGGGGAGCAGGAGCATTTCCCAGTTCCAGGCTGTCCCCATCTGGCCAAGGCACAGAGCTCACAAGCAGAGTTTAAAGCTCCAGCTGCCAGGCTGTGAAACAAGCCAGGCTCCGTGGCTGGTGTCTGTGATCCCAGCTCCTGGGGAGGCTGAGGCTGGTGGATCGCTTGAGCTCAGGAGTTGCGGGCTGTGCTGATTGGGTGTCTGCACTAAGTTCAGCATCAATATGGTGATCCCAGGGAAGCTTGGGGTCCCCAGGTTGCCTAAGGAGGGGTGAACCGGCCCAGGTCTGGAAACGGAGCAGGTCAAAACTCCCATGCGGATCAGTAGTGGGATCACACCTGTGAATAGCCCCTGCAGCATAGCCTGGGCAAGACAGTGAGACACAGTCTCTTTTTATACAGACACCCCCCGCAGAGCCTGGAGGGGGGATGGGAGCACCCACACGCTGGGGATTCTGACTTGGGGGGAGGGACGCCCCCCTGCAACACGGATCTTGAAAACGGGAACAGAGACACCCACAGATCCTGGATGGGGGCAGGCAGGGGAAACCACACATGGGAGCTAGTTCATGGGGTGGGGGACAGAGACGCCCACCAGAGATCCTGGATGGGAGCACCCACATGATGGGGATCTTGAACTGGGAGGAGGGAAGCACCATGTACCAGAGGTTCTGAAGGGGGAACAGGGACACTCACACACCAGGTGTCTTGCAGCAAGAGCTGCGGTCTTCATTTACACAGGGCAGTGATGGGGATTTAACCAATTCCCGTGCGGAGCTTGTTCCACTAGATAATTAGCCTCACGGTTAAAAAATGGTAATTTCCAGTTGGCGTTTTGTGACATTGACTGCAAACCAAGGGGGTCGTGTTCAACCTTTGTCTGGTGAATTAAAGAACCCTTTCAAATCAGATATTCCCCCCTCTGGGAATTTTTAAAACTGTGTATTTAAAATCAGTGACTAAATCCCCTCTTAACCTCCAGTCAATGAAATCAATTGAGTTTCTTCAATCTCTCGCTGTAGACAGAAGAGACCAATGCACATTTTCCTTGTTTTTAAAGGCAAAATTCCTGATCTTTCCAAGGGGATCTTCTGCTTCAGCTGTCAGTTTGGGGAAGGATTTGGCTTCCTGGGCTATAATCTGCCCGCTGGGTTATAATCTGCGGTCTGAAGGGTCAAATTTAGATGAGGCCGTTAGTGCTGCCCCGTGTGGCCGGAGATGGGAGCTCACAAGCAGAGTTGAAAGCTGGAGCTGGAACGGACCTGGCTGGACACGTGGGGCACAAAGGCTCTCACGTGGGATCCTCGCTGTGCAGCAGGAGGCGGAGGGAAGCTGGTTGTCAGGGTCAGGCCATGGGCGCCAACTTATATGGGCTCGTGGAGCTAGAGCCCCAGGAATATTCAAAATCAGGGCTCTGCTCCACCAATATTTGGAGCTAGGTTTTGCCTTTAAATCCCAGCCGCTGGGAATCAGAGGGCTCTGGGCTGCCCGCTGCTGCAGGAGCCCAGAGTTTTAAATCCCAGCCGCGGCCGGGAATCAGAGGGCTCTGGGCTGCCTGCAACCGCGGAAGCCCAGAGCCTTTAAATCCCAGCCGCGGCCGGGAATCAGAGGGCTCTGGGCTGCCTGCAACCGCGGGAAGCCCAGAGCCCTTTAAATCCCAGCCGCGGCTGGGAATCAGAGGGCTCTGGGCTGCCCGCTGCGGTGGGGAACCCAGAGCCTTTTAAATCCCAGCCGCGGCCGGGAATCAGAGGGCTCTGGGCTGCCTGCAACCGCGGGAATCCCAGAGCCCTTTAAATCCCAGCCAGGGCTGGGAAGCAGAGGGCTCTGGGCTGCCTGCAACCGCGGGGAGCCCAGAGCCCTTTAAATCCCAGCCGCGGCCGGGAATCAGAGGGCTCTGGGCTGCCTACAAGCGCGGGGAGCCCAGAGCCCTTTAAATCTCAGGCGTGGCCGGTAGTCAGAGGGCTCTGCACTGCCCGCAGGGGCAGAGAGCCCAGAGCCCTTTGAATCCCAGCCGCAGCGGCTGGGATTTAAAGGGCTCAGGGCTCCCCGCAGCTGCCAGCCGCTCAGAGCCCTTTGAATCCCAGCCCCTGGCCGCTGATTGCCCCTCCCCAGACCCCTGCCCCAACTGCCCCCCAGGACCCCCACCCCCTATCTAAGCACCACTGGTCCTTGTCCCCCATTACCCACTCCTGAGACAACTGCCCCTAACTGCCCCTTGGGACCCCAGCCACTATCTAAGCCTCCCTTCTCCTTGTCCCCAACTGCCCCCTCCTCACACCCCCCCCCACCTTCCCCCAGCACCCCACCCCCTACCTGTCCCCTGATAAACCCCCTGGACTCCCATGCCTATCCAATTGCTGCCTGTCCCCTGACTGCCCCTCCAAACCTATGCCCCCTCCAACCCCCCCAGCTCCATGTCCCGTGACTGGCCCCTGGAACCCCCGACCCCATAACCAAACATGTTATCGTGTGGTACTGACGTGTTGTAGCTTCATTTTATATCGGCTTACAGGGCGGGAGTGGGGGGGGCACCACCATTTTGGGCCCCACCAAAAATTATACAAACCTGCCGCCTATGGTCAGGGCTGCACCCTGCCATGCTGAGCCGGTGTCTGTGCTAAGCTCGGCATCAATCAGGTGACTCTGGGAAGTTCGGGGTCCCCAGGCTCCCACAGGAGGGTGAAGCAGGTCACCCCTGGAGCAGGTTAAAGCTGCAGGGTGACAGTGGGGTTGCTGCCCCTGTGAACAGCTGCTGTAGCACCGCCTGGGCAGGACAGGGAGAGCCAGTTATACCCCCCCTCCCCCAGCCTGTATCGGGGGCTGGGAGCTCTCACACCCTGGCGACCCACCCACCAGAGATCTTCTGGGGGGGGAGAGTGGCACCCACACACCCAGGATCTTCTAGAGAGGGACAAGGGCATCCACACTCCGGGATCCTCTGCAGAGGGACGGACACCCACACATCCAGGATTCTGTCTGGGGGCAGAGGTACCCGGACACCTGGGCTCCTGGATGGGGGATGGGGGGCACCGAAACATCCAGGATCTTACCTGGGAGGACAGCGGCGCCTGCAGCTCGACATGAGACGGGGGCGGGGGGAGCAGGAGCATTTCCCAGTTCCAGGCTGTCCCTGTCTGGCCAAGGCACAGAGCTCACAAGCAGAGTTTAAAGCTCCAGCTGCCAGGCAGCAAAATAAGAGGTACTTGTTAGAGGGTTTATCCCATCACCCTCCCATTCCCTGGTCCTTCTCACGTGACCAGAGAGCAGCAATGCACGACGCTCAAAGGTGCAAACAATTCAATGTTTATTGGGGTAAACTTCCAGCAAGCAATGATTCCAATTTCCTTCCTCAGGATCCCCCTTCCCAGCTCTGACACCACAAAGACTTGCGTGTGTCCCTGTTCCCATTCCCTGTTCCTATTCCCCGCCTTAGCAAAACAGAATTCCAGTTCCCCTACCCCCATCCCCATCCCCATCCCCATCCCCATTCCCCCCCTTACTTCCTGATTGACTGCAGACTATTTAGTAAAACTGGAGTTCTGCTTAGCTATACCCTAACCAATCATTTTACTGAAATGTACCTAACCAATCCTAACATACTGTAACATGATTATCTAACCAATTATACCCCACCACCTTAATTGGTTTACACCCAACAATTTAATTATACAGCAGACAGAAACAGTCACAGCACCAGACAGAGATTATACAGACAAGCAATAGGAAAGAGGGGACTACAGTGACAGAACAACAAAGAAATGGGGATTTCACACCCCAGCTGTTGGTAAGTGAGTTGTTCCCAGACAGGATGCTATCATGGTAGAGGTTGTGGGTGCTGGTTGCTTAACTGTCTGGCCCCCAGGGCAGGATTTTGAGGTTCACCATTACTGTTTCAGAATGCCAGCCCCCATCTTTTGTTCACTTAAAATGTGAGCAGGGACATTACAACACCGCAGAACTCATGGAGCTCCAGGAAACGTGTAACTTTAGGTCCGGGTGAGTGTGTCTAAAAATCAGCTGTGCTGTAGAAGGTCTCTAGGAGTTGAAAGAGATGTGCCATCTTGACCACCCTAAAGAGTTAATCAACTATTAATGAAAACTAGGGTTCATAAGTCATATTCTTTGTGGTATCAGGATGGTGGACTGGTCTAAAGTGCTAGTTATAAGACTCTTTTTTTTCCAATCCCTTGGGTGTTCTGGTCTCTGCATGGACATGTGGTTTCACATCCCACTCCTGACATTTTACCATTTAATTCTATCTGGAGAAAATGGCCTCACTTCAATCTCCTTTGCAACAATAGAACCCCATTTGCTTAGCTTTGCTATTCCAGTAGTTGTGAGAGAAGCTCCAGACCAGGGGGAAACAGGGCCTGTTCTCTCGACTGATCACTTTTTGTCTTTCTTCATTCCAAGCCATTTTCTCAGATACATCCGTATTTCCCACACTTTTATGAAACTTTAGGGTCATCATTTCATTGCCACACAACTGTACTTATGAAGTGAAGTGAAACACAATATTTTTTGGATATTCTTGCAGAAGAGTTTTGCTTTCTGACCTGGAACTGAACAGGGGCTACCCAAGGGGGACAATGCTGCTCCCTTTTCTTGGCTCATCCAAAAAACATACGTTCGTGGTGCCCTTTGTTTCCCTGTTCTTCAAACACCTGTCAGGGGTGGCCTAGGGAGATTTGGTCCTGACTCTCAGGTTCCCTCGCAACCCTACCTTTCTATATGATTCTGTGGTGTGGGTTTGTGCTGTGTTGTTGTTCCACGCTGAGCTGTTTTGCACAGTGTCACTTTGCACTCTGACACATTGTTTCGTGTTGTATGGTTTTTGCACTGCCTTGTGTTGTGTCGGTTTGAGCTGATCTCTTTTGCAGTGTGTCATTTTGCCCTATGACGCGTTCATTTGCGTGGTGCTGAATTGTCGGGCTTTGCACTCCTAACGTGTTGTCACTTTGTGCTGTGGAATGTCAGTTCATGCTGAATTGTTAGATGTTAGATTGGGGTGTTTCCACTTTTGTTGTTGTTTATATTATATTGCGATGGCATCGAATTACAGAGCTGTACGGCTGCAAGGGCCCTGGAGAGGTCATGAAATCCAGCCCTGTCTGCTGAGGCAGGGCCAAGCAGAGACGATGCGTCAGGGCCATGTGGGGTCAAGTGCCCACAGCAGCCGGCCCAGGCAGGGAGCAGAAGGAGGGAACCAGAGCCAGAGCAGGTTGTCTATGGGACCAAGTATATGTAGAGTATCCTTGACAGAGGTTTGTTCAACCTGTTCTTAAAAACCTCTGAGGACAGAGACTCCACAGACGCCTTTGGGAGCCTATTCCAGAGCTTAACTACACTCAGAGTTAGAAAGCTGTTCCCAACATCTAACGTGAATCTCCCTGGCTGCAGATTAAGCCCATTACTTCTTGTCCTACCGTCAGTGGACATGGAGAACAATGGATCATCGTCCTATTTATAAAGACCAAACTTTTCTCTCTGAAGTCATCTGTTAAATGGTTATTATCCCCTCTTCTTGCCTGGGGTAGAATGGAAGAGGAGAAATTCCTCTCTTAACGGAGGGTGCAAATGTCAGTTTGGTCTCTCTTCATGTTTTACTGAAGCTCAGAGAGAGGAGGAAACATGACCTGCCGAAGAGCATAGAGAGTTTGTTTCATTTTGGTCTGTCACTATTAGCAGAAGAGTGACACCTAAGGGCTGTCGCTACCACCCACCATGGGGCTTGGATTTATGATGGTGGGATTAAGAGCATCAGGCTCTACCAACTGAGCTAGCTAGATTTAAAGTCAGTCAACTGCCCAGTCGCAGTGTAGAAGGAGCTTGAGGGTGTTTATTTGTGAGCTGAGGTTCCCTGTCTGACATTTGCCTTCTTTCCTGGTTCATTATGTCTCCAGCGAGCAAACCGGAGCTGTCACAAGGCTGGTTAGATGCTGCTTTCTAGACCAGAGAGCTGGGGTTGATTTAACATGCTGCCGCCATCAGCTGGTCAGAATAACCAGGGTGGGAGGGTGGAATTTAGGAATCTCCCACCAAGGGGAGGTGCTGTTGGACTCATCTAGTGGGGGAGAGTCTGAGTCTGAGTTCCCCACACGCCACACACACATTTTCACAGGGAGTCAAGCCCCCTAGGGAAAAACTCAAAAGAAGCCCAGGCCCAGGAGTGTCAGAGAAGGGAATCACTGTTTGCCTTAAGAGGTGGGTTCGGGAAACCTGCAGGTCCTTAGATCCCTCCAGCACCTGATACAACCATTTGTGGGGAAGGTCTGGGGAAGCCGAAGAGGACAAGGAGACGGGAAAAGGGCTTGCAGCTGTTGTGCAATCCCCATGCTCCCAGCAGAAGGGTCCGGGGGGCTCAGCACTCAGAACTCACAAGATGGCAAAGCTCAGAGACCCGTTACACAGAGTCAGAATGTGATCAGCTCACACCCAGGGGGAGCAACACCCCTCCCTTGGTCTCTGTGCCAGAGCTCCTATCAGCTCAGTCCTTCCCGCAAGAGCCGGCTGCTGAGAGGGTTGCAATGGGTTAAATGAAGGCAGAGGAGGATTGTTCCTCATGGGTTCTTTTTGTGTGGCTCTGTGATCCTGCTGGAGGAAGCGTCATTTGAGTTTGTTTCAGTGACTTGGGTTGGGCTCAGGTTGTGACCCTGAGCACAGGGGTTCCTGCACTCTCTGCTCTTAGCCCCTCAGGGAGTGGACAATGGAGCAGCTTCAGAAATTGGATAGAAAGTAGCCTAAGAAAGTGTAGTATAAGAGAGACAGCTCCTATAATCACCTCCCTAGTGGTTAGGATTTGGCACTTTCACTGCCAAGGCCTGGGTTCAATTCCCAGGCAGGGAAAACTGACTTTAAACCAGAAAAGCTTCAATTATTCTTCACTTGCAATGTAAACAAATCCATGTTATTTTCCAGATTCCCCCATCTTCCCAGCGTCTTCATGGCAGGGCTGGCTCCAGGCACCAGCGCAGCAAGCAGGTCCCTGGGCTGGTCAATGGAAAGGGGAGGCTTCAGCGGCAATTTGGCCCTCTCAGTCCCTCTCAGAGGGAAGGAGTTGCTACCAAAAGCGGCAGAGGTAGAGCTGCCATTGATTGCAGCTTTTTTATTTTTTTTTCTGCTTGGGGTGCCAAAAACACTGGAACTGGCCCTGCTCCATGAAAGACAATTTGTTAAATCGCAGATGAGTGCAGTTCTATCAGTTCTCAGCCTGAGCCCTTAGGGCTTAATCCTGAGGCTATTGTCCCATCATGGGGCCATTTCCTGCCTCTCTTTCATACAGAAGCACAATTATCCTTGCACAGACACAGGAACAGCAAGATCTTTCTCTGTCCCTTGTGCAAAGCAGGGGGCCAAATTCCATGGAAACAATGGACAAGCGGGGGGCCCTGGGCACATCCAGCCCTGGCCGTGAGATGTTCCCTCCCCTCGTTCTTTATGCCCCTGTTGTTATTTCATGGATTGTCTGGGATGGGGGAAAAGCTGAGTTCACTCCAGGTGGAGGGGAAAAGAACCATGAAAATCTCAGGACCCAACCCCCACTACCAGGATCACTGAGGTGCTGGGAATCTGCATGGGAAAGGGACTGTGTGAATTGTCAAGGTGGGGAATGAATAACAATCTACCACTAGATCCACCTCATTAACCACTGACACAGGCTAATCCTGCTGCAGATAGAAGGGAAACTGGGAGTGATTCTTTGCTGTTCAGCCATGGAAACAGTGACCCAATTGCACGCAGTGAATGTGCTGGGGAAAGCTGGACTTTACAGGCAGGTGGAAAAAGCAGATCCTAGAAACACCTGGAGCTCCCCACAGCACTGCTGCCACCAGGGTCAGGTGTTGAGTGACTCACAGCGCCCCTCCCCTCCCATTACCTTCCAGCGGGGGGTGGCAGCACCCCCCACCCAATGCAGGGGAGAGACCTGATTATATCTCTGCACCCTGAATCCAGGGCACCCACTCTCTCTGCCCCACACATCGAATCTGGCCCTGCAAAGTGACCCTAAGAACCAGCAGCCTCCAGGACAGCAGGTTTGCCCTCAGAGCAGGGAATGTGTCCCCCATGCTGCTCTTAGGCCACTGGATGCTCTGGAAACAAGAGGGCTCTGAGTGTAACCCAGGGGTCAGCAACCTTTCAGAAGTGCTGTGCCGAGTCTTCATTTATTCACTGTAATTCAAGGTTCCGCATACCAGTGATACATTTTAATGTTTTTAGAAGGTCTCTTTCTATAAGTCTATAATATATAACCAACTATTGTTGTATGTAAAGTAAATAAGGTTTTTTTTAAAATGTTTAAGAAGCTTCATTTAAAATTAAATTAAAATGCAGAGCCCCCAAGACTGGTGCCCAGGACCTGGGCAGTGTGAGTGCCACTGAAAATCAGCTCGTGTGCCACCTTTGGCACACGTGCCATAGGTTGCCTACCCCTGGTGTAACCCATAGCAAACAAAGACTATTTGGGGATGTAGCTCAGTGATAGAGCACATGCTTTGTATGTATGAGGCCCTGGGTTCAATCCCCAGCATCTCCAGGTTCTTTTCATCCTGCTGCTTTGCTCATGCCCAGCTGGGATGTGGCCCAGCAGTCTCCCTGCAGGAATTTCAATCCTACTCAGTGAGGAGCAAGTGCCAATTGCATGGAAGGTCTGGGGGGGTTTCTGCTCCTAAGTCACCTCAATACATGTAAGATTCCCACCTGCTGTGCTGCTTGGGACAAGGGTAGATGAGAAGGGCGAATCCTCCAGCACTGGAGGGAAAGGTCCCATCTGCACAGACTGAGAGGCCAGGAAACAGAGGGGCAGTCAGTGCTCAGAGAGAGGTCAGTGATTTACACCCACCAGGGGACACTGTCTTTTTGAGGCAAGTGCAGCTGGCTTGGGATGGTGCTGACGATGGATAGAAAAAAGGCTGGAGTCAATGACAGACGAGACCACAGAAGGGGAAGGGGAATGGCATCCCCACAGAAGGTCCTGGGTGCTCAGATGCCCCAGTTATTGCACCCTGGCCTGTCACAGAGAGAGAAAAGATCCAGCGGGACCCAGCCCCCTACAGTGATCCCATGGACAAGAACCTGGCTGGGAGTGGGGTGAAGGTTCCCTGTGGGCAAAGGGGAGCTGAAATCCCTCAGTGTCCTGGAGTTTAAGCAATGGAAGCTTCAAACCCTGCAGGGGTGTGGGCTGAGGTGCATCAGCAGAAGGTTTGGCTGGACAGGGGCGGCAGGTTTGGATAATTTTTGGTGGTGCCCAGAATGGGACCAAGTTCTGCCCCACCCCACCCCACCCCCACAGAGGGCCAGCTTTAGGCCGATTCTCCCGATTCCCCTGAATTGGGCCCCACCCCTAAGAGGGCCCCGTGCCCAAGCCCCGGTACCGTGTACCAGCAAGAGCCGGTTCGCCGCACTGGGGTGGCTCGGCTTCCCCAGGGGGCAATTTAAAGGGCCTGGGGCTCCCAGCAGGGGCTGGGGTAGGGCTGCGGGGCGCTGGGGGCTATTTAAAAAGTCCGGGGTTCCCATTGCTTCTACCGCCCCGGCCCTTTAAATAGCCCCCAGAGCCCCGCTGCTTCCCCAGGGCTCCCACAGCTATTTACAGGGCCGGGGCGGTGGAAGCAGGGGAGCCCCGGGCCATTTAAATAGCCCCCAAGCCCCGTGCTGCTGCTGCTACCCCGGTGCTGAGGGAGGAGGAGGGGGCACTTACCGTACAGGGTGGGCTGTACCTTCTGTACCTGCACCCCCTGCCTGCAGCCAGCCCCTCACCCCCTGCCCTGCCTGCCCCAGCCCCTGCCTCTAGCCAGCCCCACACCCCCTGCCCTGCCTCCAGCCCCTCACCCCTGCCCTGACTGCAACAGTCCCTGCCTCCAGCCAGCCCCACACCTCCTGCTCACAGCCAGCCCGTCTCCAGCCATCCCTGCACCCCCTGCCTGCAGCCAGCCCATCTCCAGCCAGCCCTGCACCCCCTGCCCTGCCTGCACCAGCCCCTGCCCACAGCTAGCCCCACACCCCCTGCCCACAGCCAGCCCATCTCCAGCCAGCCCTGCACCCCCTGCCCTGCCTGCACCAGCCCCTGCCTCCAGCCAGCCCTGCACCCCCTGCCTGCAGCCAGCCCATCTCCAGCCAGCCCTGCACCCCCTGCCCTGCCTGCACCAGCCCCTGCCTCCAGCCAGCCCCACACCCCCTGCCCACAGCCAGACCATCTCCAGCCAGCCCTGCACCCCCTGCCCTGCCTGCACCAGCCCCGCACCCCCTGCAGCCAGCCCTGCACCCCGTGCCCTGTCTCCAGCCAACCCGTCGTACCCCCTGCGGCTCTGCCTGAAGACAGCCAGCTCCCCACACCCCGCTGCCCGCACCAGCCCTACACCACCGGCCCTGCAACTCCTGCCCTGTCTGCAGCCAACCCCTGCTGCACCCCCCTGCCTGAAGCCAGCCAGTTCCGCACACCCCATCTCCAGCCAGCCCCGCACCCCTTGCCCTGCCTGCAGCCAGACCCTACCTCCAGTCAGCTCCTGCCCTGCCTCCAGCCAGCCCCATGTCCACTGGTGCCTGCAGTTCCCAGGGCAGTAACCCTGCACACCTGCTTCAATGAGGGGGGCAGGGAGCAGCTGGAACCCACACATGTGCACACCCTAGGGTGACCAGACAGCAAGTGTGAAAAATCGGGACAGGGGGTGGGGGTTATTAGGATCCTATATAAGAAAAAGTCCCAAAAATTGGGACTGTCCCTATAAAATCAGGACATCTGGTCACCCTAGCACACCCCCAGGGAGTGGCAGGGACCCACACATGTAAAACGGAGCTCGTTTCTAGTTCAGGCCCATCTTTTTAAAAAAGAACTTTAGGTAGGGTTAACATACACCCGTATTTTCCTGGACATGTCAGGCATTTTGGTTCTTAAATCACTGTCTGGGAGGAATTTTTAAAATTTAAAAATTCCTCCTGGGAAAATACGGACGCATGGTAACACTATTGGTACAAAAAATACATACTGTGGCACATCCCTTAAATCAGAACTTTTTATAGGGAACCGGTTCCTAAGGAATGAAAGTCTTTTTTATATATACATATATATATATATATATATAAATTTTTAGTTATCCCTGCCGGGGCCCGGCTGAAAATGACTGCCCAGAGTTCGAGAACTGTCCCTGTTCTCATTGGACAGATGGGGAGAAGCCTGAAGTACAAAGAAGGGAAGTGACCTTCCCAAGGGCCTACACAGCAAGGTGGTGGCAGAGCCAGAAAGAGAAGCCAACAGCCCTGACTCCTGTTCTAATGGACAAAAAAAAAAAACAAACAGAGAAAGGGATAGAGCCCAGGAATCGAGATGGTGGGGAAATTTCATTGAAACCATTTCTGTCAGAAAATCCCCTTCAGACTAAACCAGTTTGTTTCTCGAAATCAAAACAAGTGAGATGAAAGTTCTTTGCAAAAATATTTTGTTGCAAAACAAAAGCATCTCCTGTTTGTCACAGTGTGTTAAATTGTCTCGTCGCACACAAAGAGGAGACACTTAGATCTCAAACATTAGATAAGATGCTTCAGTCTGAGCTAAGTAATTGCTGCTCTTAACAATTTCAAAATAAAAAAATACAAATCAAATAGACTATTTCAGCTATTCTATTATGTCATAATCTGCTCTGAGTAAACGTGATAGGACACCGCATATTATGCACTACTCCTAGTGACACTCTCCAATGGATCCCCACCCACCGTGAGGTAGATAGGAGCGGATCATTATTATCCCTACTTGAAAGAGGAAGAAGCTAAGGCTGAGAAAGGAGAATTGACTTGTCTTAGGTCACACGGCCAGTCAGTGGCAGAGTTGGGAATAGGACCCAAGAGCCCTGATTTTCAAACTAACCATCGGATCTTGAATTTCAGACACTGAATGACCTGAATAAAGTGCTCTCAGATGAGCTCCAGCCCAACAACAGTGCACAATAAATATTCAGCAAGTATTTGAGAACTGCAATGTTAGAGAGAATCATGAACTGCTCAGAGACAATTAATGCAGAGGAGCAGCAAAATTCATCAAACATATGACGGGTTCTGACTTATTTCCTTGGGCTTAAAAGAGAACAACAAGGACCTGAGTCTCCTCCCTGTCAATAACCCCCTGCTCAGCCAATCAGGGTAGAGACTGAGAACGGGAGGCTGAGGGTTCTCACCAGAGAGCCCAAAGGATGGCCCAGGTCACCGGTGGGGATCACTGCCCGAGCACTGTTTCAGCCCCACATTTTTGGGTGGACCTCCCACAGTGGGAGCTGCAGAGCACTCCCCTGAGACACATACGCACACCCCTCCTGGTGTTGGGAGGGGAACAGGAGAAAGGACAAAAGAAGCAAGAGACAAAGAGAAAGGAGGGAGGGATGGATGGAGGAAAAGGTGAAACCAAAAGGACAAACCCTAATGACCCCAGTGATTCTAAGGGACAAAATAAATTTCCATGCCTAGAATTCAATGGTCACCAGATGGACCAGACTGAACAGGTTTCAAACCTCGAAGAGGCTCTTACCTTCTAAACAGGGATGGCTGTTTTCTAGTAAAATCAGGAAAAGGGAAGGAGAAAACTCGAAAGAGGTTCCTCCTGGCGCTCACGTACGTGAACCCGAATACTCTCTCAGTCCTCAAAGAGAGACCTGGAGAAGGAGACTTGCTGAAGCAAAGCCGACAGGGGTCTCTGAGGTTTCCCTGGCCCCTCGCCCCTGTCCTGCCGGGCTGATGTCAGCATCTCTCTGTGAGGTCACCACCTCCCCACCACCTTTGGCCAATAGTCTGAGGTCCTGCAAAAAGCCTTTGTGATGTCACTGCCACACCCCTCCCTTGCTGTGCTAATGTCCTGCCCCTGCCCAGGCACTTTGGAGGTTTGAGCTACTCCCTGTGGATCACCCCACTCAAGGAGCGTTCGTTCTAGGCAGCAAGCCGGCTAGACAGGAAAACATCAGACGCTGCTCCCAATGCTACACTCAGTTTTTCAGAAATTAGTCGACTTTATGGCCAGAAGAGACCATTAGAGCATCTAATCTGACCCCCTGCATATCACAGGCCTCCTGTATGACACCAGAGCTACTTTTGGGGCAAACACATTCCAGAAAGGCAGCTAGTCTTCATTAAATGACATCAGGAGATGGCAAATCCAACACTTTCCTTGGTAGCTTGTTCCTGTGGTGAATCATCTTCGCTGTTGAATATTTGTGTCATTTCTATTATGAATTTGTCTCTTTTCACCTTCCAGCCATTGGGTCTTGTTGTGCCTTTCTCTGCTACACTAAAAAGCCCTTTAATACCCAATCTTTTGTCTCCATTAAGGCCCTTCAACACTTCAATGAAGTCACCTTTCAATCTTCTTTTGATAAGCTAAACAGGTTGAGCTCATTCAATAGCTCACTAGAAGGCATTTTTCTCCAGCCCTCAGAACACTTCGTGGCTCTTTGGTCATCAGATTCCTGAACTGCAACTGGATGTGGTTCTTGTTCTTCTGCACAACATAGCTCCTGGAGAAGAGGGATCTGCGAATGTACATTCGTATGATACCTTTGTTTAACTGATGAAAACATAAACTAGACACTTAGAGGATTGGAACTGATTTCAGCTGATGGACAGCTTCGCTAGGTTTTTATGCATTTGGACAGCAAAATGTTGAGTGTTTACATTAATATCAAGCACTCCTGTATAGAGGAGCCCCTGAACATAATGGAGAATGGAAATTAAAATGTTTAACTTTAAAAAAAAAAAAAAAGAAGGTTATAAGAGAACACAGGGGTTTGAACTGAGGACTATGTGAAAACTGCAGTTAAGCACTCTAACACTGAGCAATATCCCCAATGACAACAGGAGTATGGAATCGTGATGTCCAGGACTTTGAAGGACAAACCCTGATTCATCGAGCTCCTTTGCCATTCCCAGACCACAGGTGGTTTTCAAAATGGGGTTTGATTAAACTTCTTAAATGTGGCAAACACCACAGCTTGCACACCCACCGATATAGCTTCTCCCACTGACATTGTTGCCACCTCTTGGGAAGTGGATTAACTGCACCCACAGGAAAACTCTCTCCCCTCAGTATAGAGGAGTGGTTCTCAAACTGTGTCAGGACCCCAAAATGGGTCATAACCCTGTTTTAATGGGGTCGCCAGGGCTGGCATTAGACTTGTTGGGGCCTGGGGCTGAAACCAAAAGTCTGAGCCCCACCACCCAGGGCTGAATCCCTCAAGCTCTGGTTTTGCCCTCCCCTAACTGGGGCAGGGCTCAGGCTTTGTCTCCTCTGCCTGTGCCCAGTGTAGAGGGGCTTGGTGCGTCTTTCTAGGGTCATGTAGTAAGTTTTTTTTTTTTTTGCAAAAAGGGGTTGTAGTGAAAGGAAGTTTGAGAAACCCTGGCATAGAGCCTCTGAGTATGTCTAGACTTGGCTCCCTGTGGCAGATCAGACACTGGAAGTACAGCCATGGAGACACCACACCCCAGCCTGGCCTAGCAGGCAAGAATCAAACCTCCACAGAAAAACGCCCGTTGTTTTCTAACCCATCTCCCTAAGCCCTCAGCCACCACCACTTAACAAAGGGGCTTTTCTACACTATGGTTCTGGTCTCACTGAAGGGTCATTTCCAATTGTTTGCTCAGACCAGCATTAGGGAAAATGGTGCCCTGGGCAAAGCTTGTACTTTGGCACTTCCCCATTGCCCCTGGACGATTCCCCTCCCCCTTTACCGCTAGCTCCTGCACTCCCAACCCTTGCGCCTCCTTCTCCCCTAACTCCTGCCCCCTCCTGTGCCCCCTTTGCCCTTAACTCCCTGGGCCACCAGCCATTGCCCCTCTCCTGCAGCCCCTCACATGGCTCCAGTGCTGGGGGCCCCGCACTTGTTCTCCCTTTCCCTGGGCTTTGGCATCACTAGCCCCTGCTTAGCCAGTAGGGTTCAGTGGTTCCCAAAATGTGGGGCATGACTCCTAGGGGGACACAGAAGAACATTCATGGAGTCAATGAAATCAATTGAGCTTCTTCAGTCTCTCGCTGGAGACATTTCCCTTGTTTTTAAAGGCAAAAATCCTGATCTTTCCAACGGGAGCTGCTGCTTCAATGTTCAGTTTGGGGATGGATTTGGCTGCGCTCAGAGATCTGCCCGCGGGTTACAATCTGCGATCCGAAGGGTCGAACGCAAACAGCGTTTAGATGGGACCGTTAGTGCCGCCCCCGTGTGGCCAAAGATCAGAACTGACCAGCAGAGTTTACAGCTGGAGCCTGGGACGCTCCTGAACAAACTGGGCCCAAAGCCTCTCGCGTGGGACCCTCGCTGTGCAGCAGGAGGCGGAGGGAAGCTGATTGTCATGGCTTAGGGCAGCTCCCTGCCAGGCTGAGCCGGTGTCTGTGCTAAGCTCGGCATCAATCAGGTGATTCTGGGCAGTTCGGGGTCATGCTATCATGTGAGCAGCTTGTTTAGTTTACAGCAAAGGTTGAGTCCTACTTTGTGCACCGTGTGTGAGAATGAAAATCCTAAACCTCCCTTTGAAATATCAAATGCAGCAGGACGTGTTATTGTCCCTGCCCCAAAGCAGACAGACCAATGGAGAAATGCCGTCGAGTCCAAGGTAACACTCCACTGCCATTTTACCTTTTTTGCTTGCTAAACTCCTTCTTATCTGCCCGGCCCAGGCTGTCCTCTGCCTCAGCTGCTGCTCCCGGCCTGCTCTAGAGTCAAACACGCAGGGCCCCCAGGGGAACAGAGGCTGGGACAGGGCAGCAGCCTGGGCTGGGCTGGGAAGATGCTGGGAGTTCTCGTTCCCTGAGAGCTGGCCCGGCTCCCTTCTCAACAGCAAACAAATCAATTCCACGCCCCCTCCCCAGAAAAACCAGCCTGGAGCCAAGGGCAGCAGGGGACGATTCCCTCCAGTTCCCACCGAGGCAGGAGAGAACCCAGGGTGTTTCTAGCAGAGCTTATGGAACTGAGGTGCGGAAACCAGCCTTTAATAACAGGCAGTTCCAGTTTAAGCTCAGTGTTTTTAACAATTTCTACAACATTAAATAACCCTTTAATCATAGTGTCACCATCCATAAAATTGCTTCAGCCTCCTAAGTGCACAACTAAACATCTCTTCAAATCCAAGGGAGTGGAGATCAGTCAATGTTCAGAGTCATCCCACATAAAAGAACCATGTTGTGGTACATACTGGCCCCATCATGTGGCCATCGCTTTTCCCTCCTCCTCCAGAGTCAGAATGTGACCAGCTCTTACTGAAGGGGTGCAACACCCCTCCCTTGGTCTCTATGCCAGAGCTCCTATCAGCTCAGCGTCCTTCCCACAAGAGTTGTCTGCTGAGAGGGTTGTGATGGGGTAAATGAAGGCAGAGGAGGATTGTTCCTCATGGGTTTTCTTTGTGTGTCTCTGTGATCCTGCTGGAGGAAGCATCATTTGTGCTTGTTTCAGTAGCTTGAGTTGGGCTCAGGTGGTGACCCTGAGTACAGGGATTCCTGCACTTTCTGCTCTTAGCCCCTCAGGGAATGGACAATGGAGCAACTTCAGAAATTGGATAGAAAGTAGCCTAAGAAAGTGTAACATAAATGAGAAGAAAAACAGCATCTGCCTGTCCCTGGTGGTCTAGTGGTTAGGATTTGGCACTTTCACTGTCAAGGCCTGGGTTCAATTCCCAGTCAGGGAAAAGTGACTTTAAACCAGAACCGCTTTTGTTATTCTTCACTTACAACATAAACGAATCCGTGGTGTTTTCCTGATTCCCCCATCTTCCCAGTGTCTCCATGGCAGGGCTGGCTCCAGGCACCAGCCCAGCAAGCAGGTGCCTGGGGCGGCCAATGGAAAGGGGAGGCTTCAGCAGCAATTCGTCCCTCTCAGAGGGAAGGACTTGTGGCCAAAAGCAGCAGAGGTAGAGCTGCCATTGATTGCAGCTTTTTTATTTTTTTTTCCACTTGGGGTGGCAAAAACACTGGAACTGGCCCTGCTCCATGGAAGACAATTTGTTAAATCCCAGATGAGTGCAGTTCTATCAGTTCTCAGCCTGAGTTCTTAGGTCTTAATCCTGAGGATATTGTCCCACCATGGGGCCATTTCCCTCCTCTCTTTCATACAGAAGCACAATTTTCTTTGCACAGACACAGGAACAGCAAGATCTTTCTCTGTCCCTTGTGCAAAGCAGGGGGCCAAAGTCCATGGAAACAATGGACAAGCAGGGGGCCCTGGGCACATCCAGCCCTGGCCGTGAGATGTTCCCTCCCCTCTTTCTTTATGCCCCTGTTGTTATTTCATGGATAGTCTGGGATGGGGGAAAAGCTGAGTTCACTGCAGGTGGAGGGTAAAAAGGACCCTGAAAATCTCAGGCCCCAACCCCCACTACCAGGATCACTGAGGTGCTGGGGATTTGAGTAGGAAAGGGACTGTGTGAATTGTCAAGGTGGGGAATGAATAACAATCTACAACTAGATCCACCTCATTAACCACTGACACAGGCTAATCCTGCTGCAGATAGAAGGGCTCTTCCAAGGCTCTATTTTGCTTTCTCCAATGCCATGAATGCCTGTCTTTTGCCCACTAGCTGTTGTGACTTGAGCACAAGAGGGGACGTTTGATCCAGAAGCCTGGCCATGCCTGGAGTCCTGGAGGGAGGGATGCGAGCTCCATTTCCTCTGAGTCCTGAGGCTGGGCTGCAGCCTGGCCTGGGAGGCAGCCCTATTGGTTGACCTACTGGCCCAAAGTCACTTGGGCGGTGTTGGTCTTCCCCAGGGATGCTGAAGGGCCTAAGGGAGGGAGGCTTAATACTCCCCCCTATCAGTCAGGGCGGAAGAGGAGGGCTGCAAGAGTGGGCAGGTTGATGGCTGGGCCTTCTAGCGTTCGGTTGGGGTTGAGGTGGGGAACGCGAACTGGGAGAAATGGTTGCTGGCCTGTGAGGAATGGCTCAGCCGGTGGCGTAAGTGGACCTTGTCATTACCTACAAGGTTGTGATGCTCAAGACCCATCTGTGGGGAATTTCCTCAGCCAGGTATTTCCCTCTGCTCCACGAGTGCTGCTGAGACCGAACACGGTGGCCTTCCACTTCTTGTGGGGCCATAGGACGTCCCTGCCTAGTCAGGAGAAGTGCGGCTTTTCTGCCGTATTAGAAGAGGGGTTGGGCCTGGTGGGCTTTGAAGCCTTGTACGGCTCTACTGTTTTGTGTTTCAATTTTCAGTGGTGGCTGAGCTGGAGGTCAGGTCAGGCCCGAGGGGAACGGTGGGGCAACCGCAAAGAACGCAACTGACTCTTCCGATATGGCCGTATTTTCTTTTTACCCCACTGGGTGCAGCACCGGGTATGGGATGGCGAATGGTGGGGGAAGGAGGAGCCCCCCCCAGTGTTCTTCTACCCCCACCTTACACCCTACAGTATTTTCAGTGGGTGGCTAGGCGGAAGGTGCTTGAAGGATGGCTTCATCCGCAACAGTGGCCACCCTCACAGCAGTGGCGGCCACAGCAGCGAGGCCCGCCCCCCTTCGGCTCAGTCTGAACAGAGGTCAATGTACCACTGGGTGAGACAGGCCAATTTTAAGGAGCTTCCTGTGAAGGTGAGCAACTGTCCCCAGAACTTACTGACAGGAGCTTTAAAGTATTTGCAAATGTGCACGGCCAGCATGTGCAGAGCAAAGGCTGCCCGGGGCACTGTGTCAGGCTCTGGCACCGCTTGAGACAATGGACCATCTTCAGCCACCAGGTGACCCAGGATCTAAGGCAGGAATGGGGTGAGGAAGCAAGTCAAGCTGAGCAAGGCAGGCAAAAATTCATCTCGCCTTCGTGGGCGCTCGCAATGATGCCCTTTTTGTGTGCCAGGGCTGACAAAAACCTCCCAGACAGAGAAGCAGCAGGCCAAAAAGCCCTCTACACCAGCTTTCCACACAAAGATGGATTACAAGCCATCAGGAACAGTATCCCCGATAATGTCATGGCAAACCTGGTGGCTGAACTTTGTGACTTTGTCCTCACTCATAACAGATTTGGGGACAATGTATACCTTCAAGTCAGCAGCACTGCTATGGGTACCCGCATGGCCCCACAGTATGCCAACATTTTTATGGCTGACTTAGAACAACACTTCCTCAGCTCTCATCCCCTAATGCCCCTACTCTACTTGCGCTACACTGATGACATCTTCATCATCTGGACCCATAGAAAAGAAAACCCTTGAGGAATTCCACCATGATTTCAACAATTTCCATCCCACCATCAACCTCAGCCTGGACCAGTCCACACAAGAAATCCACTTCCTAGACACTACAGTGCTAATAAGCGATGGTCACATAAACACCACCCTATACCGTAAACCTACTGACCATTATACTTACCTACATGCCTCTACCTTTCACCAGAGCACACCACACAATCCATTGCCTACAGCCAAGCTCTAAGATACAACTGCATTTGCTCCGACCCCTCAGACAGAGACAAACACCTACAAGATCTCTATCAGCTGTTCTTAAAACTACAATACCCACCTGCTGAAGTGAAAAAACAGATTGTCAGAGCCAGAAGAGTACCCAGAAATCACCTACTACAGGACAGGCCCAACAAAGAAAGTAACAGAACCCCACTAGCCTTCACCTTCAGCCCCCAACTGAAACCTCTCCAGTGCATCATCAAGGATCTACAACCTATCCCTCACTCTCACAGATCTTGGTAGACAGGCCAGTCCTTGCTTACAGACAGCCCCCCAACCTGAAGCAAATACTTACCAGCAACCACACAACAAAAAACACTAACCCAGGAACCTATCCTTGCAACAAAGCCCTTTGCCAACTCTGTCCACATATCTATTCAGGGGACACCATCATAGGACCTAATCACTTCAGCCACACTATCAGAGGCTCATTCACCTGCACATCTACCAATGTGATATATGCTATTATGTGCCAGTAATGCCCCTCTGCCATGTACATTGGCCAAACCAGACAGTCTCTACGTAAAAGAATAAATGGACATAAATCACATGTCAAGAATTATAACATTCAAAAACCAGTTAGAGAACACTTCAGTTTCTCTGGTCACTCATTTACAGACCTAAAAGTCACAATATTACAACAAATAATCTTCAAACCCGACTCCCACGACAGACTGCTGAAGTGGAATTAATTTGCAAAGTGGACACCATTAAATTAGGCTTGAATAAAGACTGGGAGTGGATGGGTCATTACACAAAGTCAAACTATTTCCCCATATTTATTTGTCCCCCTACTGTTACTCACACCTTCCTGTCAACTGTTGCAAATGGGCCATCCCAATAATCACTACAAAAGGTTATTTTCTCCTGCTGATAATAGCTCACCTTAACTGCTCACTCTTGTTATAGTGCAGTTCCTGGCCAATGGGAGCTGTGGAGTTGGTACTCAGGGCAGGGGCAGTGAATGGAGACACTCCGCCCACCCCAGGGGATGCTGGGACATGCCGGCCATTTCTGAGAGTGGCACGGAGGGACGGAGGCAGAGTGGGCAGGGAGCCATCTCAGTGCTGCTGGCACATTTCTGCACACCCATGGGGGGAGGGGAGCAGAGGGCCTCCATGTGCTGCCTGGGGTAGGGGCAGAGCACAGAGCTGCCTCCCCTCCCGGGTCTGTTACAGGAGTGGGTGGGTGGTGTCTTTTGGCCTGCAAGGTGCAGCAGGTCGGACTAGATGATCACACTGGTCCCTTCTGACCTTAAAGCCTCTGAGTCTAAAAGGGAGATAGAAGTAAAGGAAGTTTTTTAAAAAATAAACCAAACATTGTAATATCAGGATGACTCCAACAGCTCATTGTATAGTCCTGCCCCTTTCTTCCTCCATTGTGTGTTGAATGACCTGCAGCACATGGATTCTCTCATTCCATTGATAAACTGATACAATGTGACTGAAATTAAATCACTTCCCAGCAGAGAAAACATCACATCATTGCATTAGCTGGGAATTGAATCCAGGTCAACTAGCTTAGAAGGTAGCTATGCTCACCACTATACCACCAATGCATCTGGCAAAAGTGTCACTTATGCTTACCTAATGAGGTTAGACCAGCGTTGAAGAGATTTTTCTGCCTGTTAAAATGTACTGGATTCTCATCACTAAAAAAAACCCTCATGACTAAAAAAATCACCTCCATCTTCACTTGGGTTTGAACCATCAGCCTTTCAATTAGCCACCAATGTTGTTAATCACAGGGTATGTCTACACTACGGGATTATTCCGATTTTACAGTGCATCCGAGTTCAGATTGCTGTCCAGAGCAGTCACAATGGTGCACTGTGGGATGGCACCTGGAGGCCAATACCATCGAATTGCAGCCACACTAACCCTAATCCGACATGGCAATACCGATTTCAGCGCTACTCCCCTCGTCGGGGAGGAGTACAGATGTCGGTATTAAGAGCCCTTTATATCGATATAAAGGGCTTCGTTGTGTGGACGGGTGCAGGGTTAATGCCCTTTAACGCTGCTAAATTCGATATAAACTCACAGTGTTGACCGGGCCAGAGAGAGCAGCAGGTTTCCCATATTGTTTCCCGCTCTTGTTTTCTTTACTAGTTTCTCCTCTGCACCAACTTGCTCTGTTTCTTCATGAGCCTGGCTAGCTGAAGTGGGTATTCACCCATGAAAGCTCATACTTCAAAACATCTGTTAGTTTATAAGGTGCCACAGGACTCTTTGCTGCTTTCAGTTGGTAGAGCATCAGACTTTTAATCTGAAGGTCCAGGGTTCAAGTCCCTGGTCAGGTGATAAACTACTCACCAAGATCTTACACTGTCTTTCCCATGTCCTCTTTGATGTTACTTTTTCTCTTCAGGATTTTCTCTTTCCTCAGAAGGGCCTTTTTGTGTGTGGGTTTGAAGGGCAACTTCCTGACAGCCCCTCTGTCCTTGCAGCCTGGAGGAATAAAGGCCTCTGGGCATAGAGCATGTTCCTCCCTTGCACACACACACACACATAGAATATCCCTAAGGAATTAGAATCACCTGCTGCCTTCCCCTGTCCTGCTGGATCCCCAAATAAAGATGCTCTTCAGCCTAAACCCATGTCCCCTCTTTTCCCAGTGCCCCTCAGTCCCAACCCTCAGTCCCTCCTATGCTCACTGCTCCTCACTCCCAACCAGAGCCTGCTCCTCTTCACCCTTCTCCTCTGTCCCAACCCACAGCCCCCTCCTATTCCCGGTGCCCCTCAATCCCAATCCACAGGCCCCTCCTCCTCACACTGCTTCTCAATCCCAACCCACAGACCCCCCTCCTCATGCTGCTCCTCAATCCCAACCCACAGCTCCCTCAATCCCTCCAGCAGCAGGTGCTTCAGACCCCCCCAGGAAGATTTTCTTGCAAGGTTTCGTGTATGAGTCTGCATGTGGATTTTACAGTGTGTTGGAAATAGGTTGGGTCGCTTGCCGAAATGATCACTGGTGGCTGGTGTTGGATTCCCAGTCTCCATGTTATTGGGGCAGGAGAAATAAAGGGTTGTTATCCTTGTTGTGTGAACCAAGGGCAGCACAACTGTGCTTGGCAGACCCTGATTGAGGGACTCATCCTCAGTTCAATAGCACTTGCTAGGCAGGGGACATGGGTTCCAAAGCTGAGTGGGTTGGGGCTATGTCCATACTGCAATGAAACACTCATGGCTTTCCTGTGCCAGTGCAGGCTCCCAGGCTAGGGCCATGGGGTGGTAAATTTGCACTGTAGACATCTCAGCTCAAGCTCAATATTGGGCTCTGGGAGCCCTCAAGGTTGGAAGGGAGTTTAGCAAGCAAAAAAGATAAACTGGCAGTGGAGTATTACCCTGGACTTGACAGCATTTCTCCATTGGTCTGTCTGCTTTGGGGCAGGGACAATAACACATCCTGCTGCATCTGTTATTTCAAAGGGCGGTTTAGGATTTTCATTCTCACACATGGTGCATGAAGCAGGACTCAACCCTCAGTGCAAACTAAATGAGCTGCTCAGAGATTCTGGCAGCCACAATGAGCCCTTTGGTGTGAGAGCCCAGACCTGCCCCTGTCCCAGAGGGAGGGGGTCATCTGTGACAGGCTGGACCACTGACCTATCAGCTCTTAACTCTCAGTAATTCCATTATCAGTGCCTGTGAGTGTAATTGAAACAGCCATACTGGGCTGGACCAAAGGCCCATTTAGTTCTCTGACAGCTGCCAATACCAGGTGCTCCAAGAGGAAGCAAGGACTCAACAAGGGACCACTCGGAGTTGAACCCAGGATCTCTTGTTTACAAGACAGGTGCTTTAGCCAGCTAAGCCATGTTGCCTGCTTGTGGCTCAGGGACACTCTCTGCCCACACCTGATTCCCTGCCATCCCCACTGGGGCCTGAAAAGCTTTGCTTGTGTTGGATTCTGCAAAGCAGAGGAGCAGGTGAGGTTTTCCTTGCAAGGTGTGTGTGTGTGTGTGTGTGTGTGTGTGTGTGTGTGTGTGTGTGTGTGTGTGTGTGTGTGTGTGTGTGTGTGTGTGTGTGTGTGTGTGTGTGTGTGTGTGTGTGTGTATATATATATATATATATATATATCTTTGGCCAGGTCTGCACTACAAAGTTATTTCAGCATCATTATATTGCTCAGCTGTGTGAAAAACACACAACGCTCCCTCGGTCAGCAGCTTTTGGCTGGTGCACACACTGCAATGCCACGTCTGGCGACAAAATAAAACCACCTCGACAAGAGGCCTAGAGCTTTGTGCCAAATTGTCAGTGTAAATGCTGCTGGTCATTATATCACCATAACTGGTCTCCACCAGTAACCCACCATGAACTCGCCTGCCCTGCATTCCTGCTACAGAGGCCGGACCTTTCTCCTTTCATAGCTCCAGAAAGTTCTGACAGCTGAGCTGCTATCTACACCGGGATTAGGTTGATAGAACTGCATTGCCAGCCTAAGTAATGTAATTACACCAACCTAATTTCATAGTGTAGACCTGTCCAAAGAATCGCACACACACCTTGGGAGCAAAACTTCACCTGCTCCTCTGCTTTACAGAAGCCAAACACGAGCAACACTTGTAAGGGCCCAGTGGGGATTGGCAGAGAGTCAGGTGTGAGCAAACACGCTGCTTTAAGCAACAGTAGTTACCATGGCTTGGCTGGTTAAAGCGCCTGTTTTGTAAACAAGAGATCCTGGGTTCAACTCCCGGTGGTACCTTAAAGACTGGCTTTTGGAGCACCTGGTATTGGCTACTGTCAGAAGACAAGATTCAGAGCTAGATGAACCTATGGTTTAAATTACACTCACAGGCACTGATAATAGAGTTACTGAAAGTTTGGGTGTTAAGAGCTGATAGGTCAGCGGTCCAGTCCCCTCAATGTGGTTTTAGCTGGAAACACACCTGGAGGACAAAGACTCAACTGAACTGATTCAGAAGAGAATAATAACAATAATACTTTCAAACCAAAGTCCCCAAACAGATTAGTACTGGTTTTTCAGTTTGGGGAATTTTTTTTTCCCAGTCAGACCTTGCCAAGGGAAGCAGGGAGAAAATGTTTGAGTTGCCTCCTTCAGAACAGCTTGGCCTAGACACTAGCTGTGGGTCACTGCTCTGGCCTTGCTCGGGTTGAGGGTATTTTAATAATTTGGGCTGGTCCCAGGGTGTTTGGGGGAGATGATGAGGATGTTCCCTTTTGAGATATAAATTAAGAAATACAGGACTAGAGAATTTTTCTTTTTTTAAGAAATCTGGGATTTAGACATTTTATTTAAAGCAAGAGAGTTCTGAGTTTCTGAGAAGGTTTTTGTTTGCAAGAAGCAACATTGTTTGATCTGTCATTGTACCAAACGGGGACATGGTTGTCTACAAAGGAGGAGTAATGACTAAATGCATCTGATGAGGATGTGATTTGTACCCACGCGTGCAGAGCACAATGGACTAGCAGTCCATCACCTTAACCACTAAGCCACCTCATCAGAACTATCAAGGAAAAGACAGGAGGAGAAATCTAATGTCAGCAGAGATAGGGACAATAAGGAGTTTTTAAATACTAAGCGGAAGCAGAGGCTGAATGAGCTCCCCCTTCACATCTAGTGAGGAGCTGGGGGAAAGACTTCAGGAACAGACCGTGTTTGCACAGACACACCTACTCTGCCTAGCTATGCAGCATGATGGGGCCGCTTTCCCAGAATGACCAGTTTTGGCTGGTGGCGGGTTACAAATCACTTCAGGATTGAGTGGAATGAAATGTTATTATCCTTCCTGCATGAGTGAAGGGCAGCAGAACATACCTACGTTGTCCTGATGGAGGGGTAGGTGGGTGAGGAATAGCTTTCATTGGACTTCATAGAAGTGATTGAGAACGTCATCCTAAAACAGTGGTCCCCAAACATTTCACACTGTGCCCTCTTATCCAGTTGGGGGAGGGCAAAACCAGAGCTTGAGGGATTCAGCCCTGGGTGGTGGAGCTCAGACTTTTGGCTTCAGCCCCAGGCACCAACAAGTCTAATGCCAGCCTTGGTGACCCCATTAAAACAGGGTTATGACCCACTTTGGGGTCCTGACCCACAGTTTGAGAACCACTGCTCTAGGCTGATGGGAGAGAGTTTTCCTGGGGGTGTAGTTAATCCACTTCCCAAGAGGTGGCAGCTATGTCAGTGGGAGAAGCTATATCGGTGGGTGTGCAAGCTGTGGTGTTCACCACATTTAAGAAGTTTAATCAAACCCCATTTTTAAAACCACTTCTGGTCTGGGAATGGCAAAGGATCTCGAGGAAGCAGGGTCTGTCCTTCAAAGTCTTGGAGATCATGAGTCCATGGTCATGGGGGTATAGCTCAGTGGTACAGTGCTTGATGGTAGATCAAGTGATCCTTGATTCAAGCCCCAGTGTTCACTTATAACCTTCTTTCTTTTTTTTAAAAAAAGGAAAACATTTTCATCTCCATTCTTCATTATGTTCAGGAGCTCTACTATACAGGGGTGCTTGATATGAATGTAAACACTCAACATTTCACTGTCCAAATGCACAAAAACCTAGCAAAGCTGTCCATCAGCTGAAATCAGTTCCAATCCTCTAAGTGTCTAGTTTATGTTTTCATCAATTAAACAAAGGTATCATACGAATGTACATTTGAAGATCCCTCTTCTCCAGGAGCTGTGTTGTGCAGAAGAACAAGAACCACATCCAGCTACAGTTCAGGAGTCTGATGACCAAAGAGCCAATAAATGTTCTGAGGGATGGAGAAAAATGCCTTCTAGTGAGCTCAACCTGTTTTGCTTATCAAAAGAAGATTGAAAGGTGACTTCATTGAAGTGTTGAAGGGCCTTCATGGAGAGAATAGATTGGGTATTAAAGGGCTCTTGAATCTAGGAGAGAAAGGCATAACAAGACCCAGTGGCTGGAAGGTGAAAAGAGACAAATTCATATTACAAATAAGACACAAATATTCAACAGCGAGGATGATTCACCAGTGGAACAAGCTACCAAGGAAAGTGGTGGATTCTCCATCTCCTGATGTCATTTAATGAAGACTAGATGGTTTTCTGGAATGTGTTTGCCCCAAAAGTAGCTCTTGTGTCATACAGGAGGCCTGTGATATGCAGGGGGGTCAGATTAGATGCTCTAATGGTCTCTTCTGGCCATAAAGTCAACAAATTTCTGAAAAACTGAGTGTAGCATTGGGAGCAGCGTCTGATGTTTTCCTGTCTAGCCGGCTTACTGCTTAGAACGAATGCTCCTTGAGTGGGGTGATCCACAGGGAGTAGCTCAAACCTCCAAAGTGCCTGACCAGGGGCAGGACATTAGCCCAGCAAGGGAGGGGTGTGGCAGTGACATCACAAAGGCCTTTTGCAGGACCTCAGACTATTGGTCAAAGGTGGTGGGGAGGTGGTGACCTCACAGAGAGATGCTGACATCAGCCAGGCAGGACAGGGGCGAGGGGCCAGGGAAACCTCAGAGACCCCTGTGGCTTTGCTTCAGCAAGTCTCCTTCTCCAGGTCTCTCTTTGAGGGCTGAGAGAGTATTCGGGTTCACGTACATGAGCGCCAGGAGGAACCTCTTTCGAGTTTTCTCCTTCCCTTTTCCTGATTTTACTAGAAAACAGCCGTCCCTGTTTAGAAGGTAAGAGCCTCCTCGAGGTTTGAAACCTGTTCAGTCTGATCCATCTGGTGACAGTTGAATTCTAGGCATGGAAAACACGAGCTTAAGGAGGCAGAATTTTATTCCGCACCTGGGATTTTGTCCCTTAAAATCACTGGGGACATTAGGGTTTGTTCTTTTTGTTTCACCTTTTCCTCCATCCATCCCTCCCTCCTTTCTCTTCGTCTCTTGCTTCTTTTGTCGTTTCTCCTGTGCCCCCCCAAAAACCGGGAACTGTGTGGGGGTGTTTTTGGGGCGGGGGCATAATTGGGGTTTGGGCTGCACTGGGGTTGGGGGAGCTTGGGGTGTTGGGGCGGGGCAGAAGAGGGGATGGGCGGCATCGGGGAGGGGAGCTCGGGCGGGTTGGGCACGGGGCAGAGAGGGGATGGGCGGCACTGGGGAGGAGGAGCCTGGGGGTGTTGGGGCAGGGGCAGAAGAGGGGATGGGCGGCATCGGGGAGCTTGGGGGTGTTTGGGGGCGGGGCAGAGGGGATGGGCGGCACGGGGAGGAGCTCAGGGGTTGGGGGCGGGGCAGAGAGGGGATGGGCGGCACTGGGGAGGGGGAGCCTGGGGATGATGGGGCGGGGCAGAAGAGGGGATGGGCGGCACTGGGGAGGGGAGCCTGGGGGTGTTTGGGGATGGGGGCAGAGAGGGGAAAGGGAGGTTGGGGGTGTTGGGGCGGGAGCAGAGAGGGGATGGGCGGCACTGGGGAGGGGAGCTCGGGGGTGTTTGGGGAAGAAGAGGGGATGGGCGGCACTGGGGAGGGGAGCTTGGGGGTGTTAGGGGACGGGGCAGAGATGGGGATGGGCGGCACTGGGGAGGGGATTTCAGGGGGTGTTTGGGGGTGGGGGCAGAAGAGGGGATGGGCGGCACTGGGGAGGGGAGCCTGGGGGTGTTTGGGGCGGGGTCAGAGAGGGGATGGGTGGCACTGGGGAGGGGGAGCCTGGGGGTGTTTGGGGCGGGGTCAGAGAGGGGATGGGCGGCACTGGGGAGGGGAGCTCAGGGGGTGTTTGGGGCGGGTCAGAGAGGGGATGGGTGGCACTGGGGAGGGGAGCTCAGGGGTGTTTGGGGTAGGGACAGAGAGGGGATGGGCGGCACTGGGGAGGGGAGCCTGGGGTGTTTGATCATGGAGCAGAAGAGGGGATGGGCGGCATCGGGGAGCTCTGGGGTGTTGGGGCGGGCAGAGAGGAGATGGGCGGCACTGGAGGAGGGGAGCTCTGGGGTGTTTGGGGTGGGGGCAGAAGAGGGGATGGGCGGCACTGGGGAGGGGGAGCTGGGGGTGTTAGGGGCGGAGGCAGAGAGGGGATGGGCGGCACTGGGGAGGGGGAGCCTGGGGGTGTTTGGGGGCGGGTCAGAGAGGGGATGGGTGGCACTGGGGAGGGGGAGCTCAGGGGTGTTTGGGGTAGGGGCAGAGAGGGGATGGGCGGCACTGGGGAGGGGGAGCTCGGGGTGTTTGAGTGCGGGAGCAGAAGAGGGGATGGGCGGCATCGAGGACCTCGGGGGTGTTGGGGCGGGGGCAGAGAGGGGATGGGCGGCACTGGGGAGGGGAGATCGGGGTGTTGGGGACGGGGCAGAAGAGGGGAGGGGCGGCACTGGGGAGGGGAGCTCGGGGGTGTTGGGGCGGGGTCAGAGAGGTGGAGGGGCGGCACTGGGGAGGGGGAGCTCGGGGATGGGCGGCACTGGGGAGGGGGAGCCTGGGGAGTGTTGGGGCGGGGCAGAGAGGGGATGGGCGGCACTGGGGAGGGGAACCACGGGGTGGGGGTTGGGGCGGGGCAGAGGGGGCCGCACTGGGGAGGGGGAGCCTGGGGGTGTTGGGGCGGGGTCAGAGAGGGGAGGGGCGGCACTGGGGAGGGGAGCTCGGGGATGGGCGGCACTGGGGTGGGGAGCTGGGGGTGTTTGGGGCAGGGGCAGAGAGGGGATGGGCGGCGCTGGGGAGGGGGAACTCAGGGGTGTTAGGGGCCGGGGCAGAGAGGGGATGGGCGGCACTGGGGAGGGGAGCTTGGGGGTGTTTGGGGCGGGGCAGAGAGGGGATGGGTGGCACCGGGGAGGGGGCGTTCGGGGGTGTTGGAGGCGGGGCAGAGAGGGGATGGGCGGCACTGGGGAGGGGGAGCCTGGGGGTGTTGGGGGCTGGGGCAGAGAGGGGATGGGCGGCAGCGGGGAGGAGCTCGGGGTGTTGGGGGCGGGGCAGAGAGGGGATGGGCGGCAGCGGGGAGGGGAGCCTGGGGGTGTTGGGGGCGGGGCAGAGAGGGGATGGGCGGCAGCGGGGAGGGGAGCCTGGGGGTTGGGGCGGGGCAGAGCGGGGATGGGCGGCACTGGGGAGGGGAGCCTGGGGGTTGGGGCGGCAGAGAGGGGATGGGCGGCACCGGGAGGGGGAGCTCAGGGGTTGGGGCAGGGCAGAGAGGGGAGGGCCGCACTGGGGAGGGGAGCTTGGGGGTGTTAGGGGACGGGGCAGAGATGGGGATGGGCGGCACTGGGGAGGGGAGCCTGGGGGTGTTTGGGGCGGGGTCAGAGAGGGGATGGGTGGCACTGGGGAGGGGAGCTCAGGGGTGTTTGGGGTAGGGGCAGAGAGGGGATGGGCGGCACTGGGGAGGGGGAGCCTGGGGGTGTTTGAGTGCGGGAGCAGAAGAGGGGATGGGCGGCATCGGGGAGCTCTGGGGTGTTGGGGCGGCGGCAGAGAGGAGATGGGCAGCACTGGAGGAGGGGAGCCTGGGGGTGTTTGGGGTGGGGCAGAAGAGGGGATGGGCGGCACTGGGGAGGGGAGCTGGGGGTGTTAGGGGCGGAGGCAGAGAGGGGATGGGCGGCACTGGGGAGGGGGAGCTCTGGGGTGTTTGGGGGTGGGGGCAGAGACGGGATGGGCGGCCCTGGGGAGGGGAGCCTGGGGTGTTTGAGTGCGGGAGCAGAAGAGGGGATGGGCGGCATCGAGGAGCCTGGGGTGTTGGGGGCGGGGCAGAGAGGGGATGGGCGGCACTGGGGAGGGGAGATGGGGGTGTTGGGGACGGGGGCAGAAGAGGGGAGGGGCGGCACTGGGGAGGGGAGTTCGGGGGTGTTGGGGCGGGGTCAGAGAGGTGGTGGGGCGGCACTGGGGAGGGGAGCCTGGGGGATGGGCGGCACTGGGGAGGGGAGCCTGGGGAGTGTTGGGGCGGGGCAGAGAGGGGATGGGCGGCACTGGGGAGGGGAGCTCAGGGGTTGGGGCGGGGCAGAGAGGGGATGGGCGGCACTGGGGAGGTGGAACCACGGGGTGGGGTTGGGGCGGGGCAGAGGGGGCCTTACTGGGGAGGGGAGCCTGGGGTGTTGGGGCGGGGTCAGAGAGGGGAGGGCGGCACTGGGGAGGGGGAGCCTGGGGATGGGCGGCACTGGGGAGGGGAGCCTGGGGTGTTTGGGGCAGGGGCAGAGAGGGGATGGGCGGCGCTGGGGAGGGGGAACCTGGGGGTGTTAGGGGCGGGGGCAGAGAGCGGGATGGGCGGCACTGGGGGAGGGGGAGCTCGGGGGGGTGTTTGGGGGCGGGGCAGAGAGGGGGATGGGTGGCACCGGGGAGGGGGCGTTCGGGGGTGTTGGAGGCGGGGGCAGAGAGGGGATGGGCGGCACTGGGGAGGGGGAGCCTGGGGGTATTGGGGCGGGGCAGAGAGGGGATGGGCGGCAGCGGGGAGGGGAGCTCAGGGGTTGGGGACGGGGCAGAGAGGGGATGGGCGGCACTGGGGAGGGGAGCTCTGGGGGTTGGGGCGGGGCAGAGAGGGGATGGGCGGCACTGGGGAGGGGGAGCCTGGGGGTTGGGGGCGGGGCAGAGAGGGGATGGTCGGCACTGGGGAGGGGGCGCTCGGGGGTTGGGCTGCTCAGGAGCCGCCTCGCGAACGCTTCAAGGCCACGTGACGCCCTCTCGGAAACTCCGCCTCCCGAGACAGCCAATAGGAAGAGGAGGCAGAGCCCTGACCAATGGGAGCGCGAGAAGAAACCTGCCTCCCCGCCCAGTTCCAGTGCGAGGTTGGGGCTGCAGTGACCAGAGCCCCAGCAGGGTGCAGCGGGGCTGCAGTGACCAGAGCCCCAGCAGGGTGCAGCGGGGGCTGCAGTGACCAGAACCCCAGCAGGGTGCAGCGGGGGCTGCAGTGACCAGAGCCCCAGCAGGGTGCAGCGGGGGCTGCAGTGACCAGAGCCCCAGCAGTGTGCATCGGGGCTGCAGTGACCAGAGCCCCAGCAGGGTGCAGCGGGGCTGCAGTGACCAGAGCCCCAGCAGTGTGCATCGGGGCTGCAGTGACCAGAGCCCCAGCAGGGTGCAGCGGGGCTGCAGTGACCAGAGCCCCAGCAGGGTGCATCGGGGGCTGCAGTGACCAGAGCCCCAGCAGGGTGCATCGGGGCGCTGCAGTGACCAGAGCCCCAGCAGGGTGCAGCGGGGGCTGCAGTGACCAGACCCCAGCAGGGTGCAGTGGGGCTGCAGTGCCCAGAGCCCCAGCAGGGTGCAGCGGGGGCTGCAGTGACCAGAGCCCCAGCAGGGTGCAGCGGGGCTGCAGTGACCAGAGCCCCCAGCAGGGTGCATCGGGGGGGTCTGCAGTGACTAGACCCCCCAACAGGGTGCAGCGGGGGGGGGGGGCTGCACTGACCCGACCCCCCCGCCGGGGGGCTGCCGGCCGTGGGGGTCCCGGCAGTCTGGTGCCATTCACAGGGAGACCCGCAATAGCCTGACCCCACCCCTGTCCGAGCTCCCGCCCTGCCCCCAGCCCACTGCCTCTTGAGCAGCCCCCTGCGGTGTCACCACTACCCCACCGCTGTGTCCCCGCAGCTTCCCAGCCCCAGCTCCTCCGGTGGCCCCCACACTTCCTCCCTGCAGCCTGCCCCATTCCCCTGAGTCCCAGCTTCACCCCGACATCTCTCCAACCCACCTCCCCATCGCAGCCTCTGCCCCCAGTGCCCCGGCCCTGCTCCCCGGGGCTTGAGAGGCCCCACCCCGGCCGCTCCACTCCCCACAATGGGCAGCTGCTGGCGCTGAGGAAGGGGGTCTGGGCCAGGCCAGGTGCTGGGCCGATCCTGGTGAAAGAGAGACAAGCCGGCAAGGCTGAGAGGCCCCTCCCTTGTCTGGGGACAGGGCTCCCACAATTTGGCCAGTGTCACCCTCCCCATCCAGAGGAGACGTCCGCTCCCAGCAGGCCGTGCTCCATCTCCACCCCGCAGGGGGAGCCCCAGTCCAGCAGTGCCCCCACCCCGCCCCATCAGCAGCCAAGCCGGGAACCTGCCCTTCTCCTGCGAGGGCTGCAGGACTCCCTGCCCCCGCAGCACCAGCCTCCCCCCATGTCCCCGGGGTGGGGTGGGGGAAGGGGGGATTCCTTCTTCCCATTGCCCAGATCCCACCCCCACCCCGGGCTGCCCAGACGGGAGCCAGGGGCTGCAGCAGGTGGCTGCTTCCCAGGGCTCCCAAGGAGCCGCCAGGAGAAGGGACGAGATTCTCCACGGCGCTGCAGCCGTTCACACTGGGACCCGTCTCACACGGGGGAAACTGAGGCACCAGGGAGGGCGAGATGGGCTGCACCAGCTCAGATTGGGAGTCTGTGGGAGAGCCAGGAATAGAACCCAGGAGTCCTGGCTCCATGGGCAGCTTGGGACTCCTCCACTTGGGGAGGCTGGGCGGGCCCGGACTGTGGCCCTGCCCCAAGGCCTGCTGCCACTCAGCCTCCTCCTGCCAAAGCCCCGCCCACACGCCCCGTCCACACCGCCCACACGCCCCCTTCAGCCCCGCCCACACGCCCCGTCAGCCCCGCCCACACTCCCCCTCCACCCTGCCCACACCCCCCCTTCAGCCCCGCCCACAGGCCCCCTCCACCCCACCCACACCCCCTCAGGACCCCTTTGTTCCACTCCCTGACCCCACCCACGTCTCACGTCTCTTCCCCCCAGGCCCTGCCACGTGTGCCTCTTCACCCCCACCCCAAGGCCCCCGCCTGCCTCTCTGCCATTTGCACCCCCGGCCTCTCCCCCCACGGCCCCATGTGGCCGGATGGAGCTTGGGAAAGGGTGAAGTGAGGATGGGGCCTTGCGGGGGAGAGGACGAGTGGGAGCAGGGCCTCTGGGTGGAGCACAGGCCAGGTGCCTCCCCGGGCCCCTTATACCCACCGCCCCTGCCTGGCTCTTGGCCTCCCCGGCTCTAACCACTAGACCCAGCGGCACTGGGACAATTTGTATAGTGGGAGGTGCTGAGAGCCAGTGAACAAAACTGTAAACCCTGCACAGGATGGAAACCACTTCAAGCCGGGGGGTGCACAAGACTGGCCCCCCACTCCCTTCCCAGAGCCAGCGGTGGGACCCGGATACCCTGGCTCCCAACCCCCCACTCTAACCACTAGCCTGCACTGCCCTGCCAGAGCTGGGGAGAAGAACCAGGAGTCCTGGCTCCCAGCCTGGTCGTGGGTGGAGCAGGACGTACTGGCCATGGGCTCAGCTGGGCATCGCTTACCATTAGGCTGGATGGTATCCCAGTGCTGACCTCCAGACCCACAGCTCTGCTGGTGCCCCTCACTCCTGACCCGCAGCCCCTCCTATCCCAATCCTGATCTCCACACCCACAGCTCTGCTGGTGCCCCTCACTCCCGACCCGCAGCCCCCTGGATTCCTTGCTGAGCTCCCCAGTTACTGCGCTGCCGGTGCCCCTCACTCCCGACCCGCAGCCCCCTGGGCTCCCCCCAGCTCTAGTGGTGCCCCTCACTCCTGACCCGCAGCCTCTGCTATCCCAGTCCTGACCTCCAGACTCACAGCTCTGCTGGTGCCCCTCACTCCCGACCCGCAGCCCCTCCTATCCCAATCCTGATCTCTACACCCACAGCTCTGCTGTTGCCCCTCACTCCCGACCCGCAGCCCCCTGGATTCCCCGCTGAGCTACCCAGTTACTGCGCTGCCGGTGCCCCTCACGCCCGACCCGCAGCCCCTACTATCCCAGTCCTGACCTCCAGCCTCATAGCTCTGCTGGTGCCCCTCACTCCCGACCCGCAGCCCCCTAGTCTCCCTCCAGCTCTGCCGGTGCCCCTCATTCCCGACCCGCAGCCCCTGCTATCCCAGTCCTGACTCCAGACTCACAGTTCTGCTGCTGCCACCTACTCCCGACCCGGAGCCCCTTAGGCGTCCACCAATCTGACGGTGCCCCTCACTCCCAACCCGCAGCCCCTCCTATCCCAATCCTGATCTCCAGATCCACAGCTCTGCTGGTGCCCCTCACTCCCGACTTGCAGCGACTGGGCTTCCCGCAGAGCTCCCCAGTCACTGTGCTGCCGGTGCCCCTCACTCCTGACCCACAGACCCCTGGGCTTCCTTCAGCTCTACCGGTGCCCCTCACTCCTGACCCGCAGCCCCCAGGGTTCCCCCCAGCTCTAGTGGTGCCCCTCACTCCTGACCCGCAGCCCCTGCTATCCCAGTCCTGACCTCCAGACTCACAGTTCTGCTGCTGCCCCTCACTCCCGACCCGCAGCCCCTCCTATCCCAATCCTGATCTCCACACCAAGAGCTCTGCTGGTGCCCCTCACTCCCGACCCGCAGCCCCCTGGATTTCCCGCTGAGCTCCCCAGTTACTGCACTGCCAGTGCCCCTCACTCCCGACCCGCAGCCCCTCCTATCCCAGTCCTGACCTCCAGACTCACAGCTCTGCTGGTGCCCCTCACTCCCGACCCGCAGCCCCCTCGATTCCTCGCTGAGCTCCCCAGTTACTGCGCTGCTGGTGCCCCTCACTCCCGACCCGCAGCCCCTTAGGCGTCAACCAGCTCTGACGGTGCCCCTCACTCCCGACCCGCAGCCCGTGCTATCCCAGTCCTGACCTCCAGACTCTCAGCTCTGCTGGTGCCCCTCACTCCTGACCCGCAGCCCCCTGCGCTCCCTCCAGCTCTGACGGTGCCCCTCACTCCCAACCCGCAGCCCCCTCGATTCCTCGCTGAGCTCCCCAGTTACTGCGCTGCTGGTGCCCCTCACTCCCGACCCGCAGCCCCTTAGGCGTCAACCAGCTCTGACGGTGCCCCTCACTCCCGACCTGCAGCCCCTGCTATCCCAGTCCTGACCTCCAGACTCTCAGCTCTGCTGGTGCCCCTCACTCCTGACCCGCCTGGGTCACCCCTGGAGCAGGTTAAAGCTGCAGGGTGACAGTGGGGTTGCTGCCCCTGTGAACAGCTGCTGTAGCAGCGCCTGGGCAGGACAGGGAGACCCAGTTATACCCCTCCCCCGCCCCAGCCTGTATCGGGGGATGGGAGCGCTCACACCCTGGGGCCCCTGAGTTGGGACGGAGGGAGGCCCCCGTGCACCAGGGATGCTGTAAGGGCGAACAGGGGCACCCACCCACGCACCCGAGATCTTCTAGGGGGGGAGAGTGGCACCCACACACTCAGGATCTTGTGGGGGGGACAAGGGCATCCACACTCCGGTATCCTCTGCAGAGGGACGGACACCCACACATCCAAGATTCTGTATGGGGGGCAGAGGTACCCGGACACCTGGGCTCCTGGACAGGGGATGGGGGGCACCGAAACATCCGGGATCTTACATCAGAGGACAGCGGCGCCTGCAGCTCGACATGAGACGGGGGCGGGGGAAGCAGGAGCATTTCCCAGTTCCAGGCTGTCCCTGTCTGGCCAAGGCACAGAGCTCACAAGCAGAGTTTAAAGCTCGAGCTGCCAGACAGCAAAACAAGCCGGGCCCTGTGGCTGGTGCCTGTGATCCCAGCTCCTGGGGAGGCTGAGGCTGGCGGATCACTTGAGCTCAGGAGTTCTGGGCTGCAGGGGGCTGTGCCGATTGGGTGTCCGCACTAAGTTCAGCATCAATATGGTGATCCTGGGGAAGCTTAGGGTCCCCAGGTTGCCTAAGGAGGGGTGAACCGGCCCAGGTCGGAAACAGAGCAGGTCAAAACTCCCGTGCTGATCAGTAGTGGGATCGCACCTGTGAATAGCCCCTGCAGCGTAGCCTGGGCAAGACAGTGAGACACGGTCTCTTTGTATACAGACACCCCCCGCAGAGCCTGGAGGGGGGATGGGAGCACCCACACGCTGGGGATTCTGTATTGGGGTGAGGGACGCACCCAAGCAACACATATCTTGAAAAGGGGAACAGAGACACCCACAGATCCTGGATGGGGGCAGGCAGGGGAAACCACACACGGGAGCTAGTTCATGGGGTGGGGGACAGACACCCACCAGAGATCCTGGATGGGAGTACCCACACGCTGGGGATCTTGAACTGGGAGGAGGGAAGCACCATGTACCAGAGGTTCTGAAGGGGAACAGGGACACCCACACACCAGGTGTCTTGCAGCAAGAGCTGCGGTCTTCATTTACACAGGGCAGTGATGGGGAATTAACCACGTCCCTTGCAGAGCTTGTTCCACTAGATGATTAGCCTCATTGTCAGGGCCGGCTTTAGGAAGTGCGGGGCCCAATTTGAAGTTTTGATGGGGCCCCGGCAGGGATGACTAAAACAAAAACACACTTAAAAAACCCCCTTTCATTTCTTCCATGTATTATTTACTTTCCATGACTATATAAATAATAATAACAAAATTATCTATTACAGACATTGCATCATATATTAATTAGCTGATTTGCACTTTCATATTAGGAAAATAATTTGTTTTGATAGTTGTACAACTGATTTTCTTCACTAATGTTTATTTTATTAAAATGTATAAACTATTTCCTTATTATTATAAAATTGCCCCCATCCTTCCCCCCCCTCCAGCGCCACCCGGCCCTGTGGAAACAAACCCTCCTTCCCAGCTCTGCCCCATTGAAACAAGGTTCAGGGGCGGGGAGGAAGAAACAGCACACATGGGGTGACCAGATCACAGCAGTAAAATAGGACCTGCACCCTCCTGCTCAGCCCCACCATCACATCCTTCTTCACCCCTAGCCCCCGCTGGCTTGCTGCATCCCTCCTAGTCAGTCCCCCCCCACCACTCGCCTCCTTTCACCTTCTCCCTCCCCTGCCAGAAACCCCCCTGCCCCCCCCGAGAACTCCTGCTGGCTCACTGCTCGCCTCTTTGCCCACTCACCCCCTCACCCTTCCCTCCAAGTATAACGCCTCATTCAAAGACCCAGGGGTCACTATATTACTGCACATTGCAGTCAATCAATGCAGTTGTAGATAAATCTCTGCATTATGCATTTTTGTATAACTTTTATATGACTTTGTATTGAACCTTGGTAATATGTTATAGCAGGCCCTAAAGGTAGTGTAATTAAGGTAAAAGAAAAATGTCTTTTTGCTTGGAGTAGAATAAGATCTTCCCCCCACTTTGTAATCAGTTGCCCTGTTGAATGAATGAGGAGTGAATTAGGAAGGTGTGGAAGGCAGCACCTCCAGACACCTGCAACCCTTGGAGAGGGGCTGGGAGCCAGACGGAGGAGAGCTTTGCCCAGGCTGAGTGGGACGGAGTTTGGGTGCTGGGTGCAGGCTCTGGGCTGGGGCACAGGTGGGGTGCAGGAAGGGTGGAGGGGTGCAGGCTCTGGGAGGGAGTGCAGAGGGCTGGGTGCAGGCTCTGGGACAGAGTTTGGGGGCCGGAGAGGGGGTGGTGGGTGCTGGGAGGGGGAGGGGAGGGGAGGGGACTGCCATCACATGTGGCTTCCTTCCTCCTCTGCTGCCCCTCACCATAGCCTCGGTGGGGAATGGGGCTGCTCCTTGCCCAGTGTTTGCAGGAGTGGTGGCTGGGGGGAAACCCAGTCAAACTCTGGTTTTACTCTTTCGTTGATGGGTCACTTTAACCCATTACACACCCTTTCCCGCCTCTCTCACCCCGCTTTTCTACTGGGCTTGTTTGCTCTTTTCGGTGGAGCCAGATGAAAACCACAAACCCCAGTGAGAGCAACAGGCTGGAAGACTAGACTGAACCCACCACCCAGCCTAGTCCATCCCAGAGCCCAGAACTGAGGACAAATGTCCCCCCACCCTCAGGCCACCTGTTTCCACTCCTGGCCTCTCCCAGCACTTCCAGCGATTCTGTATGGCTGCATCAGGCGGGATCTTAACCGGACTCTCCCCGCTAAATTCACCCCTGTTTTGCAACCACTCTGCACCAAGAGCACCTTCCTTCCCTGCCTAGAGCTGCTGGATGGCTAGAAAGCTGAGCTGGGCATTTGATTGGTCTGGTATATTATCATGCCCCCCCTCAAAAAAACCTTAATATCCACACAGCTTTGGGGGGGGATAGCCCCCCCCAAGCCGGTCTAATTTATTGTTGTAGGGCAAACAAAGGAGCCATAGTTTTATGGAAATATTCAGCCCCTACAGCGGTCTTGCAGCAGGGAAAGCAGAGTTGATGGGAAGGGAACTGGTCTGGATAGAAGCCCCAGTCCTCTTCCTGTGCAAAATAATTTGGAGAGGGGAATCAGATCACTCCGTGCCTCAGTTTCCCCTCTTGCCGGAGGGGGGCGCGGGGGAGAGAAGTCTCAGCCTGCCTGTTGCAGACCTTTCGCATTCTCCCCTCTTGATGTATTTGGTTTCCTCCTCCAAACCTCCCTCTCTCTCTCACCTGGAGTTCACAGCACTAAGTACCGGCTCGGGGCTTTTTTCCTGGGTTACATGATCCCGACTTTAGTTTTGAACCAGACACAGGCAGGCACCAACTCACCCTCAAACAGCAACACCACGAAAACCACAGAACCAGCCCAATATTACAACCCTCCGGGGAATCACAGGGTCAGACACTCACGGCTGGAAGCCCCAGCAGCTGCTCAGGTGAGTGAGGTGCACGGCAGAGATTCCTGTCTCCCACCGGACAGGAAGCCCCCTCGGCGTCTCCTCCAGGTGAGTGCTGGGGGTGGGGGAGGGGAAGGAGGGCTGCAAAGCACATGTGCCTTCCCCCTCCCCCCCCCTGACCTGCAACACCCAGGCGGCTGCCTCTGCCTCAGCCGGCCAGGGTCTCTCGTTGCCTAGCAACAACAGCTGCTGCTTCCGGGAGACGCTGCCGGCGCGGGGCCCTCTCAGGCGCGGGGCCCAATTCGGGGGAATCGGGCAAATCGGCCTAAAGCCGGCCCTGCTTGCAGCCCTCCTCTTCCGCCCTGCCTGATGGGGGGAGTATTGAGCCTCCCTCCCTTAGGCCCTTCAGCATCCCTGGGGAACACCAACGCCGCCTGAGTGACTTTGGGCCAGTAGGTCAACCAATAGGGCTGCCTCCTAGGCCAGGCTGCAGCCCAGCTTCAGGACTCAGAGGAAATGGAGCTTGTATCCCTACCTACAGGACTCCAGGCACGGCCAGGCTTCTGGATCAAACGTCCCTCTTGTGCTCAAGTCACAACAGCTAGCGGGTAAAAGACAGGCTTTCATGGCCTTTGAGAAAGCAAGATCGAGCCTTGGAAGACCCAGCAGGGTTTGTGGCACAGGAATTGCCCTCAGATCCTACCGAGACTTCAGCTCAGATTGCAGGATTCAAAGTCCCGAGTGCTGCCCTTACACCATGGGACCAATAGGGAACCCCCAGACCTCTGCTGAGCTCTGGTGAGGATGACCCTGTGGGGGCAGCCCTGCCTTTGCTCACCAAGTTGTCATGCAGCAGTTTGCTGCAGCTCCCAGAGGCCTTTCTTAATCCAGCCTGAGAGGCCAGTGGCCATGTGAGGAAGTTGCCCCTTCAGTCCCAGGCAGTACATGGCCCTTCCTAGGAAAGAACAAGTCCTGGGGAAAAAGGTGATATCAAATAACATCTTGGAGAGATGCCTTCTTTCCTTTTGTGGGGAACTGTTCCCTTTACCTGACCAGGGACTTGAACCCTGGACCCTCAGATTAAAAGTCTGATATTCTACCAACTGAGCTAGCCAGGCTTACACATAAAAAAAGCAAATTTCATGCAGAAGAGAAACTAGTCATGAAAATGAGGGCAGGAAACAATACAGAAAACCTGCTACTCTCACTCTCTTAGCAGTCCTAGCCCCAGCCTGCTCCTCCATCCGGCGCCCTGAGGCCTTATTCTTTTTTCAGTTAAATATCAAATCCCTGAGAAAACACAGTTATACAAAGCAAAACGAAATCACAAACAGAAATGTCATTGGAAATACAGAAATAAAAAAGGAAAATGCAATCCCCATCACTTTATCGTGTCGGGGCCATTCCTGTATCGAGAGCACCCGCGAAGGTCCCTGTGTGCTTACGAGAAACCTGGAGGAACTCATACCACAGCCTGAACATGAAACTCAACTGCTCCCAGGTGCCGCAGAAACCCTTTTCCAGCTGTGACGTTGCAGTCCATAGGATTTTATGAAAATATGCTAATGAGTGTGAATATAAAGTGACTGGACTATGCTTCATTCAAAAGGTCTCTTGTAAGGTATCATTACAAAGCTTATAATCTACTGTGTGTGATCATCCTATTTGTATGAACCGATCATTCTTGGATCTGAAACTAGAACTATGAACTATAACTCTGAGGTCCTGTTGTAATGATGCAAAGTGTGGGCCATTAATAGTGGTTTGGACTCTTGATGGCTCCTATTAACCAGGACAATTGACTGGAGATGGCTCTGTCCTGAACCATCTGTGAGTCAGGCCAGGAAGAATGAAGGCTTGGGGGTCTCACAGGACATGTGACCATGTCACCTGGTACAGGAATCCATCTTAAACCTGGGGCTCTTCCCCAAGAGAGAGACAAGAATTCCTGCCTTGTACCAAAGCTGTATAAGGGGGTGGAACTGAACAAACATGGCTGCAGTCATGAGACATCCCCTAGCTACCACCTGAGCTGGAACACGGACTATACGAGGTGAAAAGATTGGGCCCAGACATTAAATAAGTCTAGTCTGCAAAATAAGCGTATTGGAAGATCTCTGAGGGTGAGATTTGATCTGTATTGAGTTTCATACTGTATTAGGCTTGGACTTGCATGTTTTTGTTTTATTTTGCTCTGTGAAAAATACAAGGTCCATAGAGAAGGAAAAGAAAATGCCTTAGAAAAGTCTCTGTGTGTGTGTGTGTGTGTGAGATGGGTGGGAGGGTGTCTAGAAACCACTCTCCTCTAGTTTCTTTTCTCTGATTTCCTGTAGAAAATCTGAAGCAGGGAGCAGAAGCCATTGCCTTCTCTGAGGCTTGAACTCAGGACCTTCAGATTATGAGACTGACACGCTACCAACTGCGCTAAGAAGGCTTGGAAAAGTTTTCGGCTCAGTGTATATAGGACCCTCCTACAGCAGTGACTGGGGCAGGGAAGGAGCCAGGGATGTGCTGGAAGAAGCAGGGAGCTCTGGTGACCAGAGACTTTTCCTGGCAGCTTTCACAGCAGCAAAGAAATCAATTCAGGCTGCCAGTGAACAATCTACTGGAACTAATGGCAGCACAGGGGGGATGTTTCCAAGCTATGCACCTACTTCCACATTTTAGAACTTACTCTCCTTTTCCTAGTAGGGCACTTTCCATGCAAATTAAGCAAAGCAAGTTGGGGAAACTACACAGGTAATAAAAACCAGTGCTCCAAATAAGGCTTTGTCATAAACAGATAGTTAAGGGTTAAAGTCTGTTTTACCTGTAAAGGGTTAACATGCAGTACCTGGTGACCACCTGACCAGAGGACCAATCAGAGACGAGATAATTTCAAATCTCTGTGGAGGGAAGCTTTGTCTGTGTTTTCTTTGTTTGTCTCAGAACTCTTTTTGAATCTAAGAAAGGCCAGTCATGTCTCCAAGTTCTCCTGGAGTAGTTTCTACTAATTAATAGTGAGTATTAATTAGAAAGGCGAATTAGTCTTATGATTTGTTTTCTACATTTGCAAGTGTGTGTTTGCTAAAGGAAATGCTTTATTCCTGTTTGCTGATTTTGCTTTGACTGAGAAAGGGGGGAGGGGGAATTCTCTCCAGAGATTGATAAGCTTAGACCCTATGAGTGTCCAGCTTGGGCTCATAGAGATTCTGTATTTTTCTTTTTAGTCTTTAATAAATTCTTTTCTATTAAGGACTTGTTTGGTCTTTCCTTGGGTGGATTCTCAGGGAAAGAGAAGGGGGAGGTATCCCTCTGTAGTTAGATCCTGGTATCTCTCCTAGGAAAAGGGAGGGGGGAGGAAGCAGGGGGAATGGTTTGTTTCTCCTGGGTGTAAGAACTCCATGGATTTGGGGCTCTTGGAATCCCCTAGGATTTTGGGGAAGGACTGTGTCTCAATCCACATTCCCTGATTGAGTGGTGGCAGCTTACTAGATCTAAACTAGGATTTTAGTTTAGAGGGAAACCAAGTCGGGTCCCCATCTTTGAACCCACAAGCTCAAAGTGGGGGTGAGATCCCAGGACAGGCTTGAATTCATAATCCCAGCAGTAGCCCCCTCTGCGCTAACCAGTTGCACCACTGCAGGTGCCTCTTAGGCAAAGCTGGGAAGCAGGCAGTTATCAGTCTCTGTGATTCACACCTTTGCCTGGTAATTGAAAGGTTGATGCATCAAACCTAACTCAAGATGCGGCTTTTCAGCCATGAGACTCCAGGACATTTTGACAGAAAGAAAATCTCCTCTGTTTTGGTTTAGCCCCATTTGACTCCTTCTGCTCGTCTTCTCCCCCTCCCTCCAGTCTCTTTCCTTCCCCATTGGGGCCATGCAGAGAGGAGCCCCAGTTAGTCTCTGTCACAGAGTCTGTATCCCATAAAGGGAGGGAGGGAGGGGGGGTTGCTCCAAAACACTGATAATGGGGTGGGGAGGGGTGGGCATGGTTAGGGGGAGAAAGGATGGAGAATTAACAGTGGGGCCCAGAGAGATTCCCCCAGATTGGGGAGATCCCCTGCTGCCCCCCATCAGCCAGCTGTGGGAAGAACAACTTGGGATTGCATGGGGAAGCCACCTTTAAAAACACAAGTGTAACATGCTAGTTACATTTTAATAACACCAAAGCCTCCTCAATCCCAGGGTCACGATCACTGGAATGATTTTGCCTTGATATTTTACCAGCCGCAGACACAAAGCGAGTCAAATTACAGTTTCCGTTTGGAGTCAGTGCACACACAAGAATCCGGAGGCTTTTAATTCCTTAGGTTCTGCTGCCATTTCATTTCTGTCCTGTTCCAAGATTTATCATTGTGCAAAGCAACGTTAGGCCCTTGGGAGTGTCCCCCTCAGTGCTGCCTGCCGCCCTTGGGCAATTTAAAAGGGCCCGGGGACCCCCGCCACCACCGCCAGCAGCACAAGGGGACTAAGGCGGTTTCCTGCCCGCCCTCACTCCATGTGGCTCACCACTCCCGGGAGTGGCTGGCACGTCCCTGGTGTGGGGGAGGTCTCCGTGCGCTGCCCCGCCCTGAGTGCCAACTCTGCCAGCTGTGGCAATGGGAGCTGCAAGGGTGAAGTCTGCGGGCAGCCATGCACAGAGACACCCCTGGCCCTCCCGCTTAGGGGCTGCTGCCAGAGGAGGGTGCAGGTTGCTTTTGGGAGATGCCCGAGGTAAATGCTGCACCCCTCACCCTCTCCTGCACCCCCAACCCCAACCCAGACCCCACACCTGCACCCAAACTCCCTCCAAGAGCTTGCCCCCTGCACACCCTCCTGCAGCACAACCCCCTGACTGAGTCCAGACCCTTCACCCAAACTCTCCCAGAGCCCAGCCCCTCTCCCTCCCACACCCAAACTCCCTCCCAGAGCCTTAGGCACGTGTGTGTGGGGGGTGGGGCAGGACTTGGTCCCATTCTGGGCACCACCAAAAATTGTACAAACCTGCCGCCCCTGTCCAGCCCAACCTTCTGATGATGCACCTCAGCCCACACCCGTGCAGGGTTTGAAGCTTCCATTGCTTAAATTCCAGGACACTGAGGGATTTCAGCTCCCCTTTGCCCAGAGGAAACCTTCACCCCACTCCCAGCCAGGTTCTTGTCCATGGGATCACTGTAGGGGGGCTGGGTCCCGCTGGGTCTTTTCTCTCTCTGTGACAGGCCAGGGTGCAATAACTGGGGCATCTGAGCACCCAGGACCTTCTGTGGGGCTGTCATTCCCCTTCCCCTTCTGTGGTCTCGTCTGTCATTGACTCCAGCCTTTTTTCTATCCATCATCAGCATCATCCCAAGCAAACTGCACTCGCCTCAAAAAGACAGTGTCCCCGGTGGGTGTAAATCACTGACCTCTCTCCTCCCTGAGCACTGACTGCCCCTGTGTTTCCTTGCCTCTCAGTCTGTGCAGATGGGACCTTTCCCTCCAGTGCTGGAGGATTCGCCCTTCTCATCTACCCTTGTCCCAAGCAGCACAGCGGGTGGGAGTCTTACATGTACCAAGGTGACTTAGGAGCAGAAACCACCCCCCAGACCTTCCATGCAATTGGCACTTGCCCCTTAGTGAGCAGGATTGAAACTGGTGCAGGGAGACTGCTGGGCCACATCTCCGCTGGGCATGAGCAAAACACCAGGGTGAAAAAATGAACTTGGAGATGCTGGGGATTGAACCCAGGGCCTCATACATGCAAAGCATGTGCTCTACCACTGAGCTACATCCTCAGATGGTTTAGGGGGGCTATGGGTTACACTCAGAGCCCTCCTGTTTCCACTGCATCCAGTGACCTATAAGCATCACGAGAAGCCCATTCCCCTCTCTGAGGGCCAATCCTGCTCTCCTGGAGGTTAATTGTTCATAGGGGTCACTTTGCAGCAGGGCCAGATTCTATGTGTGGGGCAGAGAGAGTTTGTGCCCTGGACTCAGGGTGCAGAGATACGCTCAGCCCTCTCCCCTGCATTGGGTGGGGCGGTGCTGCCACCCCCTGCTGCAAGGTCATGGTGGGGGACGCTGTGAGCAGCTCAACACCTCACCCTGGCGGCAGAAGTGGGGTGGGGAGCTCCAGGTGTTTCCACCTGCCTGTGAAGTCCAGCTTTCCCCAGCACATTCACTGCGGTGCAATTGGGTCACTGTTTCCATGGCTGAACAGCAAAGAATCATTCCCAGTTTCCCTTCTATCGACAGCAGGATTAGCCTGTGTCAGTGGTTAATGAGGTGGATCTTGTGGTAGATTGTTATTCATTCCCCACCTTGACAATTCACACAGTCCCTTTCCTACTCAAATCCCCAGCACCTCGGTGATCCTGGTAGCAGGGGTTGGGTCCTGAGATTTTCAGGGTCCTTTTTCCCCTCCAGCTGGAGTGAACTCAGCTTTTCCCCCATCCCAGACAATCCATGAAATAACAACAGGGGCATAAAGAAAGAGGGGAGGGAACATCTCACGGCCAGGGCTGGATGTGCCCAGGACCCCCTGCTTGTCCATTGTTTCCATGGAATTTGGCCCCTGCTTTGCACAAGGGACAGAGAAAGATCTTGCTGTTCCAATGTCTGTGCAAGGAAAATTGTGCTTCCCTAGGAAAGAGAGGTGGGAAATGGCCCCATGGTGGGACAATATCCTCAGGATTAAGACCTAATGACTCAGGCTGAGAACTGATAGAACTGCACTCATCTGGGATTTAACAAATTGTCTTCCATGGAGCAGGGCCAGATCCAGCGTTTTTGCCGCCCCAAGCAGAGGGGGGAAAAAAAAGCTGCAATCAGCAGCAAGTCCTTCCCTCCAAGAGGGCCAAACTGCTGCTGAAGCCTCCCCTTTCCATTGGTTGCCCCAGGCACCTGCTTGCTGCTGTGGTGCCTGAAGTCAGCCCTGCCATGGAGACAGTGGGAAGATGGGGGAATCAGGGAAATACCATGGATTCATTTACATTGCAAGTGAAGAATAACTGAAGCATTTCTGGTTTAAAGTCACTTTTCCCTGACTGGGAATTGAACTCAGGCCTTGGCAGTGAAAATGCCAAATCCTAACCACTAGACCACCAGGGAACTGATGTTATTTTTCTTCTCTCTTATGCTACACTTTCTTAGGCTACTTTCTATCCACTTTCTGAAACTGTTCCATTGTCCATTCCCTGAGGGGCTGGGAGCAGAAAGTGCAGGAATCCCTGTACTCAGGGTCACAACCTGAGCCCAACCCAAGCCACTGAAACGAACTCAAATCATGCTTCCTCCAGCAGGATCACAGAGACACACAAAAAACCCCATGAGGAACAATCTTCCTCTGCCTTCATTTAACCCATTGCAACCCTCTCAGCAGCCGACTCTTGCAGGAAGGACACTGATTTGATAGGAGCTCTGGCATAGAGACCAAGGGAGGGGTGTTGCTCCCCCTGGGTGTGAGCTGATCACATTTGGATTCCATGTAACGGGGCTCTGAGCTTTGCCATCTTGTGAGTTCTGAGTGCTGACCCCCCTGGACCCTTCTGCTGGGAGCATGGTGATTGCACAACAGCTGCAAGCCCTTTTCCCGTCTCCTTGTCCTCCTCGGCTTCCCCAGATCTTCCCCAGAAATGGTTCTATCAGGCGCTGGAGGGATCTAAGGACCTGCAGGTTTCCCTCACCCACCTCTTAAGGCAAACTGTGATTCCCTTCTCTGACACTCCTGGGTCAGGCTTCTTTTGAGTTTTTCCTCAGGGGACCTGATTCCCTGTGAAAATGTGTGTGTGGGGAACTGGCTTGTCTACCCCCTCTCTGGGAGCTGAGAAGCTTTTTCAGACTCTCCCCCACTAGATGAGTCCAACAGCACCTCCCACTGGTGGGAGAATCCTAAATGCCACCCTCCCCGCTGGTTACTCTGACCAGATGATGGCGACAGCATGTTAAATCAACCCCAGCTCTCTGGGCTAGAGAGCAGCATCTAACCAGCCTTGTGACAGCTCCGGTTTTCTCGCTGGAGACATAATGAACCAGGAAAGAAGGCAAATGTCAGACAGGGAACCTCAGCTCCGCAAATAAATGCCCTCAGGGCTCCTTCTACACTGCGACTGGGCACTTTACTGACTTCAAATCCGGCCAGCCCAGTTGGTAGAGCATGAGACTCTTAATCCTACCAGCATAAGTTTAAGCCCCATATTGGGCAGCAGCAACAGCTCTTAGGTGTCACTCTTATGCTTATAGTCACAGCCCAAAATGAAATAAATTCTCTGTCCGCTCTACAATCTAAGGCAGATCAGGTTCCTTCCTCTCTGAGCTTCAGTAAAACATGAAGTAAGAACAAATAGAATTTTCTCCTCTTCCATTTTACCCCAGGCAAGAAGAGGGGATAATAACCATTTAATGGATGACTGCAGAGAGAAAAGTTTGGTCTTTATAAATAGGACAACGATCAATTGTTCTCCATGTCCACTGACGGTAGGACAAGAAGTAATGGGCTTAATCTGCAGCCAGGGAGATTCACGTTAGATGTTGGGAACAGCTTTCTAACTCTGAGTGTAGTTAAGCTCTGGAATAGGCTCCCAAGGGAGTCTGTGGAGTCTCTGTCCTCGGAGGTTTTTAAGAACAGGTTGACCAAACCTCTGTCAAGGATACTCTCCATATACTTGGTCCCATAGACAACCTGCTCTGGCTCTGGTTCCCTCCTTCTGCTCCCTGCCTGGGCCGGCTGCTGTGGGCACTTGATCCCACATGGCCCTGACGCATCGTCTCTGCTTGGCCCTGCCTCAGCAGAGAGGGCTGGATTTCATGACCTCTCCAGGGCCCTTGCAGCCGTACAGCTCTGTAATTCGATGCTATCGCAATATAATATAAACAACAACAAAAGTGGAAACACCCCAATGTAACATCTAACAATTCAGCGTGAACTGACATTCCACAGCACAAAGTGACAACACGTAGGAGTGCAAAGCCCGACAATTCAGCACCATGCAAATGAACGCCCCAGGGGCAAAATGACACACTGCAAAAGAGCTCAGCTCAAACCAACGCAACACAAGGCGGTGCAAAGACCATACAACATGAAGCAATGCATCAGAGTGCAAAGTGACACTGTGCAAAACAGCTCAGCATGGAACAATGACACAGCACAAACCCCCACAACAGAATCATATAGAAAGGTGGGGCAGGGAAGGACCCCGAGAGTCAGGGCCAAGTCTCCCTAGGCCACCCCGACAGGTGTTTGAAGAACAGGGAAACAAAGGGCACCAAGAACTCATGTTTTTTGAATGAGTGAAGAAAAGGGAACAGCATTGTCCCCCTCGGGCAGCCCCTGTTCAATTCCAGGTCAGAAAGCAAAACTCTTCTGCAAGAATATCCAAAAAATGTTGTGTTTCACTTCACTTCATAAGTACAGTTGTGTGGCAATTAAGTGATGACCCTAAAGTTTCATAAAAGTGTGGGAAATACGGACGTATCTGAGAAAATGGCTTGGAATGAAGGAAGACAAAAATTGATGGGTCGAGAGAACAGGCCCTGTTTCCCCCTGGTTTGGAGCTTCTCTCACAACTACTGGAATAGCAAAGCTAAGCAAATGGGGTTCTATTGTTGCAAAGGAGATTGAAGTGAGGCCATTTTCTCCAGATAGAATTAAATGGTAAAATGTCAGGAGTGGGATGTTGTTGTTGCCCACAAATTAGCCCAAGGTACTCTGTAAGAACGAGACCGACTCCACACTGAGAGTAATTGGTTTTTAATGAAGGATACAGTGACACACCGGCAACGGGGACTCCGCTCGTTGCGGCCACTGATATGGGGATCCCAGCACCCTACCAGTCGGCCTGGGTCGAAGTCCAAACTTAATAAAAACAAGCTTCTATTTAATCCCACTAGCAGCAAAGCAGCATAGACATAATAAAACATAACTCTCTACTTCACACACCTGTTTCCCATGGCCCACCGCCAAGGACTCTTCACTTGGCAGTCTAAACCGGTCATACTTGGCTAGAACTGATACAAAATGACCGATAATAACCGGAGCTGAGAAAGCGAGCATAAACAATGCCTAGCTCTGCCGTAACAATTTCTTCCGCAGCTCCCTGCTCTGCTACAATCCTCCCCTCGCTTTCTCCAGCGACTCCAAGGACCAAGAGGGCCTTACCAGGGCGTGGGCCATACCACAACAACGTCTACTACATAGGCAACATACATACAAGCAAGCAAGGCTAAACAGACATATAATACCAAGTATTACACCCTGAACTATATGAGCAGTCCATCCACGCAACGATGACAACCAGGACCACAGCCAGGAATCCTCCTGCTGCTGACGAATGCCGTCTGCCAAACGCTGAAGGTGCTTTACATCCTCATTAACTGCAGGCTCTACATCTGTAATATTAAAACAACACATGCCAGCAAAATCCATACAGGAATGACCATGTCTCAATAACAAATAATCAATAGCCATACGATTCTGCAACACCCCTCGTCGAACTTCTCCAAGTTCCTGTGTCAATAAAGCAAGAGCAGTAGAGGTTAAATTAAGAGCCTTGGCCACAACACAAGCAAGATGCACTATAGCATGATAATTATGTGCTACCATGCCTGGAAGACCAATCAAGGTAAAAGTAAGGGCTGCCGCCTCTTGTTCTGAAAACAAAGTAACTTCTGCCTTACAGGTGGAATCTAGAGGAATACTCCCCCGCCGATAACGGTATCGGCCTTTAGCACTTTCCTCCGGATGGGGAAAAAGAAGGGGGGCTACTCGACCAATAGCACATGGACCCCCAGAACTATTGGCAGGAACATATGTAAACGCAGTACGGCCGCACAGCAAAAACCAGCCTGTAGGTAATTTCATATGCCCATATGCAAAAGATGCCTCACTTTTATGGCGGCAAATTAACTCATTATTGGTGTGATTCACTGCCACCTGTCGAGCATTCACAAAATACACACACATTCCAGCGGTTGTCACATTGGCTAAGCGAAAGGAATACATGCTTGCATCCATGGTGTATGTAGCAGCTCCAGGACCTAGGGCATACAAATTCTTATATGACCAATCTTTGGGAATTGCATACAGCCACGAGTGTTGTCTTAACACATCCAAATCAGTACAAACACCCACAAAACAAGTTTCCATAAGGGCCCCCACAGCATACACTCGAGGGAGGCAAAAGGCAGTTGCATTCACAGCATTTTGTGCCAACACCATCCAGGCATTCTCAGATAATGTATCACTGTAAGCAGCGCTGCCCCTTACAAGGAGCGCTGTGACAAACGTGATAATGAAACCATTCGGGGATAATCCTCTCCGTCTGGTAAAATATAAATCCAGCCATCTCCTGTTGCTAGAACCACGGCAGCTTGCGGATCGCGTTGTGGTATCGTCCACCACACGCTTGCCAGAACGTGCCATGCTGTATCACTCGGGGCTTGTAACTCCACACCTGCAGGAGGTAACGGAATAAGTTTACATAATGCCTCCCCTTGCTCCCATTGCACAGGCTCAGTGCCCTCATTTGCACATGTAAAGCAACTTAAGGAGCGATCAGTGCTCAGCCAATACGGGGGATAGCACCTTATATCCTTAACAATCGGTGATACATAAAACAGGCAGGGAGGGGTACACCACAACTGCGACTGATCAGGCCAGGGGACCACTGTGTGTCCCACCGGCACAGTACAGGTGCTCTGGGCATGTAACACCACTATACCTTGCGTTGGGTCTACAACTCCTGGTGTATTCTGGAGTTCCATCCGCAAAACAGTTGGTATCTGGGGGGCCACTGCTAACCGCTGAAAAGGTGTTTGGCCTCCCCCCAGCAGGCGATTATTAAGCAACCAGATCGCCTGCTCCAACACCCCCGTCCACCCTCGTAGTGTATGAGTGGGTGTAAGACGGCGAATTTGGTCCTTCAAAAGCCCATTGAGACGTTCTATGAGACCACTTGCAGTTGGCGCATACGGAAGATGGTAGTGCCAGTCAATACCAACATCAGCAGCCCAGGTACGAACAGACTGAGCTGTAAAATGGGTACCTTGATCACTTTGCAATGAATGAGGGGTCCCATAACGAGAGCACAACTGTTGCAGCGCAGTCAATGTAGTTGTTGCTGTTGCTGATGCGCTTGGGTGCACAAATAACACTCCAGTATAGGTATCCACTGCTGTCAGTGCATAACACCAACGTCGTTCCCGGGGCAACGGACCAACATAATCTACCTGCCAATCTTGGCAGGGGCCGGTGGCCCGATAAATGTGGCCGGTTGGCCCCGGAAGGGCCAGGGGCGTTACATGGGAACATACTGAACAACTCGCACGGGCAGTACGGCATGCGGCCAGTGGGAGATAAACGCCATGTCTTGATGCTGCATATCGGGTTGCATGGGCTCCGCGATGGCCCCCCTCCACATGGTAGCGCTCTGCCATCTGAACCGCCTCACTACGAGTCATTTCATCAGCTGCGGCATTCCAGTGGGCCTCCGTTGTATCAGCTTTGGTATGAGTGTCCACATGACGTACAGCCAGAGGGGCTCGTTTGGCATACTCTAACAGCTGCTGCCAAAGAGTCGCCCCCCACAAAGGCCGGCCAGCTAGTTCCCAATCTTTAGCTTCCCAGGCTGTTATCCAAGTACGGAGACCTTTGTACAGCGCCCAGCTGTCAGTGTATAAATACACACGTGGCGGGGACCCTTCAATAGCCAAGGTCGCCGCCCTCAATTCCACCCACTGGCTGGATCCAGCTGTTCCCCATGCCATAGCCACAATGTCCGCGTATGGGGCATACGCAATGGCTCTCCATCGCCGGGTCCCCTGGGCAGTGTAGGCTGCTGATCCGTCTGTAAACCACACATAACAGCGTTCTTCAACCGACAGCTGGTCCACTGACGGGGCCTCCGTTACAGGTGAGGGGGGTGCTGGGTCCTCCACGGGGGGCAAATCATCCGTAAGGGAGGGCACATGTTCAAAAGTAACCGCCCCCAACAATATAGCATGGGGGGTGGAGATTGCAGGTCGGCCGAGCAACATGCGCTTTTGCAGGTAATGCTGCCACTTAAAATGAGTGGAACTTTGCGCCACGCCAGTCTGCACTTGGCCGGAATCCTCTTGCACCCAACGGCCCAACGGGATGGGCGTCCGCACCACTACTGGCGTGGGGCCGGTTATGCGCTCGGTATCCTGTAGCGCCCACACAACTGCCAAAATTTGCTTTTCCAACGGAGTATATCCAGGTTCTGCCCCTTTTAGGGTTCGGGACCAAAAACCTATTGGCTCTTTCTGTTGGCCCCCCACTGGCTGCCACAGCCCCCAGGACGCCACATCTGCCACAGTGGTAACCTCCAACTCAAAAGGAACCCCTGGCAAGGGGGCGTGGAGCCGGGCATGTGTTAACAACGCATCCTTGCACAATTCAAATGCAGTCTGATGGCTGCGCTCCCACTTCCAGGGAGCTGCTTTACGAACGAGGGTCTGCAGTGGCCGCATCAAAAATGCAAGGTGAGGAATAAAAGCCCGCCAAAACCCCAAAAGACCTAGAAACGCTTGTAATTCCCTCTTGGTCTGCGGCACGGGGTATCCCTGGACCGTTTGCCGCACCTTCTGGGGAATTTGCCGCTCCGTTCCTGCCCACATAATCCCCAAGAAAATAACAGTCTGAGCCGGACCCTGTATCTTCTGTGGGTTCAGGGTCCAGCCTCGACCCTCCAAGCCGGTAGCTACTGCATGCAAAGCATCGGCCACTACTTCCCGGGAGGGGCCAGAGACCATAACATCATCAATGTAATGGTAACTGTGGGTCATAGGAGGTAGTTGCACTCGGGCCAAATCCGCACTGACCAGCTGGTGACAAATTGTGGGGGAGTGCTTCCATCCTTGGGGCAATACACAAAAGGTATACTGACGAGCTTGCCATAAAAAAGCAAACTGATCCTGACAGCTGGGGGCAATAGCAATTGAGAAAAAAGCATTAGCAAGGTCCACAACAGCATGCCATGGCTGGGCAGCTGCTGCTATATGCTCTATCACGGTTACTATGTCCGGCACAACAGCTGCCAACGGGGGAGTCACTTTATTAAGCTCTCTATAATCCACTGTCATTCGCCACGTTCCATCTGGCTTTCTCACTGGCCAAATGGGGCTGTTGTAGGGGCTCAACGCAGGTCTAATAATCCCAGCGTCTAGCAAGGCATCCACTGTCTGGGTAATTTCTTCCTCCCCTCCAGGGAGACGGTACTGTTTCCTGTAAACCACAGCTGTTGGGGGTGGTAAGATCACCGGCTCCCAGCGTGGAGCACCCCGCAGAATAGTCAGTAATCGCACTTCTTGTATTCGTGCTGCATTCACATACCGAGGGTGGCCAAAGGCGAAGAGACCGTACTGCGTATCCACAGACCGGCCTCGCAAAACATCAATACCCAAGATATACTCCCGTATAGCTGCAGCTAGAATTGTGGCCCGAAATGGGGGTGCCTTCCCCATAGTAAACGTAACAGTAACTTCATATGCCTGAATCTCGGCCCCTCCAAGGCCCCTCACCATGGCCACATGGCCGTGAGTCTGCGCTGAATGCAGAATAGTGACCTCAGCCCCTGTATCAATCAATGCCAATACATGCTGCACACCTCCCCTCGGCCAACGTATCGTGAGAGGTACATAGGGGCGTTGGTCCCCCGCCTCCCTCCCTGGTGCGACCGCTGCCACACGCGGGGCGGAGGACCCGCCCCCACCTCAATAGGGTCTCGGGAGTCGCCATTCAGCTGGTGGAGGGGGCAACTCACTTGTATCAGTGTGATCCACTCCCTTTTCCCCCTCGGCCCCAACGCTTCTCTTCGAGGGGGGCAGCTGCATCCACCGTTTGTATAAGTCTACGGTCGGCTTGCCATTAATATCATCCCTGGAAACACCAGCTCGCAACAGGTCTTGCCACAAAATATTCTGGGGTACCCGCACCTCCCCTTTTTCCTGCCCCCCCCGGCGGGCTCCTTCCCTTGCTGTCCTTTAGAAGCCCGAACGGCTCGCGGCCGCGTTCCGGCTAACGCCGTTTCTAACTGTGTAAAAGTAATCGCCAATTCACCCACTCGCCCATCTGCTGCCATAACGACCGCAAGGAGGGAGGGCTTCAATTAATCCGGGGCTAAACGTAGAAGAGTGGCTTTAGTCGATTTAGAGACCGGAATGTCGTCAGGTCCCTCTGTGCCCCCCATCCCGACAGCCCACGCCATTCCCAACTGTCGGAGGGCCCGCACCCCTTCAATCATGGTCTTCCAGGGAGTTACTAGAGCCTCTAGCTCGCCCACTGACGGATAGGCTACATCTACCGCCACCGCTAGCCAGCGGTACAGAGATGGGGCTTCTATCTCAATCCCGTTCTCCTGGGGTTGCGGGGGATTTGACAGCTGTGCGCGTACCTGTGAGTCTTGAGAAAGGACTCCTAGCTGCTGCAACTCCATCTGGAGAAGTAGGACCGTGTTCCCCGCGCAGTCCCACACTCTGACCAGCCAGCCTAAGACATTCTCACCCGGCTCTTGTCGAAATGTTTTCACAATCTCCTGTAACTCCGTTGTTTTGTACGTCCGCCAGACCGGGGGCTGCAGCTGGTCACCTTCTGCCCGCAACTCCCGTACCGGACGGGCGCGGGCTATCATAAGTTTTGATTCCCCCTCCTCCTCATCCGATGAGGAGGAAGAGTCCCATATATTACCATCCCAGGTGGCGGGGTCCCAAGAAGGGGCCGCAGTCACCGCCCGCACCTGCGCCGTGGTCACCGGCCGGCGCCCCAACTTAAGCCGCCGCTTATTCGCCATGCGGGCCACCAGCACTTCGCATCGTCTTGTCAACTCCTGGGCTCGTTCTGCTTGGGAGGTAACAACCTCCTGAGCCACAGCACGAGCTTCAACTAAAGCCGTGCACTCGGACGTTTTCCCCTCCAGGGCCCGCCGCAAGCGGAGCACCTCTTCGTCCTGAGCCCGGAGCGCGGTGAGGAGGAGCCATCCCAGCTCCCCCATTGCTCGCCGCTCCGTCCCAGACCGCCGGCCTGTCCGCAGCCGCTGCAACCCCTCGAGTAACCGCTATGGGGTAACCTCAGCCGACTTCTGGAACTCCGGCCAATCGGCTGGAGCCGCCCAGCCTGCCAAAACCCGCGCAACCGGTCCCCAACGCTCCGACTGGGGCCACCCCGGTATGCGCTGTAGGGACAGCGACGGCTTCCCTACCTCCCCTGCCTTCGACCAAAACGGCATCGTCTCACAGAGTACCCTGCTCGCTGCGCCACTTGTTGTTGCCCACAAATTAGCCCAAGGTACTCTGTAAGAACGAGACCGACTCCACACTGAGAGTAATTGGTTTTTAATGAAGGATACCGTGACACACCGGCAACGGGGACTCCGCTCGTTGCGGCCACTGATATGGGGATCCCAGCACCCTACCAGTCGGCCTGGGTCGAAGTCCAAACTTAATAAAAACAAGCTTCTATTTAATCCCACTAGCAGCAAAGCAGCATAGACATAATAAAACATAACTCTCTACTTCACACACCTGTTTCCCATGGCCCACCGCCAAGGACTCTTCACTTGGCAGTCTAAACCGGTCATACTTGGCTAGAACTGATACAAAATGACCGATAATAACCGGAGCTGAGAAAGCGAGCATAAACAATGCCTAGCTCTGCCGTAACAATTTCTTCCAGCTCCTGCTCTGCTACAGCAGAGATAGGGACAATAAGGAGTTTTTAAATACTAAGCGGAAGCAGAGGCTGAATGAGCTCCCCCTTCACATCTAGTGAGGAGCTGGGGGAAAGACTTCAGGAACAGACGGTGTTTGCACAGACACACCTACTCTGCCTAGCTATGCAGCATGATGGGGCCGCTTTCCCAGAATGACCAGTTTTGGCTGGTGGCGGGTTACAAATCACTTTAGGATTGAGTGGAATGAAATGTTATTATCCTTCCTGTATGAGTGAAGGGCAGCAGAACATACCTAGTCGGTCCTGATGGAGGGGTAGGTGGGTGAGGAATAGCTTTCATTGGACTTCATAGAAGTGATTGAGAACGTCACCCTAAAACAGTGGTCCCCAAACATTTCACACTGTGCCCTCTTATCCAGTTGGGGGAGGGCAAAACCAGAGCTTGAGGGATTCAGCCCTGGGTGGTGGAGCTCAGACTTTTGGCTTCAGCCCCAGGCACCAACAAGTCTAATGCCAGCCCTGGTGACCCCATTAAAACAGGGTTATGACCCACTTTGGGGTCCTGACCCACAGTTTGAGAACCACTGCTCTATGCTGAGGGGAGAGAGTTTTCCTGGGGGTGTAGTTAATCCACTTCCCCAAGAGGTGGCAGCTATGTCAGTGGGAGAAGCTATATCGGTGGGTGTGCAAGCTGTGGTGTTCACCACATTTAAGAAGTTTAATCAAACCCCATTTTTAAAACCACCTGTGGTCTGGGAATGGCAAAGGATCTCGAGGAAGCAGGGTCTGTCCTTCAAAGTCTTGGAGATCATGAGTCCATGGTCATGGGGGTATAGCTTAGTGGTACAGTGCTTGATGGTAGATCAAGTGATCCTTGATTCAAGCCCCAGTGTTCACTTATAACCTTCTTTCTTTTTTTTTAAAAAAGGAAAACATTTTCATTTCCATTCTTCATTATGTTCAGGAGCTCCACTATACAGGGGTGCTTGATATGAATGTAAACACTCAACATTTCACTGTCCAAATGCACAAAAACCTAGCAAAGCTGTCCATCAGCTGAAATCAGTTCCAATCCTCTAACTGTCTAGTTTATGTTTTCATCAATTAAACAAAGGTATCATAGGAATGTACATTTGAAGATCCCTCTTCTCCAGGAGCTGTGCTGTGCAGAAGAACAAGAGCCACATCCAGCTACAGTTCAGGAGTCTGATGACCAAAGAGCCAATAAATGTTCTGAGGGATGGAGAAAAATGCCTTCTAGTGAGCTCAACCTGTTTCACTTAGCAAAAGAAGATTGAAAGGTGACTTCATTGAAGTGTTGAAGGGCCTTAATGGAGAGAAAAGGTTGTGTATTAAAGGACTCTTTAATCTAGCAGATAAAGGCATAACAAGACCCAGTGGCTGAAAGGTGAAAAGAGACAAATTCATATTACAAATGAGACACAAATATTCAACAGCGAGGATGATTCACCACAGGAACAATCTACCAAGGAAAGTGGTGGATTCGCCATCTCCTGATGTCATTTCATGAAGACTAGATGCCTTTCTGGAATGTGTTTGCTCCAAAAGTAGCTCTTGTGTCATACAGGAGGCCTGTGATATGCAGGAGGGTCAGATTAGATGCTCTAATGGTCTCTTCTGGTCATAAAGTCGACTAATTTCTGAAAAACTGAGTGTAGCATTGGGAGCAGCGTCTGATGTTTTCCTGTCTAGCCGGCTTGCTGCCTAGAACGAACGCTCCTTGAGTGGGGTGATCCACAGGGAGTAGCTCAAACCTCCAAAGTGCCTGGCCAGGGGCAGGACATTAGCACAGCAAGGGAGGGGTGTGGCAGTGACATCACAAAGGCCTTTTGCAGGACCTCAGACTATTGGTCAAAGGTGGTGGGGAGGTGGTGACCTCACAGAGAGATGCTGACATCAGCCAGGCAGGACAGGGGCGAGGGGCCAGGGAAACCTCACAGACCCCTGTGGCTTTGCTTCAGCAAGTCTCCTTCTCCAGGTCTCTCTTTGAGGACTGAGGGAGTATTCGGGTTCACGGACGTGAGCGCCAGGAGGAACCTCTTTTGAGTTTTCTCCTCCCCTTTTCCTGATTTTACTAGAAAACAGCCGTCCCTGTTTAGAAGGTAAGAGCCTCCTCGAGGTTTGAAACCTGTTCAGTCTGATCCATCTGGTGACAGTTGAATTCTAGGCATGGAAAACACGAGCTTAAGGAGGCAGAATTTTATTCCGTACCTGGGATTTTGTCCCTTAAAATCACTGGGGACATTAGGGTTTGTTCTTTTTGTTTCACCTTTTCCTCCATCCATCCCTCCCTCCTTTCTCTTTGTCTCTTGCTTCTTTTGTCCTTTCTCCTGTTCCCCTCCCAAAACCAGGAGCAGTGTCGGGGTGTGTTTGGGGCGGGGCAGAAGAGGGGATGGGCGGCACTGGGGACGGGAGCTTGGGGGTGTTGGGGGCGGGGGCAGAGAGGGGATGGGCGGCAGTGGGGAGGGGAGCTCAGGGAGTTTGGGGCGGGGCAGAGAGGGGATGGGTGGCACTGGGAGGGGGAACTCGGGGTGGTTGGGGTGGGGGCAGAGAGGGGATGGGCGGCACCGGGGTTGGGGAACTCGGGGTTGGGGCAGGGCAGAGAGGGGATGGGCGGCACTGGGGAGGGAGCTCGGGGGTGGTTGGGGCGGGGGCAGAGAGGGGATGGGCAGCACCGGGGTGGGGAGCTCAGGGGTTGGGGGCAGGGGCAGAGAGGAGATGGGCGGCACTGGGGAGGGCAGCTCAGGAGGGGTTGGGGCGGGGCAGAGAGGGGATGGGCGGCCCTGGGGGGAGCTCAGGGGTTGGGGCGGGGCAGAGAGGGGAGGGGCGGCAGTGGGGAGGGGAGCTCGAGGGGGTTGGGGGCGGGGCAGGGAGGGGGAGGGGCGGCGGTGGGGGAGGGGAGCTCGGGGGGGAGTTTGGGCTGCTCAGGAGCCACCTCGCGAACGCTTCAAGGCCACGTGACGCCCTCTCGGAAACTCCGCCTCTCCCGAGACAGCCAATAGGAAGAGGAGGCAGAGCCCTGACCAATGGGAGCGCGAGAAGAAACCTTCCCCCGCCCAGTTCCAGTGTGAGGTTGGGGCTGCAGTGACCAGAGCCCCCAGCAGTGTGCATGGGGGGGGTGCAGTGACTAGACCCCTTCTTCCCATTGCCCAGATCCCACCCCCACCCCGGGCTGCCCAGACGGGAGCCAGGGGCTGCAGCAGTTGGCTGCTTCCCCAGGGCTACCAAGGAGCCGCCAGGAGAAGGGACGAGATTCTCCACGGCTCTGCAGCCATTCACACTGGGACCCGTCTCACACGGGGGAAACTGAGGCACCAGGGAGGGCGAGATGGGCTGCACCAGCTCAGATTGGGAGTCTGGGGGAGAGCCAGGAATAGAACCCAGGAGTCCTGGCTCCATGGGCAGCTTGAGACTCCTCCACTTGGGGAGGCTGGGCCTGCCCGGACTGTGGCCCTGCCCCAAGGCCTGCTGCCACTCAGCCTCCTCCTGCCAAAGCCCCGCCCACACGCCCCCTCCACCCCGCCCACACTCCCCTTCAGCCCCGCCCACACGCCCCTTCAGCCCCGCCCACACGCCCCCTCAGGACCCCTTTGTTCCACTCCCTGACCCCCGCCCACCTCTCACGTCTCTTCCCCCGAGGCCCTGCCACTTGTGCCTCTTCGCCCCCACCCCAAGGCCCCCCCGCCTGCATCTCTGCCGTTTGCACCCCCGGCCTCTCCCCCCACGGCCCCATATGGCCGGATGGAGCTTGGGAAAGGGCGGAGTGAGGATGGGGCCTTGCGGGGGAGAGGACGAGTGGGAGCAGGGCCTCTGGGTGGAGCACGGGCCAGGTGCCTCCCCGGGCCCCTTATACCCACCGCCCCTGCCTGTCTCCCGGCCTCCCCGGCTCTAAGCACTAGACCCAGCGGCACTGGGACAATTTGTATAGTGGGAGGTGCTGAGAGCCAGTGAACAAACCTGTAAACCCTGCACAGGATGGAAACCACTTCAAGCCGGGGGGGGGGCACCACGACTGGCCCCCACTCCATTCCCAGAGCCAGTGGTGGGACCCGGATACCCTGGCTCCCAACCCCCACTCTAACCACTAGCCTGCACTGCCCTGCCACAGCTGGGGAGAAGAACCAGGAGTCCTGACTCCCAGCCCGGCCGTGGGTGGAGCAGGACGTACTGGCCATGGGCTCAGCTGGGCATCGCTTACCATCAGGCTGGATGGTATCCCAGTGCTGACCTCCAGCCCCACAGCTCTGCTGGTGCCCCTCACTCCCGACCCGCAGCTCCTTGGTTCCCCCCAGCACTGACGGTGCCCCTCACTCCCGACCCGCAGCCCCTTGGTTCCCCCCAGCACTGACTGTGCCCCTCACTCCCGACCCGCAGCCCCTGCTATCCCAATCCTGATCTCCAGACGCACAGTTCCGCTGGTGCCCCTCACTCCCGACCTGCAGCGACTGGGCTTCCCGCGGAGCTCCCCAGTCACTGTGCTACCGGTGCCCCTCACTCCCGACCCGCAGCCCCTCCTATCCCAATCCTGATCTCCACACCCACAGCTCTGCTGGTGCCCCTCACTCTTGACCCACAGACCCCTGGGTTCCCTTCAGCTCTACCGGTGCCCCTCACTCCCGTCCCGCAGCCCCCTGGGTTCCCCCCAGCTCTAGTGGTGCCCCTCACTCCTGACCCGCAGCCCCAGCTATCCCAGTCCTGATCTCCACACCCACAGCTCTGCTGGTGCCCCTCACTCCCGACCTGCATGCCCCTGGATTCCCCGCTGAGCTACCCAGTTACTGCGCTGCCGGTGCCCCTCACTCCCGACCCGCAGCCCCTTAGGCGTCCACCAGCTCTGACGGTGCCCCTCACTCCCGACCCGCAGCCCCCTGGTCTCCCTCCTGCTCTGCCGGTGCCCCTCACTCCCAACTCGCAGCCCCTGCTATCCCAGTCCTGACCTCCAGACTCACAGTTCTGCTGCTGCCCCTCACTCCCGACCCGCAGCCCCTCCTATTCCAATCCTGATCTCCACACCCAGAGCTCTGCTGGTGCCCCTCACTCCCGACCCGCAGCCCCCTGGATTTCCCACTGAGCTCCCCAGTTACTGCGCTGCCAGTGCCCCTCACTCCCGTCCCGCAGCCCCTACTATCCCAGTCCTGACTTCCAGACTCACAGCTCTGCTGGTGCTCCTCACTCCCGACCCACAGCCCCCTCGATTCCTCGCTGAGCTCCCCAGTTACTGCGCTGCTGGTGCCCCTCACTCCCGACCCGCAGCCCCTTAGGCGTCAACCAGCTCTGACGGTGCCCCTCACTCCCGACCCGCAGCCCCCTGGTCTCCCCCCAGCTCTGCTGGTGCCCCTCACTACCGACCCGCATGGGTCACCCCTGGAGCAGGTTAAAGCTGCAGGTTGACAGTGGGGTTGCTGCCCCTGTGAACAGCTGCTGTAGCACCGCCTGGGCAGGACAGGGAGACCCAGTTATACCTCTCCCCCACCCCAGCCTGTATCGGGGGATGGGAGCGCTCACACCCTGGGGCCCCTGAGTTGGGACGGAGGGAGGCCCCCGTGCACCAGGGATGCTGTAAGGGCGAACAGGGGCACCCACCCACGCACCCGAGATCTTCTAGGGGGGGAGAGTGGCACCCACACACTCAGGATCTTGTAGGGGGATAAGGGCATCCACCTCGGTATCCTCTGCAGAGGGACGGACACCCACACATCCAGGATTCTGTATGGGGGGCAGAGGTACCCGGACACCTGGGCTCCTGGACAGGGGATGGGGGGCACCGAAACATCCGGGATCTTACCTGGGAGGACAGCGGCGCCTGCAGCTCGACATGAGACAGGGGCGGGGGGAGCAGGAGCATTTCCCAGTTCCAGGCTGTCCCCATCTGGCCAAGGCACAGCGCTCACAAGCAGAGTTTAAAGCTCGAGCTGCCAGACAGCAAAACAAGCCAGGCTCTGTGGCTGGTGCCTGTGATCCCAGCGCCTGGGGAGGCTGAGGCTGGCGGATCGCTTGAGCTTAGGAATTCTGGGCTGCAGGGGGCTGTGCCGATCGGGTGTCCACACTAAGCTCAGCATCAATATGGTGATCCCAGGGAAGCTTGGGGTCCCCAGGTTGTCTAAGGAGGGGTGAACCGGCCCAGGTCAGAAACAGAGCAGGTCAAAACTCCTGTGCTGATCGGTAGTGGGATCACACCTGTGAATAGCCCTTGCAGCGTAGCCTGGGCAAGACAGTGAGACACGGTCTCTTTTTACACAGACACCCCCCGCAGAGCCTGGAGGGGGGATGGGAGCACCCACACGCTGGGGATTCTGACTTGGGGAGGGACGCACCCAAGCAACACGGATCTTGAAAAGGGGAACAGAGACACCCACAGATCCTGGATGGGGGCAGGCAGGGGAAATCACACATGGGAGCTAGTTCATGGGGTGGGGGACAGAGACACCCACCAGAGATCCTGGATGGGAGCACCCACATGATGGGGATCTTGAACTGGGAGGAGGGAAGCACCATGTATCAGAGATTCTGAAGGGGGAACAGGGACACTCACACACCAGGTGTCTTGCAGCAAGAGCTGCGGTCTTCATTTACACAGGGCAGTGATGGGGATTTAACCAATTCCTGCGCAGAACTTGTTCCACTAGATAATTAGCCTCACGGCTAAAAATGGTAATTTCCAGTTGGCGTTTTGTGACATTGACTGCAAACCAAGGGGGTCGTGTTCAACCTTTGTCTGGTGAATTAAAGAACCCTTTAAAATCAGATATTCCCCCCTCTGGGAATTTTTAAAACTGTGTATTTAAAATCAGTGACTAAATCCCCTCTTAACCTCCAGTCAATGAAATCAATTGAGTTTCTTCAATCTCTCGCTGTAGACAGAAGAGACCAATGCACATTTTCCTTGTTTTTAAAGGCAAAATTCCTGATCTTTCCAAGGGGATCTTCTGCTTCAGCTGTCAGTTTGGGGAAGGATTTGGCTTCCTGGGCTATAATCTGCCCGCTGGGTTATAATCTGCAGTCTGAAGGGTCAAATTTAGATGAGGCCTTTAGTGCTGCCCCCGTGTGGCCGGAGATGGGAGCTCACAATCAGAGTTGAAAGCTGGAGCTGGAACGGACCTGGCTGGACACGTGGGGCACAAAGGCTCTCGCGTGGGATCCTCGCTGTGCAGCAGGAGGCGGAGGGAAGCTGGTTGTCAGGGTCAGGGCCATGGGCGCCAACTTATATGGGCTCGTGGAGCTAAAGCCCCAGGAATATTCAAAATCAGGGGCTCTGCTCCACCAATATTTGGAGCTAGGTTTTGCCCCTTTAAATCCCAGCTGCGGCTGGGAATCAGAGGGCTCTGGGCTGCCTGCAACCGCGGGGAGCCCAGAGCCCTTTAAATCTCAGCCGCGGCTGGGAAGCAGAGGGCTCTGGGCTGCCCGCTGCTGCAGGGAGCCCAGAGCCTTTTAAATCCCAGCCGCGGCTGGGAATCAGAGGGCTCTGGGCTGCCCGCTGCTGCAGGGAGCCCAGAGCCTTTTAAATCCCAGCCGCAGCCGGGAATCAGAGGGCTCTGGGCTGCCTGCAGCCGTGGGGAGCCCAGCGCCCTTTAAATCTCAGCCGCGGCCGGGAGTCAGAGGGCTCTGCACTGCCCCAGGGGCAGAGTGCCCAGAGCCCTTTGAATCCCAGCCAGGGAGGCGGCTGGGATTTAAAGGGCTCAGGGCTCCCCGCAGCTGCCAGCAGCCCAGAGCCCATTGAATCCCAACCCCTGGCCGCTGATTGCCCCTCCCCAGACCCTTGCCCCAACTGCCCCCAGGGCCCCACCCCATCTAAGCACCACTGGTCCTTGTCCCCGATTACCCCTCCCGAGACCCCTGCCCCTAACTGCCCCTTGGGACTCCAGCCCCTATCTAAGCCTCCCTTCTCCTTGTCCCCAACTGCCCCCTCCTGAGACCCCACCCAACTTCCCCCCAGAACGCCTCTACCTGTCCCCTGATAAACCTCCTGGACTCCCATGCCTATCCAATTGCTGCCTGTCCCCTGACTGCCCCTCCGAACCTCTGCCCCAGCCAACCCCCCCTGCTCCTTGTCCCTTGACTGCCCCCCGGAATCCCCTACCCCTTCTCCAACCCCCAAACCGCTTACTGTGCCACTCAGACCAGCGTATCTGGCTCCATGCAGCTCCAGACAGTTGCTGCCATGCTCCCCCATGGAGCCCACAGCCCTCTCCCACCCCCAGCACCTGCCTTCCAGATTTGAACACCTCAAAATTCAGGAGTGCTCAAGCTCGGTTTGGGCAGCTTTTACTTCATTTCTCCCAAATCAGTTTCCCCTGCAAGGTGCCAACCGAAGGTGTTGGAGAACAGAGAGATCGGGTGGCCTCCTAATGCCTGGAAAAGAGACAAAGGCCGGCGGAGGGAGTGTCAGAGCCTGTGCGGACTTCTGGGAAGTGCATGGTGTGGAAGGGGATGCTGTGATGCTTTGGAACAACTCCATACAAAGCCAGTCAGGACTCTGGGGGAGCCTCCTCTCTTGGAGCATACTGTCTCCAGGGCAAGAAGCTTACACCTTCCTGGGTCTGACCTCCGAGCATTCAGCATGTCCTTCCACATCATGCACTTTCCACAGCAAGTCTGCCCAGGCTAGTCCTGGGGCAGCCAGAGGTCCCTGCACCCCCAACTCCGCAGTCAGATGTGACTCTCAGCCAGACAGTAAAACAGAAGGTTTATTAGATGACGGGAACACAGTTTAAACAGAGCTTGTAGGTACAGAAAACAGAACCCCTCTGTCAGGTCCATCTTGGGGGGTGGGGTGCCCAGAACCAAGTTCTGGGTCTCTCCCCATTTCCCCAGCCAGCTCCAAACTGACACTCCCTCCTCTGGCCTCTGTGTCTCTTCCGGACAAGGAGGCCACCTGATCTCTTTGTCCCCAACACCTTCAGTTGGCATCTTGCAGGGGAAACTGAGGCACCCATACAGTATTCAGAGAAAATATTAAGGACATTTCCACTTCATCACAACAGGTGTAACAAAATATAATACTGTATATTGAAGTAGGCAAGTGCTGCTTCTGACTTTCCACTTTTAATTGACCTTTGTAATCTTGTGGCACTGATGCTTTGTAGCTTCATTTTATATCGGCTTACAGGGCGGGAGGAGTGGGGGGGCACCACCATTTTGGGCCCCACCAAAAATTATACAAACCTGCTGCCTATGGCTGTAGCACCGGCTGGGCAGGACAGGGAGAGCCAGTTATACCCCCCCCCTCCCCCAGCCTGTATCGGGGGATGGGAGCACTCACACCCTGGGGACCCACCCACCAGAGATCTGCTGGGGGGGAGAGTGGCACCCACACACCCAGGATGTTGTAGGGGGGGACAAGGGCATCCACACTCCGGTATCCTCTGCAGAGGGACGGACACCCACACACCCAGGATTCTGTATGGGGGGCAGAGGTACCCGGACACCTGGACGGGGGATGGGGGCACCGAAACATCCGGGATCTTACCTGGCAGGACAGCGGCGCCTGCAGCTCGAGATGAGACGGGGGCGGGGGGAGCAGGAGCATTTCCCAGTTCCAGGCTGTCCCTGTCTGGCCAAGGCACAGAGCTCACAAGCAGAGTTTAAAGCTCCAGCTGCCAGGCAGCAAAATAAGCCGGGCTCCATGGCTGGTGCCTGTGATCCCAGCACCTGGGGAGGCTGAGGCTGGTGGATCGCTTGAGCTCAGGAGTTCTGGGTTGCAGGGGGCTGTGCCGATCGGGTGTCCGCACTAAGCTCGGCATCAATAGGGTGATCCCTGGGAAGTTCAGGGTCTCCAGGTTGCCTAAGGAGGGGTGAACCGGCCCAGGTCAGAAATGGAGCCGGTCAAAACTCCTGTGCTGATCAGTAGTGGGGTTGTGCCTGTGAGTAGCCCCTGCAGCATAGCCTGGGCAAGACAGTGAGACACGGTCTCTTTTAAGACCCCCCCCCCCCCCGCAGAGCCTGGAGTGGGGATGGGAGCACCCACATGCTGGGGATTCTGACTTGGGGGGAGGGACCCCCCCTGCACACGGATCTTGAAAAGAGGAACAGCGACACCCACACACCACAGAGGCTGGATGGGGGCAGGGGAACCACACACGGGAGCTAGTTCATGGGGTGGGGGACACACCCATATGCTCCATTGCACCATTCTTAATGAGAAGAACGGGGGCATCCGCACAACACGGATCCTTAACGGGCGGGGGGACACCCACACACTCCACTATTAACCAGCAGGGACAGGGGCACCAGACACCCCCGGTAGTGTGGAGAACACCCACATCAAATGGATCCCTCATGGGGGGTAAGACAGAGGGTATTATAATGGGGCCCAGCGCACCCACACACCGGGGATTGTTAAGGGTTGAAGGGACAGGGACACCCACACACACTGAGATCACGTCCTTGGAGGAACACAAACCCTCCACAGAAGGACCTGGTCTGTTCCATGATGGCAGCCCAGCCTGGGTGAGTCAAAGTCTCCTTTTATACAGGCACGTCCCAGAGATCCTGACTAGGGGGAGAGAGACACCCACCCCCAGATATCCTTAATGGTCTAGGGTGCACCCACACCAGGGATTCTTATGGGTGGGAGGAATGGAGACAGCCAGACACACTGAGATCACTTCCTCCCAGGAGCCTGGGCCAGACAGGGAGACACAGTCCCCCTTTACATATCTGCCAGACAACCTTCCTCCCACTCCCTCCACACAATGTTCTTATCTGGAGGTGAAGCCAGGGAAACCACATGGAGGATTCTTATCTGGGGAACTGGGGGGACCCACTTACCACCAGAGATTCTTAAGGGCAGGAGGAACAGGGACTCCCACCTCTGAGGCATGGGGGTGGGTCGCCTGCTGGGATCATCTGGGCATATTTCACCTCGTCAGCTCCCTGCCATTGCCTTGGGGGCCCCTTGTTCGCTGCCTCTGGCACCCAGTTTAGCCTCCGTCCTGAGGGCTGAAACGCTTTGATCTATCTAAGGTCTGTGGGATCAATACGTGTCATGGTGTAATTCTGTGTTATTCGGGGGTCAGACTAGCTGAGCTAATGGCCCCTTCTGCCCTTAAACGCCCTGAAAACATTTCCCTGGTTTCCCTTTGTGCCTGACAGACACCACGGTGAGGGGCCCGATAGAAGATCCTGGACACAGCGCTCTGGCTCTTACTTTACTTGGTGACATCAGCGCTTTCCTAGCAAAGCTGCTGCTAAAGCGCTGGATTTGGGGAACGGTTCGGCTCCGATTCAGAGATCTGCCTGCGGGGTGTGAACCTGCCACGAGGAGTGGGAAACGCAACCAGCAACGGGAGGCATTGGCTGAGCTCCATGCTGCCCCCGTGTAGCCAAAGATTAGAACTGAGCAGCGGAGTTTAAAGCTGGAGCTGGGAGGGACCTGAACACGCGGGGCATGAAGGCTCCTGCGTGTAACGCTTGTTAGGTGGGCAGCTGAGTGTAGCTGATTGCCGGAGTTCAGGGCTGCACCCCGGGGTGCTGAGCAGGTGTCTGTGCTCAGATTAGTCTCGCTATGCTGGTTTCTGGGAAGTTTAGGGTCACCAGGTCCCGCTGGGGAGAGGGGAACCAGGTCAGGCCAGGAAGGGAGGCTGGCAAAACTCTGGTACCCATTGGGCAGTGGGACTGCCCCTGTGAAGAGCCGCTGCAGTATATGTTAAAGAAAGTGTAGATTCAAATGAAGTAAAAATCTTAAGCGAATCCACAGGTTCCATAGAGTCTCTATGGATAGAAATTTCATGCTCTAGTAAAAATATAACATTAGGGATCTATTATCGACCACCTGACCAGGACAGTAATAGTGATGATGAAATGCTAAGGGAAATTAGAGAGGCTATCAAAATTAAGAACCCAATAATAGTGGGGGATTTCAATTATCCCCATATTGACTGGGAACATTTCACTTCGGGACGAAATGCAGAGATAAAATTTCTCGATACTTTAAATGACTGCTTCATGGAGCAGCTGGTACGGGAACCCACAAGGGGAGAGGCGACTCTAGATTTAATCCTGAGTGGAGCGCAGGAGCTGGTCCAAGAGGTAACTATAGCAGGACCGCTTGGAAATAGTGACCATAATACAATAGCTTTCAACATCCCTGTGGTGGGAAGAACACCTCAACTGCCCAACGCTGTGGCCTTTAATTTCAAAAGGGGGAACTATACAAAAATGAGGGGGTTAGTTAGACAAAAGTTACAAGGTACAGTGACTAAAGTGAAATCCCTGCAAGTTGCGTGGGCCCTTTTTAAAGACACCATAATAGAGGCACAACTTCAATGTATACCCCAAATTAAGAAAAACAGTAAAAGAACTAAAAAAGAGCCACCATGGCTTAACAACCATGTAAAAGAAGCAGTGAGAGATAAAAGACTTCCTTTAAAAGTGGAAGTCAAATCCTAGTGAGGCAAATAGAAAGGAGCACAAACACTGCCAACTTAAGTGCAAGAGTGTAATAAGAAAAGCCAAAGAGGAGTTTGAAGAACGGCTAGGCAAAAACTCCAAAGGTAATAACAAAATGTTTTTTAAGTACATCAGAAACAGGAAGCCTGCTAAACAACCAGTGGGGCCCCTTGATGATCAAAATTCAAAAGGAGCGCTTAAAGATGATAAAGTAATAGCGGAGAAACTAAATGGATTCTTTGCTTCAGTCTTCACGGCTGAGGATGTTAGGGAGATTCCCAAACCTGAGCTGGCTTTTGTAGGTGACAAATCTGAGGAACTGTCACAGATTGAAGTGTCACTAGAGGAGGTTTTGGAATTAATTGATAAACTCAACATTAACAAGTCACCGGGACCAGATGGCATTCACCCAAGAGTTCTGAAAGAACTCAAATGTGAAGTTGCGGAACTATTAACTAAGGATTGTAACCTGTCCTTTAAATCGGCTTCGGAACCCAATGACTGGAAGTTAGCTAATGTAACACCAATATTTAAAAAAGGCTCTAGGGGTGATCCCGGCAATTACAGACCGGTAAGTCTAACGTCGGTACCGGGCAAATTAGTTGAAACAATAGTAAAGAATAAAATTGTCAGACACATAGAAAAACATAAACTCTTGAGCAATAGTCAACATGGTTTCTGTAAAGGGAAATCGTGTCTTACTAATCTATTAGAGTTCTTTGAAGGGGTCAACAAACATGTGGACAAGGGGGATCCGGTGGACATAGTGTACTTAGATTTCCAGAAAGCCTTTGACAAGGTACCTCACCAAAGGCTCTTACATAAATTAAGCTGTCATGGGATAAAAGGAAAGGTCCTTTCATGGATTGAGAACTGGTTAAAGGACAGGGAACAAAGGGTAGGAATTAATGGTAAATTCTCAGAATGGAGAGGGGTAACTAGTGGTGTTCCCCAAGGGTCAGTCCTAGGACCAATCCTATTCAATTTATTCATAAATGATCTGGAGAATGGTGTAAACAGTGAGGTGGCAAAGTCTGCAGATGATAATATACTACTCAAGATAGTTAAGACCAAAGCAGATTGTGAAGAACTTCAAAAAGATCTCACAAAACTAAGTGATTGGGCAACAAAATGGCAAATGAAATTTAATGTGGATAAATGTAAAGTAATGCACGTTGGAAAAAATAACCCCAACTATACATACAACATGATGGGGGCTAATTTAGCTACAACGAGTCAGGAAAAGATCTTGGAGTTATCATGGATAGTTCTCTGAAGATGTCACGCAGTGTGCAGAGGCGGTCAAAAAAGCAAACAGGATGTTAGGAATCATTAAAAGGGGATAGAGAATAAGACTGAGAATATATTATTGCCCTTATATAAATCCATGGTACGCCCACATCTCGAATACTGTGTACAGATGTGGTCTCCTCACCTCAAAAAGATATTCTAGCACTAGAAAAGGTTCAGAAAAGAGCAACTAAAATGATTAGGGGTTTAGAGAGGGTCCCATATGAGGAAAGATTAAAGAGGCTAGGACTCTTCAGTTTGGAAAAGATTAGACTAAGGTGTGACATTATAGATGTATATAAAATAATGAGTTATGTTGAGAAAGTGGATAAGGAAAAGTTATTTACTTATTCCCATAATACAAGAACTAGGGGTCACCAAATGAAATTAATAGGTAGCAGGTTTAAAACAAATAAAAGGAAGTTCTTCTTCACGCAGCGCACAGTCAACTTGTGGAACTCCTTACCTGAGGAGGTTGTGAAGGCTAGGACTATAACAATGTTTAAAAGGGGACTGGATAAATTCATGGTGGCTAAGTCCATAAATGGCTATTAGCCAGGATGGGTAAGAATGGTGTCCCTAGCCTCTGTTCGTCAGAGGATGGAGATGGATGGCAGGAGAGAGATCACTTGATCATTGCCTGTTAGGTTCACTCCCTCAGGGGCACCTGGCATTGGCCACTGTTGGTAGACAGATACTGGGTTAGATGGACCTTTGGTCTGACCCGGTACGGCCGTTCTTATGTCCTTATGTTCTTATGCAGCCCCGCCAGGGGGAGCCGGTCTCTCTTTATGCAGCCTCACCCATTGCTCAGGACGAGGGTTGTGCTCAAAGATCTGTGCCCCGTGTTTTCACCTCCATGTGAAGCACACAGTGCAAATAACCCTCAGTGCATCAGCTCAGTTCCAGGCTCCACTTCCACCCGCTCAGAGCGCAGAGCTCCCAGGCTGAGCCTGAAGTTGGAAGCGGGAGACCCTGTAACCAGCCGGGCCCTGTGGCTGGTGCCTGTGATCCCAGCTCCTGGGGAGGCTGAGGCCAGCGGATCGCTTGAGCTCAGGAGTTCTGGGCTGTAGGGGGCTGTGCCGATCAGGTGTCCGCACTAAGTTCAGCATCAATATGGTGATCCCGGGGAAGCTTGGGGTTCCCAGGTTGCCTAAGGAGGGGTGAACCGGCCCAGGTTGAAAACAGAGCAGGTCAAATCTCCCATGCTGATCAGTAGTGGGATCGCACCTGTGAATAGCCCCTGCAGTGTAGCCTGGACAAGACAGTGAGTCTGCATGTGGATTTTACAGTATGTTGGAAATAGGTTGGGTTGCTTGCTGAAATGATCACTTGTGGCTGGTGTTGGATTCCCAGTCTCCATGTTACAGGGGCAGGAGAAATAAAGGGTTGTTATCCTTGCTGTGTGAATCAAGGGCAGCACAACTGTGCTTGGCAGACCCTGACTGAGGGACTCACCCTCAATTCAATAGCACTTGCTAGGCAGGGGACAGGGGTTCCAAAGCCAAGTGGGCCGGGGCCTGGGTCCCAACACTAAAATGTAGGTGTCAGACCAACGTTAGGACAGGGTGGCTGTGGAGGGATGAGTGAGTCCCTAGACACCATAGTGAGTACGGTGCCTTCTTATTTTCCCCCTTTTCCACCCAGGATGGCAGGTGAACTCTACAGAGGCACCTCAGGGCTTGCACTGACTAAGGACAACAGCTGTGAGTGGGGTACAGAGAGGGGATGGCTCATGTTAAAGGACTTTTGGTTGCTGGACTTATGAACCGTAGGGAGAAGGACACTGCCCAGCTTATTTGGGGGTGGGACTTTCCCTTGTGGTTTATGTTTATGTGTTGGGGCTGCTGACATGACTTCTGCTAACCCTGGGCTTACATTGCAGTGTAGACATACCCTGAGAGGGCATCTATACTGTGATAAAATCCCACTGGCCTGGCTGGCCTGGATGATCTGATTTGGGCTCCTGGGGCTCATACTGGAGCCCAGGCTCGGAGACCCTCACCCCTCGTGGGGTCTCGGAGGCTGGGCTCAAGCCCAAGTGTCTACACTGTAATTTTATAACCCTGCAGCACAAGCCCCACAAGCCTGAATCAACTGACCCAGGGTTTGAGAATAGTGACTTGGGTGTGTTAATGGCAGTGTAGACATAATGCTAGGCTATGTCCACACTGCAATGAAACACCCACGGCTGTCCCGTGCCAGTGCAGGCTCCCAGGCTAGGGCCGTGGGGTGGTAAATTTGCAGTGTAGACATCTCGGCTCAAGCTCAATACTGGGCTCTGGACCCCACAAGGTTGGGAGGGAGTTTAGCAAGGAAAAATGGTAAAATAGCAGTGGAGTATTAGCCTGGACTCAATGGCATTTCTCCATGGGTCTGTCTGCTTTGGGGCAGGGACAATACCACGTCCTGCTGCATTTGTTATTTCATAGGGCGGTTTAGGATTTTCATTCTCACACACGGTGCACAAAGCAGGACTCAACCCTCGGTGCAAACTAAATGAGCTGCCCACAGGATCTAGCAGCCACAATGAGCATTTGGTGTGAGATCCCAGACCTGCCCCTGTCCGAGAGGGAGGGGGGTCGTCTGCGAGGGGACTGGACCACTGACCTATCAGCTCTTAACTCCCAAACTTTCAATAATTCTGTTATCAGTGGCTGTGAGTGTAAATTAAACCATAAGAACAGACACACGATCTATGGGGGTCTCCCTACACAGGTGTGAAGCCTCCTACCTATGGAAGGGCTAGAGTTCTACTTGCTGTAGTGCCGCCATATACTTGGTGCCAAGTGGAGCTGGGATTGGCTTCACCTCTAGGCAAATCTACCCATAAAATGTGACAGTATCACCTCCCTTCAGAGTAGAGACGCGAGGGAACAGAAGAATTCCTCCACTGAGCTAGCGCTGCCTGCACCAGGGCATAGGGCCGCTGAACCACATTGCTCAGGGTGGTGGGTTTCTCACCCCCTGAGAGGCAGAGCTAAGCCAACAGATGTTTCTAGCATAGACCAGCCCTTAGATCTCTCTTAGGTTAGGTCTACACTGGGGAGGTCGACCTAAGATATGTGAATAGTGTAGCTGAAGTCGGAGTATCTCAGGTCGATTTACCTGGCCATGAGAATGGGGGCAAGTCGACCGCTGCCGCTCCCCACTTGACTCCGCTTCTGCCTCTCACCACGGTGGAGTTCTGGAGTCGACGGCAGAGCGATTGGGGATCCATTTTATTGCCTCTATACAAGACGTGTTAAAATGGATCCCTGATAGATCAATCACTACCCACTGAAGAACATAAATCCACACCATAGCGAGGTCAAGCATAGGAGTTTATTACACACAGCACTGGCGGAGTGTCACCTGGCTTATTAGGCTCAGAGACACTGCCAACCAATTGATTACAATAGAATATATAGGTTTTCCATGGGCGGGGGAAAGTGACGGGTAGGCAGTTCCACTCCCAGAATAGGTTTTGCAACAAGACAAGATAGCACATTAGCCAGTGGTTAACAGGTTACATAATGTGTCCGCCCATGGTCTCAAGTTAGCAAGTTAACATTTAATGAATACTTTGATAAAATGTTATTAGTATAAAATATAAATGTTGAATTCTGATTTGGGGTCCATAGGAATGGAGCAACTCCTTTGATTGTCCACCAGGTACATTCCTAGGGGTTAAAACAAAGAAACAGTGAAAGTATATGGCAATAAAGATTGTTTTTTGTGTGTCTAAAGGCAGGAATTGGTTCCTGGAAGGATGCCCTATCTTATACTGACATGTGCCAACTTTTCCTAAATGTAAGGCTGTATCTGTGGGAAGAACGTCTCCCTACAGGAGAGACTAACACAATAGGAACAGGGATCCTTTGTTCAATTTGCAACTCTGAATAAGATACAATTATTTAGTTCTTAGCTCCAACACCTGGCAATTTGCTGACCAGGCCTATCTTAGCAAGCAAGGCTTTCTGTTTACCCAGCTTTCTCTTAGCTGATCACTATTTGCTAGGTCTCTGGTCCCTTGACCATACTCTGGACTTTGGGCCTGGAAAGAGCTGGCACAATCCATAGACCAGGTGGTTATATAAAATGCACATGGATTTTAACCCTTCACATACAGTAATGGTGAAGTTCTTGGTTCAGGCTGATAGCAGTGATGGAATAAACTGCAGGTTCAAATCAAGTCTCTGGAGTCCATCCACAGCTGGGATGAGTCATTCAGTCCTTTGTAGAGAGCTTCAGTTTGTAGCAAAGTCCCTCCAGAGGTATGAAGTAGGATTGAAGATGAGACATCAGCATTTTATAGTCTCTTGCCATGTGATGTTTGCTTTTTTTGTCCCAAGGACACTCTATCCAGCATGTGCCTTAGAAAAACTTTAGAGTTCTGTCCTCAGGCAGGTCCCTGCTTACCTTGCTGAGTCACAAGTGTATCTGCCTTCTCTCAATGGGTTGATTGTATAGCTGATGGTCCTTAATGAGCCATCAAGCAGGCTAGGTAGAACTGACACCAACTTGTCTGGGGTGTTCCCTGGAAGCAGAGCACAACTTTGAAATACGGGCAGCATAGAGCCAATATTCATAACGTCAACTACAAAAATGATACACATCTAGAGATAGCATAATTATAATCAGCCAAATCATAGCCTCTCCTTAGACCCTTTACACGACAACGTATCTACAATATTGGCTGCAAATATAGAACAGTGGTTGCAATGGTGATCTATACAGTTACAGATTATGTCAATAACGTCACAGGAGGTGACACGGCATCAGTGAGACTGATACTGGAATACTGCCTCCAGTTTTGGTGTCCTCATTTGAAAAAGATGTTGTGACATTGGAGCTGGGGCAGCAAAGAGCCACCAAATGTTCTGAGGGCTGGAGAAAAATGCCTTCTAGTGAGCTATGAACGAGCTCAACCTGTTTAGCTTATCAAAAGAAGATTGAAAGGTGACTTCATTGAAGCGTTGAAGGGCCTTAATGAAGAGAAAAGATTGGGTATTAAAGGGCTCTTTAATCCAGCAGAGAAAGGCCTAACAAGACCCAATGGCTGGAAGGTGAAAAGAGACAAATTCATATTACAACTAAGGCACAAATATTCAACAGCGAGGATGATTCACCACAGCAACAAGCTACCAAGGAAAGTGGTAGATTCGCCATCTCCTGATGTCATTTAATGAAGACTAGATGCCTTTCTGGAATGTGTTTGCCCCAAAAGTAGATCTTGTGTCATACAGAAGGTCTGTGATATGCAGGGGTCAGATTAGATGCTCTTCTGGCCATCAAGTCGACTAATTTCTGAAAAACTGAGTGTAGCATTGGGAGCAGCATCTGATGTTTTCCTGTCTAGCCGGCTTGCTTCCTAGAACGAATGCTCCTTCAGTGGGGTGATCCACAGGGAGTAGCTCAAACCTCCAAAGTGCCTGGGCAGGGGCAGGACATTAGCACAGCAAGGGAGGGTGTGGCAGTGACATCACAAAGTCCTTTGCAGGACCTCAGACTATTGGTCAAAGGTGGTGGGGAGGTGGTGACCTCACAGAGAGATGCTGACATCAGCCAGGCAGGACATAGGCGAGAGGCCAGGGAAACCTCAGAGACCCCTGTGGCTTTGCTTCAGCAAGTCTCCTTCTCCAGGTCTCTCTTTGAGGACTGAGAGAGTATTCGGGTTCACGAACGTGAGCGCCAGGAGGAACCTCTTTTGAGTTTTCTCCTTCCCTTTGCCTGATTTTACTAGAAAACAGTCATCCCTGTTTAGAAGGTAAGAGCCTCCTCGAGGTTTGAAACCTGTTCAGTCTGATCCATCTGGTGACAGTTGAATTCTAGGCATGGAAAACACGAGCTTAAGGAGGCAGAATTTTATTCTGCACCTGGGATTTTGTCCCTTAGAATCACTGTGGTCATTAGGGTTTGTCCTTTTGGTTTCACCTTTTCCTCCATCCTTCCCTCCCTCCTTTCTCTTTGTCTCTTGCTTCTTTTGTCCTTTCACCTGTTCCCCTCCCAACACCGGGAGGGGTGTGTGTGTGTGTTTTGCGGGGGAGCAGTGTGGTTTTTCCCCATGTAGCCAGCACCAGACCTGGCACCATCCCCAGCTCTGCCCCCTTCCTGCCACTGTGACCCCATCTCACCTCCTGACCCTGGCTGGGCGCCCCTGGCCCCTCGTAGCAGGAGGATGCAGAGGGGTCTCCTTGTAACCATGAGTGGATGTCTGGTGGGTGCTGTCACCTCCACCAGAAACCCCCAAGAGACTCACTAGGTTCCTCCACATGCGGGGAGGGGCTCCTACTTTCTGATTTGGGTGGGGGAGATTCCGTGATGTCAGAGCCCTTGGGGGGAGAGGATTGAATCATAGTCTGGAGTGGCAGGGCAACCCCCTTCCCCAGTCAGATTCCACTAGGGGGCTGGGCTGGGATCTGTAGGGAAGGAGACACAGGAAAAAATAGCCACCACTATGGAACCCAGGAGTCCTGGCTCCCAGTTCCCCTGCTCTCATCTCTAGACCCCCCTCCACTCCCAGAGCCAGGGATAGAACCCAGAGGTCCTGGTGCCCAGCCCCCTCCCTGCTCTGACCACTCGACACCACTCCCCTTTTAGGCTCGCTGCCTCTTCTATCCACCCAGCCCACCTGTCCATCCCTTTGCTGCAGGTTTCTGGGGTGTCACCCCTGCTCTGCACTCCCCCAGTGCAGCCCAAGGCTTTTCCTCCCCCCAACCACACATCCTCACCCCCCTCGTGCTGGATCATCTGCTTGGCCCCCTGCCCCCTCTCGGGGTGCGCTGTGCGGCGTGGCTGGGGATTGTGAAATGGCCTAGCACCAGGCAACACAGGACGTAAACCACAGGCCCGGCCCGGCCCGGCCCTGCCCCACCCCACCGGAGCGGCCTTCCAGGTGCATCGGAGCCCAGCGCCCTGCACCTGTGCCCTCCTGCCCCAGGAGGGGTGAGCTGCATCCCCACCATGCTCTGCAGAGGGGAGAAGGATCAAGCCAACCAGCCCATTTAGGATGGGGGAATCAACACCCTTTTTTCTGCACAGCCACTGACCATCAGCGGGATTCCTCCTCCTCCTCCCTTCTGTGCCTCATGTGACTAAATCTCCACACCTAGACAGCCGGTCCATCCGCTGCACCTCAATCATCCATGCTTGAGCCTCCCTGCCAAAGCCCTGCACCTGGCTCCATAGAATTAAGTCTCACATCTGGCTGGGAACGCCACTTCTTGTGCCCAGAGAGTCTCAACAGCCCTCAGTAGATGACCCGAGTCTGAGAAACACAGGGTCCGTCTTCTCTAAAGAAGTTCTTGGAGAGATCTTTTTCTTATGTGACCACGTGGCCTAATGGAGAAGGCATCTGGCTTCGGATCAGGCGATTGAAGGTTCAAGTTCCTCGGTGGTTGTGTTTCTGCAGTTTTACCATTGTGCTGAAAGTCCTGCTCCCTTCAGGGCTGGAACCTCTTCTTGGCCGCTCAGGCCAATGCTCTGGCTTCAGCTAGAGCTCTGGGAAGGAGCTGGGGGTCGGGCATCACAAAGGATGGGGCATGAGCCCCAGGTGCTTCAGTCTCGCCTTTGCCATTCCTGACTTGCCAAAGAAAATGGGCAGCTTCCCAGGCTAGAGTGTGGAGCACTTTCCCTCTTCCAAGTGTGCGCCTGTCCCTGTGCTGGAGGGGGTTTGCTACATAGCGCCTTGGGAGCCTGGGTGTTTCTCTGCTTCTTGCCAGCTGGGGAAAGCCTCTTGGGGAAAAATCTCCTGCCCCACTGCAAAAGTGACCACCTATAGCACGAACGGTCAGAGGCCCCACCAGGGGGGCTGGCCCTGCTTTCCTACCATCTTCTGATGGTGGCCACAGAGCATCAGCAGCCGCCTCGCATGCTGATCTGTGGGTGGCTTTCAGTGGGTGTTTGGCATGGCAGGGAGCAGGCTGGCTAGGGGTCTTTGTCGCTGCCTGCTGGCCACACATAGGCATGGTCCTGCCCTCCTCTGAACAGCCAGAGTTAGTCTGTGCTTAGAAAGCAGAGACACAGGAGACTCAAGACAAGAGGGTGAGAAAGATTGAGAAAGGACCTATGCAGACAGCAGCCCACACTACAGGGACGCTGCCTGGTTAAGGGATGTGGCGGCAATTGAAATGTGCTTGGGAGGATGGTGATGAGGGATTGAAAAAATGAAAGATGAGACGAAATGAGGGAAGCTGAATGGCAGCTCCACGTAGGGTCATTGTGATCAAACACCCCACCCATGGGCACCTCGAACTGTGCTAGACACACAGAAAAGGCAAAGAGGGATCCAGCCCCTGAGTGATCCTCTTCTGGGAGAAGAGCCCCTGGATAATTAGGAGGTGGGTTGGGAATGGAGTGGAAGGTCCCTCAGGACGAGGAGAGATGAAGGCCTCAGAGCTAGGGACACTAGGCAATACGAGTGAAAGGGCTTCACACCCTCCAGCAGCAACAGCTGAGGGCTGCAGGTTCGGCCTGAGATCCCGGGGAATGTCTCCACCCCCATCTGGAGTTGGTTTAGATTTAAACAATGATGCAGCCTCTGCTCCTGAGCAAAAGCACCGGAACTTCGGTAGAAGTGGGGGAGCCCCGAGGCCCTGCCCTTCTCCATGGCCCCAACTCTCTTCTTCCCCTGGAGGCCTTGCCCCCAAGCCAGGACAGACACTGAAGTCGGGCCATGGTAAAAGCCACCTAGGGAGCCCAAGGCTCTGTGGGGAGCTCCAAACCCTCCACCTGCCCTGGGCTAGGGGCCGGGGTGCCGAAGAGCCTGTGGTCATCAGCTGAGGCAGCCAGGAATGCAGCGATGAGTCAGCCCAAAGGAGGGAAGGCATCTCTAGCTGGATTCTCGGGTTCAATAGCAGGGGGCCATCTGGACCAAAGATCTCCCTTGAGTGGGCATTAGTAACCCAGCAGGAGGGAAAAGAGAGACTTTTGTGCAATTGGGAAGCTGAGCAGTAGGGCCTCCAGGGCTTCGTAGCAATACGACGCAGCTCCAGCAGATCCTGCCAAGCTCTGAACTGGGACTGTGAGAGTCAGAGTCGCGAGGGCCGACCATCACCCCACGGGACCAGCTGGCTGTGGGTTTTCTGCAGATCACCTGTGACCACTAGTATTCACATGGCAGACTTGTCCACTGCGCTCCTTGGTTCTCTCCAGCTGTTCCCTCCCTCGAGACCCTGTCTCCTCCCCCATCTCTAGTTCTCGTCTCTGCTCTCACCCCCTTTGTTCTCTCAGGGGCCTACCCCCACATTGCTGTGTTGTCCACTATCCCGTTTACCCTTCCAGATCGGCTGGGCCAGGAGCACATTCCCAGGGGGTTTTCCCCTAGGCAGAGAGCAGTGATGTCTGGTGTGTCCTCACGGGAAACCAGCTCCCAGAAACAGAGCCAGGAGCTGGTCCCAGCGCATCCCCCATCCGCTGCGAGGAGAGAAAATCACCCCCAGCCCAAGGCCCAGTTGCAAAGCTCTTGCTGAATTACAGGCTGTCTTGGAAGCCCACTGCACTGTGCTGGGCCCACAAATCCATCTCCCCAGCCACAGGGGGACTTCAGTGTCATCGAAATCAGAGCCGTGGGGAAGGAAGCAGACAGGGTTAAAACCTGTGGTGCTTATGGCCCACCACATGCACTGGCCTCCCCTCAGGCAGGGGACTTATAGGCCCTGGATCCCCTGCACCCTATAGCCTGGATCTCTGACACCCCCAAACCCAACTGGGTAGCTGCTGTTGCAGCCCCTCTGGGGAAGAAGTGGGAGTCATGCTCTCCAGTGGCAATAGTTCAGAGGTGGCCACAGACTCTGTGACTCAGGAAGATGGGGGCTTGGCTCTGTATCTCCCCTAGCAGGAAGAACAGAGGCTGAGGTGGGCACAAGAAGGGGCCAAGGTGACAAACAGGAACAGGGGAGATTTTCTTCTTGTTGAAATTCATCAAAATCTCATCCCTGGAAAGCTCCAGCACGGGGGAACTCAGCCCACCAACCACTCAGTGAGCTACATAGATACAGGGCCGTCCTTACCCATATGCAAACTACGCAGCTCTGTAGGGCGCCAGGAAATCTGAGGCACCAAATTGCCCCAAATTTCCTGGTGCCCTACGCAGCTGCGTACTTCTCCAGCGGCGAACTCGATCCCCTGGCTGGCTGAGCCGGCCAGGAAAGCTGCCTCTGCCTCTGCTCCGCCTCTTCCCCAAAGCCCCCCCTCTGCCCACACCCCCCTCTTCCCACCCCTGCTCCACCCCATCCCCCCCCCCACTCCGCCCCTTCCCCTGAGCTACATCCCGGTGGACGGCAGGAGGGATCAGGCGCACCCTGCACTCACCGAGCAGTGGGAAGTGGAACGACCTGGCCCCAGCCTGCTCTGCTCCACCAGCTCCCAGCCCCGCCACTGGTGAGTGCTGGGGGGTGTTTTCCCCCACCCCCAAGTTCCAAGGCTGGGAGCAGAGTGCAGCAGGCTGGGGCCGGATCACTCCACTTCCCGCCGCGCCGTGAGTGTGGGGTCAGGCCTGCCCTGCAATTACTGGGTGGCGGGAAGTGGAGTGACCTGGCCCCAGCCTGCTCCGCTCTGTCAGCTCGGGCTGGGGGACGGGGGTGCCGTGTAGGGCACCAAAATGTCTAGGGACAACCCTGAATAGATCATTTTCCCACAGGGACCGATGGCTGTTAGACTAGAGATATTCAGGCTGCCTGTACAGGACTAGACTTTAAGAACTCAGGTGTATTTTTATCACTTAGCTAGTGACAGGGCTATAAAAGAAAGACCCAAAATCCCAGTCTGCCTGCGTCTGGGCCTTCTCTCCCTCGGAGAGTCTGAGCCTTGTTCGTAGGCTAAGGCCTTTGGCTAAGCAGCAGGGGCAGCCATAAGCTGGGAAGCGAACGGTCCCATCCTCACCTCCCAAACCCGTCACACTGAACTAAGGTGGGGTTGGGCTGTTAGGAAGACGATCCTGTCCCGATAGTGCCCATCACCACCAGATAACGAAACAGATCTTAAGAGAGCATCCGGTCTGGCAAGAAATCCTTTCTCAATGGTTGTGGTTGGGAAACCCTCATTTCTGTAGGGTTTATCTTTCTGGCCCCCACTTTTCTAGTGTCAATCTCTCTGGTTCTCTAATTGTTTCTGGCTGATGCCGAGTTAATTTTGCTGGGTGTAAGTTAATTAGGGGAGTGGGATGTAATTGGTTAGAGAATTCTGTTACAATAGGTTAGAATTGGTTAGTTACAATGATTGGTTAAGGTCTAGCTGACAATATTACTGTGTAAACTGGGGTCAGACAGGAAGTGGAAGAGGAAATTGGAATCATGCTAACGGGGATGGGAATAGGAACGGGAACAGGGACACAGCCAAAGCTCTGCGGTGTCAGAGCTGGGAAGGGGACATGGGGTAAACACGCTGCAGTGTCAGAGCTCATAGACTCATAGACTTTGTCAGAAGGGACCATTATGATCATCTAGTCCGACCTCCTGCACAACGCAGGCCACAGACTCTCACCCACCCACTCCTGTAACAAACCCCTGGCCTATGTCTGAGCTGTTGAAGTCCTCAACTCGTTGTTTAAAGACTTCAAGGTCAGAGAATCCTCCAGCAAGTGACCCGTGCCCCATGCTGCAGAAGAAGGTGAACCCGCCCCCGCCCCAGGGTCTCCGCCAACCTGCCCTGGAGGAAAATTCCTTCCCAACCCCAAATATGGGGATCAGCTAAACCCTGAGCATGTGGGCAGGACTCACCCGCCAGCACCCAGGAAAGAATTGTCTGTAGGGATGTGGGGTAAATGCTCTGCAGTGTCAGAGCTGGGAAGGGAACAACGTGGAACAGACTCTGTCGGTGTATAGAGATAAGCCCGACTGGTGTGAAGGGCTTTGAAATCTGCTGGCTTGGAAACTAACCCCAGTAAACATCCCTTTGTCTGCGCTTCCGACTTCTGGTCTTTTGCTGCTTGCTGTCTGTGTGACAAGAGCCAGGGAAGTGGGTGGGGGGAGGGAAAGCCCTGTAACAATGGCTCCTTGCTCCTCTCCCTCCAGGCTCAGGGGTCAAGGATGGGCAGGACTCCAGGCTCCGCTTGAGGGATCCTGGCACAGGTGCTGGGGTGGGGAGAAAGGATGGTAGATTCTGACCTGCGCTCCGGAGAGGAGGTAATAAGTGAAGGGGGCATTTTTGACTCCTCCTCAGTGTCCCTGGGCTGGAATTGTACATTTCACAGGGCCAAATAAGGGGGTGAAGCCATTTGGCTAATGAAAACCAGTGCTCCAGGTGAGGTTTGAACTCACAACCTCAGCATAGCTCCTCTCAGCACTGCCCTATAAGTACTGTGCGCTAACCAATTGCACCACTGGAGCACCTATAAATTGTTGGCCTCCCAGTCCCATAGGTTGATACAGGCAAGGAGTGACCCCAAAACATTCTCAGTGGGGCTGAGAGCAGGTAGCGACAAGTGTTGTACTTGGTGGGGTGGATTCTTCTTAAGGGTTCCAGGCACCATCTGACCCTTTTGTTCTTTCCTGTGTAATAACAGAGCTGGTTAAGACTCAATGGAGAGTCTTGCTGCAGACCAACAGAGCTGAAATCACTGAGAATCAGCTCTAAGCATTAGTCCTGCTTTGGGACAGTGTCTCTCATGCAAGAAACTGCCCAGTCTGCGCTAGCAGTGAGGCTCCCTCACTAACAGCTGAAATCAGGGAGAGCTGTGTGAAGTGCAGGGCCCCAGGGGTGCCTGGACAGGGGGGAACAACACCCCAGGACTTTTAAAAATGGGAGGGCTCTGCCTTGCCACTTTGTAATGACCGTAAGGGCGAGTGAGGGGGGGAGGGGACGGAGAGCAGTGAGCGGGAGGTGGGGTCTTGGGGGGAAGAGGCAGCGTAAGAGTGGGGTCTTGGGGAGAGGGGTGGTGCAGGGGCGTGGCCTCGAGTGGAAGGGGTGGGGCTACTGTTCGGGCTCTGGCGGCTGCTACTTTTAGGGAGCCTGTTCTGTTCCTGGTGGGACCACAAGACGTCCCAGAGCAGAGAGGGTGGCCAGCAGAGCAGTGACGGGGGGAACAGCAAGTGGCCGGCAATGTGGCCAGACAGCGGAGGGAGAAAGGGGCTTTCCCCCCGGGAGGTGAGAGGTGAACTCTGGGTTTTCAGTGACCCAGGACAGCAGCTGTGGGTGAGGTGCAGTGAAGGGAGGGGCACATCCACAGAGCTTCTGGTGTCTGGATTTAGGAGCCCGAGGCAAAAGGCCACTGCCCAGCGCACTGTGGGGGGGTGTTTTGCTCATAGTGTTGTGTTATGAATCCTGATTGTGGTGTTTTCCCAAGTTAATACAAGGTGATTTTCCTCCTTTTTATTAAAGTTTCTTTTCTACACTCAGTGGTTGTGAGTGGGGAAAGTATCGCCTCTTAGGGGCACCCAGTGGCCAGGATTAGTTTCCCCAGGTTACTGGGTGGGGGCTTAAGCAGATTGTGTGTTGTATTGTTGAAGAGGAGCCCCAAGCACCCAAACAGGGAACTGTAACTTCAACCTTCAGAGTAAGAGCCAGAGGTGCTGCCAGCTGAGCTAGCCAGGCCGCCTAAACGTATTAACCCCTTTCACCGCAAGAGCAAACACCGGGTACTTCTGTGCTTCTCAGCAGCTGGGAAAGAGCCTCTTGGGGAAATATCTCCTGCCCCACCGCCAAAAGAAGCCCATTGAGTGGGACCGGTCATAGGCCCTACCTGCTTTCCAACCACCTTGTGATGCTGGCTGGCTGCAGAACGAATGCTGGTCTGTGGGTGGCCTTCAGTGAGGGTTCGGCATGCCAGGCTGTCTGCTGGCTACTCATAGGCATGCTTCTCCCCTCCTCTTGCCCTGCCCCTGGTTGCTCTGTGGCTTTTAAGCCTTCCCTTGGAGCTGTCAGCACCACGAGCCGCCTCTGCTCCAGGTGCCCAGAGGAGGAGAGGTGTGTTGGGCTCCAGCCTGGGACTCTGCCTCCCTCCTGCCTTTCCCTGACTATGAAGCCTGGCCTTGGCCCTCCTTCCTTTGAATGCCATGTGGGCAAGCAGAAGCATGTGGCATGTGGCAGCTGCAGGGATCAAAGTTGTGGACATCAGGTGAAGCAGCGAGAAACAACCATATGATCAACCCGCAGGAATCTCTAGCCAGACTGTTAAGTTCTGGGACCCCAACCTATAGCCGCCAGCCCATTGAACCAGCCAGGCCAGTGGGCATCAGTCACCCAGCGTGAGGGGAAAAAAACTCACTCTAGTTCACCTTGAGAGAAGGTAACCAAACACATTGAGCTCCAGGGCTTTGTAGCAAAGCAACATATATCTAAGAGGTCCCACTGAGATTTGAATTCAGATTCCAGGATTCAGAGTCCTGAGTGCTGCCCATTACACCATGGGACCTGCTGCTATTTCATTTTCTAGACCCCTGTGACTCTCAGCTGGCTGGTTTGCACTCTGCACTTATTGCTTCCAACAAGCAGCTTCCTCTCGCGGGACTCTCTCTCCTCCTCTATTGACTCATCTCCTGGAACTCGGCCAGCTGTTGTTTGATCCAGTCGTACAGTCACACACTGACTGGCTCCCCCAGGGCTGCCCAGAGGATTCTGGGGGCCTGGGGTCTTCGGAGGTGGGGGGCCCCCGCTTCAGCGGTAATTCGGTGGTGCGGGGTCCTTCTGCTCTGGGACCCGCCACCGAAGTGCCCCGAAGACCCGCGGCGGAGGCCCCCTGCCGGCGAATTACTGCCAAAGCGGACCCGCCGCCGAAGTGCAGCCAGGTCTTCAGGGCACTTCATTGGCAGGTCCTGGAACGGAAGGGCCCTCATCGCCGAAGACCCGGCTGCACTTCAGTGGCGAGTCCCAGCCGGCGAAAACTGGGAGCAGAAGAAGCTCTGGGGCCCCTGGAGCGAGTGAAGGACCCCACTCCAGGAGCCCCAAAAAACTTAGCTGTGGGGAGTAAGAAGTGGCTGTTGGCTGACAGGGCCTGTCCCCGAGGAGCTGGAACAGCAGCTGCCGCCTCCCCCTCGGCTCCAGGCTGTGGGAAATGCTCATTGCCTGGCTGCATGGGCAGCTGCTGCTCCGTGCTCTGGAGAGCGTCTGTATTGCTCTGTCAACCCCCCGTCTTCACTGAGCCGGTCTGGTAAGGTCCCAAGTGCCCCCTCCGGCCTGGCAGCTGAGAGTCTGTGCAGACATCAGCCCCCCTGCCAGCCCCCACAGGCAGCAGCAGCGCCAGCCCCCCCAGCACCACAGGGGCACTCGATGCACTTCCTGTGGGGAAATGGCTCCTTGGCGTCCAGCTGCTAGAGTGAGAGCCAGGAGAGAGCAGTGTCTGGCTCACCGTGGGGGAGAGAAGAGACCTGGTGAGTGCGGATCTCCCTCAGCCTCCCCCGCAATGCTGGTCACTTCTATTGTCACTGTGATAGTCGGTGCTTCCCTTCAGGGCCGGCCCTAGAGGGGTGCAGGGCCCAGGACAAATCCCCCCTTTCCACCCCAGGTCCTGCCCCCACTCCACCCCGTCCCCCACACCCCCACCCCTGTCCCATCTCTTCCCGCCCTGCACCTTCCTGCCCCATTCCTCTCCCTCCCCCACCTCTTCCCATCTCTGCTCCTCCCCATCCCCTGCCAGCGCCTCCTGCACTCCACTGAACAGCTGATCACTGGCAGGTGCTGAAGGGGAAGAGGAGGAGCTTGTCAGCAAGGCCTGTAGTGGCGGAGTGTGGGGGGGAGGTGGCTGCCAGTGGGCGCTGAGCTCCTATTTTTTCCTCTGTTGGTTCTGCAGCCCCGTAGCTCCCATGGAGTCGCTGACTTGGCTCCTTTCACACTCTAGAGAGAGGAGCAGAACCAGGGCTATGGCTGATCAATGGGGCACCAGGTGAGTGGCAGAGGCTTCAGGCGCTGAGAGTTTGCCTGACCCCTCAGGGACACAGTGTGAGGGGGTGTCCCAGGGATCTCTATGAAAGGAGCAGAACAGGATTTACTTGGGGTGGGGAGAAAATTGAGTGTGTCTCAGGGGGGTGTACAGAGGTATTGCCCGGGTGAGGGACTGGCTAAAACACAGGCCTCGCTGTGATCAGGATTTGAACCTGGACTTCAACTCCAACGCCTTAACCACTCGGCCATCACAGCTGTGAGCACAAAACTGCTCCAATGCCAGAGAAACTGGTAAAGAATCACAATGCCCAGGTGTGAAGTCATCTGAACTACAGAATTCCCACCGCAAACCTGGCTCCCAAAGCACAGGGGGGATTTGGGGTTTGTTCTCTTTGCTTAGCCATGTGCAGTTGCTCATGCTCCAATACGTCTGTTAGTCAATAAGCTGCCACAGGACTCTTTGCTGCTTTTACAGATCCAGACTAACACGGCCCCTCTGATACTCCTAGTGACACTCTCCAATGGATCCCCATCCTCCACCCACCGTGAGGTAGGTAGGAGCGGATCACTATTATCCCTACTTGAAAGAGGGAGAAGCTAAGGCTGAGAAAGGAGAATTGACTTGTCTTAGGTCACACAGCCAGTCAGTGGCAGAGTTGGGAATAGGACCCAAGAGCCCTGATTTTTCAAACTGACTGTCAGATCTTGAATTTCACACATTGAATGACCTGAATAAAGTGCTCTCAGATGAGCTCCAGACCAACAACAGTGCACAGTAATTATTCAGCAAGTATTTGAGGAGAACTGCAATGTTAGAGAGAATCATGAACTCCTCAGAGACCATTAATGCAGCAAAGCAGCAAAATCTGTCAAACATATAACAGGTTATGACTTATTTCCTTGGTCTTAAAAGAGAACAACAAGGACCTGAGTCTCCTCCCTGTCAATAACCCCCTGCTCAGCCAAACAGGGTAGAGACTGAGGACAGGAGGCTGAGGGTTCTCACCAGAGAGCCCAAAAGGATGGCCCAGGTCACTGGTGGGGATCACTGCCCGAGCACTATTTCAGCCCCACATTTTTGGGTGGACCTCCCACAGTGGGAGCTGCAGAGCGCTCCCCCGCAACACACACATACACATCCTGTTCCCGGTGTTGGGAGGGGAACAGGTGAAAAGACAAAAGAAGCAAGAGAAAAAGAGAAAGGAGGAAGAGATGGATGGAGGAAAAGGTGAAACAAAAAGGACAAACCCTAATGACTCCAGTGATTCTAAGGGAAAAATCCCAGGTGTGGATTAAATTCTGGCTCCTTAAATTCGTGTTTTCCATGCCTAGAATTCAACTGTCACCAGATGGATCAGACTGAACAGGTTTCAAACCTAGAGGAGGCTCTTACCTTCTAAACAGGGATGGCTGTTTTCTAGTAAAATCAGGAAAAGGGAAGGAGAAAACTTGAAAGAGGTTCCTCCTGGCGCTCACGTACGTGAACCCGAATTCTCTCTCAGTCCTCAAAGAGAGACCTGGAGAAGGAGACTTGCTGAAGCAAAGCCACAGGGGTCTCTGAGGTTTCCCTGGCCCCTCGCCCCTGTCCTGCCTGGCTGATGTCAGCATCTCTCTGTGAGGTCACCACCTCCCCACCACCTTTGACCAATAGTCTGAAGTCCTGCAAAAGGCCTTTGTGATGTCACTGCCGCACCCCTCCCTTGCTGTGCTAATGTCCTGCCCCTGGCCAAGCACTGTGGAGGTTTGAGCTACTCCCTGTGGATCACCCCACTCAAGGAGCGTTCGTTCTAGGCAGCAAGCCAGTAGTTTTGGATCATCTGCAAAATTTTTCAGCTCACTGTTTAGCAGATCGTTTATGAATATGTTTACTAGTCCTGGTCCCAGTACAGACACCGCTAGTTACCTGTTTCCATCCTGAAAACTGACCATTTATTCCTACCCTTTGTTTCTTGTCTTTTAACCAGTTCTTGATCCACGTGAGGACCTTCTGGAGGTGAAAGTAAGCCGGTATGTTCCGGTATGGGGTACCGGCAAGAGCCAGTACGCTGTGCCAGCCCCGCCCGGCTTCCCCAGGCTGGTGATTTAAAGGGTCCAGGGCTCTCTGGAGCGGCCGGAGCCCCAGGCCCTTTAAATCACCTCCTGAGCCCCCCTGCCAGAGCCCCGGGGAGCAAATCACTGCCATGGATGCTGCTCTCTCCCGCTCTGCCAACACAGAGCAGGGGCGGCAGAAGCTTCCTTACAGTGGTGGGGGGGCACCGTTGTCTGAACTGTGGCACCCCCATGACACCCCTTCCCTAAGGACCCCCACTCACAGCACCTCTCCCCCCGAGGCCACACCCACAGACGCCTCTTCCCCAAGACTGCACCCTCCCCCCCCCATCATTTGTCCTAACAGCCAGTAAAGAGTGGTGGGACCATGGCCCTCTAAACCCCCTGTTCCAGCACCCCTGACACAGAGCTAAGCAGGCAGCAGTGTGTGTGTGACAGAGCTGTGCTGAGCTGAGGCAGTGAGAGAAGGGGGGCTGATGTCGGGCCTGTCCCCTGCCTCAGGACTGGTTGCTTCCAGCAGCTGTCTAAACTTAGAGGCAGTGTGCGACACACTCACTCTTCCGCAACGCACACACTGTCTCTCCCCCCCCCCCACACACACACGCTCTCTACCCCACCACGCACATTGCAGTTGAAAAGCAGCTGGCAATCTAGTAGGATGCCCATGGAACAATGGGATAGAAACCTGCATCATGTGATGCTGTACCAGCCTGTGAGGCATTGCAAACCCTTCCCAAAGCACCCTGCAGCCAGCTGCACAGTGGGATGGCTACCCACAATGCACTGCTCTCTGTGGCAATCCAAGAGATGCTAGCATGGATGTGCTCTGGTGACACAGGGGCATAGGGTGGACATGCAACAGCTGTTCAATTAAAATTCTATAACTAAAGCCATGTTACTCTTTCATTTAGTCATTTATCCCGCTCCCCCCTGGAATGCTCGTGGGATGAATGGGCTGGTTGAAGAGCAGAAGAGCTCCCAGGTAGACAAGGTGTCTGGGACTCGAATTAGGCAGCGATCACACACCCAGAGCATGGACACTGCCCAAGGTGGAGTGTGACCAACCAGATGCAGCCAAGTCATCTCTAGTCGCAGGCCATGAGGTGCAGGTCCTTAAAAGGGAAGGGGCCCTGTGCTCAGGAGAGCACTCACAAGCTTGTACCTCCAGTGAATGCCCTTTGCCCGGACCGCCTGGCCAGTGGTTCTCTGCGTTGTATTTCATTGTGCCTCAGGAAGAGTTACCTTCATCACACCATCCATAGCTGTGCTGTGGGACACTTACCTTGCCGAATCCTGACATCTCCAGTGCTGTGCCTGTCCAGGGAGCGTGAGTATACAAGTGTGAGTGTGACACCCCCCACTTCTTCTTTTGAGCTTAGCTGTCAGTATAATAAATGTGCTGCTTTCTGCCAAACTCTGGTGGGTCATTAGTGCTCCCTATGCTTACTAGCTGGCCCAATTTTGGGTAACACCTACGATAAACTCAACCCCTGCAGGGCAGAAGGTGGTGAAATGAGCTGAGAAAAGCCTTGGCATCAGCACGGGAAAGCTAGAGGATCTTGGCCAGTCACCTTTTGAAGATTTGTGGCTTGGTCTCCTCTGCCCTTGGAGATTGGCCTATGGCGGCCGGCTCTTCCTGCTGCCTCCTTTGTGTGACTTGCCAAAGGAGGAAGTGAGGCAGGAATGGGGCAAAAGAGGAAAGTCGAGCTGAGGAAGGCAGGGCAGAAGCTAAGTGCCTCAGTGTGGCTAGGTGGGGTTAGTAGAGCACCACCAGTCGTTCTGCAAAGCCTGGGGAGGTGCGGTTGGCTGCTGGGAGGCAGAATCCTGTGCCTGCCTCTTGGCTTCCCAGGGATGGCTACTTGCAGCCCAGGAGAAGAAGGATGGTTCTGGATGAAAGGAAGACATGCAAAGCTCTGGAGGAAATTTGGGTGCGTGGCTCTGCGCTGGGGGAGGGGGTTTGGGTACAGGAGGGGTGGCGCTTACCCCGGGCAGTGCAGCTCCCAAAGTGACCAGTACACACAACCCTCTGGCAGCAGCTCCTAGGTGGGCGAGGCCAGGGGGTCTCCGTGTGCCGCTACCTGCAGGCGCTGCCCCCAGAGCTCCCATTGGCTGCAGTTCCTGGCCAATGGGATCTGTGGAGTTGGTACTCGGGGCAGGGGCAGTGCATGGAGACACTCCCCCCACCCCAGGGGATGCTGGGACATGCCGGCCATTTCTGGGAGTGGCACGGAGGGACGGAGGCAGAGTGGGCAGGGAGCCACCTCAGTGCTGCTGGCACATCTCTGCACACCCATTGGGGGAGGGGAGCAGAGGGCCTCCATGTGCTGCCTGGGGGAGGGGCAGTGCACAGAGCTGCCTCCCCTCCCGGGTCTATTACAGGAGTGGGTGGGTGGTGTCTTTTGGCCTGCAAGGTGTAGCAGGTCGGACTAGATGATCACACTGGTCCCTTCTGACCTTAAAGGCTCTGAGTCTAAAAGGGAGAGGGAAGTAAAGGAAAAAAAAACCCAAATACTGCAATACCAGGATGACTCCACCTGCTCATTGTATAGTCCCACCCCTTTCTTTCTCCACTGGGTGTTTAATGAGCTGCAGGACATTGATTCTCTCATTCCATTGCTAAGGTGATACAATGTGAGTGAAATTAAACCCATTCCCAGCGGAGAAAACATCACTTACCTGCATTGACTGGGAATTGAACCCAGGTCAGCTGCTTGGAAGGCAGTTATGCTCACCATTATACCACCAATGCATCTGGCAAAAGTGCTACTTATGCTTGTCCAATGAGGCTAGACCAGAATTGAGGCATTTTACTGCCTGTTAAAATGTACTGGAGTCTCATCACTAAAAAAAAACTACCTCTATCTTCCCCTGGGTTTGAACCATCAGCCTCTCAATTAGGTCACCTAAGTGGTTAACCACAGACACAGGTAACTACCCTACACTTCCCAAGCTTGTCTATGAAGCACTTACAGGGGCACACCTGGCTAGTGAGGGAGGTGCACTGCTGGGGTTATGAGTTCAAGCCTCACCCAAAGCATCGGCTTTCATTAGCCATAGAGCTTCCCCCCCTCACTTTGTCTCAGTCACATGGAAAGTGCCATACGAGGGTGATGACAGTAAATTCTAAACTCTGAAATGTGGAGGTGGCCCATAGATTGGGATAAGGGGTTTGAAGAGAAAAAGCTCTAAGGATATAAAACCAGACAGGCTCCAGGGGCAGGTACGGTACAACGCCTCAACAGGGAGCCATTCGGGGGAGAGGGTTTCACTTCCTCTGTTCAATGTCCTGAGAGGTATTTTAAGATGAAGATAACACCATGGCTCACAGTTGACTGGCACGCCCTGGGTTAAAGAAAGGAAGGGACTTGGGTTAACAGTCGGAAGATTTGTGTTACCATCACTGTCTGACCCCCCTTCAGTGCAGAGGTTTGTACTTTGCTGGGTGGAACGCACAGACTCCTGGAGAGCAGGGGCAGCTGTTTCCATGGCAGAGAGCCTGGCACTTAGGAGACTATCTTGACTTGCTGTTTTGAAGCAATTCAATAAAATAACAGTGGAGCTGCAATGTCCAGTCCTAAATTTCAGGCCCCCCCCCCAGTGCAAAAATGCTATTTTAGGATCTAAACAGGAGGCTTCCGGCTCTAGGGCACCTGACCAGAGAGCTCAGTGGGGGGTGTAAGAGCTGGTGACTCTGAGGGTCCTGGGCTAAATCCACTTGCAGGTGGAAGTGTTTTGATTTATTTGATGGATAATGAGCACCAGCTACCAGGGGAGAAGCCCTGCCAACCTGCTGCCACTCCAGCTGCTGCCCCGGCGGGGGGAGCCCCAGGGGGCCTGCTGCTGCTCCGGCCACCCCAGGAGTGCTGCTGCCGGGGGCCACCGAGCTGCGGCTGCTCCTGCTGCCCGCGGAACCACAGGAGGAAGATGATTTTTGACAGTGACGGATGCCTCATCCTAAAGGTTTTTGTCTGCCCCCTTCCAGTGACTGTTTGGCACAGGAATGCAGCCCTCACTCCTGGGTCTCTCCTGGGGAAATAATGTTTCTGTGCAAAACACCAAAGCTTTTGACAGAAAGGAAGAAAAGGAAATGGCCACACGATGGGACTAGGACATAAGGAATGAAACACAAGATGCTTCTCCCATGTGCATTGACTTTGAACCTTGTTGTTTGCGGTGTTGTTGTATCCATGTTGGTCCCAAGACATGAGACACAAGGAGGAGGGGGTCACATAATATCTTCTAAAGGACCAAGGAAGGGAGTATTATTTACTCCTTCTCATAACACAAGAACTAGTAGGGGTCACCAAATGAAATGAATAAGCTGCAGGTTTGAAATGAACACACTTCCCTCAATCTGCTGGCAATGCTTCTACTAACGCAGCCCAATCTGCTGTTAGCCTTCTTGGCAACAAGGGGACCGTTGACTCATATCCAGCTTCTCATCCACTGTAATCCCCACGTCCTTTTCTGAAGAACTGCTGCTTAGCCAGTCGGTCCCCAGGCTGTAGCAGTGCAGGGGATTCTTCTTTCCTAAGTGCAGGACTCTACACTTCTCCTTGTTGAACCTCCTCAGATTTCTTTTGGCCCAATCCTCCAATTTGTCTAGGTCACTCTGGGCCCAAACCCTGTCCTCCAGCGCTTGGATTCTTTACGTGCTTTCACAGAGTGAAGAGCACATGTTCCATGATTTCATATGGCAGAGTTTTATGCTATAGGGAGCTTTCCTGTGTGAATTTGACAGGTGAATCAACATAGAGACATATTGTGACCCTTCTCAGGGAGCTGAGGGCTGAGAGTCTCCTTGTTGCCACCTGCCACTAGGAAGAGGGAGTTTTGCATTTGGCAGCTGGATGTTAGTGACCAAACTCACCCAGCCCTTCAGGAACTCAAGAACCCTCCTCTGAGCTACAGCAGCCACCCTAACCCCTGAGTTCCTTCAATGTGTCTCCCTCTGGGGTCCAGCCCAGATCACCAGATACTCAGAGAAATCCCAGATTCTCTCTGCCCAAAGCAATGGTATATCCCCGGTTACTAGTTTTACTGTGGACCACGGCTACTGTATCTCACACAGCACTTGAGTATAGTTATCAAACAAGCAGAAATTTATTTAACAACCGATAGAGATTTAAACAAACAAATGTGAGTGATGGAAACCAACTGTTACCAACTAAACAAAATCAGAAAATGTAACCTACACTTTTTAATAGTTACCTTTCCTATCTAAGTAGATTCTCACCTCACACGTCAGTCAATTTCACTGATTGCTAGTCCCTAGGCGCCATGGCCCTGCCTTTCATGAAGCATCACTGGTCATTAGGAATCTCCTTGGTGAATGGACCTAGAGTGTTTTTCTCCACCCTGTTATGAACTGAATCAGTCTTTTGTCTTTATATTCACAGAAAGGACGATCTACTCATTCTCATATTGTCCTTGTCACTTCCACAGGGTTTCAATGTCTATAATTTGTCTTTGATGGTTTTCTATTGGCTTTTCTGGGTTGGTGCAGAGGCTGACAATGGAGCAATACATCACATAACTGGCTAGCAAGGGAGAGGTGCCAATTCCCTCCCACTGGAATGGGCCGTCCCCAACAAGACCTATGATTGGGGTGACTCACTTTCACAACAATAACATATGGGCATAATTTTCCATGTACTTACATTACCCCTTAACTATGACTTGGACACACCTCTCGCAGTGAGTAGGAGTATCAATAATTTACAAGCTTTCAGTAGAGATCTCACTGCTATGCTTCCTGGATAACTATCATAAAAGCAGTGTATTAGCTCTGGGGAGTTTGTCAGGTCTGACACAGGAGTTGCTTGTGAAGAACAGTGACCCCCTTTGCCAATTGGCACCAATGAGCTTTTGTCACAGATGCACTGAGCTATACAGTCACATCCTGATAGAACAGAAAGGCCAGCACAAAAAACAGAGAGAGGAACAATAAGATACTAAAATGACAATGGCTGGAACTCTCCATTTCTCTCAGTCTTTGCATTCATGGGCACTAAGAGCTGTAGCTACAGTTGAGGAACCAGGTGAGCGGACAGCTGGCTCCCCCTCCATACGAGTAACTTTCTCACATATAGGGAGATGGGTCAAAATTGGAATTGATGTTAAGAGTCTCTACACTTCAAACACTGGAAATATTCTTCTGACAACCCAACACTACCTACACTGGGGCTCAGGTCACATTAACGACTTCTCTCAGTGGAGAGGACTTTTCACACCCCTGAGAGATGTGGCTCTGCCAACAGAGCTTTTCTACATCGACCAGCCTTTAGCTGGCTTATTGACCTGAAAGGCAATGGATTTCAGTCTTTTTCTTTATATTGATGGTTGATGAGTGCAGCTGTTCTACCTGCTGGACACATCCTGTGACAGATGTCAGGCCTTTCCTTTGCAAATTAGAGAAGTGGGGAAGACAGTGACCCTTACAGTCTAAGTGGGTAAAAACTTATACAACTTGTCACCTCGAGTAGCTTTCCTTTGAACAGAAATTGACTTCGAAACTAAACAAAATAAATTCTATTTGAAAACATAAAATATTAAAATCTATACTGGGCCAATATTCTCTTATACACACTTTCTCACACACATTCTCCCACCCCAACCTTTGGAGTGAGGTTTTCTACCAGAACCCTTTATATTACAGGGGGTAAATTAAATCAAATTAACTTTTCAAGATTAGCCATCATTTCCTGTACGACTAACAAAACAAACAAAAACCAAGACAACTTTCAGTTTTCCAAAATACTTCAGATTATCACACATTTAGTCTCTTCTTCTTTAACCAATAACTTCACCAATAATCTCATTTTAATAGATGATAAAAACATATTCAAAGATCACAAATTCTTATCATATATGTTAGTTTTCTTCTAATGCCCATTGCCAACAACTGAACCTTGGCTCAAGATGTGGTTTGTCCCAACCACTTCTGTGAGTTCAGATATCTCAGGATCTTCTGCAGTATGTGTTGGTGGAAGGGGTCTCCTATGTGGGAATCTTTGCATCATGAGGAAAAATACCTCTCGTGTCACACTTTTAATCTTTCAAAGTGAGAGAAGATAGAGAAGTGATGTAAATGCATAAAACACAAGAGAGAACTGTCTGGTCTACACTAAAGACATTTATCGGTTAACTATATTACTCCGATGTGTGAAAAATCCACACCACTGAGCAATGTAGTTACACAGCCCTAACCCCCTGTGTAGATAGCTATACATCAGCAGCAGAACTTCTCCTGCCAAAAGAGCCACTGCCGCTTGCGAGGGTTGGACTAATCAAGTCCGATAGGAGAAATCTCTCCCATTGGCTGAAAGCGTCTGTAATAGCAGCGCTACAGCAGCGCAGCTGCACCAACATCAGCTTTATTGTGTAGCCATAGCATCAGACACAAAACCATAGAACCAGAACTCAACATGCGAGTATCCGGAAGTCTGAAATTGGAGCCTGATACATTCATTGCCTCATTGGTTACCATCATTTCTACAGCCTTGAAGTCCTTGTTACCCAATCAGGCAGCCAGTTTGGGATCCACGGGGAAGGAATGTCCTTTGAAGCTCTCTCTCTTTGGATCCAAATGGTAAAGGATGATTGTTCTCAATGTAACCTGGCATCCTTTGGAACTGTAATCAGTGACACTGAACTAGGAAATGGAGTTGTACAAACAATTTTCCTTGGGTCATTGGTCACCATAGCTTCCTTTACTGGGGTGGAAACCAAGAACGGGATGTGGACTCTTTCAGCCCCAGCTCTTTCCAAATCCTTGGTCTTGGTTAGGGTAAATTTACACTTCTCCGAAGTAGAATCCTTTACAAAACCACTCCAAATCTCAGCAGTGTTAGTGAGGCTTACCAAAACATGGAGGCTTACCAAAACATGCCAAGCTTTTCTATAATTTGGTGGCACAGTTTCAGGCAAGGGACTGGATACAGGGCTGGATCACAATCTTCATTAGTGACCAGAGTTGGAGTTTCTATTCAAAAATAGCTATTTTTCTGCAGCTATTAGATTTCCAAAACTGATTTGATTTGATATACATTTTTAGCACCTACAAAGGATAAATTCAACAAAACTCCACTTCTATTTCCTCAACATCTGCATCATGAAGGGCAGCATCTCCGATACAATAAGATTAGCTAGGAAAGATCTTCTGTAGGGCCTGGGTTACAAAGGCTTTGGAACCAAATACATGGGCATTGTGCCTACAAGTGTGGTAATCACTTACCATGGAATTTTCTCCCCAGAACATCTGGGACAATATTGACTTAAACAATTGAACTACACAGTGATCATATGCACTTCCTTCAGTTAGTTGGGGTTTCGCTGTTGTTCACCATTTCTGAGTAGAGATTTTAAATCACTGCTGTTTCTTTGTTAGCCTGTCCAGTAAATTGGAGAGTTCTCTAATGCTGACAGAACTGCACTCCAACCTTCTCCATGACATCATGCAGGGATGGGGAAAAAGCAAAGCTGAAGTGAGAAATGATGACTTTAGCAAATAGTCATTTGTCTTAAATTCTCCAATAAATCTGAGCTACATCCTATCAAACTAAACTAATATCCAACTGAGTGACCAAACAGCCTTCAGGAAAGATAGAAACCCACATCACAGAGAGATAGAATACACGGCAATGGAAGTGTGAAGTGAAATTCCAGAGCAGGTTACATCTGATTATTCAGAATCAGGACAAGAGATTCTCCCATCACATTCTCCTCTGATCCATTCAAACATACTTCACTCAGCACTGTCTCAATAGCCAGTTATGTTATTTACAAAATTTTTAGTATCCGAGCATTGCCATAATGGGGGACAAAACCACTCACCTTGCCAGAAGTGGCTTTACCAATAGATGGAACCTGGGATTTAAACTCCCAATGAGCACACTGTGTTTGGGATCCATTTGAATTCCCCTTCCAGGTCTTTGACACTTTCATCTCCAGTCATAGCAACTCTGATATACGATTAAAGAAGTCAAAGCATCATCTCCAAGCACAGACAGCTGAGAACTCGTCCTCACAGGACACTTTGAGAAGTGGATGGATAGAATGGGATGATGATAACCTCTGCATGGCTCAGACAAAAGGTAACAGTTCTGCAGTGATGGGGAAGGAGGGAATCTCTGCGTCTCCCCATCTCCTTCCAGTGTCACAGAGGCTGAAATTACACTTTTTTTCCTGCCCCTGCTCCTCTTCATTTAACTATAATTTGAAAAATTCCCATTATATCTGCTCTTCAGCACAACCCAGAGCAACGTGAGAACAACTGGCAATGATACAATCTGTATCACTGGTGACTGACAATAACTTTGAAATAGGAAGAATAGTATAAATGTGATGCTCTCTGGTTCCTGATAGGAAGGGCACACTCGAATTACTCATGGGATAATGGAGTTGATAGAAAGGACAAATGGGTCCACCTCAAAACAGGGCAAACTGCAAAAGGCAAAAATGGGCCACTCCTCTGATCAAACTGAGGGATAACCATGCTGCAAACAGTTCAAACAGCTTTAAAAGTTACTATGTGGGAATCAGGAAAATTATTAGAGAAAAAAAAAGTATTGATAGCCCTAGAGGTGTTTATGTTGTTGATCTCCCTTGCAGATTCTCTGATGACTAACATGGGCTAAGTGCCCACAGAAGGTTTTCCCGCACTCACTGCATTTATAGGGTCTCCACCAGTGTGGATTTTCTGATGTTTAGAAAGGTTTGAGCTGCTAGTGAAGTTTTTCCCACACACACTGCATTCATAGGGCCTCTCCCCTGTGTGGATTCTCTGATGTTGATAAAGGACTGAGCTGCGATTGAAGGTTTTCCCACACTCACGGCATTCATAGGGCCTCTCCCCTGTGTGGATACTCTGATGTTGATAAAGGCCTGAGTTGCTAGTGAAGCATTTTCCACACTCACTGCATTCATAGGGCCTCTCCCCTGTGTGGATTCTCTGATGGGTAAGAAGGTTTGAGCTGCAATTGAAGGTTTTCCCACACTCACTGCATTCATAGGGCCTCTGCCCTGTGTGGATTCTCTGATGTTTAGTAAGGCCTGAGCTGCTAGTGAAGCATTTTCCACACTCACGGCATTCATAGGGCCTCTCCCCTGTGTGGATTCTCTGATGGGTAAGAAGGATTGAGCTGCAACTGAAGGTTTTCCCACAGTCACTGCATTCATAGGGCCTCTCCCCTGTGTGGATTCTCTGATGGGTAAGAAGGTTTGAGCTGCAATTGAAGGTTTTCCCACACTCACTGCATTCATAGGGCCTCTGCCCTGTGTGGATTCTCTGATGTTTAGTAAGGCCTGAGCTGCTAGTGAAGCATTTTCCACACTCACGGCATTCATAGGGCCTCTCCCTTGTGTGGATTCTCTGATGGGTAAGAAGGATTGAGCTGCAACTGAAGGTTTTCCCACAGTCACTGCATTCATAGGGCCTCTCCCCTGTGTGGATTCTCTGATGTTTAGAAAGGCTTGAACTGCTAGTGAAGCTTTTCCCACACTCACTGCATTCATAGGGTCTCTTCCCTGTGTGGATTCCCTGATGCCTAATAAGGTGTGAATTTTGACTGAAGGTTTTCCCGCACTCACTGCATTCATAGGGCCTCTCCCCTGTGTGGATACTCTGATGGTTAAGAATGTTTGAACTGCGATTGAAGGTTTTCCCACACTCACTGCATTCATAGAGCCTCTTCCCTGTGTGGATTCTGTGATGCTTTATAAGGATGGAGTAATCACATACGTTTTCCCCAAACTCACTGCATGTATTTTTTCTCTTTCTGCTGAGGATTTCCTGTTGTGTTGTGGTTTCCTTGAGGTCCTTCTTAGTTTCCTGACAGGAAATACATTTACCCACTTTCTCCCCTGGCTGGTTTCCCTGCTCTCCTTCTGGTCTGTGCTGAATGTCATGGGATTTTTCCTGCTCATGACTCCAGGACACATTCTTTTTCGATCTTTGCGATAATTCTCGGTGTTTATCCACTTGCTCAACATTTTCCTGCTGAGAATTCTGCTCCTCTTTCTCACATACCATTGCGTCACCTGCTGTGATAGAGACAGAAACCTCAAACAGGGATGGAAAGGGGAAGGCCAAACCAATACAAGTACTGGAGAGAGGTCAAATAAAAATCAGGAACTGAACTCCCCCAAGTTCTTCCCCAAACAGGAGAGAGGAGGGGATCAATTCAGGCTTCACATCCCATCCAAATTCACAGGGGGAAGGGAGGAAGCTACTGCCTGGTGTCTGCTAGGGTCTACAGGAAGCCATGAGCTATATTTACCCTAAGGATACGACCCCTGCTAGGGACAATATTGAACTGAGAGACCTTCCAAGGGCATTGTAGGGCATCCCAGATGTTTCCTTCAGGCACTTACAGATTCTGAGTTGGTTTAATGTTTCCTCACCTGTGCAGGGAGCTCTCAGGATCTCTCTTTCCTCTGAACCCTGGAGGTCTGGGACCCATGGCTCTTCCCCTTGTTCCAGCTGGGAGATCACATCAGGTTGGGAAATTGGAAACCCTGCTCAGATGAAAGAAAACAAAGGAGGTCACTTGATTTCATAACTTTGTCATAAAAAACATTCTATTAATTTAACTTCAGTGCTTAGTGTGACGGGTGTGCCTGGGGCAGTCCACACTGAAAATGCCAGGGTCAGGGCAGGCTGAAAAAGGGAGAGCAGATGCTCCCAAAACTGGTGGTTAACACTGAAGTTAAACTCAACGACCAGTCACAAACTGTGCTTCTGAACCCACACACGGGTTATCGAGAAGCTGAAAAAAGAAATCACATGGCCCCCTTTATTGCATTCCAGTTCTCCGACTCCCAATCAGCACCTAGGTCCAGTACAGTGAGAGGTTATTTAAAAACTCTGCTCATATACAAAATGTTTTTCTGACCCCAAAAGGTCAGCCACATTACAAGATCACTATAGGTTTGGATCTTACCCAAAAGACCACACTGCCAGCCAATCCTTTAGCATGGAAAGACAAGACAGGACACGACACTAAAAAAGTTGTTAAATGGGAAAGCAGTGAGATGCATTCCAAAATCTATATATCAGGTTATTAGCAGTATTGTTGAGCTGCTGGCTTGAAAGTCCATCTGGAACACATCCACAAGCTCGATGGGTCTTTCAGTCCTTTGTTTCAGGCTTCAATTTGTAGAGAAGTTGCTCCAGAGGTAGGAAGAGGGATTGAAGACAAAATGGAGATGATGCAGCTGCCCTTTATATTCCTTTTGCCATGTGGCTTGTACTACCTGTGTCCCAAACACAAGCTTCACAGCACAGGGCATGGAAAAGACTCGGAAGTCTCAGCACACAGACATACCCCTGCATGTCTTGCTGACTCAACAGGTTTATGCCCTTGATCAGGGATGGGCAAATTACGGCCCACGGGCCACATCCAGCAGACAGGACCGTCCTGCCCGGTCCCTGAGCTCCTGGCTGGGGAGGCTAGCCCCTCCCCCACAGCCACACCACCGTGCGGGCAGCGCTCCTGCTGGGCGGGGCTGTGCGCTCCTGCGGGGCAGTGTGTCTGGCTCTGCGTGGTCCACGTGGCTGCCAGACACGCTGCTCTGAGCAGCATGGTAAGGAGGTGGGGGCGTTGGCTAAGGGGCAGGGAGTCCCAGGGGGCAGTCAGGGGACAGTTGGATGGGGCGGAGGTTCTGGGAGGACGGGGGCTGGATAGGTGTGGGAGTCCCAAGGGTCTGTCAGTGGGCAGGGGGGTGGATAGAGGTCAGGGCAGTCAAGGGACAGGTAGCAGCGGGGTTGGGTAGGGGGTGGGGTCCTGGATATGAACCCATATCCACACCCCCACCCCCGACAGACCCCGGGACTCCTACGCCTATCAAACCCCCCAGTTCTCCATCCCCTGACCACCCGCCCAATCGTCCCCTGCTCCCTGTCCCCTGACTGCCCCCCAGGGCTCTCTGCCCCTTATCCAACCCCCTGGCCCTGGCCCCCTTACCACAGCCACGCGGCCTGCTGCAGCTAGACACGGGGTCCCTCAGGAGCGCGCAGACCAGCCCCCTTACCATGCCACTCAGAGCAGTAGGAGCTCGCAGCCCCACCACTGCAGCACTGCCCAGGAGCGGTGGGCCAGAGCGCTGGTGGCGCGGCATGTTGAGGCTGCAGGGGGACAGCGGGGGCGAGGGGACAACAGGGGAGAGGAGGGGAGGAGAGGGGACGGGGGAGCCTCCCCGACCGGGAGCTCAGGGGTCGGATGTGGCCTGTGGGCCGTAGTTTACCCACCCCTGACTTACACGTTAGTTTGTAAAAAGAACAGGAGTACTTGTGGCACCTTAGAGACTAACAAATTTATTTGTGGTTTATCTGCATTTCTTTTGTAAACAATTCTGACTTTTATGACTTGTTACCTGTAGTCACTTAAAATCTTTTTTTTTGGTAATTAACAATCTTGTTTTATTGTTTTATCCAACTAGCGTGTTTGGATTAAAGTGTGTTGGAAACTGCATTTGGGATGTAGCGGGGTGGACGTCCGCTCCTGCTCTGAAGGGTTAAAAACAGCCCTGGGAGGGGGCTGTGGCTGGAGAAAGCAGCTTTTAGGCTGGGCTGCTTGGGGGAAGTGGTTGCAGCTGGGGCCACGCCCCAAACAGACTCAGCTGGCCTATAAAGGCAGAGAAGCCAGGGGCAGATAGAATCTCTCTCTGTTTCTAGAGGGAGATGGGCCCGGCTGCAGGGAGCTGGACACAGGGTACCTGAGTGGAGCAGGGCTGGGGAAAGGCAGAGGAGCTAGGGAGCTCCAGCCTGGAAAGCCCCAGGCCGCGGCCTAGCAGAAGGCAATAGGTACTGGGGGGTTGCAGAGGGCAGCCCAGCGGTAGGCAAAGGCAGCCGGTCCAAACCGTCCTTGCCAGTGATGAGTGGCTGATACTGCAGCCTGCCCCAGGGGGTGGGGCTAGACGATGACTGGCCTTATACTGAGCCAAGGTGGGAATAGAGGGTGGGAGTTCCCTGGGGAGGGGAGACCCTAAGACTGAGGGGTTACTGCCAGAGGGCAGCACCCCAGGTAAAAGGGGCACCAGGTCCAGGGAGGGACATGGGGGGCCAGAGGACAGGCGGATCACCGGCCTGCAGAGGGTACACGGGAGCTGGAATGAGCTAATTCCCAGAAGTCACCAGCAGGGGGTGCCGCAGGGGTGAGTCCACTCATCTACATGGGATAACAAGGCTGGTGCATGTCATTTTCCACTGATGAAATGACAGACTTCATATGAGCTTGCAGTGTTCAGTAGTGTGCTGGACAGGGAAAGATGCACATTTCTGGGGGAAGTCTGGGAACAGAGACTTTTCTGGGGTTTTCCTGTGCTGCACTGTAACTCCTAAGTCGCTGACTAGCAGCACTCAATACTGTAGCTGGGAGCGAGTTACATGCTGGAGACTGTGTGATAACTGCCCAGGAGTGGCTGCTCTCACAGTAAAACAGAGTAAAAGTCACCCCAGCTTGGGAAACTGAGGGGACACAGCTGTTCAACACTCCAGATTGCACTGTAGTTAATGTCACAGACACTCAATTTCAAAGAGGCTCCCAAAACACAGAGAAAGTAAATCCATGTCCCAGAAATCCAAGACTCCAGAGAGAGGGCAAGTCTCCCTGCCATTGCTTCTTGCTGACGGAGAGGTCCAGAGACAAAGAGAGAGTCCTGGAGAAGCTGGGAACAGGAAGCATGGGCTGGTGGGGTTCAGTGGAGAAAGGGAACAGGAAGGGCAGGGACAGTACTGAATGCAGGATCTCAGCAGTACTAGATGTCAGGATAGCACATAGTGCAGCCCATTGGAAAACATAATCCCAACTAGACATATAAAATGATGAGGTCTAAATTAGCTGTTTCCACTCAAGAGAGAGATCTTGGAGTCATGGATAGTTCTCTGAAAACATCCACTCAATGTGCAGCAGCAGCAGTCAAAAAGCGAACGGAATGCTGGGAATCATTAAGCAAGGGATAGAAAAGACAGAAAATATCATATTGCCTCTATATAAATCTATGGTGCACCCACATCTCGAATACGGCTGTAGGAGCTGGATTTTATAATGTACTGGGAGAATTTAATGTATGATTTGATTTCATCCTGTCAGCCACCCTGTTTGAATAGCAGAAAGGAATGACAAACCAGAACAATCCTTCTGACTGATTATGGTCACCTTTTGTTTTAGGATAAGTTACATTGTCTACTATGGTTTCCTCTATGTATTACAAATTAGGCACTCTAGGTAAATCTACATTTCTTTGTTTTAAGGTTTAGTAAGTAAGAGACAGGATTCTCTATTGTGTCTATGTTAAGTAGATTAGAGAAACATTGAAGGCAAGGTTTCATTTGCAATGCCTTTTTGCTCGATATAAAACACTACTGTTTGTATCCTCAGTGGGTTTGTGTGAATGAGGATGTATGCACCAGGAAAAGAGAAGGTGTAAAGGCCATTGTTACAGCCAGAGTCAAGGAAGGAGTCAAGAGACTTAAAGGACATCAAAGAATCAACAACGCGCATCCATAACGAAGGGCAGATTGATGACCCTGAGGTCAAGGCTGGCACCCCTGAGGACAATTGATTAAATCAGAACAAAGGACAGGCTGACCCTCTCGGAGGTGAATTGGAATGTTTACACCACTTAAGAAGTAACCGATCACAAACTGACACAGCAAAATCCATAGAGTTCAACAAAGGAAAAAAGCCTATAAGACCCAGGGTGCTTGGCCATGGGACTTTGGGTTTGTCTTGCCACACTCCAGGAGCACTGGATCGTGACCAACAAGAGCCCAGCCCCACACTCGTGCTCAATCTAACTGGCCATTAGATTGATTCGAGCTACAAGAGACTGGTAACTATGAACATCACGGGTGGGTGACTAAAAAGCATATGCTAACTGTTGTATTCTCAATAAATGCTGTGTATTTACCTTCCTCTACAAAGATCCTATGTGCTTTGTAGGAGCATAACACTGTGTGCAGATGTGGTCGCCCCATCTCAAAGAAGTTTACTTGTGCAAACAGGAGATATTTGACACTGTGTGACACTTCTCCTGTGCTCTCTTCCCAAACTGTTCTGCAGCAGGGAAGGGTCTGTGGCAGTGCGTGTGAGTCACTGGCATATTGGGGTGATGCAGAGACAGGACAGAGCAGAGGTGGCATTGTGGGGCTGGCATGAACCGTATCTCTTCATTTCCCCTTCCAAGAACCGAGGGGACAGGAATCCTTACCCAGCGAGGTCACATTCTCATAGTTCTCCTGCATGACGTCTCTGTAGAGGGCTCTCTGAGCAGAGTCCAGCAGAGCCCACTCTTCCCTGGAGAAATACACAGTCACCTCCTCAAAGGTCACTGGCCCCTGAAAGAGCAAGGGTCCAACACTCAGTACCTGCTGCCCCACTCACAGCCCCACTATTTGTGGGGGAGAGAAGCCAATCAAATGCAAGCTCTGGGCGGATCACAGTCAGAGTCCCACCTCCACCCCACTCAGAGCATCCTGGAAACACCAGGTTAAGGGGACTAAGACAGAGCCCCTTTTCTCTCCCAGCAGATCCATCACACGCCTACTAGCCACAGACCGATACAGGAGATGGAGCCCCTAGCAGGGACCAGGGAGAGATCCCTGGTAGGAAGCCCAACACCCTCCCCATTGTGAGGAGCTGGATATGAAGGGAGGAGAAACTCCCCTAAACCTCACTGGTGGGTGCCCCCTTCATATCTCACAGCAGCCACTGGTTAGTCAGGTCAGGCTCCAGCACTGGGAGTCTGGTCAGTTTTCCTAGCCCCATGTAGGAGGGTTATTTTCTGTTTCACAAATTAGGGTATTTCCACCTCCTAATCTCATGGGTCTGTTCCTAGAATCTGGGCCATTTATTAAACTCCGCCAGCAGGAATGTCACAAGCTGTCCTCCTCCCTTCCCCACCTTGTGCATTTACTGCCCTGCTCCAAACCAGACTGTGCAAATCTTCCCATCTCCGGTGTATTTGCTGTCCCTCTCCCTCCTGCAGGAACCCACCAGCAACCCCCCGATAATCCCTACCTGAACAGGCTCCGCTGCAGCCATTTCTCTCCCCTGTCCCATGGCAGGATGGGATGAGCTGGAGTGAAACATGGACGTCATTCTGCAGCCTGGGAGGGTGAGAACGGCAGTTGTGGGGGTTACAGAACAGGCTTTAGTTAATGTCACAGGACGATTCCCCCAGGCCCTTCCCTGCAGACAGACATCCTAGATTCTGCCCTCCTGGGAAAATGCTCAATCTCTTTATTACAGTGTGGAGCTGGCCCCTCCTGCCAGGCTAAGCCCAGAGAGAGATTTTTAACCTTCCTTCTCCCTCCCCCAATCGGATAACAAAGTCTCTGAACACGGCTGGAAAAGAGCAGAACCAAAGGAGTCACTGTGGGGATTCCTGACACTGACCCCAGGGCAGCCACACCCCAGCAGGGGGAATATGGAGTCAGGAACTGGCTTTTCCTCTGTCTGATCCTTTTCTTGTTCACTGGAAAGTGGTTCTGCCCAGGGATGCTGCAATACATGTGTCTGGGTGGACTAGAGAGCTGGAAATCTCTCTCCCCACTCATTTCTCCCACTGCCCCTTTCAGTCTCTCCTTCCCTGTCCTCTCTCCCTGCCCCTCTGGCTGGGACAGTCCCATTCCTGGAGGCTTTGCTCTCCCATGGCTGGATTTGCTCCTGGCAATTGCTAATGGGAGGAGAGGCTGTTTGTGTAGAGTCACTTTCTTGCCAGTCCCCAGCACTTCCTCAGAGGACTTTCAGTTACCTGGACTCTGTGGTAGAATTTGTATTAACGGGGCCCAGGGCTGCCCCAAGGGGCTAGTACCAGCTGCAGAAAGTCATCACCTGGGCTGGGCAGCTATTGAATAACTAGAGGGAAAAGGGGGACTGTTTGATCGGATTTTATATTACAGTCCAATACATAAACATAGAGGGTGGGAGTTCCCTGGGGAGGGGAGACCCTAAGACTGAGGGGTTACTGCCAGAGGGCAGCACCCCAGGTAAAAGGGGCACCAGGTCCAGGGAGGGACATGGGGGGCCAGAGGACAGGCGGATCACCGGCCTGCAGAGGGTGCGCGGGAGCTGGAATGAGCTAATTCCCAGAAGTCACCAGCAGGGGGTGCCGCAGGGATGAGTCCACTCATCTACATGGGATAACAAGGCTGGTGCATGTCAGTTTCCGCTGATGAAATGACAGACGTGATATGAGCTTGCCTTGTTCAGTGGTGTGCTGGACAGGGAAAGATGCACATTTCTGGGGGAAGTCTGGGAACAGAGACTTTTCTGGGGTTTTCCTGTGCTGCACTGTAACTCCTGAGTCGCTGACTAGCAGCACTAAATACTGTGTAGCTGGGAGTGAGTTGCATGCTGGAGACTGTGTGTTAACTGCCCAGGAGTGGCTGCTCTCACAGTAAAACAGTGTAAAAGTCACCCCAGCTTGGGAAACTGAGGGGACACAGCTTTTCAACACTCCAGGTTGCACTGTGCTTAATGTCAATTTCAAAGAGGCTCCCAAAACACAGAGAAAGTAAATCCATGTCCCAGAAATCCAAGACTCCAGAGAGAGGGCAAGTCTCCCTGCCACTGCTTCTTGCTGACGGAGAGGTCCAGAGACAATGAGAGAGTCCTGGGGAAGCTGGGAACAGGAAGCATGGGCTGGTGGGGTTCAGTGGAGAAAGGGAACAGGAAGGGCAGGGATAGTACTGAATGCAGGATCTCAGCAGTACTAGCTGTCAGGATAGCACATAGTGCAGCCCATTGGAAAACATAATCCCAACTAGACATACAAAATGATGAGGTCTAAATTATCGTTTCCACTCAACAGAGAGATCTTGGAGTCATGGCTCGTTCTCTGAAAACATCCACTCTATGTGCAGCAGCAGTCAAAAAGCGAACGGAATGCTGGGAATCATTAAGCGAGGGATAGAAAAGACAGAAAATATCATATTGCCTGTATATAAATCTATGGTACGCCCACATCTCGAATACGGCTGTAGGAGCTGGATTTTATAATGTACTGGGAGAATTTAATGTACGATTTGATTTCATCCTGTCAGCCACCCTGTTTGAATAGCAGAAAGGAATGACAGACCAGAACAATCCTCCTGACTGATTATGGTCACCTTTTGTTTTAGGATAAGTTACACTGTCTACTGTGGTTTCCTCTATGTATTACAAATTAGGCACTCTAGTTAAATCTACGTCTTTGTTTTAAGGTTTAGTAAATAAGAGACAGGATTCTCTATTGTGTCTATGTTAAGTAGATTAGAGAAACATTGAAGGCAAGGTTTCATTTGCAATGCCTTTTTGCTCGATATAAAATACTACTGTTTGTATTCTCAGTGGGTTTGTGTGAATGAGGATGTATGCATCAGGAAAAGAGAAGGTGTAAAGGCCATTGTTATAGCCAGAGTCAAGGAAGAAGGAGTCAAGAGACTTAAAGGACATCAAAGAATCATCAACGCGCATCCATAATTGTCATAAATAAACAGATCAGGGTTAAGGTCTCTTTTCCCTGGAAAGGGTTAACAAGCTCAGTAACCTGAGAAACACCTGAGCAGAGGACCAATCAAGGGAGAGGATAATTTCAAATCTCTGTGGAGGGAAGCCTTTGTCTGTGTTCCTTGTTGGCTCTGCGTTCTCTTTTTGGATGGAAGAGAGGCCAGACGTCTCCAGGTTCTCCTGGAGTAGTTCCTACTATTCAATAGTGAGTATTAATTAGAAAGGCGGATTAGTCTTATAATTTGATTTCTACATTTGCAATTGTGTGTTTGCTGAAGGAAATTCTTTATTTCTGTTTGCTGTTACTTTGCTTTTACTGAGAAAGAAAGGAGGGGGGGATTCTCTCCAGAGATTAATAAGTTTAGACCCTGTGTATTGTTCCATCTTGGATTACAGAGACAAGTTACTTTCTTTTTATTTTTTAATAAATCTTTTCTGTTAAGAACTTGGTTGATCTTTCCTTGGGTGGATTCTCAGGGAAAGGGTAGGAGGAGGCATCCTCTGTAGTTGGATCCCGGTATCTCTCCTAGGAAAAGGGACGGGGGAGGACGCAGGGGGGAATGGTTTATTTCTCCTAGGTGTAAGATCTCCATGGATTTGGGGCTCTTGGGATCCCCAAGGATTTTGGGGAAGGACTGTGTCCCAATACACGTACATTATTGGGTGGTGGCAGCTTTTACCAGATCTAAACTAGGATTTAAGTTTAGAGAAATCCATGCAGGTCCCCATATTGGAACCCAACAGCTCCAAGTGGGGGTGAGACCTATGACAATAATGAAGGGCAGATTGATGACCCTGAGGTCAAGGCTGGCACCCCTGAGGACAATTGATTAAATGAGAACAAAAGGACAGGCTGACCCTCTCAGAGGTGCACTGGAATGTTTACACCAGTTAAGAAGTAACCGATCACAAACAGATACAGCAAAATCCATAGAGTTCAACAAAGGAAAAAACCCTATAAGAACCAGGGTGCTTGGCCATGGGAGTTTGGGTTCATCTTGCCAGACTCCCAGAGCATTGGATTGCGACCAACAAGAGCCCAGCCCCACACTCGTGCTCAGTGTAATTGGCCATTAGACTGACTCGAGCTACAACAGACTGGTAACCATGAACAGCTCTGGGAGAGAGAGAGAGAGAGAGAGTGTGAGTGTGTGTGAGAGAGAGATATGCTAACTGTTGTATTCTCAATAAATGCTGTGTATTTACCTTCCTCTATAAAGATCCCGTGTGCTTTGTAGGAGCATAACACTGCGTGCAGATGTGGTCACCCCATCTCAAAGAAGTTTACTTATGCAAACAGGAGATATTTGACACTGTGCAATACTGCTCCTGTGTTCTGCAGCAGGGGAGGGTCTGTGGCAGTGTGTGTGGGTCACTGGCATATTGGGGTGATGCAGAGACAGGACAGAGCAGAGGTGGCATTGTGGGGCTGGCATGAACCGTATCTCTTCATTTCCCCTTCCAAGAACTGAGGGGACAGGAATCCTTACCCAGGGAGGTCACGTTCTCATAGTTCTCCTGCATGACGTCTCTGTAGAGGGCTCTCTGAGCAGAGTCCAGCAGAGCCCACTCTTCCCTGGAGAAATACAAAGCCACCTCCTCAAAGGTCACTGGTCCCTGAAAGAGCAAGGGTCCAGCACTCAGTACCTGATGCCCCACTCACAACCCCACTATTTGTGGGGGAGAGGAGCCAATCAAATGCAAGCTCTGGGTGGATCACAGTCAGAGTCCCACCTCCACCCCACTCAGAGCATCCTGGAAACACCAGGTTAAGGGGACGAAGCGAGAGCCCCTTTTCTCTCCCAGCAGATCCGTCATACCCCTACGAGCCACAGACCAATAGAGGAGATGGAGCCCCTAGCAGGAAGCCCAACACCCTCCTCATTGTGAGGAGCTGGATATGAAGGGAGGGGAATCTCCCCTAAACCTCACTGATGGGTGCCCCCTTCATATCTCACAGCAGCCACTGATTAGTCAGGTCAGGCTCCAGCACTGGGAGTCTGGTCAGTTTTCCATAGCCCCATGTAGGAGGGTTATTTTCTGTTTCACAAATTAGGGTATTTCCACCTCCTAATCTCATGGGTCTGTTCCTAGAATCTGGGCCATTTCTTAAACTCCCTCCAGCAGGAATGTCACAAGCTGTCCTCCTCCCTTCCCCACCTTGTGCATTTCCTGCCCGGCTCCAAACCAGACTGTGCAAAACTTCCTATCTCCGGTGTATTTGCTGTCCCTCTCCCTCCTGCAGGAACCCACCAGCTACCCCCCCGACAATTCCTACCTGAACAGCCTCCTCTGCAGCCATTTCTCTCCCCTGTCCCATGGGAGGATGGGATGAGCTGGAGTGAAACATGGACGTCATTCTGCAGCCTGGGAAGGTGAGAACGGCAGTTGTGGGGGTTACAGAACAGGCTTTAGTTAATTTCCCAGGATGATTCTCCCAGGCCCTTTCCCTGCAGACAGACATCCTAGATTCTGCCATGCTGGGAAAATGCTCAATCTCTTTATTACAGTGTGGAGCTGGCCCCTCCTGCCGGGCTAAGCCCACAGAGAGATTTTTAACCTCCCTTCTCCCTCCCCCGATCGCATAACAAAGTCTCTGAACACAAGGCTGGAAAAGAGCAGAACCAAATCAGTCATTGTGGGGGATTCCCTCGGACACTGACCCCAGGGCAGTCACACCCCAGCAGGGGGAATATGGAGTCAGGAACTGGCTTTTCCTCTGTCTGAGCCTTTTCTTGTTCACTGGAAAGTGGTTCTGCCCAGGGATGGTGCGATACATGTGTCTGGGTGGACTAGAGAGCTGGAAATCTCCCCCCCCCCCCCGACACATTTCTCCCACTGCCCCTTTCAGTCTCTCTTTCCCCTGTCCTCTCTCCCTGCCCCTCTGGCTGGGAAAGTCCCATTCCTGGGGGCTTTGCTCTCCCATGGCTGGATTTGCTCCTGGCAATTGCTAATGGGAGGAGAGGCTGTTTGTGTAGAGTCACTTTCTTGCCAGTCCCCAGCACTTTCTCAGAGGTCTTTCAGTTACCTGGAGTCTGTGGTAGAATTTGTATTAACAGGGCCCAGGGCTGCCCCAAGGGGCTAGGACCAGCTGCAGAAAGTTATCACCTGAATAACTAGATGGAAAAGCGGGACTGTTGGACTGGATTTTATATTACTATCCAATACATATACAGAAAGTGATGGCTCCCCCGCACCATTCCCACAGGCAGCAGGGAGCCCTGTGAGGAGCTGCTTTAAGAGGGCAAAGGGGGGGGGGAGCTGGCAGGTCCCTGGAGGAGGGAAGGGGGCAGCAGTGGGGGATGGGCAGGTGGTAGTTGGGGGCAGTAACTGGGACACCGGGGTCCGGGCAGCCCCCACGGGGGACACGGGCCCCGCCCGCCCCCCCGGCAGAGACCCGGCATCTCACCCCCCCGCCAGGGGCAGCCACGTGCGGGGGCCTGACCCAGGGCAAAAAGTTCCCCCCCGGACCAGGCCCAATCGCTGCCGGGAAAACGGGGGAACCCCATCGGGGCGATTTTAAATGGACATTGGAGACTCATGGAGAGACCGGGGGGGGGGGGACAGGGGAGCCGAGAGCGCGGATGGGGGGGGGGCGAATCTCCCCGGATGTTACAGCCCGAGCGAGACCCCGAGAGAGAAACGGGGCAGAACCGGAGAGACTCTGTGCCGGGGGGGGCGAGAGGCGCCAACAGGGACAGGAGCCAATTCACTCCCCGCCCCCCCCCGGGGGATTTCCTGGGACAGGACAGTTCAACCCCCCCCCGCGTCCCACCGACCTTCCCCCACAGCGACCCCCCCATCCCAGCGGGGGGGGGCGGATCCTGCTGCAGCTCCCGGGGCCGAGGCGGCTCCGAGGCTTCTCCCAGGTTCCCCGGGGCAGAGTCACGTGCCCGACCCCCCCCCCCCCCGGGGTCTCTCACTCACCGGCTCACACGGAGGCGGCAGCAGCAGCTTTGTTATCCCGCCCGCAGCGGGGCTCGCACGGAGCATGCGCAGTTCCAGCTACTGACCCCTCCCTCACCCGGGCTGGGGAGGGCGGACGCGCCCCCGGGGCAGGCTGGGAGATGTGGTTCCAGACTCTCCCTGGAGCGGAAGTGACATCTTGAGGGAGGCGGAGCCGGAGCGCGGACGCGCGTGGGGCGCTGCGGTTCTGCCTGGCTCGTGCGGGGCCGTTGGAGCCTCTCCCGGGCCGGAGAAGGGTTTGTGCCGCTGGGGCTCTGGGCATGCGCAGATCGCGGCGGGAGAGACCTTCATTAACCCCCCCCCGTTCCCGGCCTCCAGGGGAGGGAGACCGGGCGGGAGGGTCCCGGGGGGGCTGGGAAAGGGGCGGGGGGGGAAGTGTCGGTGCAGCCCGGACATGCCCGGGGGCAGGTGACCCCGAGGAGCGGGGAGAGAAAGGGGGCTGAGACCCTCGGATTTACTGCTGCCCCCCGTGGGGACCCCCGCCCCTTTCTCCCTAGAGAGCCACGAGCAGCCCCCAGGGTGACCCCCTCCCAACCCCTGAGAAGTTCCCTGCCCCCCCCCCGATTGTGCCCCATTTTCTATACCCATCGCCCCTGGCCCGTTCAGAGCGCGGGTTTGGGGGTTTCCCCCCAATTACCCGGCCGGGCTTTGGCCGTGTGCGGGTGGGAAATGGTTCCCAGGGATCCCTGAGCTGGGCAGAGGCTGGGGCCCTGAGACAGGGACACCTCTGGGCTGGGGGGGGGCTCTCTCTGCTGGCAACGGGGCCTGGGAAGGGCCAGGAAGGGGGGGAGGAGCACGTGTCCCCCATGGAGACGGCCCAGCCCCAGGTTTCCCCTCCCAGCTACTTCCCCTCCCCCCCCCGCCCAACCCAGCAGCCCCCCCCAGTCACATTCCCAGACCCCACAGCCAGCGACCTTCTGACTCCAGCCCCACTCCTCGAAAATCTTCCCGCTTTTCTCTCCAGGTGTGTGACTGAGATCAGGGCTCTTATCGGACTGAGCGTGGCCCTGTTCTGCCAGGCGCTGCAGAGACCCCAACTGAGATCTGGGCCCTGTTCTGCCAGGCGCTGCAGAGACCCCAACTGAGATCTGGGCCCTGTTCTGCCAGGCGCTGAAGAGACCCCAGCTGAGATCAGACCCCACTGTTGTGCCAGGTAAAACTGAGACCTGGACCGAGATCACGGCCACCCTTGTGCCAGGCAGTGCACCACTGTGGCCCAAACTGCTGCCTCCATTGTGCTGGGCACTTCAGAGACCTCGACTGAGATCTGTGTCCCCGTTGGGTCTGGCATTGCACTGACCCCGACCCAGATCATGCCCCACCACTGTAGAGGGCACTGCACAGACCCTGACAGAGATCCTGGCCCCACATTTTGGCAGGCGCTGCAGGGGCCCTAAACAAAATCCGGGATCCTGTAATGCCAGGAGTTGCAGAGACCCTGACTGAGATCAGGCCCTCTGTTGTGCAGGGCTCTGCGCAGACACTGACCAAGATCAGGGTCCCCATTGTGACAGGTGCTGAACAGACACCCAGGGTATCTCTACCCTGCTGTTAAAACCCCCAGCTGGCCCATGGCAGCTGCCTCACGCTCACAGGGCTCAGGCAAAGGGGCTGGTTAATTGCCGGGTAGATGTCTGGGCTCAGGCTGGGGCCAGGCTGTAGGACCTTGTGAGGTGGGAGGGTGCCAGACCTTGGGCTGCAGCCCCAGCCGGAACATCGACACCACCGTTAAACAGACCCGCGGCCCGAGCCGTGTGAGCCCACGTCAGCGGGCACGGGCCAGCCGCCGGTGTCTGACGGCAGTGTAGACGTGCCCACAGGGACAGAGAGGCCTTGCCACAAAAAGCTCAAAGGCTAAATAGGCCAATGCTGGGAGGTGACTCTCCATTTTACAGATGGGGAAACTGAAGCTCCAAGAGCTGAAGTAATTTGCTCAAGTTTCCATGGAGAATTTGGGGCAAAACTGGGAACTGAACCCAGATTGTTAGAATTCTTGCCTCTCCCCTTAACCCTAAGCCCAGCGTGTGTGTGTACAGCTTGTTTTGGGCTGTGTCTGCCTTGCATTGGCTTCCAAGGGAGACTGTGGCATTTCCTTCATTGGAGGTTTCTAAGACCAAGTTAGAGATACACCAGTCTGGAAATGTCTATAGATACTTGGTTCTGCCTCATCACAGGGGGCTGGAGTAGATGCCCTCTCAAGATCCCTTCCAGGCCTACACTGAAATAATTCTCTTTTGTGCAGTGTCCTGTTCTACGCTGAGCTGTTTTGCATGGTGCCATTTGGAACTGTGATGCACCATGTTGTGTAGCAGTTTTATGGTGCATTGTTTTGCCTCAGCTTGTTTGGTGCCTGTGTTGTGTTAGTTTGAGCTGAGCTCTTTTCCCTTGTGTACTTTTCTCCTAGGGTGTGTTAGTTTGCATTGTTTTGCTTTTTTCCCCTTTTGTCTTGTCATTTTATGCTGTGGAGTGTGGGTTGTTCCCCCCCCCCCCGAATTGCCTGACATTATGTTGTGGTGGGTTTTACTCTGTATGGTGTGTTTTATACGTATCTATTTCATAGCATCATAGAAATGTAGAGCTGGACAGGACCTCAAGATGTCATCAAGTCCAGCTCTCTCTGCCGAGGCAGGACCAAGTCTATGTAGATTGTCTCTGACAGAGCTTTGTCCTACTTGTTCTTAAAAACTTCCAGGGAAAGAGACTCCCCAGCCCCCCTTGTAAGACTATTCCAGAGCTGAACTGCCTTAGCTCTGGGGACACCCACACAGATTTGAGTGGTGAGCAGCTCTGGAGAGAGAGGAGACCCCAGTGAGTGGGCAGCTGGGTAAATAGATTAAAGTTGGGAGGAGAAACATTGACGTGTCCGAGGTCACCCAGGCTATCTGTGACCGAGCTAGAACTAGATCCCAGTTCTAGTGCCACCGTACTGCTGTTTTGGGCACTGAGGGTCTCTGCCACACTGGTGTTTTAGGCACTGGTGCAAACCTTTAGTGTAGACAGAGTTTACACTAGTGCACTCTGATTGGTACTGGTGCACCATGTCCCAGTTTGAAGGTTTGAGGTGGGGGTGGGGGGAAGTGACCTCACAGAGGCCTGGGGCTGGCTGAACAGTGCAGCTGGTAAGGGAGGGGCAGCAGTGAGCGCTGGAGGTATGAGCCAGGAGCACAGCCCCACAGGGCTGGACACTGACTTCTCCTGACCCAGGGGACACCCCCCCAGCGAGGTGGTTTGTCCATGGATGCACAGGCTGTCTTGGCAGGGCAGCTCAGCTGCAGTCCCTGCACACCTCTTCCTGCAGCCTAATCCAGTGTGCTCGGGGGACCTTCCCAAGCTGCGGGTGACGGGGCTCTGGAGCTAACAGGGTCTGTTCCTGGCTCTGTCATGGACCTGTTTAGTGACCGTGGGGAAGTCACAGCCCCTCTCTCTGTAACGCTGTCTTCAGTGACTCGAGAGCACGAGCACCAGCCTCGGGCAGACGGGTAAGAAGCAGGGAACAAACCCCAAATTGGGTGTAAGGTCTGTATGGAGATTTCACCAACCTAGAATCCAGTGTAAACGCTTCAGGCTCTGTAACAGCATTAACATGGAATCACAGACAGTCCTCTTGGGTGATCCCATATATCTTTCTGAGCTTCCCCCCCCCCCGCCCCATACACACATGCTATAAAAACTCCACTGCCCATGTGGGCCACAATAACTGGTTTTCTGCATATAAAAGCCAGGGCTGGCGTTAGGGGGCAGCTAGCAGGGCAACTGCCTGCGGCCCCATGCCACAGGGGCCCCCACAAAGCTACATTGCTCAGGCTTTGGTTTCAGCCCTGGTGGTGGGGCTCAGGGCCCTGGACTTCAGCCCCATGCGCTGGGACTTCAGCTTTCTGCCCTGGGCCTCAGCGAGTCTAATGCCGGCCTTGCTTGGCAGCCCCCTGAAAGCTGCTCATGGCCCACCAGGGAGCCCCAGACCCCTGGTTGAGAACCACTGTCTTACCCCACGAATCACAGCAGTGTTCAGGTTACTGCCAGTCCCAAAGGACCAGTCACTTCCTTAGGTCAATTGAATCTTAGATCTCCAACAAAGACAACACTTGTAGCCAGTCCTGTCATAACCTGTATTAAGATTTATTTAAAAGGAAAGGAGAGTTGTTTACAAAGTTAAAGCAGGTAATCCTATAGATGCAGACGAGTTGTAGTCTTAGATTTCAAAGGTAATAGAAGCTTCTATAATAAGCAAGCTCTGCATATTCTTTAGGACTAACCCCGGCTAGGCAGCTGGGGATCTCTTGCTTATGCCTAGGAACTTTGCCCCCCAGAGTCCAAGCAGCATACAGATCATCAGTTCCTTCTGCATGGGGTTTTTCATTCCCTTCCTACCATGTGCTCTAAGCTGGAAACTCAGCTAATGGGAAGTCAAGAGCACAACAACAGTTTTGTGTCTTCGTTAACATCCCATAATAGTCTATCTGGTGTGGATGGACCTTTCCTGCCAGGCAGGGTGTAATGCATTCGGTTGCCAGTCAGCACTTCACCTAGGTAAAGTCTCTCTCCTGTGTGGTGATTTACATAGTCACAGAGGGTCACAATGCAACTAGTCAGATGTTAACCCAGGCAGCAACTCACAAGCATTCAATGAAGTCTGAACACTAAACACATTCTTATGTTCACAGTCTGTATGAGGAGTATCTACTCATTGGGACTCACTGGGGAGCCACAGAAAGGAACAAGATGTGCTGAGGCAAGAAGGCCCAGTCTCAGCGCCCCCGGGATCACGCTTCCCAAAGGCTAAAACTAGGCCCAGCCCATGAAGGGGGCACTGCCAGGAGAGACTGGATAAAGGCTGGAGCATCCAACAACTTAGTTAACCTGAGAGAGCTGCCTTGGGGACAATGACAGGGAGAATCCCCAGAGTGACTCCTTTGATTCTACTCTTCTCTGGCCTTTGGTTCATGGAATCACAGAACTGGAAGGGACCTCGAGAAGTAGCTAGTCCAGTCCCCTGCCCTCAAGGCAGGATGAAGTATTATCTAGACCAGGAGTGGCCAACCTGAGCCTGAGAAGGAGCCAGAGTTTACCAATGTACATTGCCAAAGAATCCCAGTAATACGTCAGCAGCCCCCCATCAGCTCTCACCCATGGGAAGCCACAATAATCAGAACCTCCCGCTCTCTCCCCGCACCTCCAGATCAGCTGTTCACACTATGCAAGACACTGGGGGAGGGGTAATGGAGCGAGGGCACTGCGGGCTCAGGAAAGGGAGTGGGAGGGGGTGGAGTGGAGGCAGGGCCTGTAGCTGTGAGTAGTGAGCACACCCAGCACGTTGGAAGGTTGGTGCCTGTAGCTCCAACCCCGGAGTTGGTGCCTATACAAGGAGCCGCATATTAAATTGTAAAGAGCCACATGTTGGCCACCCCGATCTAGACCATCCCTAAGAGGTGTTTGTCCAGCCTGCTCTTAAAAATCCCCAACGATGGAGATTCCACAACTTCCCTAGGCAATTTATTCCAGTGCTTAACCACCCCGACAGTTAGGGAGTTTTTCCTAATGTCCAACCTAAACCTTCCTTGCTGCAATTTAAGCCCATTGCTTTTTGTCCTGTCCAGAGGTTAAGAAGAACAATGTTTCTCCCTCCTCCTTGAAATGACCTTTTATGTACTTGAAAGCTGATCATATCTTCTCCAGACTAAACAAACGCAGTTTTTTCAGTCTTCCCTCATAGGTCATGTTCTCTAGACCTTTAATCATTTTTGTTGCTCTTCTCTGGACTTTCTCCAATTTGTCCACATCCTTCCTGAAATGTGGCACCCAGAACTGGACACACTATTCCAGTTGAGGCCTAATCAGTGCGGAGTAGAGCAGAAGAATTACTTCTCATGTCTTGCTTACAATAATGCTGCTAATACAGATCAGAATTATACTTGCTTTTTTTGCAACAGTGTAACACTGTTGACTCATATTTAGCTTGTGATCTACTGTGACTCCCAGATCCGTTTCTGCAGTGCTCCTTCCTAGGCAGTTATTTCCTATCTTGTATGTGTGCAACTGATTGTTCCTTCCTAAGTGGAGTACTTTGGATTTGTCCTTATTGAATTTCATCCTGTTTACTTCAGACCATTTCTCCAGTTTGTCCAGATAATTTTGAATTTTAATTCTATCCTCCAAAGCACTTGCAACCCCTCCCAGCTTGTTATCGTCCACAAACTTGATAAGTGTAACAGAGCTACTGGGAGGGTTTCACCATGTGTCAAAGGGTTACAGCCTGGGGGGAGGGGGCTAGGCCTGTACTGGAATAAGGTCACTCTGTGCTTCACAGTGTGGCAGAACCTAGAATGTCCATTAGCAGGGGAAAATGCTGGGGGGGATCGACATGTGGAAAGGACAGAAACCCTGTCTGAATTCTCTCACATTGCCCTTCTCGCCCTGGCAGGCTACAGAATAACGTCCACGTTTCGCCCCAAATCATCCCCTCCTCCCAGCAGGAAGGAAATGGCTGCAGTGGAGCTGGCTCAGGTAAGGGATTCTCAGGGATGGGTTCTGCTTGGAGGGAGAGGAGCAGTAAATGCATAGGAGGGTGGGAGGCAGGAACTATCTAGGATGTGGAATGGGAGGGGACAGGATGTGACAAACCTGCTGAGACTTGTGTACTCTAGGGTGTGATGGGTTGTCACCCCAGGGTGCAGTCTGGGGGGCTTCTGGGAACCACTGTGCCCTCTAACCCTCAAGCTGGGCTGGCCCTTCTCTCATTGCTTTGCTGGAGATACAGCCAGCCTCTCCAGGCCCTGTTATCACCCAACACGACAGCAGGTGGCGCCATGCAGCCAACTAAGCTACCTGAGTGCTTTACCTAAGCCACTCAAGGACAGATAGACGACAACAGCCAATTTCTCAGCGATAAGTGATAGCAAACAGATCAAAGCAGATTACTTAGCAAATAACCAAAAACTCATACTAGGCCTAACATACTATCTGGATAGAATTTGAATTAGCAGTTTCTCACCCTGACTGATGATGGAAGCAGTCCACCAAGTTTCCATACACGAGCTAGAAATCCCATGTTCAGATCTGGCCCTGCGGGAGCTTTGGGGCCTGCCGCTGGGGAAAGTGGGGGACTGTTTGAAGTTGGCTGCTTGGGATGTGGGTGAGGCCCCGGGGAGCTGGGGGTTGGGCTGCACCCCTGTCACTGCAGCCTGGGGCCCTGCATTTCCTCTGGAAAAGCTGCTCCCTGTTTCACCAGCTCCTCTCAGTCTGAGTCCCAGAGACCCTGCACAGGTGTCTGCAGGGCAGGACGGGCCCTGAAATCTGGCAGCTGGGAGGTTTGCAGCAGTTTCTAACCCTCCCTCCCCTGCTTCTTCCAGGAGGCACCACAAAAGCATCTGGCCCCTCTGGGAAAAGAGAGAGAAGCAGCCAAAGCCGAGGAGGAGCAGCAGAGCGAGGAGCTGCTGGTAGGTGCCCAGAGCCCCCCGCCACTTAGGTTTGCCTGGCATAAGAATGACCTGGTGAGTGCAGGGCCCACCCTACCAGCCTCAGCCAGGGACACATCCCCGCTGGAGCCCAGGGAGCCTGCAGGGTCAGACATGGGGGTAACGTGATGCCCTTAGGACACAGGAGGCTGCTGGGCAGGAGAGGGTCAGTCTGTGTTAGCCCAGAGCCCCTGCCCACGCGCTGTCTGGACGTCACAGTGACCAGGGATCTTTTCTAGCTCCTGGGGGGGATGGGGAGGAAGGAGATGAAATGTGGGCTGCAGAGATGGAGGATTTGGCTCAGTGCACGTTGATGAGGTTTTGGGGAGAAGTGTCCCTCCTGTAGGTGATGTACAGCTCACCCTGGCCCTGATCCCTCCCCACTTCCCGGGATAAATGAACTTCCCATCCCCCACCGCAAGAGATCTTGTGTTCTGGTAAATAACTCTGCCACCCGCCCCCAGGTGCATTTATGATTTTCCCCTGTTATGGAGCAGATGAATTTCGATGTTGATAAATGCAAAGTAATGCACATTAGAAAAGATAATATCAAATGCACATAAAGTGATGGGGTCTAAATTAGCTGTTACCGCTCAAGAAAGAGATTTTGGAGTCACTGTGGATAGTTCTGTGGAAACATCCACTGAATCTGCAGCAGCAGTCAAAAAAGCAAACAGAATGTGGGGAATCATTAGGAAAGGGATAGACAGTAAAACAGAAATTATGCTATTGCCTCTATATAAATCCATGGTATGTCCACATCTTGAATACTGTGTGCAGATCTGGTCGCCCCATCTCAAAAAAGATATATTAGAATTGGAAAAGGTTCAGAGAAGGTCAGCAAAAATGAGAAAGGATATGGAACAGCTTCCGTATGAGGCAAGATTAATAAGACTGAAGCTATGGCTACACTCTTCAGCTTTTAGCGACACGACTGTGCCACTACAGCCGTTCTGCTGCCAGGCGCGCAGTGTAGCTGCTCTTTGTTGGCAGGAGAGAAGTGCCAGTGTAGACAAAGCCTGAGACTGTTCATCTTGGAGAAGAGACGACTAAGGGGGGATATGGTAGGGTCTATAAAATGATGACTTGTGTGGCGAAAGTAAATAAGGAAGTGTTATTTCCTCCTCATAACACAAGAACTAGGGGTCATCCAGTGAAATGAACAGGCAGCAGGTTTAAAATAAACAAAAGGAAGTATTTCTTCACACAACACACAGTCAACCTGTGGAACCCCTTGCCAGGGGATGTTGTGAAGGCCAAGACACTAACAGGGCTCTAAAAAGAACTAGAGAAGTGCATGGAGGACAGGTCCATTAGTGGCTATTAGCCAGGGTGGGCAGGGATGGTGCCTGTAGCCTCTGTTTGCCAGACGCTGGGAATGGGCGGCAGGGGATGGGTCACTTGATGATTCCCTGCTCTGTACATTCCCTCTGGGGCACCTGGCATTGGCCACTGTCAGAAGACAGGATACCGGGCTAGATGGGCCTTTGGTCTGACCCAGTCTGGCTGTTCTTATGTTCTCTGTTCCTCTGTTACTGAGCCGCCCTCTCCCTGTTGCAGAAACAGACGGCAGCCGAGAGGCAGAAGATCGTCTGGGAGTGGCAGGAGATGCAAGAGTTTCTGGAGGAGCAGGAGCAGCGGCTGCTGGCCCAGCTGGAGGAGCTAGAGAGAGCCATTGTCCAGCGAAGGGATGAGGGCGTCTGCAGCCTGTCCTGGGAGATTTCCCTGCTCAGCGAGAGGGGAGGAGAGAAGGGGCAGCAGCCGCTGAGCCAACCCCTGCAGGTCAGGCTGTCATTGCAAGGATCATACGCAGCGTTTCTATAGGTGCTTCTGAGCCCTGGACCCCAAAGCACTTTGCAGAATGGGGTCAGGGGCATTATCCCTATGGGACAAATGGGGAAAGTGAGGCAGAGGGAGGGGCAGAGCCCTGCCCAAGGTCACCCAGTGAGTCTGGCAGCGGCGCCAGGGATGGGCCCTGGGAGTCCTGGATGCTGCAGCCCCAAGACCTTCTCTCCTGGAAATGTCTCTCTGCATTTGCACTTGGAGGGTGAAATCCCCTCCCCCACCATGCTGAGGTCCCGAGCCAGGCCTAAGGCCCCTGTCACGGCAGGTTAATGGGTTTAGTGGGGCCAGGGGCCTTCTGGATCTCTCAGCACTGGGGGGAATTTGATTCTCAATGCAGAGAAATAACTTCTGTCTGTAAAGTGCCCGGGGAGAAGATTCCCGCAGTGGGACCTGCCCGCAGGGTTTGCTGGGGCTGGTAGGGGGGGCAGCAGCTCTGGGAATGTAAACCTGAAATTCCCCTACTGCCCGAGGCCTCAGTGGTGACCCCTGCAGAGCAGGAGGCCTCCCCACCCAGGGACACTCCCCCTGACGGCCTCCTCTTTCTCTCCTTTTTAGGGTGCTGGAAGCACTGGGGGCAGGTAAGTCCTGGGCTCCATTTCGCTCCCCCTCATGGGCCGTTAGGTTTGATAACTGCACTGAATAGGAATCTGCCCCCTGCCCTGGGAGCATGTGATTCTGTCTCCCCTAGTGGCTGACTCGGGTAGGAGACGAGCCGGTTACTGTCTGGTCGCTCATGAGGTCACAGCAGGGCTGCTAGACCCAGGGCCGATGGGACAGACCAGGCCTGTCTCCTGGACTGACGTGGCTGCGTCATGTACTCAGAGGGCGCAGAATCTCAGCTTTCGCCTTTGTTAAAGTGAGTTGCCGGCCCTCAGCACCTCCCCAGTGTAAACGGAGACAGCGTTGCCTTGCTGGGGCTGCCAGCAGCCTGAAGCCGTAGCTCTGAGAGCGTGAACTCTCCTGTCCCCTGTTAATGTCAGCGGGGTGTCAATGGAAATGGCAGCACTTTGATGTGAACATTAAACGTTCCCTGGCTGATCACTCGAGCAGGTGGAATGGGGAGGGGGCGGGAGTGAAGCCTTTGTGGGGTGGGAATAGGGGGTTGCTGTAGGGAGGGAAGAACAGAAGAGCGACACAAGGACAAGGAAGCGAGAGAGAAATGGAGAAAGGAGGGTGGGAAAGGCAGGAAACACGGGGAAAAACCAGCAGGGCCCTACAGGGTGTCCGGGAAGGGGCTGTTTTCCTCCTGAGTGACACTGAGTGTGACAGGCAAAGAACTAAAATTTTATTTCCCATACAAAGGGCAGATTCCCCCCTTGTTCTTTGTACGTGGGTATCCCATGGAGAGCAGTGGATGTTCTGCTGTGAATGGAGCAGGGCACAGAGTACTAACCTAATGCACTGGCCATAACGGACAGGGCACTGTGGCCCTCTCTGCTAAATGAGCTGGACACCCCAGGGTTACTGCTTCAGCTGAAGGGTTTGGGGGTTTTGGCATTAAAGGGCCCACGTTCATTCCCTGCTGGAGCCCTGGGCTCTGTCTGTGGCCACTGTCAGCATGTAGGACCTGCCCACTCTCTGGTCTGTGTCTCCTCCCTTTCCACGATAATCCCCATGCTGGTGCCCCTTGTTACTGCCGTAAACCAGCGTAGGGGGTGGCTCTGCCCCCCACAGAACCAGAGCGTCCCTGAGAAAGCCCCTGAACAATGTCTCCGTTCCTTGCTCTAGTGTCTCCCCACTTCCCGTCTCTCTGGGGAGCACAGGGCTGAGGTGACTCACCCTGACATTGACCATCTCAGGCTACAAAGCTCAGATCCAGGTTTCGTGAAGTTTGGGGGTTGCTGGGCTCAGGGTCTGGGGCTCAGGCCTATTTCTCACCCCTCCTTTCCCCAGCAGGGAGGACGGGACGTTTCGGAAGCCAGAGCCGGCGTTTGCGGAGCTGGAGAAGAGACTCAGTGATTTCTCTCTGCAAAGTGCCATGCTGCAGGAGGTGCTGCTGGGATTCAAAGGTGAGTTGGAGTCTGGGGGTGGCGTCTCCTCTGGTTAGAGCGACCCTCACCCTGGGGAGGAGTTGGGGACTCTAGTGATGTCACTGACCCCGGCTCCATCTCACAGCCCAGCTCAGCGAGTCACCCTTCCCCATGGAGCAGCCCTGTGGGGCTGGCTCAACGCAGCTGCTGCAGACAATCGGCCTCTGATCTCTGTCACCATCTCGTCGTTAACAGCAGTTCCATTAATAAGCAATGGGGGTTTCTCCATGAATGTGAGGGCCTGAATTCTCACCTCTCCCATCTTCTCCTTCCCCTAGAGACGCTGCGACGGGAGCTGGGGAGCGACACAGGTACGTGTCTGTCTCTGACGGGCCATGGGAGATTTCAGACCCATAACCATGTTAGCGACAGGGATTGCAGCCTCCAGCCCCGATGTGCAGCTGGAAATGGTGGAACAGTGTGAAGCAGGGTGACCCCCGTGGCTGACTCACTCCTGCCGTGACGTGTGACAGGGATTCAGAGCGAATCCGGATCTCAGGGGCGTGTTTCCCTAGGGGGAAAGGAACAACCACCCGAATGGTGTGAGAGAGGATGAAACAAGGACAATAATCTCCAGACCCTGAGGCGTCTGAGAGCTTCCACGAGTGAGTGGAAGTGATCAGATGTGGGCAGCAGAGTCTCGGGCGTGAGGAGGGGGGTTCACGTTTTTCATACTGACTTCAAAAAGGGGTCACCCCATTTTTTCTTTTGGCAAACCCTGACAGTTAGCAAGGAATAAGAATAAAACCCATAACAAGGCTGATCCTATAGAACGTGCATGTGCGTCTCAAGAGGCTGACGGAGAAGGGGTGTCCCTGAGGGTGAAACGTGCAGGAAGTGAGATTTCCTTTGCTGAAGATAAGAAATCCGTCCCCCTGCGCTGGGGAATGTGACCGGCTCAGATCCAGTTCCTGTCTCGGCACCGACAGGTTTTGCGTAGTTCCCCTCTGCTGTCTCCCAAAACTAAGTGATTGCAATGGCAAATGAAATTGAATGTGGATAAATGTAAAGTAATGCACATTGGGAAAAATAACCCCAATTATACATAAAATATGATGGGGCTAATTTAGCTACAACGAGTCAGGAAAGAGAGATCTTGGAGTCATCGTGGATAGTTCTCTGAAGATGTCACGCAGTGTGCAGAGGCGGTCAAAAAGCAAACGGGATGTTAGGAGTCATTAAAAGGGGATAGAGAATAAGACTGAGAATATATTATTGCCCTTTATATAAATCCATGGTACGCCCACATCTCGAGTACTGTGTACAGATGTGGTCTCCTCACCTCAAAAAAAGATATTCTAGCACTAGAAAGGTTCAGAAAGGGCAACTAGAATGATTAGGGGTTTGGAGAGGATCCCATACGAGGAAAGATTAAAGAGGCTAGGACTCTTCAGCTTGGAAAAGAGGAGACTGGGGGGGATATGATAGAGGTCTATAAAATCATGAGTGATGTGGAGAAAGTGGATAAGGAAAAGTTATTTACTTATTCCCATAATACAAGAACTAGGGGTCACCAAATGAAATTAATAGGCAGCAGGTTTAAAACAAATAAAGGAAGTTCTTTTCACACAGCGCACCGTTAACCTGTGGAACTCCTTGCCTGAGGAGGTTGTGAAGGCTAGGACTACAATAGGGTTTAAAAGTGAACTGAATAAATTCATGGTGGTTAAGTCCATAAATGGCTATTAGCCAGGATGGGTAAGGAATGGTGTCCCTAGCCTCTGTTTGTCAGAGTGTGGAGATGGATGGCAGGAGAGAGATCACTTGATCATTGTCTGTTAGGCTCACTCCTCTGAGGCACCTGGCACTGGCCAGTCGGTAGACAGATACTGGGCTAGATGGACCTTTGGTTTGACCCAGTGTGGCCGTTCTTATGTTCTGTCCTGGGGAACCATCTCAGATGTAAAGGGTCTCAGTGGGTTTAGCCCTGGTGGGAGGATGGGTCTGCACTGCCGCAATGGAGCATTTTCCCAGCGTGGGAGTCGAAAACGTCTCTGCAGAGAAAGCGCCAGTGAGACTTGTGATGTGAAATGACCTAAAGTCTGATCCGAACCCCAATAACCCCTCTCCCCGACAGGCTGCAGAATAACATTCCCGGGGCCCTCCAGATTCTCCCAGCCTGCCCAGGGAAGGAACTGGATGCAGCAGACCTGGTTCAGGTAGGGATGCTGAGGACATGCTCGGGGGGGTTCCCGTACGAGCCAGAGGGACAGGGAAGACACGGGAAGTGGGAGTTTGATTTAAGGGTGGGAGGGTGCAGGCCATGCACGGGGTGGAGAAAGGGAGGAGGACGAGGTGCGATGGACCTACTGGGACTTGGTAAACCTGGGGCCAAGTTTTTAGGAAGAGCCACGTGGCGGTTGGGTTGTGGGTGGGATTCCCCTGACACTGTATCCATTTGATGGGCTCCTCTCCCCCAGGAATAGTGGGGCTGTGAGTGGGGCAGCAGGTTCTGAGTGTTGGACTCTTGCTCTTTCAGGGGCCGGTGACCTTCAAGGAGGTGGCTGTGTATTTCACCAGGGAAGAGTGGGCTCTGCTGGACCCCGCTCAGAGAGCCCTCTACAGAGACGTCATGCGGGAGAACTATGAGACTGTGACCTCGCTGGGTAAAGATTCCTGTCCCCTCAGTTCTTGGAAGGAGAAATGCAGAGTTAAGGTTCACGCTACCCCACAATGCCACCTCTACTCTGTCCTGTTTCAGCATCACCCCAATATGCCAGTGACACACACACACCACCAGAGACTCTCCCCTGCTGCAGAACACTTTGAGAACAGCACAAAGTCGAACAACTTCTCTTGGCTGAGGCAAAACTTGGCTTTAGGTCCAGCCTAGCAAACAGAAGCATCCGATCCCTGGCCGGGCCCGCAGAGATGGAGCCTACACCACACGAGCCATCTCAGTCTTCGCCCCTGAGGGTTAAGAGCGGCCAGGCTGGGTCAGACCAAAGGTCCATCGAGCCCAATGTCCTGTCTGCCGACATTGGTCAATGCTGGGTGCCCCAGAGGGAATGAACAGAGCAGGGAATCACCAAGGGATCCATCCCAGCTGCCACGGAGTGTGGGGGAGTCAGGGCCCTGCACCCCCACTCCCTGCGATTCACCGTGACTCTCAGCCAGCCAGTAATACAGGTGGTTTATTAGACAATAGGAACACAGTCCCGAGCAGGGCCTGTAGGTACAACCAGGACCCCTCAGCCAGGTCCCTCTGGGGAGCAAGGAGCTTAGACCCCAGACTTGGGGTTCTTGCCTCTTCCCAGCCAGCCCCAAACTGAAACCAAAACCCCTCCAGCCGGCTCTCCCCCTTTGTCCAGCTTCCCTGCCCACCCCCCTTCCTGGCTCAGGTCCTGTCCCTCACCTAAAGTCACCCCCTGCTCTCCCATCCCCCGTGCAGATAGTCCCAGTAAAACTAAACGACATTCCCCGGTCAATCCGCCCCGCTCCCTCCTGCGTCACACCAGCATCCTGCAAATGATTCCTTCTGAGTCATTGCGTCTATGACCGTTCTCGAGGGCCAGCACGTGTTTCCCCCAGGGTGCTGACAACACGCACGGCAAGAACACACCCTTGTGCGCCTTTAGTGTTGCAACCTGCAACACTCGGGAATGAAATGAGGCATCTTTGCTCCTTCAAGGATCCCACGCCCCTCCCTTTATATCAGTCACAGCTCTGCCAAGCTGCTCCAATGACTCCCTCCATCATCCAGTTACAGCTGGACCTGGGCACGCCGCTGGAGGGCGTGCGGATAAATGCTGGGATTCCCATCTCTTAACACAACACAAACAGTGGCAAGTTCTCTTAGTCCTTCCTCATCTGTTATAAATTTGTAGATTTTTATGGCCAAAGGGAGTATTCGGTTGTCTACTCTGACCTTCTGCATAACACCGACTGTAGCGTTTTCTGCTGTACCTTTTGTATTGAGTCGAACACCTTGCGTTAGACTAAATCATCACCCACAAAGGCATCCAGTCTTGACTTGAAGACTCCCAAGAGAAGGCGAATCCCGTTTCCTCGGTAGCGCAGTAACCATTGCACCATCCTTACTGCACCATGGTCAGGGGTTAGAGGGCAGAGTGAAGGTGATGTTGCCAGGATGGTATGAACTTTCACGCTTCATTTCCTGGTTTTCAGAGCTCTACAATTAGTCACTGTCCACGTTCTGGAAGGACACACGGCAGCCATTGGCAACCCTAAGTGAATTCCCTGAGCCTAGACTATCTTTTTTTTTTTTTTTTGGTTCAGGGTGTGAGTCTTCGCACCTTGTAAGCGTGTGACCAAGTGAAGTGTGCTGCCAGGTTTGAAAGTACAGACCAAGTCGTCATCTGCCAGTGGATATTAGAGCACTGTAAAATATTGCTCTTAGCCCAGAAATTGTGGTTTCGATGGGCACAACGCCCCAGAGGAGCTCCTGCAGAATGCAGGAAAAATGCATCACACGCATCACATATCCCTGAACCCCACCAACTCTTCCCACCTTCTGTGTGACTCTGTTTTTCGCTTGTCCTCTCTTTCTCGGAAAGAAGCAGGTGGTTTCCCTGCTGGCTGCCATCTTCACCTGCTAGGCCATGGAGCTACAGTCTCAGTGTTTTAAGGACTCCCCTGTGAGGATGATTGTCTGGCAGGGTGTTTTCCCAGCAGAGATGGGGTTTGTTTAATCCCTCTTTAAGCAGAACGGCCTACACGTTTGAGCCTCCTTGGCGCTAGCCTCAGCATATTGCTAGGTTAAAATGGCCTTGGGTTAAAATAATAATACATTTGTGAGCAATCCCCTTGAGCTCACCTGATATCCTTTCCCCATGCAGAGTTTCCAGTTTTCCCACCTGATGAGGTCTCTCAGCCTCAACAAGACAGAGACCCGTGGGTCCCAGATCTCCATGATTCAGAGGAAAGCGAGATCCTGAGCGGTACCTGCCCAAGGGAGGAATCATTCAGCCAATTCGAAATCTGTCCGTGGCTGAAGGAAACAGCTGAAATGCCCGACAGAGACATTGGGAGTTCTCCGAGTTCAGGATTGTCCCCAGCAGGTATGTATCCTCCGGGCAGATGTCGCTCGTGACTTCCTACCTATCCTGTGCAACACCTGGCAGTAGCTTCCTCCTTCACCTCCCTTCCCCTGAGTGCTTCGATGGGATTTACAGGCAGAATTGATCCCCCCTACCCCGTGGGAAAGAATTTTGGGGAAATTCAGTCCCTGAGTTATGTCCATCTTTCCAGCCCTTCTTTGGTTGACCAGGATGGTGATAGTGACTATGAAATGCTCAGGGAGATTAGAGAGGCTGTAAAAATAATCTCAGTAATGGGACATTTCAGCTATCCCCATGTTGAGTGGGTCCATGTCACCTCAGGCCGGGATGCAGAGAGAAAGTTTCTGGACACCATAAATGACTGTTTCTTGAAGCAGCTAGTCCTGGAACCCACCAGAGAAGAGGCAATCCTTGATTTAGTCCTAAGTGGAGCCAAGGATCTGGTCCAAGAGGTGAATGTAGCTGGACCACTTGGTAATAGCGCCCATAATATAATTAAATTCAACATCCCTGTGGAAGGGGGAAAACACCAAAGAACCCCACCATAGTAGCATTTAATTTCAGAAAGGGGACCGGCACCCACATGAGGACGTTGGTTTACCAGAAATTAAAAGGTACGGTCTCAAAAGAGAAATGCAAACTGCATGGAAACTTAAAAACACGACAGTGGATGCCCGAATTAAATGTGTCCTAAATTTAAAAAACAAACAAACCTAGTAAGGCGACCAAGAAAGTGCCGCTGTGTCTAACCTACGAAGTAAAAGAAGCTGTTAGAGGCAAAAAAGGAAGTAAAATCCTACTGAGGAAAATAGAAAGGAACAGAAACTGTGGAAAGCCACGGGAACCGTGCCTTTGTGGGTCACAACTGACAATACCCAAATTCAGGACAAACTGCTGAGAAATAGGGCAGAGATACCCCAAAATAGGAGGTTATTTTCCCCTGAGAGATACCAGACCAGCAACAAAAGTAAACTTTCGTTTCACCACACTGGCTAACAAGAAGGCAGAACAGTAGTTTCCTTGGGAATTCCAGTCCCTTGTGTCACCAACAAAAACACTAGACTAGAAATGAGTGGTTCTTTAAAACCAATTTCATCAAATAAGAGGTTCTTCTGATCCCAAAGGACTAGCCCCACACACGGGTCAAATCAGATCTTACCCAAAAATCACACTGCTGCTAATCCTTTAGGATCTAAAATCTAAAGGTTTATTTATAGAAAGAAAGAAGAGAGTTAAGGATCATTAAAAAGGGATAGAGAAGAAGATAGAGAATATCTTATTGCCCTTATATAAATCCATGGTACGCCCATATCTCGAATACTGCATACAGATGTGGTCTCCTCATCTCAGAAAAGATATACTGGTACTAGAAAAGGTTCAGAAAAGGGCTACTAAAATGATTAGGGGTTTGGAGAGGGTCCCATATGAGGAGAGATTAAAGAGGCTAGATCTCTTCAGCTTGGAAAAGAGGGGACTAAGGGGGGATATGATAGAGGTCTATAAAATCATGAGTGATGTGGAGAAAGTGGATAAGGAAAAGTTATTTACTTATTCTTGTAATACAAGAACTAGGGGTCACCAAATGAAATTAATGGGCAGCAGGTTTAAAACAAATAAAAGGAAGTTCTTCTTCATGCAGCGCACAGTCAACTTGTGGAACTCCTTACCTGAGGAGGTTGTGAAGGCTAGGACTAACAGCGTTTAAAAGAGAACTGGATACATAACATGGAGGTTAAGTCCATGAATGGCTATTAGCCAGGATGGGTAAGGAATGATGTCCCTAGCCTCTGTTCATCAGAGGATGGAGATGGATGGCAGGAGAGAGATCACTTGATCATTGCCTTTAGGTTCACTCCCTCTGGGGCACCTGGCATTGGCCACTGTCGGTAGACAGGATACTGGGCTGGGTGGACCTTTGGTCTGATCTGGAACGGCCGTTCTTATGTTCTTGGTTCAGACTTGTAGCAGTGATGGAATAAACTTCTGGCTTGATAAGTCTCTGGCTGCTTCTAGATAACTGGACGGTCCTCAGTCCCTGAGTCCCATCAGTATAAGTCCATAGTCCAGAGGTTTGAGTAGGAACAGAGTGGAGCAGGATAGAGACACGGTGGAGGTGTTTCCAAGGCCTTTTATAGCTTCTGCCACGTGGAGGGAAACCCATGGCTTCAAACAAAGCCCTCTGCACAGCTAGTGGAAAATTACAGGTCCAAGATGGCGTTTGGAGTCACGTGGCAATGCCTGACTTCACTTACTCCTGGCAGGAAAGTCCATTAAGAATAGGGTGCTCAAGGCAGGACTAATCCCCAGATAGATTTTTGCCCCAAATCCCTAAATGGCCCCCCTCAAGGAGTCAGCTCACAACCCTGGGTTTAGCAGGCCAATGCGCAAACCACTGAGCTGTCCCTCCCTCCTTTAATGGGCCACGCAATTTGCATAGTCCCTCCAGGATGCGCTGGCTAACTACCGTGTGGGTGTTACCCCAGGAGCAAACGTTTGAAATACAGGTAGAGCCAATATTCATAACTACATGCATGCTAAGAGCATAATCATCTTCAGCAAACCATAGCCTTTCCAAAGACATCTTCCGTGCCCCGTTTTGTAGAAGATTGGTTGCAAAGCTCTAACAACAGTGGTTGCAACAATGACCTATATGGTCATAGTTTAATCAGAGAACGTCACAGCCACGTGTAAAAATATAACCCGGCAGGCCAAAAAAGAATTTGCAGAGCAGCTAGCCGAAGACTCAAAAAGAAGACAACAAAATTTTGAAGCATGCCAGAAGCAGGACGCTTGCTAAACAGACAGGGGGACCACTGGCCGATCGAGGTATTATAACAGCACTCAAGGATGATAAGGCCATTGTGGAGAAACTAAATTAATTCTTTGCGTCAGTCTTCCCTGCAGAGATTGTGAGGGAGATTCCCAGACCTGAGCCATTCTTTTTAGGTGATAAATGTGAGGAACTGTCCCAGATTGAGGTGTCATTAGAAGAGGTTTTGGAAAAAATTATAAATTAAACTACAGTAAGTCCACAGGATCAGATGGGATTCACCCAAGAGTTCTGAAGGAAGTCAAATGTGAAATTGCAGAGCTGCTGACTGTGGTATGTAAGCTATCACTGAAATCAGCTTCTGTACCAGATGACTGGAAGATAGCTAATGCAATGCCAATTTTTTTTAAAAGGCTCCAGAAGTGATCCCAGCAATTACAGGCCAGTAAGCCTAACTTCAATATCGGGCAAATTGGTTGAAACTCTAGTAAACAGAATTATCAGACTCATAGATGAACATGATTTGTTGGGGAAGAGTCAACATGGCTTTTGTAAAGGAAAATCATTCCTCGCCAATCTACTAGAATTCTTTGAGGGAGTCAGCCAGCATGTGGACAAGGGTGAGCCAATGAATCTAGTGTTCTTGGATGTCCGAAAGCCTTTGACAAGGTCTCTCATCCAAGGCTCTTAAGCAAAGTACGCTGTCATGGATTAAGAAGGATCTGGTTAAAAGAGAGGAAACAAACCAGGAATAAATGTTAAATTGTCAAAATGGAGAGAGTATCAGAGGGGTAGCCATGTTAGTCTGGATCTGTTAAAGCAGCAAAGAATCCTGTGGCACCTTATAGATTGACTGACGTTTTGCAGCATGAGCTGTGGGTGAATACCCACTGGTCGGATGCAAGTAGTGGAAATTTCCTGGGGCAGGTATATATATGCAAGCAAGAAGCAAGCTAGAGATAACGAGATTAGATCAATCAGGGAGGATGAGGCCCTGTTCTAGCAGTTGAGGTGTGAAAACCAAGAGAGGAGAAACTGGTTCTGTAGTTGGCAAGCCATTCACAGTCTTTGTTTAATCCGCAGCTGATGGTGTCAAATTTGCAGATGAACTGAAGCTCAGCAGTTTCTCTTTGAAGTCTGGTCCTGAAGTTTTTTTGCTGCAGGATGGCCACCTTAAGATCTGCTATTGTGTGGCCAGGGAGGTTGAAGTGCTCTCCTGCAGGTTTTTGTATATTGCCATTCCTAATATCTGATTTGTGTCCATTTATCCTTTTCCTTAGAGACTGTCCAGTTTGGCCAATGTACATAGCAGAGGGACATTGCTGGCATATGATGGAGTATATTACATTGGTGGACGTGCAGGTGAATGAACCGGTGATGGTGTGGCTGATCTGGTTAGGTCCTGTGATGGTGTCGCTGGTGTAGATATGTGGGCAGAGTTGGCATCGAGGTTTGTTGCATGGATTGGTTCCTGAGCTAGAGTTACTATGGTGCGGTGTGCAGTTCCTGGTGAGAATATGCTTCAGGTTGTCTGTGGGCGAGGACTAGCCTGCCACCCAAGGCCTGTGAAAGTTTGGGATCATTGTCCAGGATGGGTTGTAGATCCCTGATGATGCGTTGGAGGGGTTTTAGCTGGGGACTGTATGTGATGGCCAGTGGAGTCCTGTTGGTTTCTTTCTTGGGTTTGTCTTGCAGTAGGAGGCTTCTGGGTACACGTCTGGCTCTGTTGATCTGTTTATTTCCTCGTGCGGGTACTGTAGTTTTGAGAATGCTTGGTGGAGATTTTGTAGGTGTTGGTCTCTGTCTGAAGGGTTAGAGCAGATGCGGTTGTACCTCAGTGCTTGGCTGTAGACAATGTATCTTGTGGTGTGCCCGGGATGGAAGCTGGAGGCATGAAGGTAGGTATAGCGGTCGGTAGGTTTTCGGTATAGGGTGGTGTTAATGTGACCATCACTTATTTGCACCGTGGTGTCTAGGAAGTGGACCTTCCGTGTAGATTGGTCCAGGCTGAGGTTGATGGTGGGGTGGAAGCTGTTGAAATCGTGGTGGAATTTTTCCAGAGTCTCCTTCCCATGGGTCCAGATGATGAAGATGTCATCAATGTAGCGTAAGTAGAGAAGGGGCGTGAGTGGACGGGAGCTGAGGAAGTGTTGTTCCAGGTCAGCCATAAAAATATTGGCATATTGTGGAGCCATGCGGGTGCCCATAGCGGTGCTCCTGATCTGGAGATATATATTGTCATCAAATTTGAAATAGTTGTGTGTGAGGATAAAGGCACAGAGCTCAGCAACCAGTTGTGCTGTGGCATCATCAGGGATAGTGTTCCTGACAGCTTGTATTCCATCTGTGTGTGGGATGTTTGTGTAGAGAGCCTCTACATCCATGGTGGCTAGGATGGTGTTTTCTGGAAGGTCACCAATGTAGTTTTCTCAGGAAATCAGTGGTGTCACGGAGGTAGCTGGGAGTGCTGGTGGCATAGGGTCTGAGTAGAGAGTCCACATATCCAGGCAGTCCTTCAGTGAGAGTGCCAATGCCCGAGATGATGGGGCGTCCAGGATTTCCAGGTTTGTGGATCTTGGGTAGTAGATAGAATAACCCTGGTCGGGGCTCTAAGGGTATGTTGATTTGTTCTGGTGTTAGTGTAGGGAGTGTCCTGCGAAGATGATGCAGTTTCTTAGGCCGGGTCCCCCCGGGGGAGGGGGGGGGGAAGAGGTCGAACGAAGGTACGCAAGTTCAGCTACGCTTGCGTAGCTGAACTCAAGTACCTTAGTTTGAAGTACTTACCCGCCCTGACGCCGCGGGATCGAAGTCCGCGCTCCCCGTCGAACGGCGGTGGCGGAGTTCCGGAGTCGACGGAGCGTTTGGAGTTCGCTATATCGCGTCTAGATGAGACGCGATATATTGAACTCTGAGAAGTCGATTGCTACCGCCGACCCGGCGGTAGTATGGACATACCCTTAGTGTATTCCTCAGTGGGATCTGAGGTAAGTGGCCTGTAGAATTTGGTATTGAGAGTTGTCTGGCGGCCTCCTTTGGTAGTCAGACCTGTTCATGATGACTACAGCACCTCATTTATCAGCCCCTGTGATTATAATGTCAGGATGGTTTCTGAGGCTGTGGATGGCATTGCGCTCTGCACGACTTAGGTTATGAGGCAAGCGATGTTGTTTTTCCACAATTTCTGCCTGTGCACGTCGGCGAAAGCATTCAATGTATAGGTCCAGACTGTCATTTCGACCCTCAAGAGGAGTCCATGTGGAGTTCTTCTTGTGCTGTTGGTGGAGGGTAACTGAGTATCAGTGTCCTGTTCAGTGTTGTCCTGAAAGTATTCTTTGAGTCGGAGACGGCGAAAGTAGACAAAAGATTGCGTTTGAGCACATAATATGGCCTTGGGCCTTTGATGTTTCCTTCCACAGGCACACCATTTACTTCCGCTACCTCCTCCCTCATGTTTGCATAGAACGGATCATCGGCCTGGTCCTGCCCAAAAGTCTCACGTGCAGTACCGAACTGACCTAATTCTAGGGGGCCTATTTCTACTCTTCCCCCTGGGGTGCTCCCACTTGGGCTAGGAACCGCCTCCGAGTCTTCCTTGGCCTGAATTATCTCCTGGTCTCCTGAGCGGGTTCGCCTACCCACAAGGGAAGTTTTTTGATTCTCTGCTAGAATCCTGGTCCCTAATCATTTATCTGCCCTTTGTTCTCGCCTAGACTTTCGGGGTTTCCCAGGGGCTGAGAATAACTCTGGAGCAAATTCGGCAAACATTGGGGTGAGGCTATCTGTAGTTGCCTCTGTCTCAGCCTGGGGGTTGCTACCCTCCCCTGGCTCTATTGGGGTAAGTAAGCTCTCAAACCCGGGGAAGTCTCTACCAATTAAAACAGGGTAGGGGAGCTTGGGGACCACCCCTGCAGAAACCCTGGTAGTATTCCCCTGGATCTCAATCCGTACCGGGATTGTAGGGTCAAAATTCACAGTGCCATGTATGCACGTTACCCTGTGGTTTTGGCCCGGTTAGTTGGTCTGTTCCCACCAACTTCCCTGAGACCAGCGTGACAGCACTCCCGCAATCTATTAATGCTATGGTCTTTATACCATTCATTTTTACTTGTCTGGTATATCCATGTGAGGTCATTGTGACCCCTACCAGGCCGATTAGGCCACATTGCTCCCCGTAATCCCCCAGATTACGCTGCGTAGGTTCTTCCTTGTTGGGGCATTGGGCTGCTATATGCCCCAATTCCCAACACTCATAACACCGCCCTCTTACTCCGGTTGTCACCCTCTGCCTGGGGCTATTTGGCCGGGCCCCCCCCTCTTGGCCCGACCCCCCAGGTCCCGTCCTGGCCTCGAGCCATTCCTCAGTGTCTTTCCTCCCAGTTACAGTTCTCCTATAGTTCTCCACAGCCCGGGGCCTTGAGTTTGGGGTTGGCTTCCTGGATTGCCGTGTCTCCCTGCCTGGGATCTAGAATAGTTCACGGGCTGCCAGCTGTCTTTCCACGAGGGAGACCAACTCATCATAGGTAGAGGGATCATTCTGGCCAACCCAAGACCTGAGACCTGGTGGTAGCCCCCTCATATACCGGTCCAATACCAGGACCTCCATCATCTTCTCAGAGCTAAGGGCCTCAGGGCGCAGCCATTTCTGGGTCAGGTGTATCAGGTCAAACAAGTGTGATCGGGGTGTCTTGTCCTCCGTATACCGCCACTCATGGAACCTCTGGGCTCGCAATGTCGCATTCCGAACCTGGCCAGGATCTCTGCCTTCAGCTGGGAGTAATCTGCTGAAGCCTCTGCAGCCATATCGTAGTTGACCTTCTGGGCTTCCCCACACAGGAATGGGGAAAGGATACCAGACCATTGATCTCGGGGCCAGGCCTCCCGCAGGGCTGCTCTTTCAAAAGCCAGGAGGTATGCCTCCACATCATCCTCCCGTGTCATTTTCTGTAGGCAATGGCTAGCCCGTATGGTCCGGGTCCCTTCACAGTTGCGATTCTGCTCCATAAGGGCCTTCATCTGGTTCACCAGGTCTTTCAGCAGGGCTTGGTCTTGAGCAGCCTGACTCATCAACAGATGATTGGTCTCCTGCTGCATTCTAGTCGCCTCCTGTTGGGCGATTGCTTGGACCCGGGTAGCCTCCTGCTGGGCCGCGGTGGCTTGTATAAGGGCCTTGACCACGTTGTCCATCTTAAGGAGGGGAACGTTTTGCCTAACCCTGGTCTAAGTCCCCAGCGCACAGATCCCACTCCTGACACCACGTGTGGCAAATTGCCGGTACTGTTATGCTGGGTCTCGCGCTCTCTCTTCTTTGGGGAAGGTGCAGGGCGCCATTGCTTGCCTCTGAATCGGTATTTTAGTTACCCCACTAGTGTCCTTGAGGAGGGGATTGGAGAGGGAGGGACTTGGGCCCGCCCTCTTCTCCAGGTCCCAGCCCAGGGGCCCTGAGGTTAGTGGTGAACCACTTGAACTGGCGGTTCCTTCCCCTGGGCCACTTCCCTCTCCTGCCCTTCAGCTTGTGGAGGGGCTTCTTGCCCTCCTTCTACACAAGCCAGGTGCCCCTTACCTAGGGTTTTTGGATTTCTCAGCCCACTGCAGCACTCCTCCAAACTTTCCTTTTGTCTCTCTTCAAAACTGCTCTCTGCTCCAACCAAACCTTCCTGCTCCAACTCCCACACTGTCTGACTGAAGCAGGGGTTTTTATCACCTGACTGACTGCTGGTGCTCTAATTGGCTTCAGGTCCTCTAGTCCTGTTCCAAACCTTCCTCCCTTGCAGGAATAAGGCTCCTGCTAACACTCTCCTGCTGCCCTCTGGCCATGCTGTATCACAATACCAATATGATGAAATTGCAATGAATCGTGCTATATATACCATGTAAGGAGTCCGTGAAAATGTTATGAGTTTCCAAGTATGATAATCTTGTTTCTATCTTTGTATTGTGAGTTACAGATATGTAGGGTATATCTGTTTTCCAGACTTGTGTAGTGTTTCTGAGTGACACCCCCAGACATATTGGCATCAGCGCTGCCCAGCCTGTTCGATGGCCCAGCCAGGGTCATCAGCCATACAATGAACCCATGGAAAGGATTAAGGGGATACACCTATTGAGTCAGCAAGACATGCAGGGTTATGCCTGTTGTGGCAAATTGCCGTCACTATTATGATCGGTCTTGTGCTTTCTCTTCTTTGGGGAGGGGCAGGGTTCAGGGCACCATTTCTTGCCCCTGAATTGGAATATTAACTGCCCCACTAGTGTCCTAGAGGAGGGGAGTGGAGGGAGGGACATGGGCCTGCCTCTACTCCAGGTCCCAGCCCAGGGGCCCTGAGGTTAGTGGTGAACCACATGAACTGATGGTTCCTTCCCCTGGGCTACTTCCCGCTCCTACCCTTCAGCTTGTGGGGGCTTCCTGCCCTCCCTCTGTACAAGCCAGGTGCCCCTTACCTAGGGTCTTGGACTTCTTAGCCCACTGCAGCACTTCTCCAAACTTTCCTCTGCTTCCCTCCAAACTGTTCTCTGCTCCAACACCAATCCCCTCTGCTCCAACTCCTTCCCTGTCTGATTGGAGCAAGGGTCTTTATCAGGTGACTGACTGCAGGTGCTCTAATTGGCTTCAGGTGCTCTAGTTAATCTATAGCAAACTTTCTTCCCTCTACAGGAATAAGGCTCCTTCTAACCCTCTCCTGCTACCCTCTGGCCACGCTGTATCACACTGTGTACTGAGAACTCCAAGGCTTTTCCATGCCATGTGCTGTGAAGCTTGTGTTTGGGACACAGGAATTAGAAGCCACTTGGCAAAAGGAATATAAAGGGCAGCTGCATCATCTCCATTTTGTCTTCAATACCTTTTCCTACCTCTGGAGCAACTTCTCTACAAACTGAAGGCTTGAACAAAGGACTGAATAATGTGGACGTTTACCAGAGAGCCTTTCAAGCCAGAAACTCACCAATACTGCTAAGAACCAGATGTATAGATTTCTGAATGTGTCTGACTGTTTTCCCATTTAACAACTCCCTTTTTCTTTCTTTCTTTTATAATAAACCTTTAGTTCAGATGCTTTCTTGCTTATAAACCTTTAGTTTAGATGTCAGTGATTGGCTGGCATCGTAGTATTTTGAGTAAGATCCAAACCTATACTGACCTGGTAATGTGGCTGACTCTGGGGTCAGAAGAACACTTTGTTTATGTGAGCCGGGTTTTTAAATAACCTCTCACTGTGCTGGACCTAGGTGCTGATTGGGAGCCAGAGAACTGGGATGCAATAAAGGGGGCCGTGTGATTTCTTTTTTCAGTTTCTCGATAGCCAGTGTGGGGGATCAGAAGCACAGTTTGTGACTGGTCGGTGAGTTTAACTTCTGTGTTAACCACCAGTTTGGGGAGCCTCTGCTCTCCCTTTTTCAGCCTACCATGGTCTTGGCATTTTCAGTGAGGACTAGCCCAGGCACACCGGGTCACACTAAGTATTAAAGTTAAATTAATAGAATGTTTTTTATGAGAAAGTTTTATGAAATCAACGGAACACCTTTGTTTTCTTTCATCTGAGCAGGGTTTCCGTTTTCCAAACCTGATGTGATCTCCCAGCTGGAACAAGGGGAAGAGCCATGGGTCTCAGACCTGCAGGGTTCAGAAGGAAAACAGACCCCGAGATCTCCCTGCAGAGGTGAGGAAACATTAAACCAACTCTGAGTGTGCAAGTGCCTGAAGGAAACATCTGGGATGCCCTACAAAGCCCTTGAGAGGTCTCTCAGTTCATTATTGTTGCCGGCAGGGGTCATATCCTCAGGGTAACTATAGCTCATGGCTTCCCGTAGATTCTAGCAGACACCAGGCAGTAGCTTCCTCCCTTCCCCCTGCGTATTTGGATGGCATTTGAAAGCCAGATTGATCCCCTCCTCTCCTGTTTTGGGGAAGAGTATGGGGGAGTTCAGTTTGTGATTTTTATTTGTCCTCCCTCCAGCACTTAGTTTGTTTTGGCTTTTCACTTTTCATCCCTGTTTGAGGTTTCTGTCTCTATCACAGCAGGTGATGCAATGGCATGTGAGAAAGAGGAGCAAAATTCTCAGCAGAAAAATGTTCAGCAAGCGGATAAACACAGAGCATTATTGCAAAGATCAAAAGCCATGTGTCCAGGAGTCATGAGGAGGAAAATCCTGTGAGATTCAGCACAGACCAGAAAGAGAACAAGGAAACCAGCTGGGGGTGAAAATGGGTAAACGTATTTCCTCTCAGGGAACTCAGAAGGACCTCAAGGAAACCGCAACAAAGCAGGAAATCATCATTGGAAAGAGAAAAAATACATGCACAGAGTGTGGAAAAAACTTATGTGATTACTCAGCCCTTCTTGATCATCAGAGAATCCACACAGGGGACAGGCCCTACGAATGCCGTGAGTGTGGGAAAAGCTTCACTCACAGATCAGCCCTTTCTGTTCATCAGAGAATCCACACAGGGGACAGGCCCTACAAATGCCGTGAGTGTGGGAAAACCTTCACTCAAAGATCAACCCTTTCTGTTCATCAGAGAATCCACACGGGGGAAAGGCCCTATGAATGCCGTGAGTGTGGGAAAAGCTTCACTCACAGATCAGCCCTTTCTGTTCATCAGAGAATCCACACAGGGGACAGGCCGTATGAATGCCGTGAGTGTGGGAAAACCTTCAATCGCAGATCAGACCTTTCTGAACATCAGAGAATCCACACAGGGGAAAGGCCCTATGAATGCAGAGAATGTGGGAAAAGCTTCACTCAAAAATCAGCCCTTCTTGCCCATCAGAGAATCCACACAGGGGACAGGCCCTACGAATGCCGTGAGTGTGGGAAAAGCTTCACTCACAGATCAGCCCTTTCTGTTCATCAGAGAATCCACACAGCGAAGAGGCCCTACGAATGCCATGAGTGTGGGAAAAGCTTCACTCAAAGATCAGCCCTTTCTGTTCATCAGAGAATCCATACAGGGAACAGGCCCTACGAATGCCGTGAGTGTGGGAAAACCTTCAATTGCAGATCAGACCTTTCTAAACATCAGAGAATCCACACAGGGGACAGGCCCTACGTATGCAGTGAGTGTGGGAAAACCTTCAAACGCAGCTCAGACCTTTCTAAACATCAGAGAATCCACACGGGGGAGAGGCCCTACATATGCAGTGAGTGTGGGAAAACCTTCAAACGTAGCTCAGACCTTTCTAGACATCAGAGGATCCACACAGGGGAGAGGCCCTATGAATGCAGTGAGTGTGGAAAATGCTTCCCTAGCAGCTCAGCCCTTTCTCAACATCAGAGAACCCACACCAGGGGAAAGGCCCTATGAATGCAGAGAATGTGGGAAAACCTCCTCTTGGCACTCAGCCCATATTAGCCATCAGAGAATCTGCAAGGGCAATGAACACCATAAAAACCTCTAGGGCTATCAATTTTTTTTCTTTAATACTTTTCCTGATTCCCACATAATAACTTTTTAAATCTGTTTGAACTGTTTGCAGCACCGTTATCCCTCAGCTTGGCCAGATGAGTGGCCCATTTATGCCTTTTGTAGTTTGCCTTATTTTGAGGTGGGTCCATTTGTCCTTTCTATCAACTCAATTATCCCACAAGTAACTGGAGTGTGCCCTTCCTATGAGGAACCAGGGAGCGTCACATTTATACCATTCCTCCTATTGCAAAGTTATTGTTAGAGTCGCCAGTGATACAGATTGTATCTTTGCCAGTTGTTCTCACGTTGCTCTGGGTTGTGCTGAAGAGCAGTTACATTGGGAATTTTTCATATTATAGTTAAATAAAGAGGAGCAGGGGAAAAAAGTGTCATTTCAGCCTCTGTGACACTGGAAGGAGAAGGGGTGGTTCAGAGATTCCCTCCTTCCTCATCATTCCACAACTGTTACATTTTGGCTTCTCTGTGCAGGGTTTATTTTCATCACATTCTATCCCTCCACTTCTCAAAATGTCATATGAGGAAGAGTTCTCAGCTGTCTGTGCTTGGAGATGGTGTTTTGATTTCTTTCCTCCTATATCAGAGTCGCTATGACTGGAGCTGAAAGTGTCAAAGACCTGGAAGGGGAATTTAAATGGATCCCAAACATAGTGTGATTATTTGGCGTTTAAATTCCAGGTTTCAGCTATTGGTAAAGCCACTTCTGGCAAGAGGACTATTTTGTCCCCCTGTAAGCGTCCGGTGTAGGGGGCTCGGCCCTCTCAGGAGCGGCTGGGAACCAGGCTGCCTCACTACACGGCCTAAATCCCCAGTTCAGTCTCCAAAGGTCCAAGGGCTCAGACCCTCAGGCAGGGCTGAGGAAAAACAAACAGTCAACGAAGCCCAGCCCCTCAGTCGGGGCGGGGCAGCAAACAGCAGTTCTAGGCTCAGACCCTCAGGCAGGGGCTGAGCACACACAGTCAGTAATTTAAGCCCAGGCCCTCAATCAGGGCGGGGCAGCAAATCAGCAGTTCTAGGCTCAGATCCTTGGGCAGGAGCTGAGCTACACCAATAGTTCAGGGCTCAGGTCCTTGGCAGGAGCTGAGCTACACCAATAGTTCAGGGCTCTGGTCCTTGGCAGGAGCTGAGCTACACCAATAGTTCAGGGCTCTGGTCCTTGGCAGGAGCTGAGCTACACCAATAGTTCAGGGCTCAGGTCCTTGGCAGGAGCTGAGCAACCAGCCGGTAAGTCCAGACTTCTGTCTGAGCGCTGGGGTGAGGGGGAGACTGCCACCCGTGAGTGGGGTGGCAGGGGGGACACAGGCCCACCCACTCCACTGTGTCCCAGCTCGGGGCCCTAACAGCGGCAGTTAGTCTGCTGCTGTGTCGGTGGGGTCCTGACCGCAACACACCGACATCGGCTCACAGTCTGCTGTAGCCAGGCTGGGGTCAGCTACCCCCGGGCTACTTTCCATTTCCCCCTCCATGGGTACCTGCTCAGTACTGGTGTCCGGCGCTGGGTCCCACACCATGGGCTCCTCGCCGTGCTGAGAGCCGGCTAGCTCGGGCTGCTCCTCAGGACTCGGGTCGGGGTTACGCTCGGGTAGCTCCTCGGGGTACCAGGCTCGGGGAAGGCTCGGCCAGTCCACTTCAGGATACCGGGCTCGGGGAAGGCTCAGCCAGTCCATTTCAGGATACCGGGCTCGGTCCAGCAGGAGCTCGGTCAGGAGCATCTGTCCTCCCCGGCCGCCGGGCTGCAACTGAGCGCTGGGCCGGGGCTTTTATACTTCCTGTCCTGCCCCTTGACTTCCGGGGGATGGGGACAGGCGGCCGTGGCTCTGCCCACTGTGGCAGCTGTTCTGGCTCCTCCCTCTCAGGAGCGGCCGGGAACCAGGCCGCCTCACTACACCCCCATTATGGGATGCTGGGATACTTACAATTTTGTAAATAACATAACTGACTATTGAGAGAGTGCTGAGTGAAGCTGCTTTGAATGGACCAGAGGAGAATGTGATGGGAGAATCTCTTGTCCTGATTCTAAATAATCAGATGTAACCTGCTCTGGAATGTCTCTTGATATTTTCATTGTCATGTATTCTGTCTCTCTGTGATGTGGGTTTCTCTCTTTCCTGAAGGCTGTTTGCTCACCCAATTGGATATTAGTTCAGTTCGATAGGACGTAGCTCAGATTTATTGGAGAATTTAAGACAAATGACCATTTCCTAAAGTCCTCATTTGTCACTTCAGCTTTGCTTTTTCCCCACCCCTCCATGATGACACGGAGAAAGTTCAAGTGCAGTTCTGTCAACAGTGGAGAACTCTCCAATTTACTGCACATGCTAACAAAGAAACAGCCTCACGAAAATACACTAAAGATCCCTCAACATAACACCTGAAGGTGAAATATGAACAGAGACAAACCTTGTCAGCAAAGGCTCATTTCCCAAACGATCCTCAAAATGTTACTAATTCTCACCCCTCGTCCACAGGAGCTCTGTGCAGTGTAACTGTTCTGCAGGCAGCTTCCCATTCAATGCTGTTGGGGGACATTCCTAGACCTGGAAATGTACCAACGACAGAATTTGAAGAGCAAACCTGGCTCCCCGCACCAGGCGGGATTTGAGTGTTTTGTCCCTGTCACTTAGTCTTTATCAATAGTACAGACGCCAGAGGCAGGACTCCAGGCTCTGCTTGAGGGATCCTGGCACAGGGGCTGGGAGGGAGAAAGGATGGTAGATTCTGACCTGGAGAGGAGGTAATAAGTGAAGGGGGCATTTTTATTAGCCCCCTCCTGAGGGTCCCCAGGGCTGGAATTCTACATTCCAAATGAGGGGGTGACCCCACTTGGCTAATGAAAACCAGTGCTCCAGGTGAGGCTTGAACTCACAACTTCAGCATAGCTCCTATCAGCACTGCCCTATAAGTACTGTGCGCTAACCAATTGTGCCACTGGAGCACCTGTTAATTAGTGTTCTCTGAGACCCCCCCTAGGTTGATACAGGCAAGGAGTGACCCCAAAACGTTCTCAGTGGGGCTGGGAGCAGGTGGCGACAAGTGTTGTACTCGGTGGGGTGGATTCTTCTTAAGGGTTCCAGGCCCCATTTGACCCTTTTGTTCTTCCCTGTGTAATAACAGAGCTGGTTAAGACTCAATGGAGAGTCTTGCTGCAGCCCAACAGATCTGAAATCACTGATAACCGGCTCTAAGCATTAGTCCTGCTTTGGGACAGTGTCTCTCATGGAAGAAACTGCCCAGTCTGCGCTAGCAGTGAGGCTCCCTCACTAACAGCTGAAATCAGGGAGAGCTGTGTGAAGTGCAGGGCCCCAGGGGTGCCTGAACAGGGGGGGGACAACACCCCAGGGCTTTTAAACATGGGAGGGCTCCACCCTCACTCAGCTGCACAGAGGAGTTTTCATCCCCTATTCCTGCCTGTCACTGCCCAGCACCCCCTCTGGCACCATTCCTGAAGGTCACCCTGCCTCACTCTCTTCCTGTCATATTGGGTCCACCAACAACTCATGTAGGAGAGACAGCTCCTGTCCCTCATTGTTAAAGGTCAGGCCAGGCAACTAGGGGCAGAAGCCCACAGTTTGTTTTTTTTCCTCCCTATTGCAAAGCCCAAGGACTCACCTTGGGATACAGGCACCACTGTGCTCCCAGAACACAAGTTATCACTGTACAAAGAGGGATGAAAGGGCCTGCCAAAACCTGGGATCTTCAGTCTAACACTCTCCCAACTGAGCTACTTTGGCAGAGGAGGAGAGGTGCTGGGCTCCAGCCTGGGACTCTGCCTCCCTCCTGCCTAGCCCTGACTGTGAAGCCTGGCCCTGGCCCTCCTTCCTCTAAATGCCATGTGGACAAGAGGAAGAGTGTGGCAGCTACAGGGACCAAAGTTGTGGGCATCAGGTGAAGCAGCAAGAAGCAACCATATGGTCAATCCACAGGAATCTCTAGCCAGACTGTTAAGTTCTAGGACCCCAACCTATAGCCGCCAGCCCATTGAACCAGCCGGACCAAAGACTTATCTCCAGTGGGGATCAGTCACCCAGCAGGAGGGAAAAACCTCACTCTGTACCTGAGAGAAGGTAGCCAAACACATTGAGCTCCAGTGCTTTGTAGCAAAGCAATGTATCGCCACGAGGTCCCACTGAGATTTGAACTCAGATTCCAGGATTCAAAGACGCTGCAGGACTTGGCACTGTTGGTTTCTTTAATGTTGTGATGTTTCCCCAGCCGCCGGAACAAAGCCGCCAACTCCTCCCTCACCGACTCCCACCAATCCCCCTGGTTGCCGTAGGACCCTCTCATGCTTTCCCGTTCTGCCAGCACCGCCAGGCCTCGTCCCCCTGCTCCTTTATCTTGCAAGCTCTGGATGTTCAGCTTCCAATATCCTCTGTCGTGGGTCAGGGAATTGCCCACATTGAGCACACGGTGAGAGCTGCGTGATCCGAACTGTCCATTGGCACCACCCTGCCCTGGGCTGTCGACGTGCTCTCCTTCACAGAAATCCGGTCACTGCGACTCCTGGCCTGTCCCCACAGAAAGGTATATCCCCTCTGCGGCTGGTGTGAGCTCAGGTCAGAGGAATAGGAGGCTACTGCCCACCCTCCACTGGTTCACTGTGCAGAAACACGTCCTCAGAGCCGACCTTGCTACAGACCTGCACCAGGTAGTGCTCATCGTAGAAGAGTTTCCTCTGATGGTCGGGAAAACAGGACCAGCAGTCCTCAGGCTGGTGCAACAATTGAAATCCCCCCCAACACCAAACACCGTGCGGTCTAGAAGAAGGGAGCCAGTTCCTTCATAGAACTTTCCTTTTACACCTTAACTGGGGACCATACACACTAATATAGCCTAACCAGTGCCATGGAGCACAAAGCCACCTGGTCCGAGCTCCACCACCTTCTGTACTCGCACCGCGAATGTGAAGAACAAGACTCCAACCCCATCATTCTTCCCTGGCCTGGAGGACCAGAGAGATGGGCCCTTCCCCCAATCACCCTCTGCCCATCAAGCTACCCTAGAGTTGTTAATGTGCATTTCCTGAACACCCACCATGTCCAAGCCCAGCTGCTCCAAGACACTGAACATCAAGTGCCTCCTCCTGAGCCCCCAACTCCCTTCCACCTGGCCACTTTCACACATGCCCCTTCCCTGGTACTGCCCTCCCTCAGCTGCACAGAAGAGTTTCCATCCTCTATACCTGCCTGTCACTGCCCAGCACCCCCTCTAGCACTCTCTTCCTTCCATATTGGGTCCACCAATAACTCACTTAGGAGAGACAGCTCCTGTCCCTCATTGTTAAATGTCAGGCCCAGCAGCCCACAGTATCTTTTCCTGCTGCAGAGCCCAAGCTCAGGGACTACTGTGCTCCCAGAGAACAAGCCACCACTGGGCGAAGAGGGATGAAAGGGCCTGCCAAAGCCTGGGATTGAACCAGGGACCTTTAGATCTTCAGTCTAACGCTCTCCCAACTGAGCTACTTTGGCAGCTGTTTAGCAGTATTTTGGCCTGTTGCTTCTCTGTCTGGGATGTTGTTGTCAGCAGTTGCACACAAAAAGGACAGGAAAATGAATGGCTGCTCCACACCCCCACCGGAGGAACCCGGCGCCCTTAGGGTGGGGTTCTTCTCTAAAGATGTCTGGCAGAAAGGTGGTGCTCAGCTCTGTCAGCGACCTACCCAGTTGCCTCACTGCCAGGGAATGCAGATGTTTCTGTAAGGCCATTAAATGGGGTATTTGGCTTCTGAGTGAATGTGAGGAATGTGAAATCCTGAGAGGGAATTTCCATCCTTCTTTCCACTGCTTTTCAGCGCCCAGGTGGCCTAATGGATAAGGCATTGGCTTCCTAAGCCAGAGATTGTAGGTTCAAGTCCCATCTGGGGTAGAAAACTCCTTTCTTCTTGTATATTGCAACAAAGCCTTGGTGTTATTTTCCCCAAGGAAGCTGGGAGACGTTTGAACCCAAAGTACTGGATCTTGGGAGCAATCCCCCAGAAACAGCATCTTCCACTTGACAAATCCTTTCTAGACCCATCAGTAGCAAACACTTAATACTAGTGTTTGTCTGAGAATAGAAGGAAGGGGAGTGTTTACTCCCACACCTCAGTGAGTGACACAGACAGAAAGAACAAGGCTGTCCTGAAAGAGAATGGATCTGTCTGGAGACAAAGCAGAACCTGAGAATGAGCAACAGTGTGAAAAGAAGAACTTCAAATGTGTGTTAGGTGTTAGATAGGTTGGTCTGACAAATTTCAAGAAAATACCAATGCTCGTAGACTAATGCGGACACTGGCTGCTTCTGATCTGTTACTGAGAATTCATTGAGAAATATTTTCCTTAACTATGTTATGGAATATTGGGTGGGCTATGAAGGTACCATTCCTCCTGCTTTCGCCCTTCGAGACAACACGGCTACATGGCATGCAGCCAGTGCTCATCTTCCAGTCAACTGCTAGAGAAGACAACACAGACAGGGATGGCAGCAGGGCAGACTGGAGCTCCGCGGAGATGGTGGGACCAGGTCTCATCAACGGGGAGGTGGCCACCCCACCATGCACAAGGCTGAGCCAGCAAGTGTGGTGTGTGCTTCACCATGCCCCTACTCACTGCACGTGGTGGTGGAGGGCAGTTACTGAGTTTGGTTCGTCTGGCAAATTTAGGGCTTGGCTACACTTGCAGAGGTAGAGCACTGGGAGTTAAACCACAGCAAGGAAACCGCAGCCGTGTGTTCACACTGACAGCTGCAAGCGCACTGGAGTGGCCACATTAGCAGCTCTGGCAATGCCACAGAGAGCAGTGCAGTGTGTTAGCTATCCCAGTGTGCAAGTGGCTGCAACGTGCTTTTCAAATGGGGGATGGGGATGGAGTGTGACAGGGAGTGTGTTGTGTGTACGTGGGGGGAGCGGCAGTGTGTGTGGGGGGCTGAGAGTGTGTCAGCATGCTGTCTTCTGTGTTCGGACAGCAGCAGACCCCCCTCTCTCACACACATTCACAACAGCAGCATTCCACACTAATGGTTGCTTTGTCCCGGAGCAGATAAGCAGCCGGCTGTCAGAAACAGAGCTTTGAAAGGGGATATCCGCATGCCTGCAGCCGATTTCAAAACAATGACCAGAGTGGGCACTTGACTTCAGGGGATTATGGGACATTTCCTGATGCCAAACATAGTGCAGTGATGCAACACGTCGTCCACACTGATGCCCGGGTATTTCAGCAGGGCTCAGCGAGCTTTATGCTTCTCATGGAGGTGGATTACCCAGAGTGCTCCACCTGCAGAGCCCAGGTGCTCCATGTGCCTTGCGAGTGTGGACACCTCAGGAGTTAGGGCACCCAGGGCTGCTTTAATGGGCTCTAACTTGCAAGTGTAGCCAAGCCCCTAGACTATGTCACTTGTGTGACTTACTTGTGCTATTGTAATAAATACAATAGAAGTGCAATGGTCAGAAATTGCGCCAGCAGAGAAGTATATTGCAGGGAAACCCTAAGGAAATTAAGAGTTTAAATTATCCTCCACAAGTCCCGCGTCCCACTAAAATGAATCCAACCCACAGGGCACGTGGGCAGAAGTATCGGTGTCAGGATGCTACATTGTTAGCACAGTAAATGAAGCTGCAAAATAAATGATGTTTAAATGACCTCACTCTGTTGTTTACAATCCTGTGTTAAGAGGTAATAGATACAGATGGACACCAGGCAGGGTCGCTTGGAGGACGAAGCCTTTATGCTTCCATCCCCCACCACTGTCAAGTTTTAGCCAATTAGGACAAGTCAGCAAATAAGAACAACCTCAGGTCTCAGTAACTGCTGCAGGTAGCAAAGTCCTACAGGGAGCAGTTTCTGGCACTACATCCCACTACTGATCAGCACAGGAGTTTTGACCTGTGCCGGTTCACCCCTCCTTAGGCAACCTGGAGATCCTAAGCTTGCCCAGGATCACCATATTGATGCCAAACTTAGTGCAGACACCCAATTGGCACAGGCCCCTGCAGCCCAGAACTCCTGAGCTCAAGCGATCCGCCGGCCTCAGCCTCCCCAGGCGCTGGGATCACAGGCACCAGCCACAGGGCCTGGCTGGTTACAGGGTCTCCCGCTTCCAACTTCAGGCTCAGCCTGGGAGCTCTGCGCTCTGAGCAGGTGGAAGTGGAGCCTGGAGCTGAGTTGATGCGCTGAGGGTTATTTGCTCTGTGCGCTTCACATGGAGGTGAAAACACGGGGCACAGATCTTTGAGCACAACCCTCGTCCTGAGGAATGGGTCAGTGGGGGGGCAGCATAAAGAGAGACCGGCTCTCCCTGGCGTGGCTGCAGCGGCTCTTCACAGGGGCAGTCCCACTGCCAATTGGTACCAGAGTTTTGAAAGCCTCCTTTCCTGGGCTGGCTCCTCTCTCCCTAGGGGGAACTGGCGGCCCCAAACTTCCCAGAAACCAGCATAGCGAGGCCAACCTGAGCACAGACACCTGCTCAGCACCCCGGGGTGCAGCCCTGAACTCCGGCAATCAGCTACGCTCAGCTGCCCACCCAACAAGCGTTACACGCAGGAGCCTTCGTGCCCCACGTGTTCAGCTCCCTCCCAGCGCCAGCTTTAAACTCCGCTGCTCCGTTCTAAGCTTTGGCCACACGGGGGCAGCCCGGAGCTCAGCCAACGCCTCCCGTTGCTGGTTGCGTTTCCCGCTCCTCATGGCAGGTTCACACCCCACAGGCAGATCTCTGAATCGGAGCCGAACCGTTCCCCAAATCCAGCGCTTTAGCAGCAGCTTTGCTAGGAAAGCGCTGACGCCCCCAAGTAACGTAAGAGCCAGAGCGCTGTGTCCAGGATCTTCTATTGGGCCCCTCACCGTGGTGTCTGTCAGGCGCAAGGAGAAACCAGGGAAATGTTTTCATGGCGTTTCAGGGCAGAAGGGGCCATTAGCTCAGCTAGTCTGACCCCCGAATAACACAGAATTACACCATGACACATATTGATCCCACAGACCTTAGATAGATCAAAGCGTTTCAGCCTCAGGAAGGAGGCTAAACTGGGTACCAGAGGCAGCGAACAAGGGGCCCCCAAGACAATGGCAGGGAGCTGACGAGGTGAAATATGCCCAGATGATCCCAGCAGGCGACCCACCCCCATGCTGCAGAGCTGGGAGTCCCTGTTCCTCCTGCCCTTAAGAATCTCTGGTGGTAAGTGGGTCCCCCCAGTTCCCCAGGTAAGAATCCTCCATGTGGTTTCCCTGGCTTCACCTCCAGATAAGAACATTGTGTGGAGGGGGTGGGAGGAAGGTTGTCTGGCAGATATGTGAAGGGGGACTGTGTCTCCCTGTCTGGCCCAGGCTCCTTGGAGGAGGTGATCTCAGTGTGTCTGGCTGTCTCCATTCCTCCCACCCATAAGAATCCCTGGTGTGTGGGTGCACCCTAGACCATTAAGGATCTCGGGTTGGTGGTGTCTCTCTCTCCCCCTAGTCAGGCGCTCTGGGGTGTGCCTGTATAAAAAGAGACTTTGACTCACCCAGGCTGGGCTGCCATCATGGAACAGACCAGGTCCTTCTGTGGAGGGTTTGCGTTCCTCCAATGATGTGATCTCAGTGTGTGTGGGTGTCCCTGTTCCTTCAACGCTTAACAATCCCTGGTGTGTGGGTGCGCTGGGCCCCATTACAATCCCCTCTGTCTTACCCCCCATGAGGGATCCGGTGGATGTGGGTGTTCTCCACGCTACTGGGGGTGTCTGGTGCCCCTGTCCCTCCTGGTTAATAGTGGAGTGTGTGGGTGTCCCCCCGCCCATTAAGGATCCGTGTTGTGCGGATGCCCCCGTTCTTCTCATTAAGAATGGTGCAACGGAGCATATGGGTGTGTCCCCCAGCCCATGAACTAGCTCCCGTGTGTGGTTCCCCTGCTCCCATCCAGGCTCTCTGGGTGTCACTGTTCCGCTTTTCAAGACCCGTGTTGCAGGGGGTGTTCCTCCCCCCAAGTCAGAATCCCCAGCGTGTGGGTGCTCCCATCCCCCCTGCAGTCTCTGTGGTGTGTGGGTGTCTCTGTTCCCCTTTTCAAGATCCGTGTGCAGGGGGGCGTCCCTCCCCCCAAGTCAGAATCCCCAGCATGTGGGTGCTCCCATCCCCCCTCCAGGCTCTGCGGGGGGGGGGGGGTCTTAAAAGAGACCATGTCTCACTGTCTTGCCCAGGCTACGCTGCAGGGGCTACTCACAGGCACAACCCCACTACTGATCAGCACAGGAGTTTTGACCTGCTCTGTTTCCAACCTGGGCCGGTTCACCCCTCCTTAGGCAACCTGGAGACCCTGAGTTTCCCAGGGATCACCATATTGATGCTGAACCTAATGCAGACACCCGATCAGCACAGCCCCCTGCAGCCCAGAACTCCTGAGCTCAAGCGATCCGCCAGCCTCAGCCTCCCCAGGCGCTGGGATCAAAGGCACCAGCCAGGGAGCCCGGCTTATTTTGCTGCCTGGCAGCTGGAGCTTTAAACTCTGCTTGTGAGCTCTGTGCCTTGGTCAGATGGGGACAGCCTGGAACTGGGAAATGCTCCTGGTTCCCCCGCCCCCATCTCATGTCGAGCTGCAGGCGCCGCTGTCCTCCCAGGTAAGATCCCGGATGTTTTGGTGCCCCCCATCCCCCATCCAGGAGCCCAGGTGTCCGGGTACCTCTGCCCCCCATACAGAATCCTGGCTGTGTGGGTGTCCGTCCCTCTGCAGAGGATCCCGGAGTGTGGATGCCCTTGTCCCTCTCTAGAAGATCCTGGGTGTGTGGGTGCCACTCTCCCCCCGCCAGAAGATCTCTGGTGGGTGGGTCCCCAGGGTGTGAGCGCTCCCATTCCCCGATACAGGCTGGGGGAGTGGGGGGTATAACTGGCTCTCCCTGTCCTGCCCAGGCGGTGCTACAGCAGCTGTTCACAGGGGCAGCAACCCCACTGTCACCCTGCAGGTTTAACCTGCTCCAGGGGTGACCTGCTTCACCCTCCTGTGGGAGCCTGGGGACCCCGAACTTCCCAGAGTCACCTGATTGATGCCGAGCTTAGCACAGACACCGGCTCAGCATGGCAGGGTGCAGCCCTGACCATAGGCGGTAGGTTTGTATAATTTTTGTTGGGGCCCAAAATGGTGGTGCCCCCCCCCACTCCCGCCCTGTAAGCTGATATAAAATGAAGCTACAACACGTCAGTACCACAAGATTACAAGGTTGGAGAAGGGGTAGGGGATTCCAGGGGCCAGGCAAGGGACAAGGAGCCGGGGGGGTTGGCTGGGGCAGAGGTTGGAAGGGCAGTCAGGGACAGGCAGCAATTGGATAGGCATGGGAGTCCAGGGGTTTATCAGGGGACAGGTAGGGGTGGGGTCCTGGGGAAAGTTGGATGGGGTCTCAGGAGGGGGCAGTTGTGGACACGGAGATGGGAGGCTTAGATCGGGGCTGGGGTCCCAAGGGGCAGTTAGGGGCAGTTGTCTCAGGAGTGGGTAACGGGGGACAAGGACCAGTGGTGCTTAGATAGGGGTGGGGATCCTGGGGGCAGTTGGGGCAGGGGTCTGGGGAGGGGGCAATCAGCGGCCAGGGCTGGGATTCAAAGGGCTCTGAGCTGCTGGCAGCCGCGGGAGCCCTGAGCCCTTTAAATCCCAGCCGCCGTGGCTGGGATTCAAAGGGCTCTGGGCTCTCTGCCTGCGGGCAGCCCAGAGCCCTCCGATTCCCAGCCCCGGCTGAGATTTAAAGGGCTCTGGGCTCGCGGTTGCAGGCAGCCCAGAGCCCTCTGATTCCCGGCTGCGGCTGGGATTTAAAGGCTCTGGGTTCCCGCCGCAGCGGGCAGCCCAGAGCCTCTCTGATTCCCAGCCGCGGCTGGGATTTAAAAGGCACTGGGCTCCCTGCAGCAGCGGGCAGCCCAGATCCCTCTGATTCCCAGACGCGGCTGAGATTTAAAGGGCTCTGGGGTCCCCGCGGTTGCAGGCAGCCCAGAGCCCTCTGATTCCCGGCCGCAGCTGGGATTTAAAGGGCTCTGGGCTCCCTGCAGCAGCGGGCAGCCCAGAGCCTCTGATTCCCAGCCGCGGCTGGGATTTAAAAGGTTCTGGGCTCCCCGCCGCAGCGGGCAGCCCAGAGCCCTCTGATTCCCAGCCGCGGCTGGGATTTAAAGGGCTCTGGGCTCGCGGTTGCAGGCAGCCCAGAGCCCTCTGAGTCCCAGCCACGGCTGGGATTTAAAGGGCTCTGGGCTCCCCGCGGTTGCAGGCAGCCCAGAGCCCTCTGACTCCCTGCCGCGGCTGGGATTTAAAGGGGCAAAACCTAGCTCCAAATATTGGTGGAGCAGAGCCCCTGATTTTGAATATTCCTGGGGCTTTAGCTCCACGAGCCCATATAAGTTGGCGCCCATGGCCCTGACCCTGACAACCAGCTTCCTCCGCCTCCTGCTGCACAGCGAGGATCCCACGTGAGAGCCTTTGTGCCCCACGTGTCCAGCCAGGTCCCTCCCAGCTCCAGCTTTCAACTCTGCTTGTGAGCTCCCATCTCCGGCCACACGGGGCAGCACTAACGGCCTCATCTAAATTTGACCCTTCAGACCACAGATTATAACCCAGCGGGCAGATTATAGCCCAGGAAGCCAAATCCTTCCCCAAACTGACAGCTGAAGCAGAAGATCCCCTTGGAAAGATCAGGAATTTTGCCTTTAAAAACAAGGAAAATGTGCATTGGTCTCTTCTGTCTACAGCGAGAGATTGAAGAAACTCAATTGATTTCATTGACTGGAGGTTAAGAGGGGATTTAGTCACTGATTTTAAATATACAGTTTTAAAAATTCCCAGAGGGGGGAATATCTGATTTGAAAGGGTTCTTTAATTCACCAGACAAAGGTTGAACACGACCCCCTTGGTTTGCAGTCAATGTCACAAAACGCCAACTGGAAATTACCATTTTTTAACCGTGAGGCTAATTATCTAGTGGAACAAGTTCTGCGCAGGAATTGGTTAAATCCCCATCACTGCCCTGTGTAAATGAAGACCGCAGCTCTTGCTGCAAGACACCTGGTGTGTGAGTGTCCCTCTTCCCCCTTCAGAATCTCTGGTACATGGTGCTTCCCTCCTCCCAGTTCAAGATCCCCATCATGTGGGTGCTCCCATCCAGGATCTCCGGTGGGTGTCTCTGTCCCCACCCCATGAACTAGCTCCCGTGTGTGGTTTCCTGCCTGCCCCCATCTGGGATCTGTGGGTGTCTCTGTTCCCTTTTCAAGATCCATGTTGCTTGGGTGCGCCCTCACCCCAAGTCAGAATCCCCAGCGTGTGGGTGCTCCCATCCCCCTCCAGGCTCTGCGGGGTGTCTGTATAAAAGAGACCCTGTCTCACTGTCTTGCCCAGGCTACGCTGCAGGGACTATTCACAGGTGTGATCCCACTACTGATCAGCAGGGGACTTTTGACCTGCTCCATTTCCGACCTGGGCCGGTTCACCCCTCCTTAGGCAACCTGGAGACCCCAAGCTTCCCTGGGATCACTGTATTGATGCTGAACTTAGTGTGGACACCTGATTGGCACAGCCTCCTGCAGCCCAGAACTCCTGAGCTCAAGCGATCCGCCGGCTTCAGCCTCCCCAGGCGCTGGGATCACAGGCACCAGCCACAGGGCCCGGCTTGTTTTGCTGTCTGGCAGCTGGAGCTTTAAACTCTGCTTGTGAGCTCTGTGCCTTGGCCAGACGGGGACAGCCTGGAACTGGGAAATGCTCCTGCTCCCCCCGCCCCCATCTCATGTCGAGCTGCAGGCGCCGCTGTCCTCCCAGGTAAGATCCCGGATGTTTCGGTGCCCCCATCCCCCGCCCAGGTGTCCGGGTACCTCTGCCCCCCATACAGAATCCTGGCTGTGTGGGTGTCCGTCCCTCTGCAGAGGATCCCAGAGTGCGGATGCCCTTGTCCCCCCCTACAAGATCCTGAGTGTGTGGGTGCTACTCTCCCCCCCTAGAAGATCTCGGGTGCGTGGGTGGGTGCCCCTGTTCGCCCTTACAGCATCCCTGGTGCACGGGGGCCTCCCTCCGTCCCAACTCAGGGGTCCCAGGGTGTGAGCGCTCCCATCCCCCGATACAGGCTGGGGCGGGGGAGGGGTATAACTGGGTCTCCCTGTCCTGCCCAGGCGGTGCTACAGCAGCTTTTTCACAGGGGCAGCAACCCCACTGTCACCCTGCAGCTTTAACCTGCTCCAGGGGTGACCCATGTGGGTCGGGAGTGAGGGGCACCAGCAGAGCTGAGAGTCTGGAGGTCAGGACTGGATAGCAGGGGCTGCGGGTCGGGAGTGAGGGGCACCACTAGAGCTGGGGGGAGACCAGGCGGCTGCGGGTCAGGAGTGAGGGGCACCGTCAGAGCTGGTTGACGCCTAAGGGGCTGCGGGTCGGGAGTGAGGGGCACCAGCAGCGCAGTAACTGGGTAGCTCAGCGGGGAATCCAGGGGGATGCGGGTCGGGAGTGAGGGGCACCAGCAGAGCTGTGGGTGTGGAGATCAGGACTGGGATAGCAGGGGCTGCGGGTCAGGAGTGAGGGGCACCACTAGAGCTGGGGGGAACCCAGGGGGCTGTGGGACGGGAGTGAGGGGCACCGGTAGAGCTGAAGGGAACCCAGGGGTCTGTGGGTCAGGAGTGAGGGGCACCAGCAGAGCTGTGAGTCTGGAGGTCAGGACTGGGAAAGCAGAGGCTGCGGGTCGGGAGTGAGGGGCACCGTCAGAGCTGGTGTACGCCTAAGGGGCTGCGGGTCGGGAGTGAGGGGCACCAGCAGAGCTGTGAGTCTGGAGGTCAGGACTGGGATAGCAGGGGCTGCGAGTCAGGAGTGAGGGGCACCGGCAGCGCAGTAACTGGGGAGCTCAGGGAGGAATCTAGGGGGCTGCGGGTCGGGAGTGAGGGGCATCAGCAGAGCTGTGGGTCTGGAGATCAGGATTGGGATAGGAGGGGCTGCGGGTCGGGAGTGAGGGGCACCAGCAGAGCTGTGGGTCTGGAGGTCAAGACTGGGAAAGCAGGGCCTGCGGGTCGGGAGTGAGGGGCACCAGCAGAGCTGTGGGTGTGGAGATCAGGATTGGGATAGGAGGGGCTGCGGGTCGGGAGTGAGGGTCACCAGCAGAGCTGTGAGGCTGGAGGTCAGGACTGGGATAGTAGGGGCTGCGTGTCGGGAGTGAGGGGCACTGGCAGCGCAGTAACTGGGGAGCTCAGCGGGAAATCCAGGGAGCTGCGGGTTGGGAGTGAGGGGCACCAGCAGAGCTCTTCGTGTGGAGATCAGGATTGGGATAGGAGGGGCTGCGGGTCGGGAGTGAGGGGCAGCAGCAGAACTGTGAGTCTGGAGGTCAGGACTGGGATAGCAGGGGCTGCGGGTCGGGAGTGAGAGGCACCGGTAGAGCTGAAGGAAGCCCAGGGGTCTGTGGGTCAGGAGTGAGGGGCACCGGCAGAGCTGTGGATCTGGAGATCAGGATTGGGATAGGAGGGGCTGCGGGTCGGGAGTGAGGGGCAGCAGCAGAGCAGGAGGCAGACCAGGGGGCTGCGGGTCAGGAGTGAGGGGCACCGTCAGAGCTGGTGGACGCCTAAGGGGCTCCGGGTCGGGAGTAGGGGGCAGCAGCAGAACTGTGAGTCTGGAGTCAGGACTGGGATAGCAGGGGCTGCAGGTCGGGAATGAGGGGCACCGGCAGAGCTGGAGGGAGACTAGGGGGCTGCGGGTTGGGAGTGAGGGGCACCAGCAGATCTGTGGGTGTAGAGATCAGGATTGGGATAGGAGGGGCTGCGGGTCGGGAGTGAGGGGCACCAGCAGAGCTGTGAGTCTGGAGGTCAGGTCTGGGATAGTAGGGGCTGCGGGTCGGGAGTGAGGGGAACCAGCAGAGCTGTGAGTCTGGAGGTCAGGACTGGGATAGCAGGGGCTGCGGGTCGGGAGTGAGGGGAACCAGCAGAGCTGTGAGTCTGGAGGTCAGGACTGGGATAGCAGGGGCTGCGGGTCGGGAGTGAGGGGCACCAGCAGAGCTGTGAATCTGGAGGTCAGGACTGGGATAGCAGGGGCTGCGGGTCGGGAGTGAGGGGCAGCAGCAGAGCTGTGAGTCTGGAGGTCAGGACTGGGAAAGCAGAGGCTGCGGGTCGGGAGTGAGGGGCACCAGCAGAGCTGTGGGTCTGGAGGTCAGGACTGGGATAGCAGGGGCTGCGGGACGGGAGTGAGGGTCACCAGCAGAGCTGTGGGTCTGGAGGTCAGGACTGGGAAAGCAGAGGCTGCGGGTCGGGAGTGAGGGGCACTGTCAGAGCTGGTGTACGCCTAAGGGGCTGCCGGTCAGGAGTGAGGGGCACCGGCAGCGCAGTAACTGGGGAGCTCAGCGAGGAATCTAGGGGTCTGCGGGTCGGGAGTGAGGGGCACCGTCAGAGCTGGTGTACGCCTAAGGGGCTGCAGGTCGGGAGTGAGGGGCACCGGCAGCGCAGTAACTGGGGAGCTCAGTGAGGAATCTAGGGGGCTGCGGGTCGGGTGTGAGGTTCACCAGCAGAGCTGTGGCTGTGGAGATCAGGATTGGGATAGGAGGCGCTGCGGGTCGGGAGTGAGGGGCACCGGCAGCACAGTGACTGGGGTGCTCCGCGGGAAGCCCAGTCGCTGCAGGTCGGGAGTGAGGGCCAGCAACAGAACTGTGAGTCTGGAGGTCAGGACTGGGATAGCAGGGGCTGCGGGTCGGGAGTGAGGGGCACCGTCAGAACTGGTGGATGCCTAAGGGCCTGCGGGTCGGGAGTGAGGGGCACCAGCAGAGCTGTGAGTCTGGAGGTCAGGACTGGGATAGTAGGGGCTGCGGGTCGGGAGTGAGGGGCACTGGCAGCGCAGTAACTGGGGAGCTCAGCGGGAAATCCAGGGAGCTGCGGGTTGGGAGTGAGGGGCACCAGCAGAGCTCTTGGTGTGGAGATCAGGACTGGGATAGGAGGGGCTGCGGGTCAGGAGTGAGGGGCACCACTAGAGCTGGGGGGAACCCAGGGGGCTGTGGGTCGGGAGTGAGGGGCACCGGTAGAGCTGAAGGAAGCCCAGGGGTCTGTGGGTCAGGAGTGAGGGGCACCGGCAGCACAGTGACTGGGGAGCTCTGTGGGAAGCCCAGTCGCTGCAATCGGGAGTGAGGGGCACCAGCAGAGCTGTGGATCTGGAGATCAGGATTGGGATAGGAGGGGCTGGGGGTCGGGAGTGAGGGGCACCAGCAGAGCAGGAGGGAGACCAGGGGGCTGCAGGTCGGGAGTGAGGGGCACCGTCAGAGCTGGTGGACGACTAATCGGCTCCGGGTCGGGAGTAGGGGGCAGCAGCAGAACAGTGAGTCTGGAGTCAGGACTGGGATAGCAGGGGCTGCGGGTCGGGAATGAGGGGCACCGGCAGAGCTGGAGGGAGACTAGGGGGCTGCGGGTCGGGAGTGAGGGGCACCAGCAGAGCTGTGGGTGTAGAGATCAGGATTGGGATAGGAGGGGCTGCGGGTCGGGAGTGAGGGGCACCAGCAGAGCTGTGAGTCTGGAGGTCAGGTCTGGGATAGTAGGGGCTGCGGGTTGGGAGTGAGGGGCACCAGCAGAGATGTGAGTCTGGAGGTCAGGTCTGGGATAGTAGGGGCTGCGGGTCGGGAGTGAGGGGCACCGGCAGCGCAGTAACTGGGTAGCTCAGCGGGGAATCCAGGGGGATGTGGGTCGGGAGTGAGGGGCACCAGCAGAGCTGTGGGTGTGGAGATCAGGACTGGGATAGCAGGGGCTGCGGGTCAGGAGTGAGGGGCACCACTAGAGCTGGGGGGAACCCAGGGGGCTGCGGGACGGGAGTGAGGGGCACCGGTAGAGCTGAAGGGAACCCAGGGGTCTGTGGGTCAGGAGTGAGGGGCACCAGCAGAGCTGTGAGTCTGGAGGTCAGGACTGGGATAGCAGGGGCTGCGGGTCGGGAGTGAGGGTCACCAGCAGAGCTGTGAGTCTGGAGGTCAGGACTGGGATAGCAGGGGCTGCGTGTCGGGAGTGAGGGGCACCAGCAGAGCTGTGAGTCTGGAGGTCAGGACTGGGATAGTAGGGGCTGGGTCGGGAGTGAGGGGCACCAGCAGAGCTGTGAGTCTGGAGGTCAGGACTGGGAAAGCAGAGGCTGCGGGTCGGGAGTGAGGGGCACCAGCAGAGCTGTGGGTCTGGAGGTCAGGACTGGGATAGCAGGGGCTGCGGGTCGGGAGTGAGGGGCACCGGCAGAGCTGTGAGTCTGGAGGTCAGGACTGGGAAAGCAGAGGCTGCGGGTCGGGAGTGAGGGGCACTGTCAGAGCTGGTGTACGCCTAAGGGGCTGCGGGTCAGAAGTGAGGGGCACCGGCAGCGCAGTAACTGGGGAGCTCAGCGAGGAATCTAGGGGGCTGCGGGTCGGGTGTGAGGGGCACCAGCAGAGCTGTGGGTGTGGAGATCAGGATTGGGATAGGAGGGGCTGCGGGTCGGGAGTGAGGGGCACCACCAGCACAGTGACTGGGAGCTACGGGAAGCCCAGTCGCTGCAGGTCGGGAGTGAGGGGCACCAGCAGAGCTGTGGGTCTGGAGATCAGGATTGGGATAGGAGGGGCTGCGGGTCGGGAGTGAGGGGCACTGGCAGCGCAGTAACTGGGGAGCTCAGCGGGAAATCCAGGGAGCTGCGGGTCGGGAGTGAGGGGCACCAACAGAGCTCTTGGTGTGGAGATCAGGATTGGGATACGAGGGGCTGCGGGTCGGGAGTGAGGGGCAGCAGCAGAACTGTGAGTCTGGAGGTCAGGACTGGGATAGCAGGGGCTGCGGGTCAGGAGTGAGGGGCACCACTAGAGCTGGGGGGAACCCAGGGGGCTGCGGGTCGGGAGTGAGGGGCACCGGTAGAGCTGAAGGAAGCCCAGGGGTCTGTGGGTCAGGAGTGAGGGGCACCGCAGCACAGTGACTGGGGAGCTCTGTGGGAAGCCCAGTCGCTGCAAGTCGGGAGTGAGGGGCACCAGCAGAGCTGTGGATGTGGAGATCAGGATTGGGATAGGAGGGCTGCTGGTCGGGTGAGGGGCCGCAGCAGAGCAGGAGGGAGACCAGGGGGCTGCAGGTCGGGAGTGAGGGGCACCGTCAGAGCTGGTGGACGCCTAAGGGGGTCCGGGTCGGGAGTAGGGGGCAGCAGCAGAACTGTGAGTCTGGAGTCAGGACTGGGATATCAGGGGCTGCGGGTCGGGAATGAGGGGCACCGGCAGAGCTGGAGGGAGACTAGGGGGCTGCGGGTCGGGAGTGAGGGGCACCAGCAGCGCAGTAACTGGGGAGCTCAGCGAGGAATCTAGGGGGCTGCGGGTCGGGTGTGAGGGGCACCAGCAGAGCTGTGGGTGTGGAGATCAGGATTGGGATAGGAGGGGCTGCGGGTCGGGAGTGAGGGGCACTGGCAGCGCAGTAACTGGGTAGCTCAGCGGGGAATCCAGGGGCATGCGGGTCGGGAGGGAGGGGCACCAGCAGAGCTGGTGTACGCCTAAGGGGCTGCGGGTCAGGAGTGAGGGGCACCAACAGAGCTGTGGGTGTGGAGATCAGGATTGGGATAGGAGGGGCTGTGGGTCGGGAGTGAGGGGCACCGGCAGCACAGTGACTGGGGAGCTCCGCGGGAAGCCCAGTCGCTGCAGGTCGGGAGTGAGGGGCATCAGCAGAGCTGTGGGTGTGGAGATCAGGATTGGGATAGGAGGGGCTGCGGGTCGGGAGTGAGGGTCACCAGCAGAGCTGTGAGGCTGGAGGTCAGGACTGGGATAGTAGGGGCTGCGGGTCGGGAGTGCGGGGCCCTGGCAGCGCAGTTCCGGGGGCGCTCAGCGGGCAAGCCAGGGAGCTGCGGGTCGGGAGTGAGGGGCACCAGCAGAGCTCTTGGTGTGGAGATCAGGATTGGGATACGAGGGGCTGCGGGTCGGGAGTGAGGGGCAGCAGCAGAACTGTGAGTCTGGAGGTCAGGACTGGGATAGCAGGGGCTGCGGGTCAGGAGTGAGGGGCACCACTAGAGCTGGGGGGAACCCTGGGGGCTGCGGGTCGGGAGTGAGGGGCACCGGTAGAGCCGAAGGAAGCCCAGGGGTCTGTGGGTCTGGAGTGAGGGGCACCGGCAGCACAGTGACTGGGGAGCTCTGTGGGAAGCCCAGTCGCTGCAAGTCGGGAGTGAGGGGCACCAGCAGAGCTGTGGATCTGGAGATCAGGATTGGGATAGGAGGGCTGCTGGTCGGGAGTGAGGGCAGCAGCAGAGCAGGAGGGAGACCAGGGGCTGCAGGTCGGGAGTGAGGGGCACCGTCAGAGCTGGTGGACGCCTAAGGGGGTCCGGGTCGGGAGTAGGGGGCAGCAGCAGAACTGTGAGTCTGGAGTCAGGACTGGGATATCAGGGGCTGCGGGTCGGGAATGAGGGGCACCGGCAGAGCTGGAGGGAGACTAGGGGGCTGCGGGTCGGGAGTGCGGGGCCCCAGCAGCGCAGTAACTGGGAGCTCAGCGAGGAATCTAGGGGGCTGCGGGTCGGGTGTGAGGGGCACCAGCAGAGCTGTGGGTGTGGAGATCAGGATTGGGATAGGAGGGGCTGCGGGTCGGGAGTGAGGGGCACTGGCAGCGCAGTAACTGGGTAGCTCAGCGGGGAATCCAGGGGCATGCGGGTCGGGAGGGAGGGGCACCAGCAGAGCTGGTGTACGCCTAAGGGGCTGCGGGTCAGGAGTGAGGGGCACCAACAGAGCTGTGGGTGTGGAGATCAGGATTGGGATAGGAGGGGCTGTGGGTCGGGAGTGAGGGGCACCGGCAGCACAGTGACTGGGGAGCTCCGCGGGAAGCCCATTCGCTGCAGGTCGGGAGTGAGGGGCATCAGCAGAGCTGTGGGTGTGGAGATCAGGATTGGGATAGGAGGGGCTGCGGGTCGGGAGTGAGGGTCACCAGCAGAGCTGTGAGGCTGGAGGTCAGGACTGGGATAGTAGGGGCTGCGGGTCGGGAGTGAGGGGCACTGGCAGCGCAGTAACTGGGGAGCTCAGCGGGAAATCCAGGGAGCTGCGGGTCGGGAGTGAGGGGCACCAGCAGAGCTCTTGGTGTGGAGATCAGGATTGGGATAGGAGGGGCTGCGGGTCGGGAGTTAGGGGCAGCAGCAGAACTGTGAGTCTGGAGGTCAGGACTGGGATAGCAGGGGCTGCGGGTCAGGAGTGAGGGGCACCACTAGAACTGGGGGGAACCCAGGGGGCTGCGGGTCGGGAGTGAGGGGCCCCGGAAGAGCTGAAGTAAGCACAGGGAACAGTCTGACAGGAGTGAGGGGCACCGGCAGCACAGTGACTGGGGAGCTCTGTGGGAAGCCCAGTCGCTGCAAGTCGGGAGTGAGGGGCACCAGCAGAGCTGTGGCTCTGGAGATCAGGATTGGGATAGGAGGGGCTGCGGGTCGGGAGTGAGGGGCAGCAGCAGAGGTGGAGGGAGACCAGGGGGCTGCAGGTCGGGAGTGAGGCGCACCGTCAGAGCTGGTGGACGCCTAAGGGGCTCCGGGTCGGTAGTAGGGGGCAGCAGCAGAACTGTGAGTCTGGAGTCAGGACTGGGATAGCAGGGGCTGCGGGTCAGGAATGAGGGGCACCGGCAGAGCTGTGAGTCTGGAGGTCAGGACTGGGATAGGAGGGGCTGCGGGTCGGGAGTGAGGGGCACCGGCAGCACGGTGACTGGGGAGCTCCGCGGGAAGCCCAGTCGCTGCAGGTCGGGAGTGAGGGGCATCAGCAGAGCTGTGAGTCTGGAGGTCAAGACTGGGAAAGCAGGTGCTGCATGTCGGGAGTGAAGGGCACCGTCAGAACTGGTGGACGCCTAAGGGCCTGCGGGTCGGGAGTGAGGGGCACCAGCAGAACTGTGCGTCTGGAGATCAGGATTGGGATAGCAGGGGCTGCGGGTCGGGAGTGAGGGGCACCGTCAGTGCTGGGGGGAATCAAGGGGCTGCGGGTCGGGAGTGAGGGGCACCAGCAGAGCTGTGGGGCTGGAGGTCAGCACTGGGATACCATCCAGCCTGATGGTAAGTGATGCCCAGCTGAGCCCATGGCCAGTACGTCCTGCTCCACCCACGGCCGGGCTGGGAGCCAGGACTCCTGGTTCTTCTCCCCAGCTGTGGCAGGGCAGTGCAGGCTAGTGGTTAGAGTGGGGGTTGGGAGCCAGGGTATCCGGGTCCCACCGCTGGCTCTGGGAAGGGAGTGGGGGCCAGTCTTGTGCACCCCCTGGCTTGAAGTGGTTTCCATCCTGTGCAGGGTTTACAGGTTTGTTCACTGGCTCTCAGCACCTCCCACTATACAAATTGTCCCAGTGCCGCTGGGTCTAGTGGTTAGAGCCGGGGAGGCCGGGAGCCAGGCAGGGGCGGTGGGTGTAAGGGGCCCGGGGAGGCACCTGGCCCGTGCTCCACCCAGAGGCCCTACTCCCACTCGTCCTCTCCCCCGCAAGGCCCCATCCTCACTTCGCCCTTCCCCAAGCTCCATCCGGCCACATGGGGCCGTGGGGGGAGAGGCCGGGGGTGCAAACGGCAGAGAGGCAGGTGGGGGCCTTGGGGTGGGGCGAAGAGGCACAAGTGGCAGGGCCTCGGGGAAGAGACGTGAGAGGTCGGCGGGGTCAGGGAGTGGCACAAAGGGGTCCTGAGGGCGTGTGGGCGGGGCTGAAGGGGCGTGTGGGCGGGGCTGAAGGGGAGTGTGGGCGGGGTGGAGGGCGTGTGGGCGGGGCTTTGGCAGGAGGAGGCTGAGTGGCAGCAGGCCTTGGGGCAGGGCCACAGTCCGGGCCGCCCAGCCTCCCAAGTGGAGGAGTCCCAAGCTGCCCATGGAGCCAGGACTCCTGGGTTCTATTCCTGGCTCTCCCCAGACTCCCAATCTGAGCTGGTGCAGCCCATCTCGCCCTCCCTGGTGCCTCAGTTTCCCCCGTGTGAGGCGGGTCCCAGTGTGAACGGCTGCAGCGCCGTGGAGAATCTCGTCCCTTCTCTTGGCGGCTCCTTGGTAGCCCTGGGGAAGCAGCCAACTGCTGCAGCCCCTGGCTCCCGTCTGGGCAGCCCGGGGTGGGGGTGGGATCTGGGCAATGGGAAGTAGGAATCCCCCCATCCCCCACCCCACCCCGGGGACATGGGGAGGCTGGTGCTGCGGGGCAGGGAGTCCTGCAGCCCTCGCAGGGAGAAGGGGCAGGTTCGGCTTGGCTGCTGACGGGGGCGGGGTGGGGGGCACTGCTGGACTGGGGGCTCCCCCCTGCGGGGGGGAGATGGAGCACGGCCTGCTGGGCGCGGACGTCTCCTCGGGATGGGGGCGGGTGACCCTGGCCAAATTGTGGGAGCCCCTGTCCCCCAGACAAGGGAGGGGCCTCTCAGCCTTGCCGGCTCGTCTCTCTTTCACCAGGATCGGCCCCGCACCTGGCCTGGCCCAGACCCCCCTTCCTCAGCACCCGCAGCGGCCCCTTGTGGGAAGTGGAGCGGCCGGGGGGTGGGGGCCTCTCAAGCCCCCCCCGGGGAGCAGGGCCGGGCACTGGGGGGGCAGGGGCTGCGATGGGGGGAGGTGGGTTGGAGAGATGTCGGGGGGTGAAGCTGGGACTCGGGGGGGAATGGGGCAGGCTGCAGGGAGGAAGTGTGGGGGGGCCACCGGAGAGGAGCTGGGGGGCTGGGAAGATGCGGGGACACAGCCGGGGGTAGTTGTGACACCACAGGGGCTGCTCAAGAGGCAGTGGGCTGGGGGGCAGGGCGGGAGCTCGGACAGGGGTGGGGGGGTCAGGCTATTGCGGGTCTCCCTGTGAATGGCACCAGACTGCAGGGAACCCCCCGGCCGGCAGCCCCCCTGCTGGGGGGTCTGGTCAGTGCAGCCCCCCCTGCTGCACCCTGCTGGGGGTCTAGTCACTGCAGCCCCGCTGCACCCTGCTGGGGCTCTGGTCACTGCAGCCCCGCTGCACCCTGCTGGGGGGTCTGGTCCCTGCAGCCCCCCCCCGCTGCACCCTGCTGGGGGGTCGGGTCCCTGCAGCCCCCCCCCGCTGCACCCTGCTGGGGGGTCTGGTCACTGCAGCCCCCCCCGCTGCACCCTGCTGGGGGCTCTAGTCACGGCAGCCCCCAACCTCACACTGGAACTGGGCGGGGAAGGTTTCTTCTCGCGCTCCCATTGGTCAGGGCTCTGCCTCCTCTTCCTATTGGCTGTCTCGGGAGGCGGAGTTTCCGAGAGGGCGTCACGTGGCCTTGAAGCGCTCGCGAGGCGGCTCCTGAGCAGCCCAACCCCCCGAGCTCCCTCCCCACTGCCGCCCATCCCCTCTCTGCCCCGCCCCAACCCCCGACCTCCCCTCCCCAGTGCCGCCCCTCCCCTCTCTGCCCCGCCCCCAACCCCTGAGCTCCCCTCCCCAGTGCCGCCCCTCCCCTCCCTGCCCCCAACCCCTGAGCTCCCTCCCCAATGCCGCCCATCCCCTCTCTGCCCCGCCCCAAACACCCCCGAGCTCCACCTCCCCAGTGCCGCCCATCCCCTCTCTGCCCCGCCCCAACCCCTGAGCTCCCCTCCCCAATGCCACCCATCCCCCTCTCTGCCCCCGCCCCAAACACCCCCGAGCTCCACCTCCCCAGTGCCGCCCATCCCCTCTCTGCCCTGCCCCAACCCCTGAGCCCCTCCCCAATGCCACCCATCCCCTCTCTGCCCCGCCCCAAACACCCCCTGAGCTCCCCTCCCCACTGCCGCCCATCCCCTCTGCCCCGCCCCAACCCCTGAGCTCCCCTCCCCAAGTGCCACCCATCCCCCTCTCTGCCCTGCCCCAACCCCTGAGCGCCCCCACCCCAGTGCCGCCCATCCCCTCTCTGCCCCGCCCCAACCCCTGAGCTCCCCTCCCCAGTGCCACCCATCCCCTCTCTGCCCTGACCCCAACCCCTGAGCGCCCCCACCCCAGTGCCGCCCATCACCCTCTCTGCCCCGCCCCAAACACCCCTGAGCGCCCCTCCCCAATGCCGCCCATCCCCTCTGCCCCGCCCCAACCCCCGAGCTCCCCTCCCCAGTGCCGCCTCCCCTCTCTGCCCGCCCCCAACCCCTGAGCTCCCCACCCCAGTGCCGCCCATCCCCTCTCTGCCCCGCCCCAAACACCCCCGCAGCTCCCCTCCCCAGTGCCGCCCATCCCCTCTCTGCCCCGCCCCAACCCCTGAGCTCCCCTCCCCAGTGCCGCCCATCCCCTCTGCCCCCACCCCAACACCCCGAACTCCCCGATGCCGCCCATCCCCTCTCTGCTCCCGCACTCAAACACCCCCGAGCTCCTCCCCAGTGCCGCTCATCCCCTCTTTGCCCCTACCCCAAACACCCCTGAGCTCCCCTCCCCAGTGCCGCCCATCCCCTCTCTGTCCCTGCCCCAACACCCCCCGTCCTCCCTTTCCCCTCTCTGACCCCGCCCCAAACACCCCCTGAGCTCCTCCCCAGTGCCGCCCATCCCGTTTCTGCCCCGTCCCCTAACACCCCCAAGCTCCTCCTCCCCAGTGCCGCCCATCCCCTCTTCTGCCCCCACCCCCAAACACCCCCGAGCTCCCTCCCCAGTGCCGCCCATCCCCTCTTCTTCCCCCAAACACCCCTGAGCTCCCCTCCCCAGTGCCGCCCATCCCCTCTTCTGCCCCCGCCCCAAACACACCCCGACACTGCTCCTAGTTTTGGGAGGGGAACAGGAGAAAGGACAAAAGAAGCAAGAGATGAAGAGAAAGGAGGGAGGGAGGGATGGATGGAGGAAAAGGTGAAACAAAAAGAACAAACCCTAATGTCCCCACTGATTTTAAGGGACAAAATCCCAGGTACGGAATAAAATTCTGCCTCCTTAAGGTCGTGTTTTCCATGCCTAGAATTCAACTGTCACCAGATGGATCAGACTGAACAGGTTTCAAACCTCGAGGAGGCTCTTACCTTCTAAACAGGGACGGCTGTTTTCTAGTAAAATCAGGAAAACGGAAGGAGAAAACTCGAAAGAGGTTCCTCCTGGCGCTCAGGTACCTGAACCCGAATACTCCCTCAGTCCTCAAAGAGAGACCTGGAGAAGGAGACTTGCTGAAGCAAAGCCACAGGGGTCTCTGAGGTTTCCCTGGCCCCTCGCCCCTGTCCTGCCTGGCTGATGTCAGCATCTCTCTGTGAGGTCACCACCTCCCCACCACCTTTGACCAATAGTCTGAGGTCCTGCAAAAGGCCTTTGTGATGTCACTGCCACACCCCTCCCTTGCTGTGCTAATGTCCTGCCCCTGCCCAGGCACTGTGGAGGTTTGAGCTACTCCCTGTGGATCACCCCACTCAAGGAGCGTTCGTTCTAGGCAGCAAGCCGGCTAGACAGGAAAACATCAGACGCTGCTCCCAATGCTACATTCAGCTTTTCAGAAATTAGTCGACTTTATGACCAGAAGAGACCATTAGAGCATCTAATCTGACCCCCCTGCATATCACAGGCCTCCTGTATGACACCAGAGCTACTTTTGGGGCAAACACATTCCAGAAAGGCATCTAGTCTTCATGAAATGACATCAGGAGATGGTGAATCCACCACTTTCCTTGGTAGATTGTTCCTGTGGTGAATCATCCTCGCTGTTGAATATTTGTGCCTTAGTTGTAATATGAATTTGTCTCTTTTCACCTTCCAGCCACTGGGTCTTGTTATGCCTTTCTCTCCTAGATTCAAGAGCCCTTTAATACCCAATCTATTCTCTCCATGAAGGCCCTTCAACACTTCAATGAAGTCACCTTTCAATCTTCTTTTGATAAGCAAAACAGGTTGAGCTCACTAGAAGGCATTTTTCTCCATCCCTCAGAACATTTATTGGCTCTTTGGTCATCAGACTCCTGAACTGTAGCTGGATGTGGCTCTTGTTCTTCTGCACAACATAGCTCCTGGAGAAGAGGGATCTTCAAATGTACATTCCTATGATACCTTTGTTTAATTGATGAAAACATAAACTAGACAGTTAGAGGATTGGAACTGATTTCAGCTGATGGACAGCTTTGCTAGGTTTTTGTGCATTTGGACAGTGAAATGTTGAGTCTTTACATTCATATCAAGCACCCCTGTATAGTGGAGCTCCTGAACATAATGAAGAATGGAAATGAAAATGTTTTCCTTTTTTTTAAAAAAAAGAAAGAAGGTTATAAGAGAACACTGGGGCTTGAATCAAGGATCACTTGATCTACCATCAAGCACTGTACCACTAAGCTATACCCCCATGACCATGGACTCATGATCTCCAAGACTTTGAAGGACAGACCCTGCTTCCTCGAGATCCTTTGCCATTCCCAGACCAGAAGTGGTTTTAAAAATGGGGTTTGATTAAACTTCTTAAATGTGGTGAACACCACAGCTTGCGCACCCACCGATATAGCTTCTCCCACTGACATAGCTGCCACCTCTTGGGAAGTGGATTAACTGCACCCACATAAAACAATCTCCCATCAACATAGAGCAGTGGTTCTCAAGCTGCGGGTCAGGACCCCAAAGTGGGTCATAACCCTGTTTTAATGGGGTTGCCAGGGCTGGCATTAGTGCCTGGGGCTGAAGCCAAAAGTCTGAGCTCCACCACCCAGGGCTGAATCCCTCAAGCTCTGGTTTTGCCCTTCCCCAACTGGATAAGAGGGCACAGTGTGAAATGTTTGGGGACCACTGGTTTAGGGTGACGTTCTCAATCACTTCTATGAAGTCCAATGAAAGCTATTCCTCACCCACCTACCCCTCCATCAGGACCGACTAGGTATGTTCTGCTGCCCTTCACTCATGCAGGAAGGATAACAACATTTCATTCCACTCAATCCTAAAGTGATTTGTAACCTGCCACCAGCCAAAACTGGTCATTTTGGGAAAGTGTCCCCATCATGCTGCATAGCTAGGCAGAGTAGGTGTGTCTATGCAAACGCGGTCTGTTCCTGAAGTCTTTCACACAGCTCCTCACTAGATGTGAAGGGGGAGCTCATTCAGCCTCTGCTTCCGCCCAGGAACGACGCGCAGCGCCCGGAGTGCCTCCGTCCGCTGCCCCGCGTCGCCAATGCAGATGGTCTAGAGGCCGACTTCACGCCCAAAGAGGTGTCGGCGCAGCTCTCCAGAACCAAAAACACCGCGCCCGGAAAAGATGGCATCCCCTACGGCCTCCTCAAGAAGCGAGACCCCGGCTGTCTCGTGCTCTCCGGCATCTTTAACCTGTGTCGGCGCTTCCGCCGGTCGCCCACCTCCTGGAAGAAGGCCATGACCGTCCTGATCCACAAAAAGGGCGAGCGAGATGACCCCAGCAACTGGAGACCCATCTCCCTCTGCTCCACGATGTACAAACTGTACGCCAGCTGCTTGGCAGCCAGGATCACGGAGTGGGCGACGACCGGGGGAGCCATCAGCCCGGCCCAGAAGGGCTTCATGCCGTCGGACGGGTGCTACGAGCACAACTTCCTGCTCCAGACCGTCCTCCAGTCGACCAGGAGGGCGCAGAGACAGTGCGCGATAGCGTGGCTCGACCTGGCCAACACCTTGACGGGAACAAGAGGGACTCGGTGCTGATGACGGAGTTCCTTATCCAGGGCGAGTCCGTCGTTCCCCTGGTGGAGGGCCAGGCTTACCAACACCTCTGCACGCCGACGGGCTTCCGCGTCCGGCAGACCCCCGAGGACACAATCCGGGAGATCCTGCAGGACGCCGCCAAGATCGACGCATCCCTGCTGGCGCCATGGCAGAAAATCAACGCCCTCAACACCTTCCTGATCCCCTGCATCGCCTTCGTCCTGAGAGGATCCGCCGTGGCAAAGGTGCCCCTCAACAAGGCGGACAACACCATCCGGCAGCTGGTGAAGAAGTGGCTGTCCCTACCCCAGAACGCCAGCAACGAGCTCGTCTACATCGCCCACCGACACGGGGGCGCCAACGTCCCCCGCATGGGAGACCTCTGCGACATTGCGGTCGTCACGCACGCCTTCCGCCTCCTGACGTGCCTGGACGCCGTGGTAAAGAACATCGCGACGGCCGCCCTGCGCGCTGCCACCGCGAAGCGAATCAGCAGAGCTCCCTCTGACCAAGATGTGGCCACCTTCCTGAGCGGCTCCCTGGACGGTGAGTTCGCCTGGGACAGGAGCGACATCGCCTCGCTGTGGACCCGCGCCTGCAACGCCACACGCCGACTGGGAAAGCAACTGGGCTGCCGATGGATGTGGAGCGAGGAATGGCAGGAGCTAGGAGTCCTGGTGCCACATATCGGGACGGAGGACAACACCATCGTCAGCCCCGGAGCCAGAGGCATGCTGGAGAGGTCGCTGAAGGCGCCATCCGCGCGCTCTACGTGGACACCCTGAAGAAAAAGCCGGACCAGGTCAAGGCTTTTGAGGTCACCAGCAAGTGGGACTCCAGCAACCACTTCCTCCCCTCAGGCAGCTTCATCCGTTTCGCCGACTGGCGGTTCATACACCGCGCCCGGCTGAACTGTGTCCCCCTCAACGGAGCCATCCGCCACGGGAACCCGGACAAACGCTGCCGGAGGTGCGGGTACGCCATGGAGACCTTGCCCCACGTCCTGTGCAGCTGCAGACCCCACGGCAGAGCCTGGCAGCTGCGCCACAACGCCGTCCAGGACCGCCTGGTGAAGGCCATCGCCCTGCACCTGGGAGAGATCGCTGTCAATCGCGCCATCCCTGGCACCGACAGCCTGCTGCGCCCGGACATCGTCGTCACGGACGAGGACCGGAAAAAGATCATCCTCGTCGACGTGACAATCCCGTTCGAAAACAGAACCCCGGCCTTCCGCCAAGCCCGAGCCCGCAAACTCGAAAAGTACGCTCCCCTGGCTGACACCCTGTGAGCAAAGGGCTAAGAGGTCTACACCGACGCTCTGATCGTTGGGGCCTTGGGTGCCTGGGACCCCCTTAATGAGTGCGTGCTGCAGACCTGTGGGGTGGGCCGTCGCTACGTGCGGCTCATGAGATGCCTAATGGTCTCGGACGCTATTCAGTGGTCCAGAGACATTTACATAGAGTACGTCACCGGCCACCGTCAATACCAAGAGTGAGCCGGCGTGACTCCACGCACCCACAAGGGGGAAGAGACCTGTAAACTTCCCCTGTTGGACTTTATCCCCTGAGCCCTGAACCAACCAAACTGAACTCTGCCCTGTGAGGGTCATCCTACCATCATTACCCAGTCCGCTCATTTATTCATGCCCACGACTATCCATTACCTGTTTGTATGAGTGATGTGCCCTCACTGCTTGCTGGCTGTACCTTGAACTCACCCACCGTATACCCCGCATTGGGGACATGACAGACTGTGTATATGTATATGCCGTCCAATACCAAAATGCTAACATCCCCCCACAACCTGTATGTTACCCCCAATGACACAATAACTGACGCTTCAAACACTTTGTATCGTTTATTTTTAAATATTCTCTAATAAACTTTAAATCTGCTACCTCCATGGGGGCTGGCTCAGGCCCTGAGGTGCCCCCATGAATGTTCCTCTGTGTCCCCCTAGGAGTCATGCCCCACATTTTGGGGAGCACTGAACCCTACTGGCTAAGCAGGGGCTAGTGATGCCAAAGCCCAGGGAAAGGGAGAACAAGTGCAGGGGCCCCAGAACCGGATCCATGACCCCGCCACTTCTGTCTGTGGCTCCGCCCCCTTCCACCCACGGCCCCATCCACTGTCACCTCTGTTCCACCCCTTCCCCCACTGGCCCCACCCTGTCACTCCTTTACCCCTGCCCCGCTGCAGCCCCGAGACCAGAGAAGCTCTGTGCCCTGCTGCAGTCCCCGGGCCGTAGCAGGGAGTGGGAGCTCCTCCAGCCCTGGAGCCGACATGGGGGAGACTTTTCCAGGGGGGGCCTAATTTGGCCAGGGCCCCTAGTCATGGGCCCCACTGCCCCCTTGGCGACACAAGGTTTGGGGAGGCTGAGCCCCCCCGAGCCTCCATTACGAGCCGCCCAGGCTACCACTGCTCAGTGGGTGGCCAGTCTCCCTGTGTCTCTGCTGTTCGTGCTGGGGAGCCTGGCCGGCCTTAGGGGTGGGCCCCCCTGGCAGCCGCCCAGGGCTCCAGGGGGTCAAAGGGCACCGTGTGCCGGTGCAAAGGTGCTTACTGCTCTCCCCTGCCCCCAATGCTCGTCCATGGCCCCATAGAGGGTTGTGGGGAGCGAGGAGCAACACTATGTGCTCCCTGCGTCCTGGTCACTTTCCCCACCTGGGCTGGGCTGTGAGGGGAGCATCAGAAGCTGCTGCTCTCTGCCCTCCCCGATACAGCCCGGCTGAGGAAAGTGACCTGGATGCAGGGAGCTCGGATGATGTCGCTTCTCGCCCTGCCCCTGCAGCCCCTTGGGGTGCCCGGAGGAGCAGCATCCCAGGGAGGAGCAGGCAGCAATGCCAGCTGCTCCATGCACACAGGTCAGTGTCCCCACGTGGGTGCAGGAGGGGGTGCAGGGGTTAGGGGTGAAGGGGGTGCAGGAGCAGGGCAGTGGCTGGTGGCACAGGAGGGGAGTGTGGGAGTTAAGGGCAAAGGGGACACAGCGTAGCGGTTAGGGCACAGGAGGGGGCAGGAGTTAGGGGTGAAGGAGGCACAAGGGTTGGGAGTGCAGGAGCTAGCACTAAAAGGGGAGGGGGATTGCCCAGGGGTGATGGGGAAGTGCCAAAGTACAAGTTTTGCCCAGGGCACCAGTTCCCCTAACGCTGGTCCTTGGTCACATTTCTTGCTGGGAGAGGGAGGGGAGAGAGATGAGGCATTTTCTCTCTGTTTCTTTCCTCTCCATTTGCTGCTCCTTCCTTCAATTCCAGAAACCTCCCTTGTGTTTCAGACTGTGCAGTGACGCCCTCCACATGCCAGGACTCTGGTGCCTTTGGAGCAGAAAGATCCCAGGAGCTGAGGGTGAATCCAGGGGTGAGTAGCTGGCAGGAAGGAGCCCTAGCAGCTCTTCTGGGAGCGCAGGGGAGGAATGACTCCCCCTTCTCTAGATTCTCCCCGTGGGGCTCTGGGGAGCAGGGAGGGTTGTGTGATAAATTCCATCCAACTCCCCCTTTGATCCAAGCCGAGGGACGTCTCAGCTCTGCACGATCCCCTTGGCAGCACCAAACAAGGGATGTTTTCCACTGGCGAGGAGACCCCAGCCAGGGACTAAAGGCAGCCCCAGACTTTCCCTTTCTCCCTTCTGGGAAATCAAGTTCAAGTTTTTACAAGGAGCTAAGGAAGCCTCAACCCCGCATCTGAATTAATGTCACATTTCTCACTGCCAGACAGAAACAAATGTCATTTCAATCCCATGTGAGTCCACTTCAGTCATTCCTCAGCTCTAGTCCTTCCCCCTCCTGCCTTAGCTTAGGGCATTGCGCCACCCGGTGGGCATTTCATTTCCCTCCTCAGTTTCACACAGAGACACAATTTCCTTTGCACAGATCCATGAACAGCAAAACCTCCCTGTATCTCTTGTCTGAGCCAGGGCATTCGATTCCATTGAAACCTTCTCTCCTGCAATGGCGATGGTCAGACAGAGAGGACGTGACCACCTTCAGCCCTGACAGTGAGATATTCACTCTTCTCTTTCTTCAAGCTGCTGCTATTATTATTCCATAAAACATGAACCACAGAATAAAAAGCTGAGGTTACTCCAGGGTGAGGAAAGAAAGGAGCCACCAACTCCCTGAAAAATCTCAGTGCCCCAGAGAAAACCTGCCCGTTATAGGAATTACTGATGTGCTGGAGATATGTTGGGAAAAGGGACTGTCTGAATTGCCAAGGCAGGAAATGAACAATCTACAGCAACATCATTAACCACAGACACACTCTAGCCATGCTCCAGCCACTGGGGAAATGGTCAGGAATTCTTGCTGCTCAGCCATGGCCACACGAACAGAGATGCACAGCAGTGAGTGTGCTGGGGAAGCTGGTCTGAGCAAACCATTGGAAATGACCCTTCAGTGAGAACAGAACCAGAGTGTAGAAAAGCCCCTGTGTTAAGTGGTTGTGGCTGAGGGCTTAGGGAGCTGGGCTAAGAAACCAGAGGTGTCTTTCTGTGGCAGTTTGATTCTTGCCAGCTAGGCTGTGTGGTGTCTCCATGGCTGTACTTTCAGTGTCTGATCACCCAGGGTGCCACAGGGAGCCAAGTCTAGACGTGTTCAGAGGCTAAAGACACGTCAACATTTCAAACTCCCCCACAACATTGCTGCTGCAGCTCAGTAATGGAGATGCTCTATGCCAGGTTTTCTCAAACTTCTTTTCACTGCAACCATCTTCTGCCAAAAAAACTTACTGCATGGCCCTGGAAAGAGGGACCAAGCCCCTCCCACACAGGGCAGGGAGGAGCCAAAGCCTGAGCTCCGCCCAAGTGGGGAAGGGCAAACCAGAGCTTGAGGGATTCAGCCCTGGGTGGTGGGGCTCAGACTTTTGACTTCAGCCTCAGGCCCCAACAAGTCTAACGCCAGCCGGTTTCCCTACCCCATTGCTCAATGGGCATCCTACTAGATTGCCAGTTGCCTTTCAACTGCAGTGTGGAGACTGTGTGTGTGTGGGGGGGAGAGATAACGTGTATGTTGGGGAAGAGTGAGTGTGTTGAGGTAGGTAGGAGCGGATCATTATTATCCCTATTTGAAAGAGGGAGAAGCTAAGGCTGAGAAAGGAGAATTCACTTGTTTTAGGTCACACAGGCAGGCAGTGGCAGAGTTGGGAATAGGACCCAAGAGCCCTGATTTTCAAACTAACCATCGGATCTTGAATTTCCTACATTGAATGACCTGAGTAAAGTGCTCTCAGATGAGCTCCAGACCAACAACAGTGCACAGTAATTATTCAGCAAGTATTTGAGAACTGCAATGTTAGAGAGAATCATGAACTGCTCAGAGACCATTAATTCAGAGAAGCAGCAAAATTCATCAAACATAGAACTGGTTCTGACTTATTTCCTTGGTCTTCAAAGAGAACAACAAGGACCTGAGTCTCCTCCCTGTCAATAACCCCCTGCTCAGCCAATCAGGGTAGAGACTGAGGACGAGAAGCTGAGGGTTCTCACCAGAGAGCCCAAAGGATGGCCCAGGTCACCGGTGGGGATCACTGCCCGAGCACTATTTCAGCCCCACATTTTTGGGTGGACCTCCCAGAGTGGGAGCTGCCGAGCACTCCCCCGCAACACACACACACATACACACACACACACACACACCTCTCTCCTGGTGTTGGGAGGGGAACAGGAGGATGGACAAAAGAAGCAAGAGAGGAAGAGAAAGGAGGGAGGGATGGAGGAAAAAGTGAAACAAAAAGGACAAACTCAAATGTCCCCAGTGATTCTAAGGGACAAAATCCCAGGTGCAGAATAAAATTCTGCCTCCTTAAGCTCGTGTTTTCCATGCCTAGAATTCAACTGTCACCAGATGGATCAGACTGAACAGGTTTCAAACCTCAAGGAGGCTCTTACCTTCTAAACAGGGACGGCTCGTCTCTAGTAAAATCACTAAAAGGGAAGGAGAAAACTCAAAAAAGGTTCCTCCTGGCGCTCACTTACGTGAACCCCAATACTCTCTCAGTCTTCAAAGAGAGACCTGGAGAAGGAGACTTGCTGAAGCAAAGCCACAGGGGTCTGTGAGGTTTCCTGGCCCTCGCCCCTGTCCTGCCATGCTGATGTCAGCATCTCTCTGTGAGGTCACCACCTCCCCACCACCTTTGACCAATAGTCTGAGGTCCTGCAAAAAGCCTTTGTGATGTCACTGCCACACCCCTCCCTTGCTGTGCTAATGTCCTGCCCCTGCCCAGGCACTTTGGAGGTTGAGCTACTCCCTGTGGATCACCCCACTCAAGGAGCATTCGTTCTAGGAAGCAAGCCGGCTAGACAGTAAAACATCAGCCGCTGCTCCCAATACTACACTCAGTTTTTCAGAAATTTGTCGACTTTATGGCCAGAAGAGACCATTAGAGCATCTAATCTGACCCCCTGCATATCACAGGCCTCCTGTATGACACAATAGCTACTTTTTGGGTAAACACATTCCAGAAAGGCATCTAGTCTTCATTAAATGACATCAGAAGATTGTGAATCCACCACTTTCCTTGGTAGCTTGTTCCTGTGGTGAATCACCTTTGCTGTTGAATATTTGTGCCTTAGTTGTAATATGAATTTGTCTCTTTTCACCGTCCAGCCATTGGGGCTTGTTATGCTTTTCTCTGCTACATTAAAGAGCCCTTTAATAGCCAATCTTTTCTCTCCAGTAAGGCCCTTCAACACTTCAATGAAGTCACCTTTCAATCTTCTTTTGATAAGCTAAACAGGTTGAGCTTGTTCAATAGCTCCCTAGAAGGCATTTTTCTCCAGCCCTCACAACATTTGGTGGCTCTTTGCTGACCCAGCTCCAATTTCACAACATCTTTTTCAAATGAGGACACCAAAACTGGAGGCAGTATTCCAGTATCAGTCTCACTGATGCCGTGTCATCTCCTGTGACGTTATTGACATAATCTGTAACTGTATAGCTCACCGTTGCGACCACTGTTCTATATTTGCAGCCAATATTATAGAAAGGTTGTCGTGTAATGGGTCTATGGAGAGGTTATGATTGGCTGATTAGAATTATGCTATCTCTGGATGTGTATCATTTTTGTAGTTGACGTTATGAATATTGGCTCTATGCTGCCCGTATTTCAAACTTGTGCTCTGCTTCCGGGGAATACTCCAGCCAGACAAATTGGTGTCAATTCTGCCTAGCCTGCTTGATGGCTCATTAAGGACCATCAGCTATACAACTGGCCCACTGAGAGAAGTCAGATATGCCTTGTGACTCAGCAAGGTATGCAGGATCTGCCCTATGGACAGAACTTTAAAGTTTTTCTATGCCACGTGCTGGATAGAGTGTCCTTGGGACAAAGAAAGCAAAACCACATGGCAAGAGACTATAAAGGCTGATGCCTCATCTCCATCTTGTCTTCAATCCTGCTTCATACCTCTGAAGGGACTTTGCTACAAACTGAAGCTCTGTACAAAGGACTGAATGACCCATCCCAGGTGTGGATGGACTCCAGAGACTTGATTTCAACCTGCAGTTTATTCCATCACTGCTACAAGCCGGAACCAAAGACTTTGCCATTACTGGATGTGAAGGGTTCAAATCCATGTGCAGTTTATATAACAACCTGATCTATGGATTGTGCCAGCTCTTTTCCAGAGCCAAAGTCCAGAGTATGGTCAAGGGACCAGAGGCCTAGCAAATAGTGATCAGCTAAGAGAAAGCTAGGGTAAACAGAAAGCCTTGCTTGCTAAGATAGGCCTGGTCAGCAAATTGCCAGGTGTTGGAGCTAAGTAAATAATTGTGTCTTATTCAGAGTTGCAAATTGAGCAAAGAATCCCTTTTCCTTTTCTGTTAATCTCTTCTGTAGAGAGACGTTCTTCCCACAGATCCAATCTTGAGTTTGAGAAGTAGGCACGTCAGTATAAGATATGGCATCTTTCCACTTCCCTCCCAAGAGACCAATGCCTTGCCTTTAGACACAGAAAACAATCTTTATTGCCATATGCTTTCACTGGTTCTTTGCTTTAACCCCTAGGAATGTACCTGTTGGACAATCAAAAGAGTTGCTCCTTTCCTATGGACCTCAAATCAGAATTCAACATAGATATTTTATACTACTCACATTTTATCAAATTATTCATTAAATGTTAACTTGCTAACTTGAGACCATGGGTGGAGACATTATGTAACCTGTTAGCCATTGGCTACTGTGCTATCTTGTCTTGGTGCAGAACCTATCCTGGGGTGTTGAACTGCCTACCCCGTCACTTTACCCTGCCCATGGAAAATCTATATATTCTATTGTAATCAATTGACTGACAGTGTCTCTGAGCCTAATACGCAAGGTGACACTCCGCCAGCGCTGTGTGTAATAAACTCCTATTCTTGACCTCTACACTGTGTAGATTATGTCCTTCACAGACATCTGCTGAATAAAGAGGAGATTCAGCATGCAGCACCCAGTGGTGCCTGGCTGAATGCGTCTCCTCTCCCCGCAGCTTGGTGATCTTTTGAGGAAATGAAGAAGACTGCCTCTGCCTAGCTGTACATTGCTTGCAAAAGAAACAGGTCTTTTTGGTGACAAGTGTTGAAAGGAGCCATTAGACAAATGTGGAGACAAGAAAACATCCCCTAACTGAACTTGCATCTGTGGATGCTGAAGCCACAACACAGAGTGCTAAATGCTATATGACCATGGCTGGTGTCAGAAGAGTCTCTACCAAAGCCTTTTTCCACCAGCAGGGGCCTCTCTGTGCACATAACTCCTGGTAGTGTGATGGCTGCAGGCAGTGGAGAACTCTATTTTGGCATCTCTTTGTCGATGAACATCTGCAGTGGCTGTTAAAAGGCCTCTGGATAGTGGTCTTTGGGAAGAGCTGGCTGAAGAGCCTTCCTAGTAACCAGGAAATCCTGGCTTGGCCTGCCAGTTCTTCCTTGCTGAACCTAATGTCTCTGTTGGCTCCTTTTTTGTATCTCTTTTCATAAAAAGAAAAGACCTGTCAGCAGAATCCTTCTAAGTAGTAGTTCAAGACAGAGAGAGCCTTCCTATGCTAAGTCTTGGTGCCATGGGGCATGCCTCACTGCAGTGCCTTCTGTTGGCCGTCCTGGCAATTAGCTCTGGTCCCCTGGTGCGCCTTCATCTAGTGGCGTCTGGCTGCCATCTGTTCTATCATTAGGACCCATGTCGCTCTCAGGACTTCAAAGTCCTCTTATGGACACAGCCCTCTGGCTGTGCCCCACTCAGTTGTCTCCCTCCTTCCAGGGGGCAGCTGTCCTCTGCCCAGACACTTGCCTCAGTGGCCAGCTGCAGTCCAGGGTGTAGCCACCTGTGTCAGCAGCGACTGAGGCAAAAGGGGTGCACCTCCAACCCCCGCCATCTGTTTCTCTGGACCACTTCCCCACAGACCTAGCACCTTCCTCCGCCTTTGTATCAGGGCCTCAGTCTAGCAGTAGTCGGCCAGGAGGTCACTCATGCTCCCCTTACCCACCCAGCACTACTCTGATCATGGTGCCCTTCCTTCAGGGCAGCCAATCCTCCTTCCTCAAATTCCAAGGAGTGACTGACTCTTGCTGTGCTGAGCAGCCCTTTATATATGGGCTGCTCCAGCAAGCCTTCTCCTGATTGGCTCTCCCAATAAGCCCTTTCCTGATAGGCTGGGTTCTGCACAGCCTCTGCAAGGCTGCCTTAATCTTTCTTCTGCTTGTTTGGGGCAGCCACCCCACCACACTTGGAAAGCAGCAAATGAGAAATCTAGAGCTGAAGGAAAGGTTACCATGACTCAGAACTGAGCCGAGGTTGCTGCGACTGAAACACAGATCACTAACCACTATATGATCAGAGTGGCTGGTGGGAGAAGCACATGTTAGAAGCCCTCTGTCAACTCAGCTGTGGCTTTCTGTGCACGGAGAGCCAGGCACCTCAAGGTCTGCAAGTCTTGAGGGAAATGGGGAACGTCTGTACTTTGGAATTTGCAGGTGTTATCCTGAGCCATCAAATGGAACAGTTGTAAACCCTTTTGCAAGGCAGGCACCATGGCTTAGCTGGCTAAAGCACCTGTCTAGTAAACAGGAGATCCTGGGTTCAACTCCCAGTGGTGCCTTGTTGCATGGCTTTTGTCTCCTCTGCTCACATTTTCCTGTGTCTTTCTAGGAAACAGAAGAGACCTCCCTTGGTATCCAAGTAATTGCTTGCTAAGGAAAAGGCTTCTTTGGAGAGAAGCATTGGAAAGAATCAAATCACAAGCCTGGAGTTGATGAAAAGGCTGCTGTGACTGGCATTGGCATGGCGGTTGCTTCGACTGCAATTGCTGCAACACAAGAGCCTGTGCCACACGTCCTTGTGATTTGCTGGGGATGTCCACACACAGAGGTCATATCACCTTCCTTTTGATTGTCAGTGATGAGAAATGGAGCAGCTGGGAGAAAAGTCCCAGAGAGCAGCACTGTGGCTAAGCTGGGCCAGGCACCTGCCAGGTAAAGTGGAGGTTAGGGATGCAGCACCCAGTGGTGCCTTGCCAAATGTGTCTGCTCTTCCCACCTTTTGGTCAATCTTTTGAGGAAGCAGAGAAGATGCCTTTGCCTTGCAGTGCAGATGCTTCCAAAAGAAACCAGTCATTTTTTCTGAAAGTGTCGGAAGGAGGCACCTAAGAAACATGGAGACAAGGAAAAGGTCATCGTAACTCAACTTGCATCCATGGCTCTTGAGGCCACAACGCAGAGCACTGAGCACTGTACGACCACAGCTGGTGACAGAAGGGGCTTTTCCAAAGGCATTTTCCACTAGCAGGGTCCTCTCTGTGTGCAGAATTCCTCATCGTTTGATGTCTGCAGGCCCTGGAGATCACTCAGGCTTCAGTGTGAACACAAATATCTGCACCACAGTTTTTAGCCCCTCAGCTTTAGCTCCATGAGCCCAAGTCAGATGACCCAGGCCAGCCTTGCTGCCATATTTATCCCAGGAGAGATGGACTCTAAGGGTACGTCTCCATTGCAATGGAAGCCCAGGTGTGGCACACTCTACTCAAAGCAGCGCCTTGGAAGCCCCATATTCACCACTCTCATATAATGATGACACGGTTTGTACAAAGTCTGCCTTGTGAGGTATCATTTCAAAAATCTTGATCTGTTGTACATTAATATCGTGTTGGATTGTGTGTGCTCGCATTGGTTGGGAAGTTATGAAGTTTTTCTTGGTGTGTGTTACTGAGATATGTTATGAGGTGGGGAAATGCCCCCCACCAGCCTTTCAGGTGCGACAAGGGAGGAGCCAGACTCGCTGCTGGCCCATTGAAGGGATTCACACTCCCAAGGACCATCCCAGGAACCGTGTACAATGCAGACTTCTCTGAGATAGCACAGCGACAATGGACACTGCTTGACTCACATCGCAGCAAAGGAGCTTCCTAGCAAGTTGGAAGACACTATGAAAGGGGGCTAGAGACATTATGAATTGGCCTCTTTCCCCCACAACTCAATATCTGTAAACACATCCGGAGGACAAACACTGAACTGAGATAAATCAGAAGAGAATAATAATAATAATAATAATACATTCATATCAAAGTCCCCAACCAGACTAGTATTGGTGTTTCAGCAGAAAATTTTCAGTTTGGGGAATTTTGTTTTCTTAGTCAGACCTTGCCAAGGGAAGCAGGAGAAAATGTTTGAGTTGCCTCCGTCAGAACAGCTTGGCCTAGACACTAGCTCTGGTTCACTGTTCTGGCCTTGCTCAGGATGGGGGTATTTTAATTATTTCGGCAGGTCCCAGGGTGTTTGGGGGAGATGATGAGGATGTTACCTTTTGAGATAAAAACTAAGAAATACAGGACTAGAGAATTCTTTTTTTTTAAGAAATCTGGGATTTAGACATTTAATTTAAAGCAAGGGAGTTCTGAGTTCCTGAGAAGGTTTTTGTTTGCAAGAAGCAACATTGTTGGGTCTGTTATTGTACCAATGGGGGAGATGGTTGTCTATAAAGGAGGGATGAAGACTAAATGTGTCTGATGAGGATGGGATTCAAACCCATGCGTGCAGAGCACACTGGATTACCAGTCCATCACCTTAACCACTCAGCCACCTCATCAGAACTGCTAAAAGATAGACAGGAGGAGAAATCTAAGGCCAGCAGAGATAGGGACAATAAGGAGTTTTGAAACACTAAGTGGACGCAGGGGCTGAATGAACTCCCCCGTTCACATCTAGTGAGGAGCTGGGGGAAAGACTTCAGGAACAGAGCGTGTTTGCACAGACACACCTACTCTGCCTAGCTATGCAGCATGATGGGGCTGCTTTCCCAAGATGAGCAGTTTTGGCTGGTGGTGGGTTACAAATCACTTTAGGATTGAGTGGCATTAAATGTTATTATCCTTCCTGCATGAGTGAAGGGCAGCAGAACATACCTAGTCGGTCCTGATAGGGGGTAGGTGGGTGAGGAATAGCTTTTATTGGATTGCATAGAAGCAATTGAGGACGTCACCCTAAACCAGTGGTCCCCAAACTTTTCACACTGTGCCCTCTTATCCATGGCCAAGGCCCCCCAGAAGCTGCGGTCGAGAACCAGGGCTGGGAGTGGGGCTGTGGCTTGCTGGGGAGAGGGGTGCAGACACAGGGAAGGGGGTCGCGGCTGGGCCGGGGGCTCAGGCTCAGGCTGAGGGTAGGGTGGGTGAAGAGCTGGGACAGAGTGGGGCTGAGTGGGGCTCCCTCCATGCCCTCCATGGGGGCTGGCTCAACCCTGAGGTGCCCCCATGAACATTCCTCTGTGCCCCCCTAGGAGGCATGCCCCACATTTTGGGAATCACTCCCCTAAACTGACCCCTAGTCACTAAGCAGGGGCTAGTGGTGCCAAAGCCCAGGGACAGGGAGCTTTGCCAGAGTGGAGCCTGCAGGTCACATGCTGGGGGCTGACCCAGTCTCCGTGCTCTGGAACAGCTCTGAACCAAACCCAGGCAGAGCCCTCATCAGTGTGACACCACCCAGGGGACGCTGTCACTGGGGGAAACCTCCTTGCCTTCAGCACGGCCTGGGACTGACCTTGGACCTTTCAGCCCCCCTGTTCCATGCCAGGAGCTTCCTGTAGTGAGTCACCTTAGCAGGACACCGGGGAAAGCCTTACACCCCCCCCCTCCCCCAAAGGAGTCCTGCACCCCCAACTTCCGCAATCACCAGTGACTCTCAGCCAGTGCTGTAAAACAGAAGGTTTATTAGTGGTCTGGAATCCAGCCTGGGAAAGTTCTGTGTTAGCACAGGAAGCAGGAAGATTCAGCAACGTCCATCTTGGGGAGACCCCGAACTCAGAGCCTGGGCTCTCCCGTCGAGTCCCCAACCCAGCAGATTCCTTGCTTCCAACAGCCCAACTCAGCCAGGCCCTTTCCCCTCTTCTGTCCTTTGTTCTGTTTCCCCGGTAACCTGCTCACCCGGCCTCCACCTCGTTCTTTGTTCTCCAGCTCATCCCAGCCAGCTGGCCTCTTGCAGCAGGTGCCCCCCGGCCAGCGGTTGCTAGGAGACAGAATTTGTGGCCATTGTCTGGGCCCAGGCAGCTGGACAGCAGCCACACCTGCCCTTTGGGGGTCTCCGCAGAGTAAACACCCTTGTCCCAGCACCGAGATCAGTGGTCCCAAAACTTTTTGAGGGTCACGCCCCCCCTTACCCTTGTCCATGCCCCCATGAGGCACACCTGGGAATGGGGCCACAGCTGTGGGGGAAGGGATGCAGACAGGGGTAAGGGGGCTGAGGCAGGGGCCAGAGCTGGGGTTGGGGGCAGAGACCGGCAGCAGAGCCACAGGTGTAGGGCTGGGAGTGGAGCCCTGGGAGCCAGGCCAGCAGCTGGGGCTACAGCCAGGAGCGGAGCTGGAGGGTGCTCCCTCCCCACACACTCTGGGGGCTGGCCTGGGCCCCAGGTCCATTCCCCTGAGTGTTACTTCATTCCACCTGGTGGGATGCACCCTGCGTTTTGAACCTCTGATGTAGATAATCATGCAACAAATAGGGGAAACTGAGGTACACACAATATGCAAAACGTTCTGAAAATTCCCACTTCATCACAGGGGTGTCAGTGGGGTCTGAGCTAGGCAGCAGCACAGGAAAGGGGGGAGGTTTCCCTTTGGAAAAATTAAACTGCAAAACATCCCCCTGTGTTCCCGCAAAAGCCTCTCATTCATCCCTTAACCCCTCCCCATGAAAATCTCCACCCCTGCCCTGGCCCACAGAGACCCCCTCACTCCAATGCAGATTTTTAACTTTTCTTATTTTTCCTTGGCCTTGTGCAAACATTGTTCCCATCAAAATCATCAAAGGCTTTTACAATGAGAATGAGAAAACAAACTAAATCAAACCCAAAGAAACCGCTATCGACCTCCCCGCCACACACAGTTTGGGTCTGAATTTTTCTACTGAAATGTTGAGGCAATAAGACTCTCACTGCTATTGTCCAGAAACAAACCTAAACCTCCCATGCAGTACCTGGGACATCTGTGTCTGACCCATCAAGGCTTCAGCTCCTTTGGGGAGATTTCCAGCAGCCCAGTCCTGCTGCTATTCCAGGGGAGCAATTCCTGGCTCCTGTCAGCATTTATCTCAGCCCCGTTCTGGGCATCACAGGTTTCTCCGGGAAAGGGCAGTGAATGGTTCTAGGGTCCAGTGATCCTCATCCAAATCACGCTAGAACCTGAGACTCCTTCCCCTTCCCCAGGCTGTGGGCGGGGAGGCATTTCACAGAGCTCTCGGCGCTATAGCACGTGGCTAAGGAGAGAGAAAAAGCCTCATACCCCCTCTGCTCTGGGGGCTGGGTTTAGTCCTGCAGCCTCTGCCCCCCACCTAGTGCCCTATGGCTCATCCCTGACCCTTGCTGCTGCTCCTTGCTATAGACTGTGAGAGGAGCGGAGGCAGCGCAGGAGCCTTCTGGGGATGCAGATCCGAGGCTTTGGGGAGACACATTGTCTGAGACATCAGAGTGCTGCAAACCCTGCAGCCACCCCCTCAATCCGGGGCCTGTTCCAGCCCTGAGTCTGGGCAGCCGCGATCCCTCCCCCAGAGCAGGTGCCCACAGATAACAGCCTGGAAATAGGCATGTGAGACTAACTCCTGCTCTCCCTGACAGGGCCTCCCCTAGACCAAGTGGTGTCCCAGGCAAGAAGTGTCTTCAGTGCCCCCCACCCCCGCTCCATATGTTAAACCATTGAATACCTTATTTTTTGTTGCATTTGTAGCTCATTTCATGATTTTGATGCGCAGTTTGGATGCATGATTTTCTCTGTCATATAAGACAATAAATGTTCATGCTAGGATGTGTAAATCTGTATTTATTCATGCCATATATAAGCAAATAAAAAAATCATTTCCTTTAAGCATATAGAAACTTTTAATTTTAACAGTAACTAAAATGTACTAACATCTAGTAATGGAACTGTCACCAGCACAGGGTGGGCCGGTATTAAATAGTGTTACAGTCGGAGACAGTGTTAGGATGTTAACCCCAGGCCTTTTGTTCAAAGGTCGCTTCTCTCACCTTTCCCCCTTGAACTGAAGCACAGCATTTGAGAGATCCAAAGACTAGTTAATGACATTTCCGAGTGCTAAAATAGCAAGCGATGTCCGTCTTGCATTGGCCATTATTGACTGGAGTGATGGTTTATTGAGAATAAGCTTCAAGGTGAGAAGTAGCAGCCCCAAAAGGCCCCCTGAAGGTGCTGAAGTAGCTCAGTTGGGAGAGCGTTAGACTGAAGAGCTAAAGGTCCCTGGTTCAATCCCAGGCTTCAGCAGACTCTTTCTGCAGCAGCGGGCTGTTTCCTGGAAGCACAGCAGTTCCTTTATCCAATGCAAGTCCCTTATTTCAGGCTTAGCTACAGGAAAAGGCAGCATTGGCTTCTGCACCCAGTTGGCCCACCTGACAGTTCTGTCTTCTCTTGCTCTTTCTCAGCAAGGGAACAAAAAGCAGTTCTCCCTCAAGCTGGAATCACAAGGGTGATGTAAGGACGACTTCCTGAGCCACAGCTCTAGTCCTCTGCTCTTCCAGCTGACCCATTGAAGAGCTGCTGCCATGTTCTCCGGGTTCGCCCCTCGGTATGTGCCAGGGTGAGCACCACCAAAGTGCATGGAATTTGAGGGGCGGGGCAGGGCAGCGCACGGTGATGGAGTTTCTGTAGTGTAGCGGTTCTCACGGTAACCTGACATGCAAAAGGGCCTCAGCCCAAAACCAGGCAGCAACATGCTGGCTTCGTTTTCCCAGCTCCCCATGCTGTCCAGCAAGGCGCTCCTCCTTCTGCCACTGGCCTGTCCCTGGGATAACCCCAACCCCCGCACGATGGAGGGTGGTGACATCAGTGGACAAAGTACCTTGGCGTCAGCCTGGGGAAGCTAGAGGAGTTAGGCCAGTCGCCTTTTGAATGCTTCTGGCTTGGCCTCCTCTGCCCTTGGAGATTGGCCTATGGCGGCCGGCTCTTCTGCGTGACTTGCCAAAGGAGGGAGTGAGGCGGGAATGGGGCAAAAGAGGAAAGTCGAGCTGAGGAAGGCAGGGCAGAAGCTAAGCGCCTCAGTGCGGCTAAGTGGGGTTAGTAGAGCGTCACCAGTCGTTCTGCAAAGCCTGGGGAGGTGCGGTTGGCTGCTGGGAGGTAGAATCCTGTGCCTGCCTCTTGGCTTCCCAGGGGTGGCTACTTGCAGCCCAGGAGAAGAAGTGGGGTTCAGGGTGGAAGGAAAAGAAGCAGTGGTGAGTCCTAGTGGGCGGCTTTCTGGCAAGATGGTTTTCTGGTTTAGGCTTGGGAGGAGCCTGCGAGCTGTGGGTGGAGTTGTTCCAGTGAGAACTGCTGCTCTCGTCTCGCAGACCTGGGGGCACCAGTGACAGCTTGGGAGGGGGCAGGTGCTGGCTTGAGTGACTGGGATTTAGGGAAACCCAGCCTGCCCCTCTGGGCCAAGTCCACTGTTTGTCTCCTGTGTTGTGACATCCAGATTTAAATCTTCCCAGCATGTGCTGTGGCTTGTGTATTAAGCCTTCCTGGTGGGCCTGGCTGTTGCCAAAGTAGCTCAGCTGGGAGTGTGTTAGATTGAAGATCTGAAGGTTTCTGGTTTGATGCCAGGCTTTAGCACCCCCCTCACCCTGAGCAAGTCGTGCTGGGCTTTCTTCTGGGTGTGCAGCTGTGCCTTCAACTCACCAGTTCTCCTAATTTCAGAGGCAAGACCTGCAGAGGGCGTGTGGGGTCATGTCCCCACCTGGGTTAGCTATCGCCTGCTACATCACCTGGTGCTGCCAGCACAGCAAGGAGGAGCCTGGGGCAGCCAACGGAAAGGGGAGGCACGTCCGGCTCTTCAGCAGCAATTTGGCCCACTCAGTCCCTCTCGGAGGGAAGGACTTGCTGCCAAAAATGGTAGAGCTGCCATCGATTGTGGATTTTTTTTTAATTTATTTTTTTTGCCACTTGGGGCAGGAAAAACTCTGGATCTGGCCCTGCTCCGTGGAAAACAAGTTGTTAAATCCCAGATGAGTGGAGTTACCGTATTGTCCCGAGTATAGGCCGCACTTTTCCCCCCTAATTTAAGTCTTTAAATTAGGGGTGCGGCCTATAATCGGGATCTTGAAAAAAAACAACAATAAAAATACTTCAAATCCCAGCCGCGGCCGGGAATCAGAGGGCTCTGGGCTGCCCGTCGCAGCGGGGAGCCCAGAGCCCTTTAAATCCCAGCCGCGGCAGGGAATCAGAGGGCTCTGGGCTGCCCGCCGCGGTGCGGAGCCCAGAGCCCTTTAAATCCCAGCCGCGGCCGGGAATCAGAGGGCTCTGGGCTGCCCGCCGCGGTGCGGAGCCCAGAGCCCTTTAAATCCCAGCCGCGGCTGGGAATCAGAGGGCTCTGGGCTGCCCGCCGCGGCGGGGAGCCCAGAGCCCTTTAAATCCCAGCTGCGGCCGGGACTCAGAGGGCTCTGGGCTGCCCCAGCCGTGTCCCTGCCTCCCCCGCCGCCTGGCTCCGACCCCGGCCGCTCCCCCGCCGCCCAGCCCCGGCCCCGCGTACCCGCCTCCGCCGGCCCTGGCCTCGCGCCGCCCGGCTCCAGCCCCGGCCACGTCCCAGCCGCCTGGCTCCGGCCCGGCGGTGTCCCGCCCACCCGGCCCCAGGCCCCGTACCTGCCTCCGCCGGCCACGTCCCCGCCTCCCCTGCCGCCCGGCTCCACCCCGTCCGCGTCCCCGCCTCCCCCGCCGCCCGGCTCCAGCCCCGTGTACCTGCCTCCGCCGGCCCCGGCCTCAGGGCCGCCCAGAGGGGGGGGCAAAGGGGGCAATTTGCCCCCGGCCCCACGAGAGTTTTTCGGGGCCTCCGGAGCGGTGTCCTTCACTCGCTCTGGGGGGCCCGGAAAACTCTTGCGGGGCCGGGCGCAGGAGCTTCTTCTGCTCCTGGTCTTCGCCTGCGGGGGGGGGTCCTTCCGCTCCGGGGTGGAAGGACCCCCCCACTGGCGAGTTACCTCCCAAGCAGGACCCGCTGCCGAAGTGCAGCCCGGTCTTCGGCGGTAGTTCGGCGGCGGGGGGCCCTTCCGTTCCAGGACCCGCCGCCGAAGTGCCCCGAAGACCCGTGGCGGGGCCTCCCGCCACCGAATTACCGCCGAAGACCGGGCTGCACTTCAGCGGCGGGTCCCGCTTTGGCGGTAATTCAGCGGCGGGGGCGCCCCGCGGCGGGTCTTCGGGACACTTCGGCGGCAGGTCCCGGAATGGAAGGGGCCCCCCCTGCCGAAGACCCGGGCCTCGGAATTCTCTGGGCGGCCCTGCCTGGCCTCGCGCTGCCCGGCGCCGGCCCTGGCCGCGCGTCCCCCCCGCCCGGCGCCGCATCGCCCGTCCCCATCCCCGCGTCCCCCGCCGCCCGGCTCCGGCCCCGCATCCCTTCCCGGCCGCCCTACTCTGGCCGGCCAGCTACCTGGCTCTGGCCGTCTGGCTCCCGCCACATCCTCCAGCTCTGGGCTCCGGCCGCGTGACTCCTGCTCCGGCCCAGCATCCCGGGGCTCCTGGCTCCAGCCGCGGCCGGACTGTAGTGCCGCCAGCCACATCCAGGCAGCGCAGTAACGGGGCAGGGAGGGGGTGTTGGAGAGAGGGCAGGGGAGTTCGGGGTGGGGGTGGATAGGAGTTGGGGGGGTCAGAGGGCAGGGAACAGGGAGATTGAATAGGGGCAAGGGTCCTGGTGGGGCAGTTAGAAAGGATCAGGGGATGGATGGGGCGGTGGGAGGCAGTCAGGGGCAAGGGTTCCAGGGGCTGTCAGGGGACAGAGAGAAGGGGTGGTTGGATGGGGCAGGGGTCCCTGGGGTGGGGGGAGGTGTCAAGGAACGCGGGGGGTTGGATGGGGCAGGAGTTCGGGGGGGGCCATGATTCCTAACCCTAAGAACATTTGCTAATGTTGTTGATTGTTGTGCAGGGGAGAGGGTGAGAACTGTTCCCATCAGTCTCCTTGTTGTCCATTCCTTTTCCCTTCCTTATTTACAGTATAACTACAAAATAGTTTTCAATATTTCTGAGTATATAACATATGCAATGGATAATACGGAGTCTGTTTGGGCAATGGTCACATTGGGGAAGAAAACTACTAGAGCCTCACCCGGGATAGTGATTGGGGTGTGCTATAGACCGCCGGGATCTACCCTAGAGACGGATAGAGAGCTCTTTAATGTTTTTAAGGAGGTAAACACTAATAGGAACTGCTTGATCATGGGGGATTTTAACTTCCCGGATATAGATTGGGAAACAAATGCTAGTAACAATAATAGGGCTCAGCTTTTCCTAGACGTGATAGCTGATGAATTCCTTCATCAAGTGATTGCTGAACCGACGAGGGGATGCCATTTTAGATCTGGTTTTGGTGAGCAACGAGGACCTTGTTGAGGAAATAGTTGTAGGGGACAACCTTGGCTGAGTGATCATGAGCTAATTCGTTTCAAAATAAATGAGAGGATAATCAATAGTGCATCAGAGACTAGGGTTTATGATTTCAAAAGGGCTAACTTTACTAAACTAAGGCGACTAGTTAGGAAGTAGACTGGCCTAACATATTTAGGGATCTAAGGGCAGATGACGCCTGGGGTTACTTCAGGTTGAAGTTGCAGGAGATGTCAGAGGCATGTATCCCAAGAAAGGGAAAACGGCTCGTAGGTAGCAGTTTTAGACCGAGCTGGATGAGCAAGCGTCTCAGAGGGTCATTAAGAAAAACAGAAAGCGTACAAGGACTGGAAAATGGGAGGGATCAGCAAAGAAACCTACCTTATTGAGGTCAGAGGGTGTAGGGAAGCAGTGAGAAAGGCAAAACGACGGGTGGAGATGGACTTAGCGAAGGGATTAAAACCAATAGCAAAAGGTTTTTTAGCCATATAAATAGGAAGAAAACCAAGAAAGAAGAAGTGGGACCGCTTAAAACTTTGAACGGAGTGGAGATTAGGGATAATCTTGGAATGGCACAATATCTGAACGAATATTTTGCCTCGGTCTTCAATGAGGCTAATGAAGGGCTAAGGAATAGTGATACAGGGACCGATGGGAATGAGGATATGGGGTAGACATTATGGTATCGGAGGTGAAAGCCAAACTTGAACAGCTTAACGGAAGTAAATCGGGGGCCGGATAATCTTCATCCTAGAATATTAAGGAACTAGCGAGTGATATTGCTAGCCCGTTAGCGATGATTTTTAATAAATCTCTAAATTCGGGATTGTACCGTTGGACTGGAGATTAGCTAATGTAGTTCCTATATTCAAGAAGGAAAAAAGTGACCGGGTAACTACAGGCCTGTTAGTTTAACATCTGTAGTATGCAAAGTCATGGAAAAATTTTAAAAGAGAGAGTGGTTACGGAGCAGGAGGCCGATGGCAACTGGGATAGTTTACAGCATGGATTTACGAAAGGTAGATCGTGCCAAACCAACCTGATCTCCTTCTTTGAGAAAGTAACAGATTTTTTAGACAAGGGAAATGCAGTGGATCTAATATATCTAGATTTCAGTAAGGCGTTTGATACGGTACCGCATGAGGAATTACTGGTTAAATTGGAAAGGATGGGGATTGAAATGAAAATCCAGAGGTGGATAAGGAGCTGGTTAAAGGGAGACTGCAGAGGGTAGTATTGGGGGAACTGTCAGGTTGGAGGGGGTCACTAGTGGAGTTCCTCAAGGTTCAGTTTTGGGTCCAATTTTATTCAATCTATTTATTGCTGACCTGGGAACCAAGAGTAGGAGTGGGCTGATAAAGTTTATGGACGACACCAAGTTGGGAGGTATTGCCAATTCGGAAAAGGATCGGGATATCCTCCAGGAGATTTGGATGACCTTGTAAGCTGGAGTATTAGTAACAGGATGAAATTCAATAGTGAGAAGTGTAAGGTTATGCATTTAGGGATGACTAACAAGAATTTTAGTTATAAGCTAGGGACGCACCAGTTGCAAGTAACGGAGGAGGAGAAGGACCTAGGAGTCCTGGTTGATCGTAGGATGACCATGAGCAGGCAATGTGATGTGGCCGTTAAGAAAGCAAATGCGGTATTGGGATGCATTAGGCGAGGTATTTCTAGTAGGGATAAGGAAGTGCTAGTCCCGTTATATAAGGCGTTGGTGAGACCTCATTTGGAGTATTGTGTGCAGTTTTGGTCTCCCATGTTTAAGAAGGATGAATTCAAACTGGAACAGGTACAAAGAAGGGCCACTAGAATGGTCCGAGGAATGGAAGGCCTGTCATATGAAAGGAGACTTGAGGAGCTCGGTTTGTTTTCCTTAACCAAAAGAAGGATAAGAGGAGATATGACTACACTCTTTAAATATATCAGAGGGATAAATACCAGGGAAGGAGAGGACGTATTTCAGCTCAGTGCTAATGTGGACACGAGGACAAACGGATATAAATTGTCAGTTAGGAAATTTAGGCTAGAAATTAGACGAAGGTTTCTAACTATCAGGAGTGCAATACTGGAACAGCCTACCGAGGGAAACAGTGGGGGCGAAGGACCTCCATGACTTTAAGACTAAGCTAGATAAGTTTATGGAGGAGATGGTATGATAGGATACCGGGCTTAGTCAATAGGTTAATTAAGTGCCACACTGGTAAATAGTACAATGGGTCAATGATATGTTATTCTTAACCTTTTTCCAGAGGGTCTGGCTGGAGAGTCTTGCCCGCATGCTCGGGGTTCAGCTGACCGCCATATTTGGGGTCGGGAAGGACTTTTCCTCCAGGGTAGATTGGCTGTGGCCCTGGTGGTTTGTCGCCTTCCTCCGAAGCGGGGGGCCGGGGTCGCTTGCTAATGGAGTGGGGAGATCGGCTAATGTGGCCTGCATCTTGCAGGAGGTCAGACTAGATGATCATATTGGTCCCTTCTGATCTATGATTCTATGATTCTATGAAAAGCAGGACTACCAAAAGTGTTAAAAGTGTTAAAAATACTGGTCCATGTCTTCCTATTCATTAAATAAAATACTGTTTTACTGTTCTACTAATGTGTATATTTTCTTTAAGTTAAAAAAAGTTAAAAAATTTATTTTTTTTAAAATAGCACCAAACTTTAAGGGTGCGGCTTATAATCAGGAGCGGCCTATACTCGGAACAATACGGTATATCAGTTCTCAGCCTGAGTCCTTGGGTCTTAATCCTGAGGCTATGTCGGGTTCCTCCAGTGGGGGTGTGGAGCAGCCGTTCGTTTTCCTGTTCGCACTCCTCTGTGGTGTGAAAATCGGGGAGGGGAGGCAGAAGCCCCACTTCCCTCCCGAAATGACGCCCAGTGGGGGAAGCCAGGACAGCAGGGTGGGGCGGCAAGTGGTGGCCAGACTCTCACCGCCAGGGTCTAGCCTAGCTCAGGGTCCAGCTCAACTTCCTCCCCGCACCACTGGTCCCCAGTCCCCTTCCACCACCAGGTCAACCCGGGCACTAGGGCAGGAACAGGGTGAGGCAGCAAGTCAAGCTGAGCAAGGCAGGCAAAAGCGAGTCTTGTCTTCATGGGCCGCTCCCAATGACATCCTTTTTGTGTGCAACTGCTGCAAAAATATCTCAGGCAGAGAAGCAACAGGCCAAAATATTACCACACAGCTGCCAAAGTAGCTCAGTTAGGAGAGCGTTAGACTGAAGATCTAAAGGTCCCTGGTTCAATCCCAGGCTTTGGTAGGTTCTTTCATCCCTCTTTGCCCAGTGGTGGCTTGTTTTCTGGGAGCACAGTGGTCCCTGCACCCAAGGTGAGTCCCTGAGCTTGGGCTCTGCAGTAGGAAAAGATATTGTGGGCTTCAGCTCCTAATTGGCTGGCCTGACATTTAACAATGAGGGACAGGAGCTGTCTCTCCTAAGTGAGTTATTGGTGGACCCAATATGGCAGGAAGAGAGTGCTAGAGGGGGTGCTGGGCAGTGACAGGCAGGTAGAGAGGATGAAAACTCTTCTGTGCAGCTGAGGGAGGGCAGTACCAGGGAAGGGGCATGTGTGAAAGTGGCCATGTGGAAGGGATTCGGGGGCCCAGGAGGAGGCGCTTGACATTCATTGCCTTGGAGCAGCTGGGCTTGGACATGGTGGGTGTTCAGGAAATGCACATTAACAACTCTAGGGTAGCTTGATGGGCAGAGGGTGATTGGAGAAAGGGCCCATCTCTCTGGTCCTCCAGGCCAGGGAAGAATGATGGGGTTGGAGTCTTGTTCTTCACATTCATGGTGCGAGTACAGAAGGGGCTGGAGCTCCCACCAGGGAGGGCATTACTGGTGGCTTTGTGCTCCATGGCACTGGTTATGGCTATATTAGTGTTTATGGTCCCCAGTTAAGGCATGAAAGGAAAGTTCTGCGAAGGAACTGGCTCCCTTCTTCTAGACCACACGGTGTTTGGTGTTGGGGGGGATTTCAATTGTTGCACCGGCCTGAGGACTGCTGGTCCTGTTTTCTCGACCGTCAGAGGAAACTCTTCTATGATGAGCACTACCTGGTGCAGGTCTATAGCGAGGTTGGCTTAGAGGACGTGTTTCTCCACAGTGGAACCAGTGGCGGGTGGGCAGTAGCCTCCTATTCCTCTGACCCGAGCTCACACCAGCCACAGAGGGGATACACCTTTCTGAGGGGACAGGCCAGGAGTCGCATTGACCGGATTTCCGTGAAGGAGAGCACATCGACAGCCCAGTGCAGGGTGGTGCCAATGGACTGTTCGGATCACGCAGCTCTCACCGTGTGCTCAATGTGGGCAATTCCCTGACCCATGGCAGAGGATATTGGAAGCTGAACATCCAGAGCTTGCAAGATAAAGGAGCAGGGGGGCGAGGCCTGGTGGTGTTGGCAGAACGGGAAAGCATCAGAGGGTTCTGTGGTTACCAGGGGGATTGGTGGGAGTCGGTGAGGGAGGAGTTGGCGGCTTTGTTCCGGCGGCTGGGGAAACACCACAACATTAAAGAAACCAACAGTGCAAAGTCCTGCAGTGTCACCTGTGGGATTTCCACAAGAGCAACCAGGCAGGGGAGCCAGTCAGCGTGTGACTGTACGATCGGATCAAGCGACAGCAGCCTGAGTTCCAGGAGATGAGGCTGCAGTTGGCTGATATGAGCGGGAGCACCGAGTGAAGGGAGGAGCAGACTCTCCTGACATTTTTCCGGCCTGCAGGGAACGGAGACAAAGCAGGGGGATGCAGGGACTCAGGGCAGGACCCATGGATCCGGTAGTGCAGGACCACAGTCGCTGGAGGAGGAGAGAGAGTCCTGCGAGAGGAAGCCGCTGGTGAGAAGCAATAAGTGCAGAGTGCAAACCAGCCAAGAGTCACAGGGGTCTAGAAAATGAAACAGCAGCAGGTCCCATGGTGTAATGAGCAGCACTCAGGACTTTGAATCCTGGAATCTGAGTTCAAATCTTAGTGGGACCTCGTGGCGATACATTGCTTTGCTACAAAGCACTGGAGCTCAATGTGTTTGGCTACCTTCTCTCAGGTAGAGAGTGAGGTTTTTCCCTCCTGCTGGGTGACTGATCCCCACTGCAGATAGGTCTTTGGTCTGGCTGGTTCAATGGGCCGCTATAGGTTGGGGTCCTAGAACTTAACAGTCTGGCTAGAGATTCCTGTGGATTGATCATATGGTTGTTTCTTGCTGCTTCACCTGATGTCCACAACTTTGGTCCCTGCAGCTGTCACACTCTTCCTCTTGCCCACAAGGCATTTAAAGGAAGGAGGGCCAGGGTCAGGCTTCACAGTCAGGGCTAGGCAGGAGGGAGGCAGAGTCCCAGGCTGGAGCCCAACACACCTCTCCTCCTCTGGGCACCTGGGGTGTTGTTCCCCCCTGTTCAGGCCCCCCTGGGGCCCTGCACTTCACACAGCTCTCCCTGATTTCAGCTGTTAGTGAGGGATCCTCACTGCTGGCGCAGACTGGGCAGTTTGTTGCATGAGAGACACTGTCCCAAAGCAGGACTAATGCTTAGAGCTGGTTACCAGTGATTTCAGACCTGTTGGTCTGCAGCAAGACTCTCCATTGAGTCTTAACCAGCTCTGTTATTACACAGGGAAGAACAAAAGGGTCAAATGGTGCCTGGAAGCCTTAAGAAGAATCCACCCCACCAAGTACAACACTTGTCGCTACCTGCTCTCAGCTCCACTGAGACTATTTTGGGGTCACCCGTCGCCTGTATCAACCTAGGAGTCTCAGAGAATCCTAATTAACAGGTGCTCCAGTGGCGCAATTGGTTAGCGCACAGTACTTATAGGGCAGTGCTGAAAGGAGCTATGCTGAGGTTGTGAGTTCAAACCTCACCTGGAGCACTGGTTTTCATTAACCAAGTAGTGTCACCCCCTCATTTGGCCTGTGGAATGTAGAATTCAAGCCCTGGGGACCCTCAGGAGGGGGCTAATAAAAAATCCCCCCTTCACTTATTACCTCCTCTCCAGGTCAGAATCTACAATCCTTTCTCCCCCCCCAGCCCCTGTGCCAGGATCCCTCAAGCAGAGCCTGGAGTCCTGCCCCTGGCATCTGTACTATTGACACAGACTAAGTGACAGGGACAAAACACTCAAATCCCACCTGGTGCGGGGAGCCAGGTTTGCTCTTCAAATTCTGTCCTTGGTACATTTCCAGGCCTGGGAATGTCCCACAACAGCATTGAATGGGAAGCTGCCTGCAGAACAGTGACACTGCATAGAGCTCCTGTGGAGGAGGGGTGGGAATTAGTAACATTTTGAGGATCGTTTGGGAAATGAGCCTTTGCTGACAAGGTTTGTCTCTGTTCATATTTCACCTTCAGGTGTTATGTTGAGGGATCTTTAGTATATTTTTGTGAGGTTAATAACTATCTCCTCAACTTTATTTACTCAACTTAAAAATTGGTCACTTGATTTTTGCATCTCCCTGTGAAAATACAACTGACACGTGTGGCTTTCTACAGGGGGTCAAGATGTTAAAGTTAAGGAATTCAGTCTCTGTACTTCTGGGGGGGGTGTTGCTTTTTTACAGCTGCCTCACTGCCAGGCACACTGGGCTGTTAGCTGCACCCACTGTCCTTGCCAGGGGCCCCTGCTGAACCCTGGGCGGCTGCACTGCAGTGCTGGGGTGACTCTGCAGGTAGAGAAGCTGCTGTGGAGCAATGTAGAGCAGGTGCAGGAAGGAGACAGGGTCACTATTCACATTCTGAACTGCACAGTTTTCCAAATTTGGGACTAGATTCATAGATTCATAGACTTAAGGTCAGAAGGGACCATTATGATCATCTAGTCTGACCTCCTGCACAACGCAGGCCGCACAATCTCACCCACCCACTCCTGTAACAAACCCCTAACTATGTCTGAGTTATTGAAGTCCTCAAATAGTGGCTTAAAGACCTCAAGGTTCAGGGAATCCTCCAGCAAGTGACCCGAGTCCCATGCCACAGAGGAAGTCGAATGTCCGAGAACAATTCTAGGGGAAGGTGAACGCAGAGCAATGACACTGGAGATGCCCAGACCTCCAATAGGGGCAATGTGGAAATTAATAATGGGAAGATCATTTGTGAAATTAGTCGTCACTGACAAGATTTGTCTCTGTTCCTATTTCACGCTATGGTGTTAGTTAGAGGAATCAGTACAGATATTAATTAAACACTTAATTTTATTTAATCAAGCCAAAAACTTAGTATCACTTATTTTTTCTCTGTCCTAGCAAGAATGAATTGAATTTTGTGACTTTCTGGAAAGTGCAGCGAGATTAAATGTGGGAAATTCAGTCTCTGTGTTTGTGAGCTGATGTTTTCCTCTCACAGATCAGTGCCTGCATTGAAATACCAAGAGGGATCTAAGGGCTGGTGTACTCTGGGCACTGAACTGGCAAAGTGATGTCTCCCAGGGTGTGACCCCCCCACAAACCCATATAGTTAAGGTGACCTAAGCCCGGGTTAGATAGTGCTAAAGAAATGGAAAAATTGTTCTGTCCATGCAGCTATTACAGGGATGGGAAAATCCCTCCAGTCACTGTCTACTCCAAAGTGCTATAGCAGTGCCACAGCAGCGTTTTAAGTGTGGACAGAGTGAAACTAGATTTATCTCCAGTTCACACTATGGATGCTCAGGCACTAAGACTACAATAATAACAACAACAACTGCACTTGCGTAGTTGGCAGGATTTGAACCTGCGCAGGGAGACCCCAATGGATTTCTAGTCCATCGCCTTAACCACTCGGCCACAACTACTTGACATGTGTGCATTTCACTGCATGATGATTTTGTTCTCACTGAATTGTCACTTCAAATTGTTTGCTCAGACCAGCTTCCCCAGCACACTCACGGCTGCGCATCAGTGTAAGTGTGTCCTTGGGTGAACAGCGAGAATTCCTGCCCATTTCCCTTCCGGCTGGAGCAGCATGAGAGTGTGTTTGTGTGAACGACATTGCTGTAGATTGTTGTTCATTCCCCACTCTGACAATTCAGACAGTCCCTTTCCTAGTCAAATCTCCAGCACATCGTTCCAATAGCAGGGGGCAGGATTTCTCTGGGGCACTGAAATTTTTCAGAGGGCTGGCGCGTGAACTCAGCCTTGCATTCCACCCTTGATGTTTCATGGACTAACAACAGCAGCAGAAAGAAAGAGCCGAGCCAATATCTCCCTGGCAGGGATGCAGGTGCCATGACCCCTCTGTCTGACCATCGCCATTGCAGGAGAGAAGGGTTCACTGGCATCGAATGCCCTGGCTCAGACCAGAGACACAGGGAGGTTTTGCTGTTTATGGATCTGTGCAAAGGAAATTTTGTCTCTGTGTGAAACTGAGGTCGGAAATGAAACGTCCACATGGTGGCCCAATGCTCTAGGGAATGTGGGTGAAGGACTCGGGCTGGGAAATGATTTAACAGGGGTTTGTATTTATTGCCCTGATTAAAATCTATGGCTAAAAGGCAGCCACTGTTGTTAGTACTTGTACCTGTGTAGGGACACCCCAGTGGGTGTCAAGTCCATTGTCTTCACTGGGGCAGTCGATTATTTTATCAAGATACAAATTTCTTGGTCAAGGCCTGGACGCCAGAGAAAACAATACACTGCTAATAAGAAGAAGTACATCAAAAGATTTTGCAGCCACCATGGGCATAACTATGATGTGTCGTGTTTCACTCTTTATACCTGGCACCACCTCCTTTCCCTTTAGCCTTGTAGTTGACCAAGGGCAAAGCTGAACATCTCCTCAGATACCAGGGAGTGTTTGTGTCCATTCCTGCGAGCTACACAGGGGTTTGATGTTGCTGTTTCAGTCCTCTGGCTCTGCCGGGATAAGGAACAATTCAGGCTGTCACTGAACTGAAGGAGGAAGATCAGTTTGTGACAGGGAGAGGGACGCCTCCTCTTAAAGGGGTTTGTCTGACTGGCAGTCCTGGTCCCCAGGTCTCGCCCGTGGGGCTCCAGCAGTTTTGGGAGCGGGTCACTCCATTGGCCCCACCTGCCACCCCCAGGCGCTCCCCCCCAGGGGCCCTGGCTGTGCAGCGGAGCTGAGCAGCGTCTGCCTGCTCGCTCCAGTGGCTGCCGGCCCCTCCCAGAGTCTGCATGCCCTCCTTCCCCACCCCCCAGCCCGCAAACTCCCTCCCACAACCTGCACCCCTCCTGCACACACCCTCCCGCCCGCCCCAATCTCCCTCCCATAGCCTGCACCCCGACCCTTCCTCCTGTTCCCCCTGCCCCAGCCCCCAAACTCCCAGAGCCATGACAAGGAATTTTTGTGCCCGAGGCAAGGGCCAGCTCCAGGCTTTTTGGTGGCAGGTGCCTGAGTCCCTGCTGGAGGGAAGGACCTGCCGCCCAATTGCCTCCCCTGCTTCATTCATCCTTCGGTGGCAATTCGGCAGCGGGTCCCTGAGTCCCTGTCGGAGAGAAGGACCCACTGCCGAATTGCTGCTGAAGAAGCAGCAGCGGTAGAGCTGCCACCGAAGCGCCACTGATCGGGGTAGAGCTGCGCACCCAAGGCAAGTGCCTCACTCGCCTCGCCCTTGTTACAGTGCTGCAAACTCCATCCCAGAGCCTGCCCCCCAGAACCCCTCCCCCACCCAAACTCCCTCCCAGAGCCCAGCCTCTCACCCCTTCTGCACCCAAACTCCCCCCAGAGCCTGCACCCCTCCTGCACCCCAATCCCCAGCCCAGGGCCTGCACCCTAGACCTCCTCCCCCCACCCAAACTCCCTCCCAGAGCCTTAGGCAGGTGAGGGGCAGAGTTCTGGGGGGCGGGTTCTGGGCAGTATGAGTGAAATTATTGGCCCACTGGGAGGACTGGAGGACTGGCACTGGCCCTAAGGTAAATTGAGGTTGAGACCCTGCTTTAAGGGATTGGAGCAATGCTGGAGAGACTGAACAAGAACAAGACTCCAACCCCATCATTCTTCCCTGGCCCAGAGAACCAGAGAGATGGGCCCATCCACCAATCACCCTCTGCTCATCGTCCTATCCCAGTCCTGACCTCCAGACTCACAGCTCTGCTGGTGCCCCTCACTCCCGACCTGCAGCCCCCTGGGTTTCTCCCAGCTCTAGCGGTGCCCCTCACTACCGACCTGCAGCCCCCTGGGCTCCCTGCTGAGCTCCCCAGTCACTGCGCTGCCAGTGCCCCTCACTCCTGACCCGCAGCCCCTGCTATCCCAGTCCTGACCTCCAGACTCACAGCTCTGCTGGTGCCCCTCACTCCCGACCCGCAGCCCCTGCTATCCCAGTGCTGACCTCCAGACTCACAGCTCTGCTGGTGCCCCTCACTCCTGACCCGCAGCCCCTGTTATCCCAGTCTGCCTAATTATCTAGTGGAACAAGCTCCGCAAGGGACGTGGTTAATTCCCCATCACTGCCCTGTGTAAATCAAGACTGCAGCTCTTGCTGCAAGACACCTGGTGTGTGAGTGTCCCTGTTCCCCCTTCAGAACCTCTGGTACATGGTGCTTCCCTCCTCCCACTTCAAGATCCCCATCATGTGGGTGCTCCCATCCAGGATCTCTGGTGGGTGTCTCTGTCCCCCACCCCATGAACTAGCTCCCATGTGTGGTTTCCCCTGTCTGCCCCCATCTGGGATCTGTGGGTGTCTCTGTTCCCGTTTTCAAGATCCGTGTTGCTTGGGTGCGTCCCTCCCCCCAAGTCAGAATCCCCAGCGTGTGGGTGCTCCCATCCCCCCCTGCAGGCTCTGTGGGGGGTGTCTGTATAAAAAGAGACCGTGTCTCACTGTCTTGCCCAGGCTACGCTGCAGGGGCTATTCACAGGTGCGACCCCACTACTGATTGGCATGGGAGTTTTGACCTGCTCTGTTTCCAACCTGGGCTGGTTCACCCCTCCTTAGGCAAACTGGGGACCCCAAGCTTCCCTGGAATCACCATATTGATGCCGAATTTAGTGCGGACACCTGATCGGCACAGCCCCCTGCAGCCCAGAACTCCTGAGCTCAAGCGATCTGCCAGCCTCAGCCTCCCCAGGTACTGAGATCACAGGCACCAGCCACAGGGTCCAGCTTGTGTTATAGCCTGGCAGCTGGAGCTTTAAACTCTGCTTGTGAGCTCTGTGCCTGGGCCAGACGGGGACAGCCTGGAACTGGGAAATGCTCCTGCTTCCCCCGCCCCCGTCTCATGTCGAGCTGCAGGCGCCGCTGTCCTCCCAGGTAAGATCCCGGATGTTTCGCTGCCCCCCATCCCCTGTCCAGGAGCCCAGGTGTCCGGGTACCTCTGCCCCCCATACAGAATCCTGGGTGTGTGGGTGTCCGTCCCTCTGCAGAGGATCCCGGAGTGTGGATGCCCTTGTCCCCCCCTACAAGATCCTGAGTGTGTGGGTGCCACTCTCCCCCCCTATAAGATCTCGGGTGCGTGGGTGGGTGCCCCTGTTCGCCCTTACAGCATCCCTGGTGCACGGGGGCCTCCCTCCGTCCCAACTCAGGGGCCCCAGGGTGTGAGCGCTCCCATCCCCCGATACAGGCTGGGGGGGGGGGGTTATAACTGGCTCTCCCTGTCCTGCCCAGGCGGTGCTACAGCAGCTGTTCACAGGGGCAGCGACCCCACTGTCACCCTGCAGCTTTAACCTGCTCCAGGGATGACCCATGCGGGTCGGGAGTGAGGGGCACCGGTAGCACAGTGACTGGGGAGCTCCGCGGGAAGCCCAGTCGCTGCAGGTCGGGAGTGAGGGGCACCAGCAGAACTGTGAGTATGGAGGTCAGGACTGGGGTGGCAGGGGCTGCGGGTCGGGAGTGAGGGGCACCGTCAGTGCTGGGGGGAACCAAGGGGCTGCGGGTCGGGAGTGAGGGGCACCAGCAGAGCTGTGAGTCTGGAGGTCAGGACTGGGATGGCAGGGGCTGCGGGTCGGGAGTGAGGGGCACCGTCAGTGCTGGGGGGAACCAAGGGGCTGCGGGTCGGGAGTGAGGGGCACCAGCAGAGCTGTGGGTCTGGAGGTCAGCACTGGGATACTATCCAGCCTAATGGTAAGCGATGCCCAGCTGAGCCCATGGCCAGTACGTCCTGCTCCACCCACGGCCGGGCTGGGAGCCAGGACTCCTGGTTCTTCTCCCCAGCTGTGGCAGGGCAGTGCGGACTAGTGGTTAGAGTGGGGGTTGGGAGCCAGGGTATCCGGGTCCCACCGCTGGCTCTGGGAAGGGAGTGGGGGCGAGTCTTGTGCACCCCCTGGCTTGAAGTGGTTTCCATCCTGTGCAGGGTTTACAGTTTTGTTCACTGGCTCTCAGCACCTCTCACTATACAAATTGTCCCAGTGCCGCTGGGTCTAGTGGTTAGAGCCGGGGAGGCCGGGAGCCAGGCAGGGGCGATGGGTATAAGGGGCCCGGGGAGGCACCTGGCCCGTGCTCCACCCAGAGGCCCTGCTCCCACTCGTCCTCTCCCCCGCAAGGCCCCATCCTCACTTCGCCCTTTCCCAAGCTCCATCCGGCCACATGGGGCGGTGGGGGGTGTGGCCGGGGTGCAATCGGCTGAGTGGCTGGCGGGGGGGCCTTGGGGTGGGGGCGAAGAGGCACAAGTGGCAGGGCCTCGGGATAAGAGACATGAGAGGTGGGCGGGGGGGGTCAGGGGAGTGGAACAAAGGGGTCCTGAGGGGGGCGTGTGGGCGGGGCTGAAGGGGGAGTGTGGGCGGGGTGGAAGGGGGTGTGTGGGCGGGGCTTTGGCAGGAGGAGGCTGAGTGGCAGCAGGCCTTGGGGCAGGGCCACAGTCCGGGCCCGCCCAGCCTCCCCAAGTGGAGGAGTCCCAAGCTGCCCATGGAGCCAGGACTCCTGGGTTCTATTCCTGGCTCTCCCCCAGACTCCCAATCTGAGCTGGTGCAGCCCATCGCGCCCTCCCTGGTGCCTCAGTTTCCCCCATGTGAGGCGGGTCCCAGTGTGAACGGCTGCAGCGCCGTGGAGAATCTCGTCCCTTCTCCTGGCGGCTCCTTGGTAGCCCTGGGGAAGCAGCCAACTGCTGCAGCCCCTGGCTCCCGTCTGGGCAGCCCGGGGTGGGGGCGGGATCTGGGCAATGGGAAGAAGGAATCCCCCCTTCCCCCACCCCACCCCGGGGACATGGGGAGGCTGGTGCTGGGGGCAGGAGTCCTGCAGCCCTCGCAGGAGAAGGGCAGGTTCGGCTTGGCTGCTGAGGGGGGCAGGGTGGGGGGCACTGCTGGACTGGGGGCACCCAGTGGGGTGGAGATGGAGCACGGCCTGCTGGGAGCGGACGTCTCCTCTGGATGGGGGAGGGTGACACTGGCCAAATTGTGGGAGCCCCTGTCCCCCCCCCCCAGACAAGGGAGGGGCCTCTCAGCCTTGCCGGCTCGTCTCTCTTTCACCAGGATCGGCCCAGCACCCGGCCTGGCCCAGACCCCCCTTCCTCAGCGCCAGCAGCTGCCCATTGTGGGGAGTGGAGCGGCCGGGGGGTGGGGGCCTCTCAAGCCCCCCGGGGAGCAGGGCCGGGGCACTGGGGGGGCAGAGGCTGCGATGGGGGGAGGTGGGTTGGAGAGATGTCGGCGGGTGAAGCTGGGACTCAGGGGGGGAATGGGGCAGGCTGCTGGGAGGAAGTGTGGGGGGGCCACCGGAGGAGCTGGGGGCTGGGAAGCTGCGGGGGGACACAGCCGGGGGTAGTGGTGACACCGCAGGGGGCTGCTCAAGAGGCAGTGGGCTGGGGGCAGGCGGGAGCTCGGACAGGGTGGGGGTCAGGCTATTGCGGGTCTCCTGTGAATGGCACCAGACTGCAGGAACCCCGCCGGCAGCGCCCCTGCTGGGGTCTGGTCAGTGCAGCCCCGATGCACACTGCTGGGGCTCTGGTCACTGCAGCCCCGATGCACACTGCTGGGGCTCTGGTCACTGCAGCCCCCGATGCACCCTGCTGGGGCTCTGGTCACTGCAGCCCCGATGCACCCTGCTGGGGCTCTGGTCACTGCAGCCCCGATGCACCCTGCTGGGGCTCTGGTCACTGCAGCCCCCGATGCACACTGCTGGGGGCTCTGGTCACTGCAGCCCCCACCCCCCGATGCACACTGCTGGGGGCTCTGGTCACTGCAGCCCCCAACCTCACACTGGAACTGGGCGGGGGGGGACGGTTTCTTCTCGCGCTCCCATTGGTCAGGGCTCTGCCTCCTCTTCCTATTGGCTGTCTCGGGAGAGGCGGAGTTTCCGAGAGGGCGTCACGTGGCCTTGAAGCGTTCGAGGCGGCTCCTGAGCAGCCCAACCCCCGAGCTCCCCTCCCCACTGCCGCCCCTCCCCTCTCTGCCCCGCCCCAACCCCCAAGCTCCCCTCCCCACTGCCGCCCCTCCCCTCTGCCCCGCCCCCAACACCCCGAGCTCCCCTCCCCACTGCCGCCCCTCCCCTCCTGCCCCCAACCCCTGAGCTCCCTCCCCACTGCCGCCCCTCCCCTCTGCCCCGCCCCAACCCCTGAGCTCCCCCTCCCCACTGCCGCCCCTCCCCTCTCTGCCCCGCCCCAACCCCCGAGCTCCCCTCCCCAGTGCCGCCCCTCCCCCTCTCTGACCCCGCCCCAAACAACCCCCCGAGCTCCCCCTCCCCCACTGCCGCCCCTCCCCCTCTCTGCCCCGCCCCAACCCCTGAGCACCCCTCCCCACTGCCGCCCATCCCCTCTCTGCCCTGCCCCCAACCCCCTGAGCTCCCCTCCCCACTGCCGCCCATCCCCTCTCTGCCCCGCCCCAACCCCTGAGCTCCCCTCCCCACTGCCACCCATCCCCTCTGCCCCCTGCCCCAACACCCCCGAGGTCCCCTCCCCACTGCCGCCTCCCCTCCCCGCCCCCAACCCCCGAGCTCCCCTCCCCACTGCCGCCCCTCCCCTCTCTGCCCCCGCCCCAACACCCCGAGCTCCCCTCCCCAATGCCGCCCCTCCTCCTCCCCGCCCCAACACCCCCCGAGCTCCTCCCCAGTGCCGCCCATCCCCTCCCTGCCCTGCCCCAAACCCCCTGAGCTCCCCTCCCCACTGTCGCCCATCCCCTCTCTGCACCCACCCCCAACCCCTGAGCTCCCCTCCCCAGTGCCGCCCATCCCCTCTCTGCACCCACCCCAACCCCCAGGCTCCCCTCCCCACTGCCGCCCATCCCCTCTCTGCCCCGCCCCAACCCCCAGGCTCCCCTCCCCACTGCCGCCCATCCCCTCTCTGCCCCCGCCCCAACCCCTGAGCTCCCCTCCCCACTGCCGCCCATCCCCTCTCTGCCCCGCCCCAACCCCTGAGCTCCCCTCCCCACTGCCGCCCCTCCTCTCTCTGCCCCCGCCCCAACCACCCCCGAGCTCCCCTCCCCAATGCCGCCCTCCCCTCTCTGCCCCGCCCCCAACCCCTGAGCTCCCCTCCCCACTGCCGCCCATCCCCTCTCTGCCCCCGCCCCAACCACCCCTGAGCTCCTCCCCAATGCCGCCCATCCCCTCTCTGCCCCGCCCCAAAACCCCCGAGCTCCCCTCCCCACTGCCGCCCATCCCCTCTCTGCCCCCGCCCCAACACCCCCAGAGCTCCCCCTCCCCAGTGCCGCCCATCTCCCTCTCTGCCCCACCCCCAACCCCCAGCTCCCCTCCCCAGTGCCGCCCATCCCCTCTTCTGCCCCGCCCCAACCCCGAGCTCCCCCTCCCCGTGCCGCCCATCCCCTCTCTGCCCCCGCCCCAACACCCCCTGAGCTCCCCTCCCCAGTGCCGCCCATCCCCTCTCTGCCCCTGCCCCAAACACCCCCGAGCTCCCCTCCCCAGTGCCGCCCCTCCCCTCTCTGACCCCGCCCCAACCCCCGAGCTCCCCTCCCCGGTGCCGCCCCTCCCCTCTCTGACCCCACCCCAACACCCCCTGAGCTCCCCTCCCCAGTGCTGCCCGTCCCCTCTTCTGCCCCCGCCCCAAACACCCCCAGCTCCTCCCCAGTGCCGCCCATCCCCTCTTCTGCCCCCACCCCAAACACCCCGAGCTCCCTCCTCCAGTGCCGCCCCTCCCCTCTCTGACCCCGCCCCAACACCCCCAGCTCCCCTCCCCAGTGCCGCCCCTCCCCTCTCTGACCCCGCCCCCGACACCCCCAGCTCCCTCCCCAGTGCCGCCCATCCCCTCTTCTGCCCCCACCCCAAACACCCCGAGCTCCTCCCCAGTGCCGCCCCTCCCCTCTCTGACCCCGCCCCAACACCCCCGAGCTCCTCCCCAGCGCCACCCATCCCCTCTCCCCTCTCTGGGTTTGGAGGCTCAGGTAAGGGCAGCCTGCCTTGCCAGTATTGGCGGTGAGCAGGCACTAGGACCCTGCGGCAGCAGACAGCAAATCAGCTGGGAGCCCTCTGGGAAGCAGCGCACAGCGTACTGTCAGCCAGGGAAGCAACCCAACCCGGCCGAGGGGGGGGAACACGCCGAGGGGCGGTGGCAGGCGGGGGCGGGGACCTGCTCCAGGCAGGGTCGCGGCGGCGGGGGGAGACCTGCGGTGGCCGGGGCCGATCCAGGCAGGACCGGGGGGCAGGAAGAGACCCAGCTCCAACTATTGCTGGAGCAGGGCACCCAGCCCTGAATATTGCTGGGGCCCGGGCCCCACACAAATATATAACCTGCTGCCCATGCCCGACACTGCTCCTGGTTTTGGGAGGGGAACAGGAGAAAGGACAAAAGAAGCAAGAGACGAAGAGAAAGGAGGGAGGGATGGATGGAGGAAAAGGTGAAACAAAAAGAACAAACCCTAATGTCCCCAGTGATTTTAAGGGACAAAATCCCAGGTACGGAATAAAATTCTGCCTCCTTAAGCTCGTGTTTTCCATGCCTAGAATTCAACTGTCACCAGATGGATCAGACTGAACAGGTTTCAAACCTCAAGGAGGCTCTTACCTTCTAAACAGGGACGGCTGGTCTCTAGTAAACTCCCTAAAAGGGAAGGAGAAAACTCAAAAGAGGTTCCTCCTGGCGCTCACGTCCGTGAACCCGAATACTCTCTCAGTCCTCAAAGAGAGACCTGGAGAAGGAGACTTGCTGAAGCAAAGCCACAGGGGTCTCTGAGGTTTCCCTGGCCCCTCGCCCCTGTCCTGCCTGGCTGATGTCAGCATCTCTCTGTGAGGTCACCACCTCCCCACCACCTTGGACCAATAGTCTGAGGTCCTGCAAAAGGCCTTTGTGATGTCACTGCCACACCCCTCCCTTGCTGTGCTAATGTCCTGCCCCTGGCCAGGCACTTTGGAGGTTTGAGCTACTCCCTGTGGATCACCCCACTCAAGGAGCGTTCGTTCTAGGAAGCAAGCCGGCTAGACAGGAAAACATCAGATGCTGCTCCCAATGCTACACTCAGTTTTTCAGAAATTAGTCGACTTTATGACCAGAAGAGACCATTAGAGCATCTAATCTGACCCCCCTGCATATCACAGGCCTCCTGTATGACACAAGAGCTACTTTTGGGGCAAACACATTCCAGAAAGGCATCTAGTCTTCATTAAATGACATCAGGAGATGGCGAATCCACCACTTTCCTTGGTAGATTGTTCCTGTGGTGAATCATCCTGGCTGTTGAATATTTGTGCCTTAGTTGTAATATGAATTTGTCTCTTTTCACCTTCCAGCCACTGGGTCTTGTTATGCCTTTCTCCTAGATTCAAGAGCACTTTAATACCCAATCTTTTCTCTCCATGAAGGCCCTTCAACACTTCAATGAAGTCACCTTTCAATCTTCTTTTGATAAGAAACAGGTTGAGCTCGTTCAATAGCTCCCTAGAAGGCATTTTTCTCCATCCTCAGAACATTTATTGGCTCTTTGGTCATCAGACTCCTGAACTGCAGCTGGATGTGGTCCTTGTTCTTCTGCACAGCACAGCTCCTGGAGAAGAGGATCTGCAAATGTACATTCATATGATCCCTTTGTTTAATTGATGAAAACATAAACTAGACACTTAGAGGATTGGAACGGATTTCAGCTGATGGACAGCTTTGCTAGGGTTTTATGCATTTGAACAGCGAAATGTTGAGTGTTTACATTCATATCAAGCACCCCCGTATAGTGGAGCTCCTGAACATAATGGAGAATGGAATGAAAATGTTTTCCTTTTTAAAAAAAGAAAAGAAAAATGGTTAGAAGAGAACACAGGGGTTTGAACCAAGGACTACTTCATTAGCAGTTAAGCACTCTACCACTGAGCTATACCCCTATGACAACATGAGTATGGAATTGTGATTTCCAGGACTTTGAAGGACAGACCCTGCTTCATCGAGCTCCTTTGCCATTCCCAGACCACAGGTGGTTTTAAAAATGGGGTTTGATTAAACTTCTTAAATGTGGCAAACACCACAGCTTGCACACCCACCGATATAGCTTCTCCCACTGACATAGCTGCCACCTCTTGGGAAGTGAATTAACTACACCCACAGGAAAACTCTCTCCCCTCAGCATAGAGCAGTGGTTCTCAAACTGTGAGTCAGGACCCCAAAGTGGGCCATAACCCTGTTTAATGGGGTTGCCAGGGCTGGCATTAGACTTGTTGGGGCCTGGGGCTGAAGTCAAAAGTCTGAGCCCCACCACCCAGGGCTGAATCCCTCAAGCTCTGGTTTTGCCCTCCCCTAACTGGGGCAGGGCTCAGGCTTTGTCTCCCCTGCCTCTGCTCAGTGTGGAGGGGCTTGGTCCCTCTTTCCAGGGCCATGTAGTAAGGTTTTTTTTGGCAGAAGGGGGTTACAGTAAAAGGAAGTTTGAGAAACCCTGGCATAGAGCCTCTGAATATGTCTAGACTTGGCTCCCTGTGGCAGATCAGACACTGAAAGTGCAGCCATGGAGACACCACACACCAGCCTTGTCTAGCAGGCAAGAATCAAACCTCCACAGAAAAATGCCTGTTATTGTTTAACCCATCTCCCTAAGCCCTCAGCCACCACCACTTAACAAAGGGGCTTTTCTACACTATGGTTCTGGTCTCACTGAAGGGTCATTTCCAATTGTTTGCTCAGACCAGCATTAGGGGAAATGGGGCCCTGGGCAAAGCTTGTACTTTGGCACTTCCCCATTGCCCCTGGATGACCCCCACTCCCCCTTTACCGCTAGCCCCTGCACTCCCAACCCTTGCACCTCCTTCACCCCTAACTCCTCCCCCTCCTGTGCCCCCTTTGCCCTTATCTCCCTGTGCCACCAGCCATTGCCCCTCTCCTGCAGCCCCTCACATGGCTCCAGTGCTGGGGGCACCGCACTTGTTCTCCCTTTCCCTGGGCTTTGGCATCACTAGCCCCTGCTTAGCGAGTAGGGGTCAGTGGTTCCCAAAATGTGGGGCATGACTCCTAGGGGGACACAGAGGAACATTCATGGGGGCACCTCAGGGCCTGAGCCAGCCCCCATGGAGGGAGCAGCACTCAGCCCCACTCTGTCCCAGCTCTTCCCCAACCCCACCCTCAGCCTGGGGCTCTGGCTCCCAGCTCAGCCTCGACCCCCTTACCCCTGTCTGCACCCCTCTCCCCAGCAAGCAACAGCCCCACTCCCAGCCCCGGTTCTTGACTGCGGCTTCCGAGGGGCCACAGCCATGGATAAGAGGGCACAGTGTGAAATGTTTGGGGACCACTGGTTTAGGGTGACATCCTCAATTACTTCTATGCAGTCCAATAAAAGCTATTCCTCACCCACCTACCCCTCCATCAGGACTGACTAGGTATGTTCTGCTGCCCTTCACTCATGCAGGAAGGATAATAACATTTCATTCCACTCAATCCTAAAGTGATTTGTAACCCGCCACCAGCCAAAACTGGTCATTTTGGGGAAGCGGCCCCATCATGCTGCATAGCTAGGCAGAGTAGGTGTCTATGCAAACACGGTCTGTTCCTGAAGTCTTTCCCCCAGCTCCTCACTAGATGTGAAGGGGGAGCTCATTCAGCCTCTGCTTCCGCTTAGTATTTAAAAACTCCTTATTGTCCCTATCTCTGCTGGCCTTAGATTTCTCCTCCTGTCTCTTCATTGCCAGCTGAGATGAGGTGGCCGAGTGGTTAAGGTGATGGACTGCTAATCCATTGTGCTCTGCCCGCATGGGTTCAAATCCCATCCTCATCGGATGCGTTGAGTTTTCACCCCTCCTTTGTAGACAATCATCTCCCCCTTTGGTACAATGACAGATCAAACAATGTTGCTTCTTGCAATCAGAAACTCAGAACTCTCTTGCTTTAAATAAAATGTCTAAATCCCAGATTTCTTAAAAAAAGAAATTCTCTAGTGCTGTATTTCTTAGTTTTTATCTCAAAAGGGAACATCCTCATCATCTCCCCCAAACAACCTGGGACCTGCCCAAATTATTAAAATACCCTCAATCCGAGCAAGGCCAGAACAGTGAACCAGAGCTAGTGTCTAGGCCAAGCTGTTCTGAAGGAGGCAACTCAAACATTTTCTCCCTGCTTCCCTTGGAAAAGTCTGACTGAGAAAACAAAATTCCCCAAACTGAAAATTTTCTGCTGAAAAACCAATACTAGTCTGGTTGGGGACTTTGGTTTGCAAGTATTATTGTTATTATTCTCTTCTGATTTCTGAGTCAGTTCAGTTCAGTCTTTGTCCTCCAGGTGTGTTTCCAGCTGCTGAGTTGTGGGGGAGAGAGGCCAGGTCATGATGTCTCTTCCCCTCTTTCATAGTTTCTTCCAACTTGCTAGGAAGCTCCTTTGCTACCATGTGAGTCAAGCAGTGTCCATTGTCGCTGTGCTATCTCGGAGAAGCCTGCATTGTACACAGTTCCTGGGCTAGTCCTTGGGAGTGTGGATCCCTTCAATGGGCCAGCAGCGAGTCTGGCTCCTCCCTTGTGGCACCTGAAAGGCTGGTGGGGGGCATTTCTCAACCTCATAACATATCTCAGTAACACACACAGAGCAAAGCTTTATAACTTCCCAACCAATGTGAGCACACACAATCCAACACGATATTAATGTTCAACAGATCAAGACTTTTGAAATGATACCTCACAAGGCAGACTTTGTACAAACCATCTCATCATTATATGAGAGTGGTGAATATAGGGCTTCCAGGTGCTGCTCTGAGCACAGCGTGCCACACCTGGGCTTACATTGCAATGGAGACGTACCCTTAGAGTCCATCTCTCCTGGGATAAAGATGGCCCACACCTGACTCTCTGCCAATCCCCACTGGGCCCTGACAAGTGTTGTTCGTGTTTGTATTCTATAAAGCAGAGGAGGAGATGAAGTTTTGCTCCCAAGGTGTGTGTGTGATTCTTTGGACAGGTCTACACTACAAAATTAGGTTGGTGTAATTACATTACTTAGGCTGGCAATGCAGTTCTATCAAGCTAATCCCGGTATAGATAGTGGCTCAGCTGTCAGAACTTTCTGGAGCTATGAAAGGGGAGGGGCCCAGCCTCTGTAGCAGGAATGCAGGGCAGGTGAGTTCACGGCAGGCATGGTGGGATACTGGTGGAGGCCAGTTATGGTGATATAATGACCAGCAGCATTTACACTGACAATTTGTCACTTTAAGTTTGCTGCACAAAGCTCTAGGCCTCTCGTCGAGGTGGTTTTATTTTGTCACCAAAACAGGGCAATTTTGTCGCCAGATGTGGTATTGCAGTGTGTGCACCAGCCAAAAACTGCTGACCGAGGGAGCGTTGTGTGTTTTTCACACATCTGAGCAATATAATGATGCTGAAGTAACCTTGTAGTGCAGACCTGGCCAAAGATTCTCTCTCTCTCTCTCTCTCTCTCACACACACACACACACACACACACACACACACACACACACACACACACACACACACACACACACACACACACACACACACACACACACACACACACACACACACACACACACACACACACAGAGCTTGCAAGGAAAACCTCACCTGCTCCTCTGCTTTGCAGAATCCAAACACAAGCAAAGCTTGTCAGGCCCCAGTGGGGTTGGCAGGGAGTCAGGTGTGGGCAGACAGTGTGTTGTTGCCACAGGCAGGCACCATGGCTTAGCTGGCTAAAGCACCTGTCTTGTAAACAGGAGATCCTGGGTTCAATTCCCAGTGGTGCCTTATTGACTAACCTTTGGGCAACCTGGTATTGGCTACTGTGGGAGGACAAAACACAGAGCTCTTTGGTCCAGCCCAGTATAGTTGTTTAAATTATACTCACAGGCACTGATAACAGACTTACTGAAAGTTTGGGAGTTAAGAGCTGATAGGTCAGTGTTCCAGCCTGTCACAGATGATCCTGCTTCCTCTGGGACAGGGGCAGGTCTGGGCTCTCAGGCTGAATGGCTCATTGTGGCTGCCAGAACCTGTGGGCAGCTCATTTAGTTTACACCGAGGGTTGAGTCCTGCTTTGTGCACCATGTGTGAGAATGAAAATCCTAAACCACCCTTTGAAATAACAAATGCAGCAGGACGTGTTATTGTCCCTGCCCCAAAGCAGACAGACCAATGGAGAAATGCCGTTGAGTCCAGGGTAATACTCCACTGCCATTTTACCTTGTTTGCTTGCTAAACTCCCTCCCAACCTTGAGGGCTCCCAGAGCCCAGTATTGAGCCTGAGCCGAGATGTCTACGCTGCAAATTTACCACCCCATGGCCCTAGCCTGGGAGCCTGCACTGGCACGGGACAGCGCTGGGTGTTTCATTGCAGTGTGGACATAGCCTAGCATTATGTCTACACTGCCATTAACACTCCCAAGTCACTATTCTCAAACCCTGGGTCAGCTGATTCAGGCTTGTGGGGCTTGTGCTGCAGGGTTATAAAATTACAGTGTAGACACTTGGGCTTCAGCCCAGCCTCTGAGACCCCACGAGGGGTGAGGGTCTCCGAGCCTGGGCTCCAGTCTGAGACCAAATGTCTACGCTGCAGTTTTTAGCCCCACAACCTGAGCCCCAGAAGCCCAAATCAGATCATCCAGGCCAGCGGGATTTTGTCACAGTATAGATGCCCTCTCAGGGTATGTCTACACTGCAATGTAAGCCCAGGGTTAGCAGAAGTCATGTCAGCAGCCCCAACACATTAACATAAACCACGAGGGAAAGACCCACCCCCAAATAAGCTGGGCAGTGTCCTTCTCCCTACGATTTGTAATTCCAGCAACCAAAAGTCCTTTAACATGAGTCATCCCCTCTCTGCACCCCACTCACAGCTGTTGTCCTTAGTCAGAGCAAGCCCAGAGGTGCCTCTGTACAGTTCACCTGCCAGCCTGGGAGGAAAAGGGGGAAAATAAGAAGGCACCCTACTCACTATGTTGTCTAGGGACTCACTCATCCCTCCCCAGCCACCCTGTCCTAACGTTGGTCTAACACCTAAATTTTAGTATTGGGACCCAGACCCCAGCCCACTTGGCTTTGGAACCCCCGTCCCCTGCCTAGCAAGTGCTATTGAATTGAGGGTGAGTCCCTCCAATCGGGGTCTGCCAAGCACAGTTGTGCTGCCCTCGCTTCACACAACAAGGATAACAACCCTTTATTTCTCCTGCCCCTGTAACATGGAGACTGGGAATCCAACACCAGCCACCAGTGATCATTTCGGCAAGCAACCCAACCTATTTCCAACATACTGTAAATCCACATGCAGACTCCTACACGAAACCTTGCAAGAAAATCTTCCTGAGGGGGTCTGAAGCACCTGCTGCTGGAGGGAAGGAGGGAGCTGTGGGTTGGGATTGAGGGGCACAGGGAATAGGAGGGGCCTGTGGGTTGGGATTGAGGGGCACTGGGAATAGGAGGGGCCTGTGGGTTGGGACTAAGGGGCACTGGGAACGGGGGGGGCCTGTGGGTTGGGATTGAGGGGCACTGGGAATAGGAGGGGCCTGTGGGTTGGGATTGAGGGGCACTGGGAATAGGAGGGGCCTGTGGGTTGGGATTGAGGGGCACTGGGAATAGGAGGGGGCTGTGGGTTGGGACAGAGGAAAAGGGTGAAGAGGAGCAGGCTCTGGTTGGGAGTGAGGAGCAGTGAGCATAGGAGGGACTGAGGGGCACTGGGAAAAGAGGGGACATGGGTTTAGGCTGAAGAGCATCTTCATTTCCGGATCCAGCAGGACAGGGGAAGGCAGCAGGTGATTCTAATCGCTTAGGATATTCTGTGTGTGTGTGTGTGCAGGGAGGAACATGCTCTATGCCCAGAGGCCTTTATTCCTCCAGGCTGCAAGGACAGAGGGGCTGTCAGGAAGTTGCCCTTCAAACCCACACAGAAAAAGGCCCGTCTGAGGAAAGGCAAAATCCTGCAGAGAAAAAGTAACATCAAAGAGGACATGAGACAGACAGTTTAAGATCTTCATGAGTAGTTTATCACCTGACCATGGATTTGAACTGTGGATCCCCAGATTAAAAGTCTGATACTTTACCAACTAAGCTAGTCAGGCTCATGAAGCACAGGAGCAACTTGGTGCAGAGGAGAAACTAGTCAAGAAAACACGAGCAAGAAACAATAGGGGAAACCTGCTGCTCTCTCTGGCCCGGTCAACACTACGAGTTTATATCAAAACGTCTGTTAGTCTATAAGGTGCCACAAGACTCTTTGCTGTTTCTACCAACTGAGCTAGCCAGGCTCACATAGGAAAAGTGCAAGTTGGTGCAGAGGTGAAGCTAGCCAAGAAAATTCTTGGGTGAGTTCCCAAAGCCTGAAGGGTCAAAAATATTGTCACGGGTGGGTCAGGTATGTGTCCCCGCAAAAAAAGCAAACGGAAAAAAATTGTTTCTCGCCTTTCTTCAATGTCACCGTATGTCTACTGGATGCTGCTGGCAGACACGGTGCAGCAGCGCTACACAGCAGCATCCCCTTTCTTTCCCTTCCTGAGGGCAGATGGTATGTGAGGACTGATATCTGTCATCGTCGTCCCGTGAGTGCTCCTGGTTGGCCTTAGTGAGGTCGGCCAGGGGTGCCTGGGCAAAAATGGGAATGACTCCCAGGTCATTCTCTTCTTTAAGCTTTGTCTAATGGAGATTCAGTCCTGCCTGGAATATCATAGCAGGTGGAGGCTGCCCTCCCCTTCCTGCCTTTGAATTCTACTTGCAGAGGCAATAAAGTCAGTGTTGTTTCAAATTCATGTACTCTTTATTACTTCATCACACAAATGGGGGGATAACTGCCACAGTAGCCCAGGAGAGATGGGGGAGGAGGGAAGCAATGGGTGGGGTTGTTGCAGGGGCACCCCCTAGAATGGCATGCAGCTCATCATTTCTGCTGGATGTCTGGGGCTCTGACCTGGAGCCACCATTTGCCTGTCTGGGTCTTTAATTGGCTTGCCTGATAGTCTAGACAGGACTGACTTTCCATTAGACAAAACTTAAAGAAGGGAATGACCTGGGGAGTCACTCCCATTTTTGTCCATGCACCCCCAGCTGATCTCACTGAGGCTGGCCAAGAGCACCCATGACAGCAGCTGATAGTACAGTATAACTTATAACTGTCATTGTCAATTAGCAAAGCAGCAGACAGTACAGTATGGCTAACAACCATCTTTGCTAACTTGCAAAGGTAAGGGGATGCTGCTGTGTAGCACTGCAGTACCGTGTCTGTCAGCACCATCCAGTAGGCATACAGTGACGGTGAAAAAAAGGCTGAACGGGCTCCATGGTTGCCATGCTATGGCGTCTGCCCAGGCAATCCAGGGAAAAGGGCGCGAAATGATTATCTGCCGTTGATTTCATGGAGGGAGGATTGAGTGACGACATTTACTCAGAATCACCCACGACACTGTTTTTGCCCCATCATGCACTGGTATCTCAACCCAGAATTCCAATGGGTGGGGGAGACTGCAGGAATTATGGGATAGCTATGGGATAGCTACCCACAGTGCAACGCTCTGGAAATCGATACTAGCCTCAGTACATGGGCGCACACCGCCAAATTAATGTGCTTAGTGTGGCCGCATTCACTTGACTGTTTCCAAAAACCGGTTTCTGTAAAATCGGAATAATCCCATCGTGTAGACATACCCTGACACAGCTTTAGAACCCTCTACCCACTATACGGCCAAGAGACAGCAACTCTCAGATCCTGTGTGGATTGTCTGATGGGCTTGGGGCCAAGAGCAAACTGCGTACCCCCTGCCAGAGCAGGAGAAGTAAAAATAGGGGCTTCCCAAAAAAAGGGAAGGGAAGAAGAGAGAAGCAAGTGCAAAAGGAAAAGAACATGCAGACACAGAACCCTACCTAAATTCTGAAATAGATTACAAGAAAAAAAGAGAGAGAGAGCAGCATAAAGAAAATTTAAAAAACTTTCAGTAAGAACTGAATTAGAAACCTTTAAAACACCAGTTTTCACACTACCTTTACTTTTCTTCCAAATTCTACTAAAAGAAATTAAGACTTGCCACTAAACAACAGCTTTAAACAAGCTCAGATAACAAAAAAGAAAACCAAAACATTTATTTTTAAATTTGTTTTATAAGGACTAACCACTCAGTCTGTGTTCTCTTCTTCTCAACTTCCTAAAAGGAAAGCAAGAACAGTCATCAATAGCAGACAGCAGATGCACTAAAGCAACACTGTCCACACACTTCATGCTCAGAAGAGAACACTTTAACTCCTCATCGTGGTTAGCAAGGTCAGACACTTTCAACCACAATTCTCTAGTTACAAACTATAGAAAGGACCCCTGAAAGTATAGTCTTAATAAAGCTGTGCTCGGCTACACACCCAGGCTAATGTGCGCAAGCTTTCTTCCCATGGTGAATGTTTTCATACAAGGGGTTTCACCCCCAGCGAATTAAAGAACAAAAATCTAAAACCAGGTTCCCATTTCATTAAAGCACAATTGAGACAGCTTTAGAAGACTGGCCATTAGAAGATGTTTATGTCGCTATTTACAGAAACACACCTCCTGATTAGCATGTGGAGCTCCTAGCAACTAATCAAACCCTCTTGCTTTGCCATACCTCTCACAGGCTCTTCCGTACCACATGACAGCTTGTCAGGCACAGACAATGCGGACAGGTCAGCCCTTTCTAGCATGCTCCGTAGCTGTTTCTCTCCAGCTTGCTCTCAAATTCATCTGCACTAAAAGTTTTTGCAGGGTTCTATGTTACCGGTGGTACCTGCACTAAATCAGTGGGTCTCAACCTTTAGAGACACCTGTACCCCTTTCAGGAGTCTGATTTCTCTTGCATACCCCCAAGTTTTACCTCACTTACTTAAAACTACTTGCTTACAAAATCAGATGCAATATTTATAAAAATAAATCACTTGAATTGTACTTACATTTCAGTGTATAGTATAGAGAACAGTATAAACAAATCAATGTATGAATTTTAATTTGTTACAAATTTGCTAGTGCTTTCTATGTAGCCTGTTGTAAAACTAGGCAAATATCTAGATGAGTTGATGTACCCCCTGGAAGACCATTGGATACCCCTGTTTGAGAACCACAGCACTAAATCACCCTTACTTTTAGAACTGGTGCCACTTGAACCAAGGCATTCTGAACCAGTTCAGTGCTAGCAGACAGTGGCAACACAGCTGCACTAGGTCTGTTGTTCGTCCCTGCACAATTCCCACTTGGAAAGAAGATATCTTCTGGTCTGACCCTATTTACTATTGTGAGCTGCATAGGCAACTTTCTCTGTGTTATGTGAGCAGAATCCACACACTATATACTACCTGTATGGCCCTGAGGATGCCACATCGGCCGCAGCTGTTGATTGAGCCACAGGTTGAGAATCACTAGTCTATAATTTTGCAAAGTCCATTGCCACAGGCTTTTCCCCCCTGTCTGCTGTGAGACAAGAGCACATGAAATTCATAGCAATATAAATATGAGTGAAACCCCCCAAATATATTTACATAAAAACTAGACAGTCTCATTTTAAAACAAAGAAAAACACAGGCCACACAGGGAGTGGGGCAAGAGTCTCCAATGATTTATACCCTCTCCTACCCGCCATTCAGCATAAGAATTAACCTAAATGGATCATGACTATTTAAATAGAGCATCTTTCTCCTACAAAGCAGAATAAGACAAAAGGTTGAGGTTGTTCCCCTTCACATTTGAGGGGGAGAGGGGAGGAGTAGAAGGATTTAGAGGCTCAATCCACTTCAGATTATGAAAGAAACCAAGCAGACTAATGATTTACTCAAAACCCATCCCAGCAAAAAGAAAACCAGACTATCTGCACCTAAGCGTTATGCAAGTTTCTAAATAAAGCTATTATATCTAACCTTCCTCATAACTAGATTTCTGGTACACTGAAAAAACTCCTTCTTTTATTCAGTATACAAAGTCTAACCACTCAGTCTGTGCTCTCCCCTCTCGCTTTTCCAACTAGCAGTCTATACAGTAACTCCTCACTTAACCTTGTAGTTACGTTCCTGAAAAATGTGACTTTAAGTGAAACAATGTTAAGCGAATCCAATTTCCCCATAAGAATTAATGTAAATGAGGGGGTTAGGTTCCAGGGAAATATTTTTCACCAGACAAAAGATTGTTTGTGTGTATATACACACACACACACACACACACACACACAGAGTATAAGTTTTAAACAAACAATTTAATACTGATACACATCCGAAGAAGTGGGTATTCACCCACGAAAGCTCATGCTGCAAAACATCTGTTAGTCTATAAGGTGCCACAGGATTCTTTGCTGCTTCTACAGAACCAGACTAACACGGCTACCTCTCTGATACTTGACAGTGATGATGATTGTGAAGCATGTGCAGTGACCGTGGTGCAGAGTGAGTGTGCTGCCTGGGGGGGGGGTCCTCTCTGGCCCTAGCCCTGGGGTAGCCTGTCTGCACCCCAAGTTCCTTATCTCCAGCCCTGCCCCACCCCAGAGCCTGCACCCCCAGCACCCCAACCCTGAGCACCCTCCTGCACTGTCAACCCCTCATCCCCAGCCCCACCCCAGAGCCCTCACTTGAGGGGAAAAACACTCAATTTAAATTTGGTGGTCAGTTTGGAGTATCATTGTGTTTAGCACAATACTTGATTATTTTACACCCTTTAAAGTGTATAACTAGTCGTATACAGGTGTTACGAAGTGAGAATATTCTTAATGTTTTCTCTGAATACTGCGTGGGTGCCTCAGTTTCCCCTATGCATTTCTCAAGGATCTAGTTGGTGGGATAAGGGGGTGTGATTGTTGTAGAGCCCTAGAGGGCCAGTGTGATGCCATCTGCACAGAGAATGGCCGCAACCCTCTCTCCGGGCAACTGATGGCCTGGGCCACGCTCCTGCAAGGTGCCAACTGAAGGTGTTGGAGAACAAAGAGATCAGGTGGCCTCCTAATGCCTGGAAAAGAGACAAAGGCCAGAGGAGGGAGTGTCAGTGCCTGTGCGGACTTCCGGGAAGCGCATGGTGTGGAAGGGGATGCTGGGATGCTTTGGAACAACTCCATACAAAGCCAGTCAGGACTCTGGGGGAGCCTCCTCTCTCGGAGCAGACTGTCTCCAGGGCAAGAAGCTTACACCTTCCTGGGTCTGACCTCGGAGCATTCAGCATGCCCTTCCACATCATGCACTTTTCACAGCGAGTCTGCCCAGGCTGGTCCTGGGGCAACCAGAGGTCCCTGCACCCCCAACTCCGCAGTCAGATGTGAATCTCAGCCAGACAGTAAAACAGAAGGTTTATTAGATGACGGGAACACAGTTTAAACAGAGCTTGTTGGTACAGAAAACAGAACCCCTCTGTCAGGTCCATCTTGGGGGGTGGGGAGCCCAGAACCAAGTTCTGGGTCTCTCCCCATTTCCCCAGCCAGCTCCAAACTGACACTCCCTCCTCTGGCCTCTGTGTCTCTTCCAGACAGGGAGGCCACCTGATCTCTTTCTTCGCAACACCTTCAGTTGGCATCTTGCAGGGGAAACTGAGGCACCCACACAGTATTCAGAGAAAATATTAAGAACATTCCCACTTCATCACAACAGGTGCAACAAAATATAATACTGTATATTGAAGTAGGCAAGTGCTGCATCTGACTTTCCACTTTTAATTGACCCTTGTAATCTTGTGGCACTGACGCGTTGTAGCTTCATTTTATATCAACTTACAGGGCGGGAGCAGGGGGGCACCACCATTTTGGGCCCCACCAAAAATTATACAAACCTGCCGCCTATGTCAGCCGGTCCTTAGTTTCTGCTTGGTAAAGGCAAGTCAGTGGGGTCCATCCGTCAGAAAAAGAGTCCCAGGACATCTTGCTGGGCACCAGGGTCCAAAAGCAGCGCATTCCCTCCTGGAAAGGGCTGTGTATCGAATGTCCGTCCAGTGCACGTTGAAGGGAAGGATCTGCGTGCCTGGGAAGCTGCGTCCCTCCAGAGGCGGTTGAGAAGCCAAAGGGGCCGTGGGTGAGTTTGTGATGAGGTGAGTCTGAAGTGTGGAAGGGGGAGGGTGTGAAGAGGAGGTTTTGAGAGGAAAAAAGGTGCTGCTGAGCTGGTAGGTGAGGGCAAGGTCCCAGGCGGGTGTTGTGTGAGGAGCTGTGTAGGCCCGAAAAGGCGTCCGGCTGGGCCAGGGCTTTTCCCAGGGCTGTTGCTGCGGCCAAAGCCTTTGGGAAGCAGAAGAGGGCCAGGGGTGCTGTTGCCTGCTGGGGCCCATGCAACGGTGTAGGTGTACGCTGACCGTAGCTGGTCTGTGGGAGCTGGGGCCCTTCCCTTTGCCCCTTTCCTCGTTAGTATAGTGGTGAGTATCCCCCCTGTCACGCGGGAGACTGGGGTTCGATTCCCCAATGGGGAGGGTGACCCCTTTTCAAGGGGGGAACAAAGAAATCCCTGGCCTGCCCACCCCATGCCTTGCATTCTCCTTCTATGGCCACTTCCCTTCGCACCCCAAACTGATGACTTTCACCTCCAGAGAGACAATTACCTCGCAAGGACACGCTGGCCCTAGCCAAAGCCTCTCCCTGGCCTTCCGCCCCCGGGCCCAGCTTTGGGGCCTGCACGTGGGGGCACGTTTCAGAGCGGCAAAGGGAAATAGGCTGGCCAGGGGCATGAGGACAATGGCCCAGACAAACGGGGAGGGACTTGGTCCAGGGATGGAGGAAGACAGAAAAAGGGACAGGCGTGGGATTGGCTTCCTCTATTTTTTCCTTTGCTCAGCATTTACCTGTGACTGTAATGGGGAGACTTGAGAAATACCTGTGGCCGCCGGCAAGGTAGGTGGCCGCCCCGAGAGCGCAGAGCTGAGCAATTTTGCTGGGCTGCTGCGTGTGCCCACAGCGCCTGGCCGTGATCATATAGTGGTGAGTACTCTGCGCCGTGGCTGCAGCAACCTCGGTTCAAATCCAGGTGACGGCATTAATTTTTGGTGGGGAGGGGCTACCCTGCAGCACGCCTCGTGGCTCAGTCTGATGGCGTCCGTTTGCAAAGAGAGCCATCAGCCGGTCTTTAGTTTCTGCTTGGTAAAGGCAAGTCAGTGGGGTTCATCCATCAGAAAAAGAGTCCCAGGACTTCTTGCTGGGCACCAGGGTCCAAAAGCAGCGCATTCCTCCTGGAAAGGGCTGTGTTTCGAATGTCTGTCCAGTGCGCGTTGAAGGGAAGGATCTGCGTGCCTGGGAAGCTGCGTCCCTCCAGAGGCGCTTGAGAAGCCAAAGGGGCCGTGGGTGAGTTTGTGATGAGGTGAGTGTGAAGTGTGGAAGGGGGAGGGTGTCTGTCACGGAATGTAGGGGAGTCAGGCCCTGCACCCCCGGGCTCCCTGCCAATTCACAAGGACTCTCAGCCAGACAGTAAAGCAGAAGGTTTATTTAGACGACAGGAACACAGTCAAACACAGGTCTTGCAGGCACAGATAACAGGATCCCCCCTGTTAGGTCCATCTTGGGGACCTGGAGCCCCACAGCCCCCCTTGGGGATCAGAGCCCTCTCTCTCTGCCTCCCCTCTTTTCCCTAGCCAGCTCCAGTCTGCCCAACCCCCTCCGGCCCCTCCTCTCTGCCCAGCTTCTTTCCCGGGCCAGGAGGTCACCTGACCCCTTTGTCTCCAACACCTTTAGATGCACCTTTGCAGGGGAGGTGCTCGGGCCATCAGTTGCTAGGAGACAGAGTGTCAGGCATTCGGTTGCGCCGGCCTTCTGCTTTGCTAGATACTTAGAGGCCTGCATCCAGCATTCCCAGCCCCCAGTACGAACAGTCCCACTTCGTCACACCTCTCCCCCCTTCGAGACCGAACTGAGCGGGGTCACTCCAGCCAGTGACCTGGGGAAGTTCGAACCCACCTACATTCCCATGGCTGCCCCAGGGTCCCCCCCGTTCTGGGGGAAGAGTTACCCCAGGTCATTCCAGTTTCCTGCCCCCCTGTAGGTCGGGGGGACTCGAGGGCACTTGCAGGTTGCAGGGGGGAAGCCTTATGCCGCCCGTGCCCTTTCCCCACCCCAGTACCCCTGGGGTGCCCGCTGGGCTGGGGCCTTCTACCCATGTTCCAGTCTGGGGGGCTGTGATTCGGGCTCTCTCGGTTCAGATCCCCCCTTTTGACCCTGGCCCCCCTCTGGACAGGCTCCTCGGGGCGGGGCAAGGGTCTTACAGCCATCTTCCCCCTGTCCCGGGCCTTCCTCCCCCTCTGGCAGAAGTCACAGGAGCGGCAGTGCTGCCGGACATGGGTAAAGACCCCAGGCCAGTAAAAGCTCCGTAGCAGCTTCTGCTGGGTACGCCAGGCTCCCTGGTGCCCTGAGGGGGGAATGTCATGGGCCTGGCACAGCAGCTGGTGGCGATACTCCTGGGGTACCACCAGCTGCCTCCTGATCCCCCCTGACTCCATTTTCCCTGGGGGAGCCCATTCTCGGTACAGGAGCCCCTTCTCCCACAGGAACCTTTTCCGGCCACCTCGTCCCATGGTCTGTCCCCCCCCCCCCCCCCGAGGTTGGCCAGGTCCCCTATCCTCCGCAAGGAGGGGTCTTCCCGCATCGCGGCCTGGAACTCAGCCGCTGGGGCAGGGACGGGGATCTGCTCTCTCTCACCGGCTGGGTCTGAGGCCACAGCCTCTCTGAGCCCTGTCCCTGGGGGTTCCCTCCCCACCAGGTCAGGGTCCTGCGCCTCGGGCAGAGTACCTTCCCCGGTGTCAGGGTGCAGAGCCCTGTGTCGACTCTGACTACGGTTCACGGCCAGGGCACCCGGGTGTTACTTGGCCAGTCCTCGAGGTCCCCCCCCATTAACACCTCCGTGGGCAAATGTGGGTGCACCCCCACATCCTTGGGGCCCTCCTTGGCCCCCCACTTCAGGTGTACCCTCACCACAGGCACCTTGAATGGGGTCCCGATCACACCCCTAAGGGTCAGGTAGGTGTTGGGCACCATCCGATCTGGGTCCACCACCTCGGGCCGGGCCAGCGTCACCTCTGCGCCCGTGTCCCAGTACCCAGTGACCTTCCTCCCATCTACCTCCAGGGGAACAAGGCACTCGCTCCAGAGGGGCAGCCCTGTGCCCACCCTGTAAACCCAAAACTCAGGGCGGGGAGCATCCAGCCCCTCGGAGGGGTCGGCCTGGGGCCCCCCTCCCTCCTTCGCAGGTGGTACGCGGCCAGCCTCCCTTTCCTGCGAATGCTGCCCCTCATCTGACTGGGTCTCTACCAAGTTAACCCGGTGGGGGGTTGGTCTGCTCAGTTTGTCCATGGGTCTGGGGCACTGGGACCGCAGGTGGCCCCTCTGGCCACAGTGATAGCAGCTCATGTCCCGTTGGTCCCCTCGAACCGGTCGGTTGTCCCTGGTGCTGGCCGTTCCCTTTGGGAGGGGTTCTCCCAATTCCCCTTTTGGGTGGTCTCAGGATGACTCTCTCTCTGCGTCGCGATGGGCCTGTTCCTTTGGGGCTCCTCCCTGCCACCCCCCAACCGGCTCTTCACATAGTCATCGGCCAGCTGCCCTGCCTGTCGCGGGTTCTCTGGCTTTTGGTCCCTTAACCACAGCCTCAGGTCGGATGGGCACCGCTCATACAGCTGCTCCAGTACCAGCAGTTTAACCAGGTCCCCTTCGTCTGGGCCCCATCTGCCCACTTGCTGGCGTACCCCTCCATGCGGACAGCCAGTTGCAGATAGGAGACCTCAGGGGTTTTATCCTGACTCCGGAACCTCTCCTGGTACATCTCAGGAGTCAGCCCAAACTCGCGCAGCAGGGCCTGCTTGAATGGTTCGTAGTTCCCTTTCTCCTCCTCTCCCAGCTGGCGGTACAATGCCACGGCCTTGGGGTCCAGTAAGGGGGTGAGAACCCGGAGCCTGTCCGCAGGATCCACCTGGTGCAGCTCGCAGGCCGTCTCAAAGGCATCTAGAAAGTCACCCATGTCCTCCCCCTCCTTGCGCGGGGCCAGAATGGACTTATCCAAGCTCCGCGCAGTCCTGGCCCCCCCTTCACTCACCACCGCCCGGGGCCTGCTGCCCCCCAGCCTCGCCAGGTCCAGCTCATGTTGACGCTGTCGCTTTTCTCCTCCAGTTCCTGCTCCTCTGTCGCACCTCATGTTCCTCTGTCTCTCCTTCTCCTTCCGGTCATGCTCCCTCTGTTCCTTACGATCCTCCAGCTCTCTCAGTTTTATCTCTCTCTCCCATTCCAGCCGCTGGCGCTCCACGGATGAGCGTCGCCGGGACGATCCCCTGCTGGGGGGTGAGCTTCACCGGGAGGATCCCCTGCTGGCCGGGGGGGTCACGGCGCCCTTGGTGCTCGCTGGGCTCCTCCTCCCCCTCCCCCTAGGCATAGGAATGGGGGGTCTCAGGACGCCCTCAGCAGCCGGCTGACCACGCCCAGCCGGGCCAGACACTGGTACCTGTGCTGCATCTGCCTGGCTGCTTCCCTCAGAGACAGGGATCGGTTCATTCCTGTGATCTTCCTCCTCCAGCTGGGCAATCAGCTGGTCCTTGGTGAGTTTCCCACTGCGCAGCCCCCTGTGCTTGCAAATCTCCACCAAGTCGCACTTGTGCCACTTGGCATACATCTTCTTGCTGGCCACTCGCAGGCCGGGGTACTCGCCGCTCCCCACGGGTTCCAGGGGGACCGTTAGTGTGCCAGTCCTTGAGGTCACCCCCTCTCTGCCAGGGTCGAGCTGCAGACTCCTCCGCCTCTGGGACTGCTCACTGTGATCCCCCGGGTGACCCTGTTACTGCAAAGTCCTGCTCTCTGGTCACACTCTCCCAGGGGTTAATCGCCCCTTCGTTTTACTGCTCCCCAGTCACTTACTGCAGGAAGCGCCGTCCACGGGGTGCAGTAGATCCCACCGCTGCCACCAGTTGTCACGGAGTGTAGGGGAGTCAGGCCCTGCACCCCCGGGCTCCCTGCCGATTCACAAGGACTCTCAGCCAGACAGTAAAGCAGAAGGTTTATTTAGACGACAGGAACACAGTCCAACACAGGTCTTGCAGGCACAGATAACAGGATCCCCCCTGTTAGGTCCATCTTGGGGCCCCGGAGCCCCACAGCCCCCCTTGGGGATCAGAGCCCTCTCTCTCTGCCTCCCCTCTTTTCCCTAGCCAGCCCCATTCTGCCCAACCCCCTCCGGCCCCTCCTCTCTGCCCAGCTTCTTTCCTGGGCCAGGAGGTCACCTGACCCCTTTGTCTCCAACACCTTTAGATGCACCTTTGCAGGGGAGTTGCTTGGGCCATCAGTTGCTAGGAGACAGAGTGTCAGGCATTCGGTTGCACCGGCCTCCTCCTTTGCTAGATACTTAGAGGCCTGCATCCAGCATTCCCAGCCCCCAGTACGAACAGTCCCACTGTTCGTACCTCAAAACAGAGGTTTTGAGAGGAAAAAAGGTGCTGCTGAGCTGGTAGGGGAGGGCAAGGTCCCAGGCGGGTGTTGTGTGAGGAGCTGTGTAGCCCCGAAAAGGCGTCCTGCTGGGCAAGGGCAGGTGAGGAGGGCCAGGGCTTTTCCCAGGGCTGTTGCTGCGGCCAAAGCCTTTGGGAAGCAGAAGAGGGCCAGGGGTGCTGTTGCCTGCTGGGGCCCATGCGACGGTGTAGGTGTACGCTGACCGTAGCTGGTCTGTGGGAGCTGGGGCCCCTCTCTTTGCCCCTTTCCTCGTTAGTATAGTGGTGAGTATCCCTGCCTGTCACGTAGGAGACTGGGGTTCGATTCCCCAATGGGGAGGGTGATTCCCTTTTCAAGGGGGGAACAAAGAAATCCCTGGCCTGCCCACCCCATGCCTTGCATTCTCCTTCTATGGTCACTTCCCTTCGCACCCCAAACTGATGACTTTCACCTCCAGAGAGACAATTACCTCGCAAGGACACGCTGGCCCTAGCCAAAGCCTCTCCCTGGCCTTCCGCCCCCGGGCCCAGCTTTGGGGCCTGCATGTGGGGGCACGTTTCAGAGCGGCAAAGGGAAATAGGCTGGCCAGGGGCATGAGGACATTGGCCCAGACAAACAGGGAGGGACTTGGTCCAGGGGTGGAGGAAGACAGAAAAAGGGACAGGCATGGGATTGGCTTCCTCTATTTTTTCCTTTGCTCAGCATTTTACCTGTGACTGTAATGGGGAGACTTGAGAAATACCTGTGGCCGCCGGCGAGGTAGGTGGCCGCCCCGAGAGCGCAGAGCTGAGCATTTTGTGGTGGGCTGCTGCCTGCACCCCCAGCGCCTGGCCGTGATCATATAGTGGTTAGTACTCTGCGCTGTGGCCGCAGCAACCTCAGTTCTAATCCGGGTCACGGCATTGCTTTTTGGTGGGGAGGGGCTATCCTGCAGCACGCCTCGTGGCTCAGTCTGATGGCGTCCGTTTGCAAAGAGAGCCATCAGCCGGTCTTTAGTTTCTGCTTGGTAAAGGCAAGTCAGTGGGGTCCATCCATCAGAAAAAGAGTCCCAGGCCTTCTTGCTGGGCGCCAGGGTCCAAAAGCAGCGCATTCCCTCCTGGAAAGGGCTGTGTTTCGAATGTCCGTCCAGTGCGTGTTGAAGGGAAGGATCTCCGTGCCTGGGAAGCTGCGTCCCTCCAGAGGCGCTTGAGAAGCCAAAGGGGTCGTGGGTGAGTTTGTGATGAGGTGAGTCTGAAGTGTGGAAGGGGGAGGGTGGCAAGAGGAGGTTTTTGAGAGGGAAAAAGGTGCTGCTGAGCTGGTAGGGGAGGGCAAGGTCCCAGGCGGGTGTTGTGTGAGGAGCTGTGTAGGCCCGAAAAGGCGTCGTGCTGGGCATGGGCAGGTGAGGAGGGCCAGGGCTTTTCCCAGGGCTGTTGCTGCGGCCAAAGCCTTTGGGAAGCAGAAGAGGGCCAGGGGTGCTGTTGCCTGCTGGGGCCCATGCGACGGTGTAGGTGTACGCTGACCGTAGCTGGTCTGTGGGAGCTGAGGCCCTTCCCCATGCCCCTTTCCTCGTTAGTATAGTGGTGAGTATCCCCACCTGTCACTTGGGGTTTGATTCCGTGACAGGGAGGGTGACCCCTTTTCAAGGGGGGAACAAAGAAATCCCTGGCCTGCCCGCCACATGCCTTGCATTCTCCTTCGACGGCCACTTCCCTTCGCACCCCGAACTGATGACTTTCACCTCCAGAGAGACAATTACCTCGCAAGGACACGCTGGCCCTAGCCAAAGCCTCTCCCTGGCCTTCCGCCCCTGGGCCCAGCTTCAGGGCCTGCACGTGGGGGCACGTTTCAGAGCGGCAAAGGGAAATAGGCTGGCCAGGGGCATGAGCAGTGATTTCCCAACACCCCCCTGCAGTTTTGTGAACTAGTTACATGCCAAACCTGGTGGCTGAACTTCGCGACTTTGTCCTCACCCACAACTATTTCACATTTGAGGACAATATATATCTTCAAGTCAGCGGCACTGCTATGGGTACCCACATGGCCCCACAGTATGCCAACATTTTTATGGCTGACTTAAAATAACGCTTCCTTAGCTCTCATCTCCTAATGCCCCTACTGTACTTGCACTACACTGAAGACATCTTCATCATCTGGACTCATGGAAAAGAAGCCCTTGAGGAATTCCACCATAATTTTAACAATTTCCATCCCTCCATCTACCTCGGCCTACATCAATTCACTCAAGTGGTTCAGTTCCTTGACAGTACTGTGCTGATAAGAGATGGTCACATAAACACAACCCTGTACCGGAAACCCACTGTGGTGGAGTAGGGACTCTCTATGTGGGGGATGGGAGAGCAGGGAGGATGGGAGAGCAGGGAGGATTTTAGGTGAGACGCAGGTCTGCAGACTGTAACATGAGCTAGGCCTGGGGGAGGGGAGGTGACACCTCGGCCTAGGAGCTGGACAAAAGAAAAGTAGCTGAGTGGAGAGGGTGGGGTCAGTCTTTGGTTTTGGGACCGGGGTGGTGGGTTTGCAGGGGAACCTGTGCTGGAATCCAGACACCCTGAACCCCCAAAGAGGCCAGAGTGAGGGGTCCTGGCTCTGAACACGAGCTCTGCTGTATCCGGTGTTCCTGTTGTCCAATAAACCTTCTGTGTTACTGGCTGGCTGAGAGTCACTGTGGGTCCCAGGAAGAGGGGTGCAGGGCCGGACTCCCCCAGACTCCGTGACAACTGGTTGCAGTGGTGGAATCGACTGCACCCCGTGGACAGCGCTTCCTGCAGTAAGTGACTGGGGCGCAGTAAAACGAAGGGGTGATTAACCCCCGGGAGAGTGTGACCAGAGAGAAGGACTTTGCAGTAACAGGGTCCCCCGGGGGATCACAGCAAGCGATCCCAGGGGCGGAGGAGTCTGCAGCTCGACCCTGGCAGAGAGGTGGTGACCTCAAGGACTGGCACACTAGGGGTCCCCCTGGAACCCTTGGGGAGCGGCGAGCACCCCGGCCTGCGAGCGGCCAGCAGGAAGATGTATGCCCAGCAGCGCAAGTGCGACCTGGTGGGGCTGTGCCAGCGGAGAGGGCTGCACTGTGGGAAGCTCACCAAGGCCCAGCTGATTGCCCAGCTGGAGGACGAGATCGTGTGAATGAACCAATCCCTGTCTCTGAGGAAGCAGCCGGGCAGATGCAGCGCAGGCACCAGTGTGTGTCCCCACTGGGAGTGGTCAGCGGGCCGCTGAGGGCTTCCCGAGACCTCCCACCCCTAGGCCTAGGGGGAGGAGGAGGAGGAGCCCAGCTACTGAGGGCACCGTGACCCCCCTGGCCAGCAGGGGGTCGGCCCGACGAAGCTCACCCCCCAGCAGGGGATCGTCCTGGCGATGCTCGGCCTCCGTGGAGCACAGGCGGCTGGACTTGGAGAGAGAGATAAAACTGAGAGAGCTGGAGGAGCGTAAGGAACAGAGGGAACATGAGGAGAGACAAAGCCAGCGTGAGCTGGAGGAGAAGGAGAACCAGCGTAAACACGAAGAGAGGGAGAAGGAGAAGCAACGCGAACACGAGGAGAGGGAGAAGGAGAAGCAACGTAAACATGAGCTGGACCTGGCCCAGCTGAACAACAGTAAGGCCCCGGCTACGGTGAGTGAGGGGGGACCCAAGCCTACAAAGAGCTTTGATAAGAGCTTCCTGGCCCGGCGTAAGGAGCGGGAGGACATAGACACCTTCCTGACGGCCTTTGAGAATGCCTGCGAGCTGCACCAGGTGGACCCTGCAGACAGGATCCAGTTTCTCACCCCCTTACTGGACTCCACCGCCATGGAGGTGTACAGCCGAATGAAAGGGGCGGAGGCAGGGGACTACAACCTGTTCAAAGAGGCCCTGCTCCGCGAGTTTGGGCTGACCCCGGAGATGTACCGGAAGAGGTTCCGGAGTCAACATAAGACGCGGGAGGTCACATACCTACAACTGGTCAACCGGGCGCAGGGATACTCCCGCAAGTGGACAGCTGGGGCCCAAACTAGAGAGGACCTGCTTGACTTATTTGTACTGGAGCACCTGTATGCGCAGTGCCCCTCTGACCTGCGGCTGTGGTTGATGGACCAGAAGCCGGAGAACCCGCAGCACGCAGGCCGGCTGGCCGACCAATACATGGACAGTCGGACAGGGGATGGCAGAGAGGAGTTTCGAAGGAGCAGGCCTGCCTCAACGCAGAGAGAAAGTCACCATGGGACCTCCCAGCGGGGGCCTATGGAGAACCCCCACCAAAGGGGAACATCCAGCGTCAGGTCCATCCGACCCACTCGAGGGGACCCACGAGACATGGGCTGCTATCACTGTGGCCAACAAGGCCACATACGGGCCCAGTGCCCCAAGCTCAGGGACAGATCGAGCAGACCCAACCCGCAGAGGGTTGACTGGGTAGAGACCCAATCAGATGAGGGGCAACATTCCCAGGAAAGGGGGGCTGGCCGCGTACCACCTGCGAAGGAGGGAGGAGGGCCCCAGGTCTGCTCCTCTGGGGGGCTGGATGCTCCAGACTCCAGGTTTTTGGTTTACAGGGTGGGCATGGGGCTGCCCCTCCGGAAAGAGTGCCTTGTTCCCCTGGAGGTGGATGGGAGGAAGGTCACTGGGTACTGGGACACGGGCGCAGAGGTGACGCTGGCCCGGCCTGAGGTGGTGTCCCCAGATCGGATGGTGCCCGACACCTACCTGACCGTGAGGGGTGTGAGCGGGACCCCATTCAAGTTGCCCGTGGTGAGGGTGCACCTGAAGTGGGGGGCCAAGGAGGGCCCCAAGGACGTGGGGGTACACCCACATTTGCCCACGGAGGTGTTAATGGGGGGGACCTCGAGGACTGGCCAAGCAACGCCCGGGGTGCCCTGGTCATGACCCGTAGTCAGAGTCGGCGCAGGGCACTGCGCCCTGACAACGGGGAAGGTACTCTGCCCGAGGTGCCGGACCCTAACCTGGTGGGGAGGGAACGCCCAGGGACACGACCCAGAGAGGCTGCTACCTCAGACCTAGCTGGTGAGAGAGCAGGTCCCCATCCCTGTCCCAGCTGCCGAGTTCCAGGCCGAGTTGCAGAAGGATCCTCCCGCGGAAGCTCAGGGACCGGGCTGACCTCAGTGCAGTACAGACCATGAGGAGAGGTTACAAGGAGAGGTTCCTGTGGGAGAAGGGGTTCCTGTACCGAGAATGGGCTCCCCCCGGGGAAGTGGAGTCATGGGGGATCAGGAGGCAGCTGGTGGTTCCCCAGAAGTTTCGCCACAAGCTCCTGTACCTGGCCCATGACATCCCCCTCGCCGGGCACCAGGGAATCCGGCGCACCAGGCAGAGGCTGCTACAGAACTTTTACTGGCCTGGGGTCTTTACCCATGTCCGACAGTACTGCCAATCCTGTGACCCTGCCAGAGGGTGGGGAAGGCCCGGGACAAGGGGAAAGCAGCTTTGAGGCCTTTGCCCATCATAGAAGAACCTTTCCAGAAGGTGGCCATGGACATAGTGGGACCTCTCAGCAAGACGACCCGATCGGGGAAGAAATACATTCTGGTGGTGGTAGATTTCGCCACTCGCTACCCCGAGGCGGTGGCCTTGTCCTCTATCGAAGCAGACACTGTGGCAGATGCGCTGCTGACCATTTTCAGCCGGGTGGGGTTCCCCCAGGAAGTCTTAATGGACCAGGGGTCCAACTTCATGTTGGCCCTGCTCCAGTCCCTGTGGGAGAAATGTGGGGTCCGGCACAACTGGGCCTCAGCGTATCAGCCCCAGTCCAACGGGCTGGTGGAGAGGTTCAACGGGACGCTAAAGATGATGCTAAAACATTTAGGAACCAGCACCCACAGGACTGGGACAAGTTCTTACCTCACCTGCTGTTCGCATACAGGGAGGTACCCCAGGAATCTACCGGGTTCTCGCCTTTTGAACTGTTATATGGGAGGCGGGTAAGGGGGCCCCTGGACCTGATGAGAGACGAATGGGAGGGGAAGGCTGCCCGATGGCAAGTCAGTGGTGGAGTATGTCCTGACTTTCCGGGAAAGACTTGCCGAGCTCATGGGCCTGGCCAGGGAGAATCTGGCCCGAGCCCAGAGGAAGCAGAAGGTCTGGTACAACCGCACGGTGCAGGCCCGTGCCTTCGCCACTGGGGGTCAAGTGATGGTTCTCATCCCCATGAGAAAGAACAAACTCCAGGCTGCCTGGGAAGGGCCCTTCAAGGTTATCAAGCAACTAAATGAGGTAAACGATGTGGTGGAGCTGTCTAACCGGGCTCATCACTGCCGGGTGTACCATGATGAAGCCATACTATGACAGGGGGAATGTGGTGTTGGCCGTGTGTGGACTTTGGGAGGAGCCGGGAGATGACCCTTTAGTTGATCTATTCCCGGGGACAAAGGCTGGTTCCCCCCTGGAGGCGATTCCCCTCTCTGATCAGCTGACCCTGGCCCAGCAGGCTGAGATCAGAGGGGTGCTGCATCTGTACCGACAGCTGTTTTCCAACCAGCCCGGGCGCACTAATTTGATTGTCCACCGGGTGGAGAAAGGGTCAGCCCCCCCATACGATGCTCCCTTCGGGTCACAGGAAAACTGCCCAGGACCTAGAAAGAGAGGTCAGGAAATGCTGGCTTTGGGGTGATCCAGCCATCTTCCAGCCCTGGGCCTCGCCGCTGGTCCTGGTCCCCAAAAGGGATAGGTCGATCCGGTTCTGTGTGGACTATCGAAAGCTCAATGCCATCACTGTATCTGATGCCAACCCCATGCCCAGGCCTGACGAGCTCCTAGACAAGCTGGGAGGCGCTTGGTATCTCACCACCATGGATCTTACAAAGGGCTACTGGCAAGTGCCGCTGGAAGCAGATGCCAGGCTGAAATTGGCCTTTATCACCTCTCTGGGGCTCTACGAGTTTTTGACCCTGCCCTTCGGCCTCAAGGGAGCGCCCTGCCACCTTCCAGTGTCTGGTGGATCAGCAACTGAGGGGGATGGAGAGTTTTGCTGTGGCGTATATTGACGACATCTGCGTCTTCAGCCAGACCTGGGAGGACCACGTGTCCCAGGTTAAACAAGTGCTGAACCAACTCCGAGAGGCTGGGCTAACCATAAAGGCTGAGAAGTGCAAGGTGGGGATGGCTGAAGTATCTTACCTGGGCCATCGGGTGGGGAGCGGCTGCCTAAAGCCGGAACCAGCCAAGGTGGAGGTGATCAGAGACTAGCCTGCTCCCCAAACCAAGAAGCAGGTCCAGGCCTTTATTGGGATGGCGGGGTACTATCGGTTTAGTGCCCCACTTTAGCGCCATAGCCGCCCATCACTGAGCTGTGCAAGAAGGGGAAGCCAGACAAGGTGGTCTGGACCGAGGAGTGCCAGCAGGCTCTCCAGGCGCTGAAGGAGGCTCTGCTCAGAGGCCCAGTTCTGGCAAATTCAGACTTTGACAAGCCCTTTATGGTGTTCACTGACGCCTCAGACACGGGGCTGGGGGTGGTGTTGATGTAGGAGGATGAAAAAGGGGAGAGACACCCCATCGTGTACCTGAGCAAGAAGTTGCTACCCCGGGAGCAGAACTACGCGCCATCGAGAAGGAATGCCTGGCCATGGTGTGGGCCCAAGAAACTGGAGCCATATCTCTTTGGGCACCACTTCACCGTACACCGACCACTCTCCCTGACCTGGCTGCAGCAGCTGAAAGGAGCCAACGCCAAGCTCCTGAGGTGGAGCCTGATCCTGCAGGACTATGACATGGACGTGGTCCACGTGAAGGGAAGTGCCAACCTGATAGCAGACGCGCTGTCCCGAGGGGGCCCTGAACTTCCCCGGGTCACTGGGCAGAGTGACCCTGCTCAGTTCAGTCTCGAAAGGGGGAGAGATGTGCTGGAGTAGGGGCTGTCTGTGTGGGGGTTGGGAGCCGGGGAGGACATTAGGTGAGGGACAGGTATTCAGCCTGTAACCTCAGCTAGGCAGGGGAGGAGGTCAACATTTCTGCCAGGAGCTAGACAAAGGAGAGAGCCGACTGGAGAGGGAGAGCTGCTCTGATTTGGGGCTGGGTGAGGGAGTTCAGAGAATCCTAGGCTGGGATCCAAGCACCCTGAACCCCCCAGAAAGGCCAGATTGAGAGGTCCTGGCTCTGCCCACAAGCTCTGCTGTAGCCTGTGTTCCTGTGTCCAATAAACCTTCTGTTTTACTGGCTGGCTGAAAATCACTGCGAGTCCCAGGAAGAGGGGTGCAGAGTTGACTCCCGCACTCCAAGAGGCAGCGGGGATCAATGCCCGCGTCCTCCAGTGGCAAGGCAACCGCGGGACCTTCTCTTGCCCTTCTTTTAGAAGCCATGGACAGTCAGCCGGCTCAGCTCCTCCAGTGGCCTCCATCCCTCTCCCCGCTTGGCCTCCCAAAAGGCCAGCCCTTGCGGAGCACAAAGCTCTTCCACCCCGGCCCTTCTCCCCCTTGCGCTGACTGGGAGGCTGGCGACAGCTTGGGGAAGTTAGCTCAAATGGAAGAGCATGGGAGAAGTAGTCAGACCCAGACACACATTCTCCAGCCTGCTCTGCTCTGCTGGGCTGGGCTCTAGTGGGGGACCTGCCCCTTTCTTTCTGAGCTCTCACTGGAGCACAATCCCTTTCCTCCTCCCTCCCTGCTAGTCTACGCCAAGCTCATTGGCTGGGAGGGAGAGCCACTCAAATACAGAATTACTCACATCCCAGGGGTCCATGAAGAGAATGAGGAGATGGGCGGGGTGGCACGCGATACCAGCTCAGCTGAGACCGTGAGACCTCGCAGCCTCCTGATCTCAGGCAGCATGGCAGCCGTGGAGCAGAGCAGAGCACGCAGACAGCTTGGAGACAGCCAAAGCGGGGAAGGGCTGCGTTGGTCTGGAAGAGGGAGTCGGTGGCTGTCTATCCTGGCAGAGGCAGGGTCGTTTTGCTGTATGCTGGGCCAGGGCCAGGAGCCTGCTAGAGTTGCTGAGCTGGGCCTGCTTCTGGCTTTGCTTGGGTTAGAGGAAAGTGGTGAAGATAAGAACGGCGCTCCTGGGTGAGACCGATGGTCCATCTAGGCCACTATCACGCCTTCTGACAGTAACCGATGCCAGGCGCTTCAGAGGCAATGGCCAGAGCAGGCAATCGTCAAGTGATCTATCCCTGCGTTGTCTTCTGAAGCTTGGTGCTTGTTTCAGGCTAACTCTCAGCCCAGACACACCCAGGAGGAGCGTTGGTGTTTGTGCCGAGGACCGTGGCTGGGACTCGGACCCCTTCCCCAGCTCTGGGTAGCACGCCCCCTCCCCATTTCAGGCTGTGTTCTGCTTAAGGCCGCAGAGCCCTTGCCTTTTTTGCCCAGTGCCTGAGAGTCAGGCCAGCTGCGGGAATTAGCTCAAGCGCAGAGCGCCGCTTTGCATGCGAGAGGTAGTGGGGACGCCGCCCGCATTCTCCGAGCCGGTCAACTAAGGGCTCCTGATGAGCCTGGTGGACGGGAGAGCCGCCATCTGACTTTTGGCCTGGCTGCCCGTAGCGGTCAGGCCGAAATCAAAAGCCACCCTCCCCAAGCCCACAGCCACCCAGGGGCTCCTCTGCACCATCTTGCCTCCACGAGTGCCACACTCTGACCAGCTGAACCAGGCAAGCCACGGGAAGCTTCTCAAGGTCTTTCCTGGTGTGGGCTTGATGCTAAAAGCACCTGGCTGTTCATCAGCAGTTGCAAGAAGTGTGCAGAGTAGGAGAAGCGATGGGGCTGTAGCTTTCCACAGCATCTCAATTTGGGCAGCTTTCCATTCCCTTTTCTGTGTAATGTCCCTCCCACGGGTTTCACTTGCAGAGCTGTACGACTCTGGCAGGGTGGCCATTTAGAAATCTTTTCCTTGCTTTTCTTTTCACCTGGCCCCAGCGTTAGGACCGTTTGGGTGTTTCAGTGTGTGTGTTTTCCCATTTGGAGGCATTTGAAGTTTGGAAGGGAGCTGAAAGAGGCGTCTTTTTCACAAGCAAGTTGGCTTTCTGCACAGGTAGGGGCTGCATAAAGAGAGACTGCCTCCTGGCGGGGCTGCAGTGGCTCTTCACAGGGGCAGTCCCACTGTATATTGGTACCAGAGTTTTGCCGGCCTCCTTTCGTGGGCTGACCTGGCTCCTCTCTTTAGGAGACTGGTGACCCCAAACTTCCCAGGAACCATCATAGCGAGGCCAACCTGAGCACAGACACCTGCTCAGCACCCTGGGTGCAGCCCTGAACTCCAGCAATCAGCTACGCTCAGCTGCCCACCCAACAAGCATTACAAGCAGGAGCCTTCGTGCCCCGTGTGTTCAGGTCGCTCCCAGCGCCAGCTTTAAACTCCGCTGCTCAGTTCTAAGCTTTGGCTACACGGGGCAGCCTGGAGCTCAGCCAATGCCTCCCGTTGCTGGCTGCGCTTCCCGCCTCCTCGTGGCAGGTTCACACCCCGCAGGCAGATCTCTGAACCGGAGCCGAACTGCTCTCAAATCCAGCGCTTAGCAGCAGCTTTGCTAGGAAAGTGCTGACGTCCCAAGCAACGTAAGAGCCAGAGCGCTGTGTGCGGGATCTTCTATCGGTCCCCTCACCGTGGTGTCTGTCAGGCACAAGGGAAAACCAGGGAAATGTTTTCATGGCGTTTATGGCAGAAGGGGCCATTAGCTCAGCTAGTCTGACCCCGAATAACACAGAATTACACCATGACACACACTGATCCCACAGACCTTAGATAGATCAAAGCGTCTCAGCCCTCAGGAAGGAGGCTAAACTGGGTGCCAGAGGCAGCGAACAAGGGGCCCCCAAGGCAATGGCAGGGAGCTGACGAGGTGAAATATGCCCCGATGATCCCAGCAGGCGACCCACCCCCATGCTGCAGAGGTGGGAGTCCCTGTTCCTCCTGCCCTTAAGAATCTCTGGTGGTAAGTGGGTCCCCGCAGTTCCCCAGATAAGAATCCTCCATGTGGTTTCCCTGGCTTCACCTCCAGATAAGAACATTGTGTGGAGGGGGTGGGAGGAAGGTTGTCTGGCAGATCTGTAAAGGGGGACTGTGTCTCCCTGTCTGGCCCAGGCTCCTTGGAGGAAGTGATCTCAGTGTGACTGGCTGTCTCCATTCCTCCCACCCATAAGAATCCCTGGTGTGTGGGTGCACCCTAGACCATTAAGGATCTCTGGTGGGTGGGTGTCTCTCTCCCCTAGTCAGGATCTCTGGGCCGTGCCTGTATAAAAAGAGACTTTGACTCACCCAGGCTGGGCTGCCATCATGGAACAGACCAGGTCCTTCTGTGGAGGGTTTGTGTTCCTCCAAGGACGTGATCTCAGTGTGTGTGGGTGTCCCTGTCCCTTCAACCCTTAACAATCCCTGGTGCGTGGGTGTGCTGGGCCCCATTATAATCCCCTCTGTCTTACCCCCCATGAGGGATCCGGTGGATGTGGGGGTTCTCCACGCTATGGGGGGTGTCTGGTGCCCCTGTCCCTGCTGGTTAATAGTGGAGTGTGTGGGTGTCCCCCTGCCCATTAAGGATCCGTGTTATGTGGATGCCCCCGTTCTTCTCATTAAGAATGGTGAAATGGAGCATATGGGTGTGTCCCCCCACCCCATGAACTAGCTCCCGTGTGTGGTTCCCCTGCCCCCATCCAGGCTCTGTGGTGTGTGAGTGCCGCTGTTCCTCTGTTCAAGATCCGTGGGGCAGGGGGCAGCCCTCCACCCAAGTCAGAATCCCCAGCGTGTGGGTGCTCCCAGCCCCCCTCCAGGCTCTGTGGGGGGTGTCTAAAAAGAGACCGTGTCTCACTGTCTTGCCCAGGCTACGCTGCAGGGGCTATTCACAGGTGCAATCCCACGACTGATCAGCACAGGAGTTTTGACCTGCTCCATTTCTGACCTGGGCCGGTTCACCCCTCCTTAGGCAACCTGAGACCCCAAGCTTCCTTGGGATCATCATATTGATGCTGAACTTAGTGTGGACACCCAATCGGCACAACCCCCTACAGCCCAGAACTCCTGAGCTCAAGGGATATGCCAGCCTCAGCCTCCCCAGGAGCTGGGATCACAGGCACCAGCCATGGGGCCTGGCTTGCTTTGCAGTTTGGCAGCTGGAGCTTTAAACTCTGCTTGTGAGCTCTGTGCCTTGGCCAGACGGGGACAGCCTGGAACTGGGAAATGCTCCTGCTTCCCCGCCCCATCTCATGTCGAGCTGCAGGCGCTGCTGTCCTCTCAGGTAAGATCCCGGATGTTTCGGGGCCCCCCATCCCCCGGCCCAGGTGTCCGGGTACCTCTGCCCCCCTACAGAATCCTGGATGAGTGGGTGTCCGGCCCTCTGCAGAGGATCCCGGAGTGTGGATGCCCTTGTCCCCTACAACATCCTGGGTGTGGGTGCCACTCTCCCCGTAGATCTCTGGTGGGTTTGTCCCCAGGGTGTGAGCGCTCCCATCCCCGATACAGGCTGGGGGTATAACTGGCTCTCCCTGTCCTGCCCAGGTGGTGCTACAGGAGCTGTTCACAGGGGCAGCAACCCCACTGTCACCCTGCAGCTTTACCCTGCTCCAGGGGTGACCTACTTCACCCTCCTGGGGGAGTCCGGGGACCCCGAACTGCCCAGAATCCCCGGATTGATGTCGCGATTAGCACAGACACCGGCTCAGCCTGGCAGGGAGCTGCCCTGAGCCCTGACACCCAGCTTCCTCCGCCTCCTGCTGCACAGCGAGGATCCCACGCGAGAGCCTTTGTGCCCCGCGTGTCCAGCCAGGGCCCTCCCAGCTCCAGCTTTCAACTCTGCTTGTCAGCTCTCCTCTCCAGCCACACGGGGGCAGCACTAACGGCCTCATCTAAATTTGACCCTTCAGACCGCAGATTATAACCCAGCGGGCAGATTATAGCCCAGGAAGCCAAATCCTTCCCAAACTGAGACAGTTGAAGCAGAAGATCCCCTTGGAAAGATCATGATTTTTGCCTTTAAAACCAAGGAAAATGTACATTGGTCTCTTCTGTCTACAGCGAGAGATTGAAGAAACTCAATTGATTTCATTGACTGGAGGTTAAGAGGGGATTTAGTCACTGATATTAAATACACAGTTATAAAAATTCCCAGAGGGGGGAATATAAGATTTGAAAGGGTTCTTAAATTCACCAGACAAAGGTTGAACACGACCCCTTGGTTTGCAGTCAATGTCACAAAACCCCAACTGGAAATTACCAATTTTTAACAGTGAGGCTAATTATCTAGTGGCACAAGTTCTGCGCAGGAATAGGTAAAATCCCCATCACTGCCCTGTGTAAATCAAGAACGCAGCTCTTGCTGCAAGACACCTGGTGTGTGAGTGTCCCTGTTCGCCCTTCAGAACCTCTGGTACATGGTGCTTCCTCCTCCCAGTTCAAGATCCCCATCATGTGGGTGCTCCCATCCAGGATCTCTGGTGGGTGTCTCTGTCCCCACCCCATGAACTAGCTCCCGTGTGTGGTTTCCTGCCTGCCCCCATCCAGGATCTGTGGGTGTCTCTGTTCCCCTTTTCAAGATCTGTGTTGCTTGGGTGCGTCCTCACCCCAAGTCAGAATCCCCAGCGTGTGGGTGCTCCCATCCCCTCCAGGCTCTGCGGGGGGTGTCTGTATACAAAGAGACCGTGTCTCACTGTCTTGCCCAGGCTATGCTGCAGGGACTATTCACAGGTGTGATCCCACTACTGCTCAGCAGGGGAGTTTTGACCTGCTCCATTTCCGACCTGGGCCGGTTCACCCCTCCTTAGGCAACCTGGGGACCCTAAGCTTCCCCAGGATCACCATATTGATGCTGAACTTAGTGCGGACACCCGATCGGCACAGCCCCCTGCAGCCCAGAACTCCTGAGCTCAAGCGATCTGCTGGCTTCAGCCTCCCCAGGCGCTGGGATCACAGGCACCAGCCAGGAGCCCGGCTTGTTTTGCTGTCTGGCAGCCTGCTTTAAACTCTGCTTGTGAGCTCTGTGCCTGGGCCAGACGGGACAGCCTGGAACTGGGAAATGCTCCTGCTCCTCGCCCCGCCTCATGTCGAGCTGCAGGCACCGCTGTCCTCCCAGGTAAGATCCCGGATGTTTGGTGCCCCCATCCCCGTCCAGGAGCCCAGGTGTCCGGTACCTCTGCCCCCATACAGAATCCTGGCTCTGTGGGTGTCCGTCCTCTGCAGAGGATACCGAGCGTGGATGCCCTTGTCCCCTACAAGATCCTGAGTGTGTGGGTGCCACTCTCCCCTAGAAGATCTCGGGTGCGTGGTGGGTGCCCTGTTCGCCCTTACAGCATCCCTGGTGCACGGGGCCTCCTCCGTCCCAACTCAGGCCCCAGGGTGTGAGCGCCCCATCCCCGATACAGGCTGGGGCGGGGGAGGGGTATAACGGGGTCTCCTGTCCTGCCCAGGCGGTGCTACAGCAGCTGTTCACAGGGGCAGCAACCCCACTGTCACCCTGCAGCTTTAACCTGCTCCAGGGGTGACCCATGCGGGTCAGGAGTGAGGGGCACCAGCAGAGCTGAGAGTCTGGAGGTCAGGACTGGGATAGCAGGGGCTGCGGGTCGGGAGTGAGGGGCACCGTCAGAGCTGGTTGACGCCTAAGGAGCTGCGGGTCGGGAGTGAGGGGCACCAGCAGCGCAGTAACTGGGGAGCTCAGCGAGGAATCGAGGGGCTGCGGGTCAGGAGTGAGGGGCACCAGCAGAGCTGTGAGGCTGGAGGTCAGGACTGGGATAGTAGGGGCTGCGGGTCGGGAGTGAGGGGCACTGGCAGCGCAGTAACTGGGGAGCTCAGCGGGAAATCCAGGGGCTGCGGGTCGGGAGTGAGGGGCACCAGCAGAGCTCTTGGTGTGAGATCAGGACTGGGATAGCAGGGGCCGTGGTCGGGAGTGAGGGGCACCGGTAGAGCTGAAGGAAGCCCAGGGTCTGTGGGCCAGGAGTGAGGGGCACCTGCAGCACAGTGACTGGGAGCTCTGCGGGAAGCCCAGTCGCTGCAAGTCGGGAGTGAGGGGCACCAGCAGAGCTGTGGATCTGGAGATCAGGATTGGGATAGGAGGGGCTGAGGGTCGGGAGTGAGGCAGCAGCAGAGCAGGAGGGAGACCAGGGGCTGCACGTCGGGAGTGAGGGGCACCAGCAGAGCTGTGGTTGTGGAGATCAGGATTGGGATAGGAGGGGCTGTGGGTCGGGAGGCGGCACCAGCAGAGCTGTGAGTCTGGAGGTCAGGTCTGGGATAGTAGGGCCATGGTCGGGAGTGAGGGGCACCAGCAGAGCGGTGAGTCTGGAGGTCAGGTCTGGGATAGTAGGGGCTGCGGGTCGGGAGCGAGGCACCGCAGCGCAGTAACTGGGGAGCCCAGCGAGGAATCCAGGGGCTGCGGGTCGGGAGTGAGGGGCACCGGTAGCACAGTGACTGGGAGCTCTGCGGGAAGCCCAGTTGCTACAGGTTGGGAGTGAGGGGCACCGCCAGAGCTGGAGGGAGCGAGGGGCTGCATGTCGGGAGTGAGGGGCACCAGCAGAACTGTGGGTCTGGAGATCAGGATTGGGATAGCAGGGGCTGCGGGTCGGGAGTGAGGGGCACCGCCAGTGCTGGGGTAACCAAGGGGCTGCGGGTCGGGAGTGAGGGGCACCAGCAGAGCTGTGGGGCTGGAGGTCAGCACTGGGATACTATCCAGCCTGATGGTAAGCGATGCCCAGCTGACCCCATGGCTAGTACGCCCTGCTCCACCCACGGCCGGGCTGGGAGTCAGGACTCCTGGTTCTTCTCCCCAGCTGTGGGAGGCAGTGCAGGCTAGTGGTTAGAGTGGGGGTTGGGAGCCAGGGTATCCGGTCCCACCGCTGGCTCTGGGAAGGGAGTGGGGCGAGTCGTGGTGCCCCCGGCTTGAAGTGGTTTCCATCCTGTGCAGGGTTTACAGGTTTGTTCACTGGCCTCAGCACCTCCCACTGTACAAATTGTCCCAGTGCCACTGGGTCTAGTGGTTAGAGCCGGGAGGCCGGGAGCCAGGCAGGGGCGGGGTGTAAGGGGCCCGGGAGGCACCTGGCCTGCCCACCCAGAGGCCCTGCTCCCACTGGCCCTCTCCCGCAAGGCCCCATCTCACTTCTGCCCTTCCCTGGCTCCATCCGGCCACATGGGGCCGTGGGAGAGGCCGGGGTGCAAATGGCAGAGAGGCAGGCGGGGGCCTTGGGGTGGGGCGAAGAGGTACAAGTGGCAGGGCCTGCAAGAGACGTGAGAGGTCGGCGGGGGGTCAGGAGTGGAACAAAGGGGTCCTGAGGGGGCGGGCGGGGCTGAAGGGGAGTGGGCGGGGTGGAGGGGCGTGTGGCGGGGCTTGGCAGGAGGAGGCTGAGTGGCAGCAGGCCTTGGGGCAGGGCCACAGTCCGGGCCCGCCCAGCCTCCCAAGTGGAGGAGTCCTGCTGCCCATGGAGCCAGGACTCCTGGGTTCTATTCCTGGCTCTCCCACAGACTCCCAATCTGAGCTGGTGCAGCCCATTTCGCCCTCCCTGGTGCCTCAGTTTCCCCGTGTGAGACGGGTCCCAGTGTGAACGGCTGCAGCGCCGTGGAGAATCTCCCCTTCTCCTGGCGGCTCCTGGTAGCTCTGGGGAAGCAGCCAACTGCTGCAGCCCCTGGCTCCCGCCTGGGCAGCCCGGTGGGGGTGGGATCTGGGCAATGGAAGAAGGAATCTCTTCCCCACCCCACCCCGGGACATGGGGAGGCTGGTGCCGGGGCAGGAGTCCTGCAGCCCTCGCAGGGGAGAAGGGGCAGGTTCCCGGCTTGGCTGCTGATGGGGCGGTGGGGGCACTGCTGGATGGGGCTCCCCTGCGGGGTGGAGATGGAGCACGCATGCCTGCTGGGAGCGGACGTCCTCTGGATGGGGAGGGTGACACTGGCCAAATTGTGGGAGCTCTGTCCCCAGACAAGGGAGGGGCCTCTCAGCCTTGCCGGCTCGCCTCTTTCACCAGGATCGCCCAGCACCTGGCCTGGCCCAGACCCCCTTCCTCAGCGCCAGCAGCTGCCCACTGTGGGGAGTGGAGCGGCCGGGTGGGGCCTCTGCCCCCGGGAGCAGGGCCGGGCACTGGGGCAGGGGCTGTGATGGGGAGGTGGGTTGAGAGATGTCGGGGGCAGCTGGGACTCAGGGGAATGGGGCAGGCTGCAGGAGGAAGTGTGGGGCCACCGAGGGGAGCTGGGGGCTGGGAAGCTGGGGGGACACAGATGGGGGTAGTGGTGACACTGCAGGGGGCTGCTCAAGAGGCAGTGGGTTGGGGGCAGGGCGGGAGCTCAGACAGGGGTGGGGTCAGGCTGTTGCGGGTCTCCTGTGAATGGCACCAGACTGCAGGAACCCCTGCCGGCAGCCCTGCTGGGCTCTGGTCAGTGCAGCCCCATGCACCCTGCTGGGGGTCTGGTCAGTGCAGCCCCGATGCACACTGCTGGGATCTGGTCACTGCAGCCCCCGATGCACACTGCTGGGGGCTCTGGTCACTGCAGCCCCTGATGCACCCTGCTGGGGTCTGGTCACTGCAGCCCCCTGCTGCACACTGCTGGGGCTCTGGTCACTGCAGCCCCCGCTGCACACTGCTGGGGGCTCTGGTCACTGCAGCCCCCGATGCACCCTGCTGGGGTCTGGTCACTGCAGCCCCAACCTCACACTGGAACTGGGCGGGGAAGGTTTCTTCTCGCGCCCCATTGGTCAGGGCTCTGCCTCCTCTTCCTATTGGCTGTCTCGGAGAGGCGGAGTTTCGAGAGGGCGTCACGTGGCCTTGAAGCGTTCGCGAGGCGGCTCCTGAGCAGCCCGACCCCCGAGCTCCTCCCCACTGCCGCCCATCCCCTCTCTGCCCCGCCCCCAACCCCTGAGCTCCTCCCCACTGCCGCCCATCCCCTCTCTGCCCCGCCCCAAACACACCCCCAGCTCCCTCCCCACTGCCGCCCCTCCCCTCCTCCCCGCCCCCAACCCCTGAGCTCCCTCCCCACTGCCGCCCATCCCCTCCTCCCCGCCCCCAACCCCTGAGCTCCTCCCCACTGCCGCCCATCCCCTCTCTGCCCCTGCCCCCAACCCCTGAGCCCTCCCCAGTGCTGCCCTCCCCTCTCTGCCCTGCCCCCAAACCCCCGGAGCGCCCCTCCCAGTGCCGCCCATCCCCTCTCTGCCCCGCCCCAACCCCTGAGCTCTCCCTCCCACTGCCGCCCTCCCCTCTCTGCCCCGCCCCAACCCCTGAGCTCCCCTCCCCAGTGCCGCCCATCCCCTCTCTGCCCCGCCCCAACCCCGAGCTCCTCCCCACTGCCGCCCATCCCCTGTGCCCCCGCCCCACCCCCGAGCTCCCTCCCCACTGCCGCCCATCGCCCCTGCCCTGCCCCCAACCCCTGAGCGCTCCTCCCCGGTGCCGCCCATCCCCTCTCTGCCCCGCCCCAAACACCACCCCGAGCTCCTCCCCACTGCCGCCCATCCCCTCTCTGTCCCGCCCCAACCCCACCCCGTGGTCCCCATCCCCAGCGCCGCCTCCCCTCTTCTGCCCCCTTCCCCAACACCCCCAAGCTCCCCTCCCCAGTGCCGCCTCCCCTCTTCTGCCCCCATCCCCAACACCCCCAGCCCTCTCCCCAGTGCCGCCCATCCCCTCTTCTGCCCCCCCCAAACACCCCAGCTCCTCCCAGTGCCGCCCTCCCTCTCTGCCCCTGCCCCAACACCCCCGAGCTCCTCGATGCCGCCCATCCCCTCTTCTGCTCCCGAACTCAAACACCCCCGAGCTCCCTCCCCAGTGCCGCCCATCCCCTCTTCTGTCCCCGCCCCATCATCCCCGAGGACCCCTCCCCAGTGCCGCCCATCCCCCTCTTCTGCCCCAGCCCCAAACACCCCCCCGAGGCCCCCTCCCCCAGTGCCGCCCATCCCCCCTCTGCCCCCGCCCCCAAACACCCCCCCGAGCTCCCCCGATGCCGCCCATCCCCCTCTGCCCCCGCCCCAACACCCCTGAGCTCCTCCCCAGTGCCGCCCATCCCCTCTCTACCCCGCCCCAAACACACCCCGAGCTCCTCCCCAGTGCCGCCCATCCCCTCTACCCCGCCCCAAAACACCCCGAGAACCCAATCCCCAGTGCCGCCCATCCCCTCTCTACCCCGCCCAAACACCCCGAGAACCCAATCCCAGTGCCGCCCATCCCCTCTCTGCCCCGTGCCCAACCCCCTGAGCCCTCCCGATGCCGCCCATCCCCTCTTCTGCCCCGCCCCAACACCCCCAAGCTCCCCTCCCCAGTGCCGCCCATCCCCTCTTCTGCCCCCGCCCCAAACACACCCCGACACTGCTCCTGGTTTTGGGAGGGGAACAGGAGAAAGGACAAAAGAAGCAAGAGACGAAGAGAAAGGAGGGAGGGATGGATGGAGGAAAAGGTGAAACAAAAAGAACAAACCCTAATGTCCCCAGTGATTTTAAGGGACAAAATCCAAGGTACGAATAAAATTCTGCCTCCTTAAGCTCGTGTTTTCCATGCCTAGAATTCAACTGTCACCAGATGGATCAGACTGAACAGGTTTCAAACCTCGAGGAGGCTCTTACCTTCTAAACAGGGACGGCTGTTTTCTAGTAAAATCAGGAAAAGGGAAGGAGAAAACTCGAAAGAGGTTCCTCCTGGCGCTCACGTACGTGAACCCGAATACTCTCTCAGTCCTCAAAGAGAGACCTGGAGAAGGAGACTTGCTGAAGCAAAGCCACAGGGTCTCTGAGGTTTCCCTGGCCCCTCGCCCCTGTCCTGCCTGGCTGATGTCAGCATCTCTCTGTGAGGTCACCACCTCCCCACCACCTTGACCAATAGTCTGAGGTCCTGCCAAAGGCCTTTGTGATGTCACTGCCACACCCTCCCTTGCGGTGCTAATGTCCTGCCCCTGGCCAGGCACTTTGGAGGTTTGAGCTACTCCTGTGGATCACCCACCAAGGAGCGCTCGTTCTAGGAAGCAAGCCGCTAGACAGGAAAACATCAGACGCTGCTCCCAATGCTACACTCAGTTTTTCAGAAATTAGTCGACTTTATGACCAGAAGAGACCATTAGAGCATCTAATCTGACCCCCTGCATATCACAGGCCTCCTGTATGACACAAGAGCTACTTTTGGGCAAACACATTCCAGAAAGGCATCTAGTCTTTATTAAGTGACATCAGGAGATGGTGAATCCACCACTTTCCTTGGTAGCTTGTTCCTGTGGTGAATCATCCTTGCTGTTGAAGATTTGTGTCTTATTTGTAATATGAATTTGTCTCTTTACACCTTCCAGCCACTGGGTCTTGTTATTCCTTTATCTGCTAGATTAAAGAGCCCTTTAATACACAACCTTTTCTCTCCATTAAGGCCCTTCAACACTTCAATGAAGTCACCTTTCAATCTCTTTTGATAAGCTAAACAGGTTGAGCTGTTTCAATAGCTCACTAGAAGGCATTTTTTCCAGCCTCAGAACATTTGTCATCAGACTCTGAACTGCAGCTGGATGTGGTTCTTGTTCTTCTGCACAACATAGCTCCTGGAGAAGAGGGATCTGTAAATGTGCATTCATATGACACCTGTTTAATTGATGAAAACATAAACTGACACTTAGAGGATTGGAAACTGATTTCAGCGGATGGACAGCTTTGCTAGGTTTTTATGCATTTGGACAGCGAAATCTGAGCGTTTACATTCATATCAAGCACTCCTGTATAGAGGAGCCCTGAACAGAATGGAGAATGGAATGAAATGTTTTCCTTTTTTAAAAAAAGGAAAGAAGGTTATAAGAGAACACTGGGGTTTAAACTGAGGATCACTGGAGCTGCAATCAACCACTCTACCACTGAGGTATACCAGCACAATGAGCTGAGTAGGGAATTGTGATTTTCAGGACTTTGAAGGACAAACCCTGCTTCATCGAGGTCCTTTGCCATTCCCAGACCACAGGTGGTTTTAAAAATGGGGTTTGATTAAACTTCTTAAATGTGGCAAACACCACAGCTATGCACTCACTGATATAGCTTCTCCCACTGACATAGCTGCCACCTCTGGGGAAGTGGATTAACTACACCCACAGGAAAACTCTCTCCTTTAGCACAGAGCAGTGGTTCTCGCTGTGGATCAGGACCCCAAAGTGATGTGACCCTGTTTTAATGGGGTTGCCAGGCTGGCATTAGACTTGTTTGGGCCTGGGGCTGAAGCCAAACGTCTGAGCCCCACCACCCAGGGCTGAATCCTCAAGCTCTGATTTGCCCTCCCTAACTGGGGCAGAGCTCAGGCTTTGTCTCCCTGCCTCTGCTCAGTTTCTGAGGAGCTTGATCCTCTTCCAGGGCCATGTAGTGAGTTTATTTTGGCAGAAGGAGGTTGTAGTGAAAGGAAGTTTGAGAAACCCTGGCATAGAGCCTCTGAATATGTCTAGACTTGGCTCCTGTGGCAGATCAGAGACGGAAAGTGCAGCCATGGAGACACTACACACCAGCCTTGCCTAACAGGCAAGAATCAAACCTCCACAGAAAATGCCTGTTGCTTTCTACCCCATCTCCCTAAGCGCTCAGCTACCAACACTTAACAAAGGGGCTTTTCTACACTATGGTTCTGGTCTCACTGAAGGGTCATTTCCAATTGTTTGCTCAGATCAGCATTAGGAAAATGGTGCCCTGGGCAAAGCTTGTACTTTGGGCACTTCCCATTGCCCCTGGATGATCCCCACTCCCTTACCGCTAGCTCCTGCACTCCCAACCATTGCGCCTCCTTCACCCCTAACTCCTGCCCTCCGCCCTTATCTCCTGTGCCACCAGCCATTGCCCCGCCTCCTGCAGCCCCCGCATGGCCCAGTGCTAGGGCCCCGCGCTTGTCTCTCCCTTTCCCTGGGCTTTGCATCACTAGCTCCTGCTTAGTGAGTAGGGTCTAGTAGTTCCCAAAATGTGGGCATGACTCCTAGGGGACACAGAGAACATGCATGGGGCACCTCAGGGCCTGAGCCAGCCCCATGGAGGGAGCAGCACTCAGCCCCACTGAGCCCCAGCTCTTCTCCAACCCCACTCAGCCTGGGCCCCTGGCTCCCAGCACGGGGCGGGCAGGGCAAGGGACAGACCAGGCAGAGCGGACAGGGTGGGGGAGGGACACCGGGGCGGGGCTGGCGGGAGGGTCACAGCGGGGGACACTGCGGGGCAGGTTGGGGGCTGAGGGCTTGTGGGGCTGCTCCCAGGCAGCCCAGCCCCGCCCCTGCTGCTGCCCCCAGGCCCAGCTGGGGTGAAGCCTTTCACTCTGCGCTGCCTCTGCCCTGCGCCCCGGATCCCACGCTGGATTCGAATCCCAACGGCCGCAGCGCGCCCGGCAGGCGGGGTGGGCAGCGGCCTCGGCGAGGGAACCAGGGCCTCCTCCACGCGCCGAAGTCCCTGTCCCGCGCCTCCGCCAATCAGGAGCGGGAGGGGCGCGCGAAGGACGAGCCACGCCCCCTCCTCCAATAGAGGCCGCAGAGAGAGAGAGAGAGAGAGAGAGAGAGAACTACGCTCCCAGAGTGCACCGGGAGGGGGCGCGTTGTCTGAGCAACCTGCCTGTCACTTCCGCCTGAGACGAGCCAGGAACCACAACTCCCAGCCTGCCCCGGGCGCCCGCCTCTCCAGCCCAGGTGAGGGCGGGTCCCTGGGTCAACCTGACACCCCAACGCAACTCCTCATCCCCGCCCCGCCCCCAGAGAGCCGGCCCTGCCTCCGGCTCCTGACCAGAACTCGCGTGTCCCTTGGCCTGTCTCTCCCCACTCGGGGTGGGGCTGTTGGATGGAGCCATATGGAAATATGGGGAGGGCAGGGCTGGAGCCAGGACTCCTGGGTTCTCCCCAGCTCTGGGAGGGGAGGAGGCGAGGGGCAGAGTGGGGAGGGGCCAGGTGCCTGCTGCCCTCGCAGCGACCAGCAGAGCCCCCTGCCGCTTGCCCCAACCACGCGCTGTGTGCTGGGTGCCTGAGCCGCCCCAGTTCCAGCCCTCTGCCCAGGCAGCCCCCAGCCTGACACACACACCCAGCCCCTGCACCTGCCCACCCCAGGGCTCCTCAGCCCAGAGGGGAGCCCCGGCTGAGTGGGGAATCAGAACTCCTGAAATTACCCTGGGACCAGCATGATCTGCCAGTGACAAAGTGTTGATCCCAGCCCCACTCCTGACATCCACACATACACCATCCCCATTCTGTGCACACACCTGGGTCACTGCGACACTGAATACTTCAATTGATGGGGGCCAGCACTATGGTTATGCCTTGCCCCCATGGCTATTTCTGCAGGGGCTGATTGGGGCACAGGGGCACAATCCAGTGCCAGCCAAGGGGGATCAGAGGTGGGGTTGGGGCTGTGGTTTCTGTACCACCCGGATTCTGGCACAGGCTCCTTCGAGGATTTGCATTTCTTGATAGTTTTCACCCCATCACTGCTTCCTGCCCAGCCTCCTCCTGCTGCAAGATGGTTCGGGGGTATAGGAAGAACCCAGGAGTCCTGGCCCCAGCCCCACCTGTGCTAAGCTATGAGACTCCACTCTAACCCCAGCACTGGGGAGTGGAACCTAGGAGTCCTGACATCCATCATCTTTTCCTCTAACCACTAGATCCCACTCTCACCCCTTTGTGGAGCTTCAGGACTCTGGTTCTGGGTCCTGCAACTCTGGGAGCAGAGTGGGGTCTAGTGGTTAGAGCAGGAGGAGCCAGGACTCCTGGGTTTTATTTCAGTGCTGCTGTGTGACACTGGGTCTGTTTTTCCCACTTTTGGGTGTGGAGCCTGTAAACTCTGGGGCAGGGCCTGTCTCTCGCTGTGTCTGGTGCAGCGCCTGGCTCCAACGGGGCCTGATCTCAGCTGGAGCAGGGACTTTCTTCTGTGTCTGTGCAGCTTCGGCACAAGCAGGGTTTGATTCTGCCCTGGTTTCTGTAGGTGCAGCCTCTGCAACACAGATTTTGACAAGTTTTCTCCTGATCAGCAAATGGATTAAGCACGTCTTCAGTGGGGTTGCAGGCTAGCAGGGAGCAGGCTGGCTGTGGGTGTCTTTGTGGCTGTCTGCTGGCCACACATAGGCATGGTCCTCTCCCTTCTTTTTGCCCCACCTCAGTTGCTCTGTGGCTTTTAAACCTTCCTTGAGCTGTCAGCACCAGCCGCCTCTGCTCTAGGTGCCCAGAGGAGGAGAGAGGTGCTGGCTCCAGCCTGGGACTCTGCCTCCCTCCCTGCCTAGCCCTGACTATCAAGCCTGGCCCTGGCTCCCTGGCCTCTCTTCCTTCAAGTGCCAGGTGGACAAGAGGTGGGCCATGGCTGCAAGCAAAATGGCCAAACAACCCAAGACCTTGGCATCCGGGTGGGCAAGTTACCCAGCAGGGGAGGGGAAAGATTGGCTCTTGTGCCAGCTGGAGACAGGGAAGTTGGAGCACTGTGAGCTTCAGGGCTTTAGCTACAAGCCAATACAAGGTCCCACTGAGATTTTAACTCAGATTGCAGGATTCAGAGTCCTGAGTGCTTCCTAAATACACCATGGGACCAGCTTCTGCTGCTTTCTCTCTGCACATTGGTGACCTCATGGGCTGGGCTTCCATGTATGTGACTGTTGGCCCCCTTACTAAAACTTAGTGGGGTTCGGCTGGCTAGTTCCCAGCACCAATAGAAGGGGAAGGGCCAATGGGGAAATCAGGACCCAAAGTGACTGACAGTTCCCAGTGGGCAATGGGGAGAGGCCAAAGCTCCAAGTTAGCCACACCGACAGGCCAGGCAGTGTAACATGAGGGAGCCCAGGTAGCTCAGTTGGTAGAGTGTCAGGCTCTTAATCTGAGGGTCCAGGGCCTCAAGGCCCTGGGTCTGGGTGCTCAGCTTGGTTGCCTGGTGTGCCAGGAGCCAAACTCTGTTCACAACCACATGCAGATTCCCAGAAGCTGTGGCCATCTCCTGGAAGCTGTTCTTTTCCTTAGCAGTCAGGAGAGAGGCCACATCCTCCATGAGAGCGGCAGGCAGAGCGCAGCCCTGGCTGTGAAGTGCTGTGGGGCCAGGTGCTGAGAAAGCCCAGAGGGGGAGCAGCAGAGATGGGGAAGGAGAGAGAGAAGCAATGAGACAGAGCATATGTGGGAAGGGCATCTGGTCTGGCTATTGGGGAACTTCCCTGCTTTATACACGACCCTGGCAATTGGCTGTAGAAAGGATCTGAGTCCTCACCCTCTTACCCAGAGGCTGCCTGACCTCGAGGACTGTTAGGATACAGATATTCAGGCCAGTCTGCAAAGGCCTGTACTTAAGAATTTAGGTGTATTTTTATCACTTAGCTAGTTATAAAGGTATAAAAGAAAGAATAAAAATCACTGTCTGTCTGTAGGCTTTCTCTCATCAGACAGTCTGAGGCCTGGTTCTTCGGCTACAGCAAGGCAGCTATAAGGTGGGAAGTATGGTCACATCCTCACATTCCCAACTAG